>NC_134687.1:144394501-145059813 GCF_050947455.1 Rhinoderma darwinii
TCCGTCCACTAGAGCCTTTCTCAAGAGTTAGGCCCCATGCACACGAACGTGCTTTTGCGGCTGCAATTCCCCCGGAAATCCACGGGAGAATTGCGGCCCCATTCATTCCTATGGGGCCATGCACACGTCCATGATTTTCACGGTCCGTGCTTGGACCCGGAGCCTGGAAGAACGGGCAAGCCTTATTAAATACGGCCGTGTTCTGCGGTCCGGGCTCATTGAAAATAATGGCCGCGGCCATGTGCACGGCCCGCAATTTGCAGGCGGCTCGCGGCTGTCACTCCGTGGCCGGCCAACCCGGAAATCACGGCGGTGCACATGGCTACGGTCGTGTGCATGAGGCCTAAGGCTCTAGTGGACGGAGCAGAAACGTTGCACGGGCAATAAAGTACCCACTTTTTTCACCTATATCTTTGGAGTTGCTGCTCATTTTTTGACTTCTGTGTATCTGGGACTTTGGTCTGTCCCTCAGAGCTTGCACCCACACGCTGCTGGTGCTGCAGGATTTTGTGTATATATGTATATACACTAAACGCTAAACTATATATATATACACACATACAGATATATATATATACAGTATATATATATATATATATATATTTAAAAAAAAAATATATATATATATATAAATTTATATATATATATATATATATCTATATATCTATATATATATATATATATATATATATATGTGTGTGTATATATATAGTTTAGTGTTTAGTTAGCGTTAGGCATTAGGTAGCGTAAGTTAGGAATAGGGCGTTAGTTAAGGGGCAATTAATTAGACATATTTAGTTAGGGCTAGTGTTAGGGAACATTTATCAGTGTTAGGTTTATAGGGTTAGTGTGGTAGGGACGTTTTAGATTTTATATATTAAAAAAAAATAAAAAAATATTGTGTAGCATTTATTTAGAGTTAGGTAGGGTTCATTATTGTTACATAGTGTTAGGCGTAGGGCATTAGGTAGCGTAAGTTAGGTGTAGGCAATTAGTTAGGGGGGTAATTATTTAGAAATAGTTAGTTAGGGCTAGCGTTAGGTTTATAGTAGGAAAATAGCTCAGCGTCTGTATAGGGCAGTAGAGGCCTATGCCATAATCTGCTCGGATACAGAAAGTGCAAGTGAGACTGAAGAGCAAGAGGCAAGAGGCAAGATTGTACGCCTAGCACTAGTGCCATTGACCCTGATTGGGTACCCACGAAGCCATACACCCTATGCGTTCCAGAATTAAATTCTGTGACGGTCGTCCAAATCAGCACCGAAGGGTTTAGGGAAGAGGAGTTTTTTTGAATTAGAGGAATTACAACTCCTGATGGTTGAGCAGACCAATTTATAAGCTGCTCAATTTATCGCCTGTCACCACACATCTAATTATGCCCAGAATAGCGTGTGGCGCCCAGTAGATGTGGCAGACACTTTAACATTTTGGGGCCTCCTTTTGAACATGGGTTTGGTTAGGAAACCCACAATTAGATTCTATTGGACATCTGATGTCCTGTACGACACCCCTATGTACAGAGAGGTAATGACGAGGCAGTGCTTTGGGGCCATACTGCACTTCCTTCATTTTGTTGACAATGATATACAGTAGATCGTTATGTTTGCTTATGGTTGCTTCTGCACAGAGGTCGGGATTATATACCTGTAGCTCTCATGGAGCTTGCTTGATATGCCACGATATACGTGGACAAGATGGCAATGACCTGGTCTCAATTATTGATGGGACTTAACCCCTTTAGGACGCAGCCTGTTTTGGCCTTGTGGCACAGCCAATTTTTTCAAATCTGACGTGTCACTTAACCCCTTCCCGCTCCTGAACGTACTATTACGTCATGGCAGCTGTATCGTTCGCGCTCCATGACGGAATATTACGTCTCGGGAGTAACGCCCGTTTCGGCCGTCTTCCCGACACATACAGGAGCTGTGACAGCTGCTGTCTTGTTCAGTAGCTGTCACAGCTCCTACAGCGGGGACCGATCGCTGTGTCCCCGCTGATTAACCCCTTAAAAGCCGCGTTCTATAGAGATCGCGGCTTTTTAGGGGTTAAGCTGCCATCGCCGGCCTGCTACGCGATAGCGGCCGGCGATGGTGACTATGGCAACCGGACACCAAACAATGGCGTCCGGCTATGCCATAGACGGAAGCCTAGTGGGTCCTGACAACGTCAGGACCCACTATGCTTGCTGTCAGTAAGTAGCTGACAGTTCTAATACACTGCACTACGCATGCAGTGCAGTGTATTAGAATTGCGATCAGGGCCTCCTGCCCTCAAGTCCCCTAGTGGGACAAAGTAATACAGTAAAAAAAAAGTTAAAAGATGTTGTGTAAAAATAAGAAAATAAAAGTTTTAAAAGTATTAAAAGTAAAAATCCCCCTTTTTCCCTTATCAATCATTTATTATTAATAAAAATATATAAACAAACAAATAAACTGTACATAATTGGTATCGCCGCGTCCGTAACGTCCTGAACGACAAAATTATTCAGTTATTTATCCCGCACGGTGAACGCCGTAAAGGAAAATAATAATAAACCGAATACAATCACAATTGTTTGGTCACTTCACCTCCCAAAAAATGGAATAAAAAGAGATCAAAAAATCGCATGTACAGAAAAATGGTACTGATCGAAACTACAGTTCGTTACGCAAAAAAAAAGTCCTCGCACGGCTTTATTGATTGAAAAATAAAAACGTTATGGCTCTTAGAATAAGGCAACACAAAAAGTAAATGATTGTTTACAAAACGTATTTTATTGTGCAAACGCCATAAGACATAAAAAAAACTATAAACATCTGGTATCGCCGTAATCGTATCGCCCCGCAGAATAAAGTGAATATGTCAATTATAGCGCACGGTGTACGCAGTAAAAAAAAAAGAATAAAAAAAAATAGTAGAATTGCTGTTTTTTAGTCACCACGCCACCTAAAAATAGAATAAAAACTGATCAAAAAGCTGCATGCACCCCAAGAAAACTACAATGCATTCCTCAAGGGGTCTAGTTTCCAAATTTGGGTCACTTTTTGGGGGTTCCCAATGTTTTGGCACCACAAGACCTCTTCAAACCGGACATGGTGCCTAATAAAAAAGAGGCCTCAAAATCCACTAGGTGCTCCTTTGCTTCGGAGGCCGGCGCTTCAGTCCATTACCGTACTAGGGCCACATGTGGGATATTTCTAAAAACTGCAGAATCTGGGCAATACATATTAAGTTGCGTTTCTGTGATAAATCCTTTTGTGTTATAAAAAAAATTGTATAAAGAGAATTTTCTGACAAAAATAAATATGTAAATTTCACCTCTACTTTGCTCTAAGTTTCTGTGAAACACCTAAAGGGTTCATAAACTTTCTAAATGCTGTTGTGAATACTTTGAGGGGTCTAGTTTCTAAAATGGCGTATTTGATAGGGGTTTCTAATATATGGGCCCCTCAAAGCAACTTCAGAACTGAACTGGAACCTAAAAAAATAAATAAATGAGGCAATACTTCGCTTCTTACATTATACTGACAATGAGCCGTGCCCACCCCGAGATGACCCCAGTTTTGACCGTTTGTATAAACGGAGACCCCTATTAGACCGTTCCAGTGCCCGGTTTTCCCAAGCATTCACCCCCGAGAAGTGTATTTCTATTGATGAGTCCCTGGTACATTTTAAAGGGAGGGTTCAATTCCGCCACTACCTGCCGGGTAAGAGGGCAAGGTATGGCGTGAAGATGTATAAGCTGCGAGAGTGCATCCGGGTATACCTACAGGTTTAGGCTATATGAAGGAAAGGCCACCCCCAAACCAGACTGCATCCTGGACTACAATAGGTACATGGGAGGGGTGGACTTGTCAGATCAAATCCTGAAGCCCTACAGCGCCATGCGGTGTGGTATAAGAAGCTGCCACATCATACAGATGGCATTGTACAATGCGTACGTGATACGTCGATGTGCAGGCCAGACGGGAACTTTCCTGGAATTTCAAGAGGTGATTATCAAGAACCTAATCTTTAGGGACCAAGAAGGGGGGGGGGCACCCAGTACTTCTGGAAGCGGGGCCACACGCATCGTACCAAGGCGGCAACACTTTCCAGGAGAAGTTCCCCAAACTGGCAAGAAGGGAAAAAGTCAAAAGAGGTGCAAAGTCTGCTATAAGGGATGACACAATAAATCAATGTGACACGTGTCCCGAATAACCAGAGCTCTGTAAGAAAGTCAGTTTTAAAATTTATCATACATCCCTTGGTTTATAATTTACCCCAATTTTACTTACCCTGATGCACTCCGCACAGCTTATCCCCCCTCGTCTTTCCCCTCTGAGCCCTGCTGTGTGTCCAGGCAGCTGATAACAGCCACATGTAGGGTATTGCCATACCCGGGAGAACCCACATTACAGTTTATGGGGTGTAGGTCTCTGGTCAAAATGCTCACTACACCTCTAGATGAATGCCTTAAGGGTGTAGTTATTAAAATGGGGTCACTTCTTGTGGGTTTCAACTGTACTGGTACCTCAGGTGCTTCTGCATACATGACTTCGCACTAGAAAATACCCAGTAGGCCAAATGGTGGTCCTTTCCTTCTGAGCCCTCCCATGGGCCCAAACGGCAGTTTATCACAACAAATGGGGTATTGCGGCACTCAGAACAAATTGCGCAACAGAATGGGGTATTTTGTTTCTTGTGAAAATAAGAAATTTTCAGCCAAAACTACATATTATTTGAAAAAAATAATTTTGTTTTCATTCCCAGCCCAATTCAAATAAGTTCTGTGAAGAAACTATGGGGTCTAAAAGGTCACATTTCCCATAAATTAATTCCTTGAGGGGTATAGTTTCCAAAATGGGGTCACTTCTGATGGGTTTCCGTTGCTTTGATACCTCTGGGGCTCTGCAAATGTGACATGACACCCGAAAACCAAACCAGCAAAATCTGTACTCCAAAGAACACACAGCGCTCCTTCCCTTCTGAGGCCTCCCATGGGCCCAAATGGCAGTCTATTGCCACAAATGGGGTATTGCTGTACTCAGGAGAAATTGGGCAACAAAATTTAGTATTTTGTTCCCTGTGAAAATAAGAAATTTTGATAAAAAATTACATCTTATTGGAAAAAATGACATTTTTTTAATGTCACAGCCCAATTGAAATAGGTGCTGTGAAAAAACTGTGTGGTCAAAATGCTAACAACAACCAAAAATGAATTCCTTGAGGGGTGTAGTTTCCAAAATGGGGTCACTTTTGGTGGGTTTCCATTGCTTTGATACCTCTGAGGCTCTGCAAATGCGACATGGCACCCGAAAACCAATCCAGCAAAATCTGGACTCCAACAAACATATAGCGTTCCTTTCCTTCTGAGCCCTCCCATGGGCCCAAACGGCAGTTTATCACCACAAATGGGGTATTGCCACACTAAGGACAAATTGGGCAACAAAATGGGGTATTTTGTTCCCTGTGAAAATAAGAAATTCTGATCACAAATGACATTTTATTGGAAATAATGACATTTTTTTCATTTCACAGCCCAATTCAAATACGTGCTGTGAAAAAACTGTGCGGTCAAAATGGTAACAACAACCATAAATTAATTCCTTGAGGGGTGTAGTTTCCAAAATGGGGTCATTATTGGGGGATTCCTACTGTTTTGGCACCTCAACCCCTCTTGAAACCTGGCATGCTGCCTCAAATATATTCTAATAATTCTTTGCTTCTAGGGCTTGTGTTTTAGTCCACGAGCGCAGTAGAGCCACATGTGGGACATTTCTAAAAACTGAAGAATCTGGACAATACATATTTAGTAGTGTTTCTCTGGTAAAACCTTCTGTGTTACAGAAAAAAAATTATTAAAATTGAAATTCAGCAAGAAAAATGAAATTTGCAAATTTCACCTCCACTTTGCTTTAATTCCTGTGAAATGCCTGAAGGGTTAAAAAAACTTTCTAAATGCTGTTTTGAATACTTTGAGGGGTCTAGTTTTTAAAATGGGGTGTTTTATCAGGGTTTCTAATACATAGGCCCCACAAAGCCACTTCAGAACTCAAGAGGTACCTTAAAAAAAAGGCTTTTGACATTTTCTTAAAAATATGAGAAATTGCTGTTTATGTTCTAAGCCTTGTAACGTCCAAGAAAAATAAAATAATGTTCAAAAAACGATGCCAATCTAAAGTAGACATATGGGAAATGTGAACTAGTAACTATTTTGGGTGGTATAACTGTCTGTTTTACAAGCAGATGCATTTCAATTCTGAAAAATGCAATTTTTTCAAAATTTTCTCTACATTTTGCAATTTTTCACCAATAAACACTGAATATATCGACCAAATTTTACCACGAACATGAAGCCCAATGTGTCACGAGAAAACAATCTCAGAATCGCTTGGGTAGGTTTAAGCATTACGACGTTATTACCACATAAAGTGAAATATGTCAGATTTGAAAAATGGGCTCTGAGCCTTAAGGCCAAAACTAGGCTGCTTCCTTAAGGGGTTAATGTGGTAAAACCTTGGGAATGCTTTTACCTATCCAAGTGATTCTGAGACTGTTTTCTCGTGACATATTGTACTCCAAGATAGTGGAAAAATTTGGTCGATAAATTCAATATTTATTCATGAAAAACACCAAATTTTAGAGAAAATTTGCAAGACTTTGCATTTTTCAAAATGTAAAAGTATCTGCTTGTAAAACAGATAGTAATACCACACAAAATAGTCACTAGTTAACATTTCCCATATGTCTACTTTAGGTTTGCATTGTTTGTTGAACGTCCTTTTATTTTTCTAGGACGTTACAAGGCTTAGAACTTTAGCAGCAATTTCTCACATTTTCAAGAAAATTTCAAAAGGCTATATTTACAGGTACCAGTTTAGTTGTGAAGTGGTTTTGAGGGCCTTATACATTAGAATCCCCCAATAAATCACCCCATTTTAAAAACTGCACCCCTCAAAGTATTCAAAACAGCATTCAGAAAGTTTCTTAACCCTTTAGGCGTTTCACAAGAAATAAAGCAAAGTAGATTGGAAATGTACAAATTTCATTTTATTTTTCCCGAAATTAATTTGTAATAAAAAAAATTATGTAACACAGGAGGTTTTACCAGAGAAACGCAACTCAATATTTATTGCCCAGGTCCTGCAGTTTTTAGGAATATCCCACATGTGGCCCTAGTGCCCTAATGGACCGAAACACCGGACTCTGAAGCAAAAGAGCATCTAGAGGATTTTGGGGCCTGCTTATTTTTAGATTATATTTTAGGCACCATGTCGGGTTTGAAGAGGTCTTGTGGTGACAAAACAGTGGAAACGCCCAAAAGTGACCCCATTTTGGAAACTAGACCCCTCAAAGAGTTTATCTAGGGGTATATTTAGCATTTTGACGCCACAGATATTTTGCTATATTTAGTCTGTATTTTGCTATATCTAGCTTAGTTAGTCTGTGAAAATGAAAATCTACTTTTTTTCTGAAAAACCATAGAAATTTGTAATATTTACAAGGAATAAAGTAGAAAATGCACCCCAACATTTGTAAAGCAATTTCTCCTGATTACAGAAATACCCCATATGTGGTAATAAATTGATGTTTGGACACACAGCAGGGCTCAGAACGGAGGGAGCACCATTTGGATTTTGGAGCGCAGATTTTGCTGGATTGGTTTTTAGTGTCATGTCGCGATTGCAACACCCTGGAGGGAACAAAACAGTGGAAACACCCAAAAAGTGACCCCATTTGGGAAACTACACTCCTCAAGAATTTTTCTAGGGGTATAGTAAGCATTTATACCACACAAGTTTTTTGCAGAATTTAGTAGAATTAGGCTGTGAAAATGAATATAAACATTTTTGTCCACTAAAATGTTGAATTTTTTCATTTTCACAAGGCATAAAGGAGAAAAAGTCGCCCTAAATTTGTAACGCAATCTCCCCCGAGTATGACAATACCCCACATGTTCTAATTATTTATTTTTTTAATACAAATTAATTAACCTTTGCAGGACTGATCCTTTTTTGCTTTTCCATTTTAGTTTTTCACTAGACACCTTCCAAACGCCATAACTTTTTTATTTTTCCATGAGTTGAGCAGTGTGAGGGCTTATTTTTGGCAGGACGAACTGTAGTTTTTATTGGTACCATTTTTTGGTACATACAGCTTTTTGATGACTTTTTATTACATCTTATTTAGAGCTTTGGTGACCAAAAAAACAGTCATTTTGGCGTTTTAAATTCTTTATTTCTTACGGTGTTCATAATGCGCGCTATAAATGAAAATTTTACTTTATTCTGCGGGTCGGTACGATTATAGCGATTCCATGTGTATATAGTTTTTTTATGTTTTGATGCGTTTGCACAATAAAATCACTTCTTTATAAAATAATTTATTTTCTGTGTCACCATGTTCTAAGAGCAGTAACTTTTTTATTTTTCAGTTAAGAAAGCGGTATAAGGGCTTGTTTTTTGCGGGACGGGTTGTAGTTTTTATTGGTACTATTTTGGGGTACATGCGACTTTTTGATCACTTTTTATTCTATATTTTTAGAGCGGTGGTGACCAAAAAATAGTGATTCTGGCATTGTTTTTGGTTAGTTTTTTTTTATGCGGCGTTAACCATGCGGTAAAAATAACATTATAGTTTTATAAATTGGGTCGTTATGAATGCGGTGATACCAAATATGTGTACTGTATTTTAACATTTTCATTTTTTTCCCTGTAATAAGAGACTTTCTATAGGAAAAAAAAATCTTTGATTTTTACACTTTTGTAAAACATTTTTATTAACTTTTTTTTTATTTTTTTATTTACTTTTTACACTTTCATTTTTTACCTGCAGCTCTGATCGCTGCTAGAATACATTACACTACCTAGTAGTGTAATGTATTCCAACTGTCAGTGTGACGTCACAGTCACACTGACAGAAAGTTTACGAGGATCAGCCAGAGGCTGGTCCACATAGGCTTCCATACATAGCAGATTTGGAGGCCGTTGTCTGACCCCCGGGTGCCATCACAATTGCATGGTGGCTGCTGATGTGCTACAAACCCCCTACATACGGAGATCGCAATCGAGCTCCGCATTTAACGGGTTAATTGCCGAAATCAGCGGGAATGAGCCGCTGATCAGCAACAGTGGAGTGTCAGCTGTCAGGGACAGCTGACGTCCCGGTTCCTGATGCACACTGTCACAGACACTGTCACTGACAGTGTGCATCGCGAACGGCAGTGATGTCCTGTCACTCTGACAGGAAGTCTATCAGGAGGCTGGTCCTGATAGGCTTCTGTACATGGCAGACACGGAGGCCATTAATTTGCCATGCTAGCCATCTGCAAACCTCACAATTTCATTGTGAGGTCTGCAGATGTGCTAGAAATACCTAAAATATGGCGATTGCAATCAATCACTGCAATTAAGGGGTTAATTGCCGAAATCAGTGGAAATAAGATGCTGATCGGCATACAGTGGAGAGTGAGCTGTCAGGGACAGCTGGCCTCCCGGTTCCTGGTGCACACTATCGCCGACAGTGTGCATAGGGAACTGCACAGTAACTGTACGTCCCCGTGTGCTAAGACACTGGCCACCCAGACATACAGTTGCGTCATGGTGTGCCTAGGGGTTAATAAGCAAAAAAAGTAAAACTGTGGTTTTTGTCTCTATTGGAGGTCTGCACATGCTTTACATACAATGTAGAATGTTTTGACAGTGTTGCCTAGGCACCGGCTCACGCTAAGCGAGGATTGGCTGATGAGCAAGGATGCCATGACAACGGACGATGCTTTGGTTTTATTGGCTAGCGCTGCTGCCTCTTATAGATGCCTTCAAATTAGCTATTAGATAGGGATATTATTCCCAATATGTGTCCAGTATGACAGGATTGGTGAGTGGCTCCTGTTTCCTCCTTCCTATGAATATTCATGAGCTTTTTGACAATTGACGATTTTTAAAGGTTTATATGATGTATTTTCACTGTGCACTTTAATTGATATATGTATAATACATGTGTATAACGTATGCATAATTTGATGGTATTTTGAATGCATTGCCTTGTATGTTTTTAATGTTTTTGATGTAATGATCACAAGTGGAGGGTATAAAACCCTAACTAACAAATATCACCATTGCTTGACAAAGGTCCTGCTGAGAGGACTGAAACGTAGCTATTTTTGTACATGGGTTAAATAAACCACTATCTATATTTTAAATTACTCCTGGAGTGCTGCGTCTATTTCTTTGCTTGTGTATACAATAAAGGACCGTGTGGATGACGGTCTAGGACGCATAGCACCTTGCTACTTTAATTCTTCGAAGTGCTGCTTTTTTCTACTTTATGTATATATATATATATATATATATATATATTGAAATTAGGGGTGATCAGTATATATTTCTTTCACTCTTTGAAAGAGACAAAGCACACCTTTACATGCTGCGATTGGTCAGTCAGATTTGACTGACCAATCACATCGATCGCTGTATGGGGACCACTGTGATTGGTCCCTCGACGGCTCCCTGTGACAATCAGCGGTCTATGACAGCTGTTTGCAAGGACTTGTCACCTTGTGTTTACTCACGGTGACAGTTTTAGTACAGGACGGATACATCAGTCGTCCTGCGCAAACTAGCAGCGACCGAGGACGGATATATCCGTCCTTCTTCACTAAGGGGTTAATATAAACTATACCCCTCTTCTTCACTCCCTCACAGGGTCTTTGAATGAACTATACATCTCAATCCTCTCCTAGTTTAATAGAAAGAACTCGATTATGTTCTTAATTATCCCCAGGCTCACTTATGTTTTACAAGTATTACCAATGTCTTTTCCTAAACCCTTGTTTTCATTATTGCAGAAGGCCATCAGCAAATTTACATGGCAAGAAAAGAGGTTGAGGTGTACTTTTTTATCTGTTCACTTGTTTGTGGTCTGTTGCTGCGGTGCTGTACCTGTGCGGGGACATGACCCAGAGCCAAGGTGGCAAAGCCTGCCAGTATGGGTGCTGTATGGCCCCTGAGTTGTTCCCTCTGCAAGTGCTGTGGTGCACTGGCTGCCATGCAATACTTCACCTAATAGAGCAGGGACCCACTTAAAAGAGGTTGCGGTGAAGGGGCAAGTGGGCTTATACTATTTGATTAAATTGTTTTATTAAGAGCCTCATGTTCATATTTATAAATAAAAACCACAATACTACATAGAGGGAGATTACACAGGTGCAATATACTGATAAACACCCACTCACACGTCTACTATTCATGAGGGGGGTGGCTGCTTAGTATTATCGTTGCACATAAATGTAGCTTTTATAAGAGTGTCAGTCACATGGGTGCATGTAGTGCACCATGCTGGCTTACAGCCTATTAGTCAAATGCATAATATTAGACAAGGCGGACTGCCCAGCACCTTCCAATATTCTGACACACCAGTCTCCACCAGACAACGCCTACTATTCACCCCCCTCATGAAAAGTCGGCGTGTGAGTGGGTGTTCATCAGTATATTGCACCTGGGTAATCTCCCTCTTTGTAGCATTGTGGTTTGTCTGCGTCCTGCTGGGAGGTTGTGCGTGTACCTGCCCTCATGAGTAATTATGGTCTGTTCAGTGATTTTAAATGAATAGAGCTATTTTTCAGTGATTTGTTTGTCATAGGAGTGTAGGGACTCGCAATACGATGGGGACCCTTGACGCGGGTTGCGAGCTTGCGTATGTTGGCCAAAATATTAACTAATACCTCATGTTTATCATTGATCTTTATCGTGTATCATGGAAATCTTTTCAGGATGCAGCCAGGCCTTCTTGTGCTGGGGGGAAATGTTATGGGTGTGACTAATAGGCTGTAAGCCAGCATGATGCACTACATGCACCCATGTGACTGACACTCTTATGACAGCTACATTTGTGTGCAATGATAATACTAAGCAGCCACCCCCCTCATGAATAGCAGGCGTGTGAGTGGGTGATGTATCAGTGTATTGCACCTGTGTAATCTCCCTATATGTAGCATTGTGGTTTGTCTGTGTCCTGCTGGGTTGTGGTGTGTGTACCTGCCCTCATGAGTAAGTATGGCCCGTCCAGCACTAACTAGTATTATATTTTTTTGTATTATGTACATTAATACATTCAGTTTAAATTGATGTCTGCACTACTATATATTTCAATATAAATGTTATTATTTTTAAGCGCCATTAATTCCAAGGCACTGTACATATAAAAAAGAGTTTAAAGGCTATGCAAACTTTATATGTCATTTTTTTAAATTTAATGTATGTATTTTGACATTTTATACATATTTCAAATATATTTTTATTAAAATGCTTCTATGCATTCACTTTAGATAGAAGCTGCATATCGTCATTGTAAGCCGAATCACTCAGTCAGCTGGACCGATGGCTGAATTGAGAAAGCCTCCTGTGTGCCTTTGACAGCTTATCTAACCCTAATATCGATCAAATCTAACTTACAGCAAACTTAGATTTCATCTGTATTATGGTTAGATTGTATGTCCGATGCACACAGGAGCCCCTCTCAGATAAGCTGTCAGTCCATCATACTGACGGATTTGGCTTAAAACGGCAATATATACATGACATGAAACAATAAAAACAAGCACAATAAACATGAGCTTAATGAATGACAGACTGGTAGAGAGGGAGAGAGCACCCTGCCTGCGACAGGCATCCAGACCCCCAAGTTACTTCTGAAGATTTGGATGGTGGGAGTTAGTCTAGTGTTGGGGTAGAGTTCCAGAGAATGGGGAATGCACAGGAGAAATCTTGGAGACGATAATGTGAGGAACAGATAACAGAAGAGCAAAGCAAAAGGTCTTGTATGGACCGGAGATTAATATTTAATAAACACATAAACTATGCTAGGGTTAATTTTTTTCATTCATTTACACTTACCACAGGTTTTACAGGCATATTTGTAAACGTACACAATGCATATTCATAATATGTCCGTTTTACGGGTCTTTTTGCATCAAAATGTGTGCCATCAATATTGCACCATGTTAAAGATCTGTAATATTGATGGGCTGTCTTGTAGGTAGGAAATTTAATCAGGCCTCATGCACACAAGCGTATTTAGAGTTTTTGTTTAGTTTGTTTACAATTTCCTCCATAATACTTTAGCAATGTTAGTCAAAAGGGCTTTACGGATGCGCAATATGGTTCCGTTTTATATTAACAGCCAAAATGCACACATTCATGAAAATGAGGCCTTACATAAGACAGCCTCTTTGAAATAAGGATGCCATACTAATAACATACAGATGAACTACAGATAACTCAAAGATAACATATGGTACGTAATGCCTTATTTATATTTGCATATCTAGTCAGTATTATGCATAATATTTTTTTATCTAGATTCAGGAATAGATGCAAAACAGAGAAGAAGTATAGACTTTTCCATTATACTTTTTCTGTGTTTAGGATTCACTCCTGGTTTTGTCTTAAAATGATGGATGTAAAATGATAACCAAAAACACAAATGTAAACGAGGTCTTATATTGATGAAGTATGCACTCCTGTGAAAGAAGCTTAACACAACTTACTTTCTGAATTTAATTTTAATAAAAATAGCAGCTCATGAATATTCATTAGAGATCCCACCCTTTCAAAACATCCTCTAAATGCTAACAGCTTAATGAGCTGTAGCGCAACCTCACTCTTACTGCAATACTTCAGTGTCCATAATCCACTAAGACTAAATTCACATCTGCGTAGGTGTGTTCCATTGTTCTGCTCCGTCAGAGGAGCAGAACAACAGAATAACGGAAGCAGCATTTCCGTTGCACAACCTTTGACTTTAATAGGTTGCGTCGTCTTTCCGTCGAGGTGTCTGTGATTTTACTTCGCTTTTGTCTCCGGTAATCTCGGCCGGATCTGCGACGGAGGCCCCTAAGAGAACCTCCAATGCAGATGTGAAAGAGGCCTAAAAAAGTAAGAGACATCATTTAATTGATTACTCACATGTTAATACATTTTAATATTGAGGTGATTGTAACAGAACAATATGGTGACATATTATTTTTAAATACAAAAATGTATGCAGCATATTAATGCCACTAGGGGAATCAAACTGAATCTTATGAGAGTTGTGGAAACAGCCGAGCATTTTACAACTCCCATAAACTACAATGGAGAGTGCCGCACACACTCTCCACCTTAATACATTAATAATTTTGCCTAGATTCTCCTTTAAGTTGCTTAAAATGTAATTCAAACAGCCCAACAGTGCCCCCATAATGATGCCAGCCACACAGTGCACCCCATAACTGTGCCAGCCACACAGTGAGCCATTAGTACTTACCTGTCCCTGCTATTCCACTCCTTTTCTCTCTGACATGTAAGATAAATGTAAACAGCCACTAATATCTTTAAAATCCTATACTGATATATATGAGCAGTGCAGGGATAGAGAATGGAACTGCTGTTTAATGGCAAAACACAATTTGCCTATAAGGCAACTGACCCTATTTTTCACAATATTAACAGAAGGTATTGAATTGTTATATTCACATAATTCCTAATAATGAAAATAACCTTTATTAAAGGCACGTAGCCTATATTCTAAAAACAACCCATGAGCCCAGAAACGTTATCACTCATATAGATGTGATGGTCAGTTTCTGCTAACAGCAGTAGAATTAACATACCGTCTATACTAGAGGGAAGCGTCTGCTGATCGCTATCCGATTCTCTGCATCAGAAGGATGCAGCTGTCTTTTGACCGGCGTTTCTTTCTGAACCATGACGACACAGACAAGAATGTATCCTGATGGTTTGGGCCTCAATGAAGGGCATCATAAGCTGCTTGTGGCCCCTGGGCTGCAGATTGTGCACCCCAAGCCTGGACGATGCACTTGTATCCATTTCTCAGTTGAGATCAAGACTATGTATACATGGATTTGCAGCCTTTAAATTTAAACAAGTGTTCTCATCCACTGACAGCAAATAAATATCTTGAAAATAGTGAGGAATTGAGAAACAAAGTATATTAGAAAATTGTATAACGTTTAATTTATAAAGTGATTAAGCTTTATTTATATAAAAAAACAAAAATCCCTTTAATAAAAGAGATAAAGACGCACATGGAGAACAGATCTGGTGAGATTTCATTTTAGTGGAAATTATTTTTATGTAATATCTTAATTTTTAAGTTTATTTTAAAAACAAAATTGAGGTTAGTAACTTTAACACCACTTACAAGTAAACTTAAGATAAACTATTCTAGTAAAATGACAGCCTATTTGAAAACATTAACACATATTTCTCAACTTCTTGGCCATATGCCAACAATTTAAATATTCTTTTATTCAAGGACACTTTAAGAATCAGAAAAATTATGCTATCAACAATCATGAATTGAATACAAAATTAGTGCAGTTAAAAAAAGTGACTTTCTCTCTGTTCTTTGACGTGTCTAAATCATACACCACCTTTGATCATGAAATTCCCTTTGATCAGCTGAGGAAGTTTCAAAGTCTTAGATGTATAGTCTAAATTGTTTAAAATCATTAACTTATAAAGCCAGCTCAGTATAAAGTAAGCTATAAATGACAGTTATATTTTTTTTCTTAAAAAAAAAAAGAAAAAAACTACTAACCACAATACTATTGAGATATAACCAATATTTTTAAGAAAAATAATATTTTTTTTATAGAGTACTGGGACTTTTTGGTAATCTTTCTTTATTTAACATATAACAATGTATTACTTTACCTTCTGATAGCCACATGAATGTACATGCACAAACACTATTTGTCAATTATCTCTGTTGGTTGTGCATCATAATAACTAAATATGGTTCGGTAAACATGATTTACCATAAATGCCATAGTGATATTATAATGAGATGTGTAAAAGGACAAACTCAGCTTTCCTATATTTTATATACTTAGATCTACAACATTTAGAAAGGTTGGTGTCATGGCAGTGTAATGTATATTCATAGCCTAAAACAGAATTTTCTGCCAGCTTATAACATCCTATTAAGATTTTATATTGTGTCTCGATGACCATGTCCATAGCGCTTACTGAATATGGATGGCATTGCACACTCCCATTTTTAAAGGGAATGTGTTGCCAGCAAAACATGTTTTTTTTTTTTTAGTTAAACAATTAGTGTGTGGGTGATTAAACATTGTTCTATTTTTTATTTTTTTTTCACGAGTCAGAAAATATTATAAATTGGATTCAATTGGATTCTAATTTATAATATTTCCCAGCACTGGTCACTAGATGGAGCACTTCCCAAAATTGCAGCATTGCATGTGGTAAAGCAACCACATTGCTTTATGCTGCAAAATTGGGTAAAAATCCCTCGCTCTAGTGAGCTCTCAGAATCCCCCCCTCCTTTATCCTGGCTAGTGCCGGAAGAAACGAGGGGTTTGAACGGTCTAACCTCCTACACTGTGTGTCGCCATTTTTTGAGCTAACACACAGTGTAGTAGGTTTACATACAGTAGTAAACACACACTGAAACACAAACATACTTAGAAATCCCTTACCTGCTCCAGTCGCCGCCGCTCCCTCCGGTCCATCCGCTCCGTCTGCTGCCGCTGCTCCATGTGCACAAGTCCGGAAGCCATGACCGGAAGTAGTAATATTACTGTCCGGCCGCGACTTCCGGTTCACAGGAAAATGGCGCCGGACGGCGCGCATTTCAAATTGAACTGTGTGGGAGCGGCGCATGCACATGATAGTGGATGGAACGGGCCCCGTTCGCAGTCCCTATGGGACTGGAGCTGCCGTATTCCATGTCTGTATGTGTCGTTAATCGACACATACAGAAATGGGAAAA
The DNA here is from genome assembly GCF_050947455.1 of Rhinoderma darwinii. Lineage (NCBI taxonomy): Eukaryota > Metazoa > Chordata > Amphibia > Anura > Rhinodermatidae > Rhinoderma > Rhinoderma darwinii. The sequence continues at coordinate 144,411,260 of NC_134687.1, forward strand.
CAAATGGCAGCCCCCATAGGGAAGAAAAAGTGTAAAAATTAAAAAAAGTAACACACAAACACACAAATTAATCCAAACGTTTTTAATAAAGCACTAACATCTTTAACATATTAAAAAAAAAATTGTGGTGACACTGTTCCTTTAAAGTTGCGATTTGATCTTTTTTTTTTGCAATGAAAGTACATTGAATAAATGTGAATCTTTACAGGTATCAATTTCTTTTTGTAATAGCTATTTTTTAAATAGACCTTAAATAATTAATATTTAACATTTCTACCATTTAAAATAATGAAAAATAATACATTTTTCATATAAAATGTTTATATTAAGCAATATTTTTAGCATTATTACACTGATAATGGTCAAACTCAAGAGCACATTGAAATGCTACGAGTGTGATAATAGGTATCATATTATATTTAAAAAAAATGGCTAAATGTAAAGTCGCCCTCATGCATAGAACTTAATAACTTAATTATAAAGTACTATGCAGTGAGCAGATTTTTTATCATTTATCTTCATGGTTGTGTGAAGGTAAGCATGTTATTTAGAGATCGGTATTAGACGAGCTGGCAATCCAATTTCTAAGAAAATACATTATAAAATTACAGAATGTTGGACATAAAAATATAATGGTTTTTAAAGGTAGATATTCATTTCCTTTCCTTGTAGTATAGAATGGTAGCATTGGACAAATCATTAACTTGTTTTCTCCTCCCTTTTTGCAAACATTGTGGGGCCAATGGAAATGAAGAACCATGTACTGTTCATGGGATTGGTAACAGGTATATTTAAGCTGCCTAGGTTGTCTATATGGTATATATACTCTTGGTTCTTCATAAGCTCTTGCATTTTCAACTACTAACTAATTAATAATAGGAAAAAGAAACACATTATCAATGCTATATTAAACTTATAATGAAATAACATTTAAATGAGGCATAAAGTAGGTGTAAAATAGATACACTACATTAAAAAGAAAAAGCAATTTTAAGTGAAAATCACATTCTGGAAAAATTTTACTAACATAATTTCATATCCATTGATACATCCTGTCCTGGGGCATTCATTTCTTAATCTCATGTGCCAGGAAAAAGCAGAAAAATCTTTATTGATATTTTAAAACCGTATGAATATATTTAATGGTATGTTTTATAATTATTTAAATATTCACAATGGCTGTGTCTTATTTTAGCAAATTCTGTAGGAAACAGCAAAACAATGTGTTGGTAATTATACTATTATTTTAAGAAAAGAATGAGACAGGAAATATTATAGGCCACAGAAGTGCTGGTAACACAACTTATTTTATATTCTTTAGGGTCTATTTACTGTTGCACAAAGCATTTTATATTTATGGAAGAAAATGAAACATGGAAAGCAATTACATTTATTTTTTTAATAATTTCTCTATAGTTTTCATAAATCAGTTTAACAACAAAGCAATGTGGCATATCAAAAGTATGTGCTCCAAGGTTCCTACCATAGTTACTATATAGTTAAAATAAACATTTCTTAAAGCATTAACTACACTTCCCATTTGTGGAAGCAGCTTCTTATGTAGGTCAATAAGGTATAGAAATATTGTATAAAACGAAAAGATTGAACTCAATGTTACAAGTTAAGTTAATGCATTTTACTAATATAAAAAGCAAAGAGAGAACATTAATGGACAACTGCACTGTGTGGCTCCTACTTGAATCAATAGTAGCAATGCTGCAAAACTTTCTGCACTGAAAACGTAAGGGTATGCCCCCAAGCAGAGTTTTCAGGTGTATTTCGGGGCGTAAACGCCTCAAAATATGCCTTGAAAAACGCTAGCTATATGCCTACAAACCTCTGGCTATTTAATTCAATGGTAAAAACGGTGTTTAGTTCAGACGGGGCATTATTTTACGCTGCTGTTTTAAAAAAACGGCACAGAACAAAATGCCCCATAAAAAGAAGGAGCATGTCACTTCTTGGGCCCTTTTTGGAGTTGTTTTTCATTATGTCAATGGAAAAACAGCTCCAAAAAAGGCTAAACAAACATTTTTGACTACAAAAAAAAAACAGCTGAAAATCAGTGGCTGCTTTCCCTTGAAAAAAGCTCCGTCATTTTCAGCCGTTTTTGATTTTGCGTGTGAACATGCCCTAAGTCTTTAAGACAAAGTGAACTTTCTGTCTAGATTTATTGAAAAATGCAGAGGTTAAATATACTGCAAAAAGGCCGCATCTTTGGGTTTCATTTTATCCCCAGTTTGTGCCAGAGTACATAAAAAATAGCACTTGGTTGAGCAGCAAGGACAAAAGTGCAAGGTTGGAAAATATGCAAATAAGTCAGTGTAATAAAAGCACTACATCAAAAAAAAAATCTGCCCCATAAATCATGTGGGGGACACTACTTGCATTCTAAAAACTAGGATAAGATTTCATCTTTCAGATGAGATAAACGCAAGCACTTTTTTTTAGACACATGCAGGAGACCTCAACAGGTTACTCGTGTGAATTATGAAAAAGGAATTCTGTCCACCAAGAGGTGGAAATCATAAGGCTGGGTTCACACTAAGCATTTTTGTTGCATTTTTAGAATGCGTTTTTTGGTTTTGGTTAATGAATTCCCATTGAAAGACATGAGAGTTTATCTACTAAAACAAAAAAAAAAGCTTGCTAAAAAGCAAAATGTAATCTTAGTCGGAGAAGAAACTGCTTTTCAGGTAAAATCCGCACTAAATATTCCATTTTTTTAATGCATTTTTAGATGCAGATTTTACATCTTAATGCAGAAACAGGTGTGAATTATTATATGCTGCAGATTTTTGTGCGTTTTTTTAAATAAACTTGTCAGATACAATTCGAAACGAATATGCAAGATAAATTGACTTGCTGCAGATTTTAAAATCCTCACCGCAGGTCCATTTATGTGCGGACAAATTTTGTGTCCTTAGGGTTAATTCACGTGTCATTTTTACTCATAGCAAGTACTTAACACTTAATTCTGTTGTTTTGTTATATGATGTTCTATGCTTGCTCCCTTAGGTATGATGATTTTTTTGGAAATACTTATTGTTATTATTTATTTCTAACTATGTATTTTATGTTACACATATTTACCCTTTCCTATTTGGTAATGTGACCTTTTTATCTGCATAATGGTTATGTTTCCATACATCCCAGTTGCCAGATGTTTTTTCCTCTTTTTCTATGAATATGTTCCTGGTCTGCTTCTGATCATCTCCAAGCACAGTGTTTAAGCAATTTTAATCCATGTGGATTTTTTACATGTTTCTATCTAGATGTATGCACTTTTCACACATAACATGAAGTTCTGGACTTATGTGGAGCAATATACTTTTTATACAGTGCTGTGAAAAAGTTTTAGACAGTGCAGGAAAAATGCTGCAAAGTAAGAAGGCTTTCAAAAATAGAAGTGCTAATAGTCTTCTCTATCAATTAACAAAATTCAAATTGAATGAACAGAAGACAATTCTAAACCAAATCAACATTTGGTGTGACCACGCATTGCCTTCAAAACAGCATCAATTCTCCTAGGTACTCTTGCACACAGTTCTTGAAGGAACTTGGCAGGGAGGTGGCTTTTTGGCCGCAATTTTTCCATTAAGACCACTTCTGACCAGACTTCTCCGAACACTAGATGGGTGTACCTTGGTCCCACTGGTTTCTGCCAGTTCTGAGCTGATGGCACTGCTGGACATCTTCCGATGAAAGCAACATGATGTGTCTTTGATCTTCTGCACTAAGTTTCCTTGGCTGACCATTGAGTTTACAGTTCTCAACTTTTGCCCGTTTCTTTGTGCTTCTTCAAAAGAGCTTCAACAGAACATCTTGAAACCCCAGCCTTTTTTTAAATCTTTGCCTGGGAGAGACCCCGCTGATTTAGTATAACTATCTTGTATCTTTTTGCTGGGGTCAGCCTTGCCATGGTGGACCTTTGACATGAAACGGTTTTCCACAACCTCACCTTTGTATCAGAGTTTGGCTCATCCTCATCCAGTTTTAAGCCTCCTACACAGCTATTTCTGTTACAGTTAATGACTGTGTTACAACCTACGTATGAAAATGATGATCATTATCACCTGTTTGGTATAATTGGTTAATCATACACTTGACTATAATCCTACAAAATCCATGACTTTGTACATGTGTACCTAGAAGAATTAATGCTGTTTTGAAGGCAAAGGGTGGTGACATCAAATATTGATTTGATTTAGATTCTGTTCATTCACTTTGTATTCTGTTAATTGATAAAAAAACTATTAACACTTCTATTTTTGAAAGCATTCTTACTTAGCAGCATTTTTCCACCACTGCCTAAAACTTTTGCACAGTACAGTACATAAAAAAAGATTCACCCACCAAAAATCTATTTCTTTAGAGAACCCCATAAAAGTTATACTATGAAGCAAAGATGGCAATTGCTGTATAACAGCCTACCAAATGCAACTTACTAAAAGCACAACTTTTTCTTAAAATTCAATAGTCAGGGTAATCTATATCAGAAAAATATATTGAATACACAGGTGTGGCCCATAGAAGTATTACAACTTTTTCCTCAACAGGTTATATTGTGTAATCATTTACAATATTGAGCTTTACACACTCACATTATTATGGGCAAATTCCTACAAAATTGAATGTAGTTGGAGGACTGTAGTCCTAGATATAGATATAAAGTTATTTTAGTTGTCCTTTAAAGTCATTTTCCCACAAGCAATATTTATCACCTATCCACAGGATCTGTGATAAATATTAAATCACTAGGTGATTCACTGCTGGACGCCCAATGATTATTTTTACAGGGGATCCTGAGTTCTCTGCACCTCTTCACCAGGATGTCTGTGGTAAGGAGAAGTGTGTGTGTGGATCAAGCATACACACACACATACACACATATATATATATATATATATATATATATATATATATATATATATTCGGAAATAAAATAAGCATTGCCGCTGAATCTACTTACAATATTGAGGTTCTTATCGCACATTTTGATCAAATTGTGTGAGCCCAGCTGCCATGACAAGGCGACCTCTATGAGGTGGGTCCCTACGCTGCTCATACCTCCAGAGCTGAGTGTTAGGGATCTGCCAGGTACTTCATCTAGGTATACTCCTGGGACTAATCAATCCACACCTGAGGCCAGACCTGTTCGACTGACACCATCTCCCACCAACCAGGGTGGCAGGCTCAGGAGTGGGAGAGCCTATCGCGGCCTGGTCTGTCGGAGTTAGCTCCGCCCCCTGTCCTTTATTACCTGCCCTGTTCTCTCCCTCAGTGCTTGTAATTCTTTTGGATTCCTGGCCCCACTGCTGCTTGCTCCAGCCTGCTTCTGCCGTGCTTCTGCCTTGCTGCAGTTCTGCTTGACCTGCTTTGCTTTGCCCCTGGCTTGCTTCTGTCTCCTTGCCCGCTTGGGTGTACTCACTTCGTCCTGGTCCTGACTGTCCGTTCGCCGCTCCGTTTCCTCGTGGCGTTCCGTGGCTACTGCCCCTTCCCTTGCATGTTCCCTGTTTGTTTTCCTGTGCACTTAGACAGCGTAGGGACCGCCGCCCAGTTGTACCTCGTCGCCTAGGGCGAGTCGTTGCAAGTAGGCAGGGACAGGGCGGTGGGTAGATTAGGGCTCACTTTCCCTTCACCTCCTTCCGGCCATTACATAATTACAAGCCCTTACCTAGTCTACCATCTCTCCTACGCTGACGCTATCATGGACCCCCTTGAGACCCTGGCCCAGCAGATGCAGGGCCTCTCCCTACAGGTCCAGGCCCTGGCCCAAAGGGTCAATCAGGGTGACGCTGCTTTAGTAGTACCCCTCACCTCACCTCTAGAACCCGACCTCAAGTTACCTGACCGGTTCTCAGGGGACCGTAAGACGTTTCTCTCCTTCCGGGAGAGTTGCAGACTGTATTTCCGCCTAAAGCCCCACTCCTCAGGTTCCGAGAACCAGCGGGTGGGTATCATCATATCCCGACTCCAGGAAGGGCCCCAAGAGTGGGCCTTCTCCTTGGCTCCTGACGCCCCTGAACTTTCCTCTGTTGATCGTTTTTTCTCTGCCCTCGGACTCATTTACGACGAGACTGACAGGACTGCCTTAGCCGAGAGTCAGCTGGTGACCTTACGTCAGGGTAGGAGACCGGTTGAGGAATACTGTTCTGATTTTAGGAAGTGGTGCGTAGCTTCTCAGTGGAACGATCCGGCCCTAAGGTGCCAGTTTAGGTTAGGATTATCTGACGCCCTGAAGGATCTGCTGGTTAGCTACCCCTCGTCTGATTCCCTTGACCAGGTTATGGCCCTAGCAGTACGACTTGACCGACGTCTCAGGGAACGTCAGCTAGAACGCTTCAGTGTGCTCCCCTCTGACTTTTCTGCGATCCCCCCCGAGGTCCCGTCTCCTCGCCCCTCCACGGAGGACTCGGAGGTACCTATGCAACTCGGGGCCTCCATGTCCCCTCGACAACGTAGGGAGTTTCGCAGAATGAATGGTCTCTGCTTCTACTGTGGGGACGACAAGCATCTACTGAACACCTGTCCCAGGCGCAAGAATAAGAAGCCGGAAAACTTCCGCGCCTAAGTGATCATCGGGGAGGTCACTTGGGCGCACAGGTATTTCCCGTTAATGTGAAACGCAATAAAATTTTGCTTCCCTTTCAGGTCTCGTTTGCTGGCCGGGCTGCCACGGGCAGTGCTTTCGTGGATTCAGGGTCATCTGCTAATATCATGTCTGCGGAATTTGCTATGTCTCTAAAGATGCCTTGTATTGATTTACCTTATCCTATCCCTGTAGTAGGAATCGACTCAACTCCCCTTGCTAATGGTTATTTTACTCAGCATACTCCTGTTTTTGAACTCCTGGTTGGCTCCATGCATTTGGAGCAGTGCTCTGTACTGGTGATGCAGGGATTATCGTCTGATCTGGTTTTAGGCCTTCCCTGATTGCAGTTGCATAATCCCACGTTTGATTGGAATACTGGGGATCTCACCAAATGGGGTAATGAATGTCTTATGTCATGTCTTTCTGTTAACTCTATTTCTCCCCGGGAGGAGGTAAACACGCTTCCTGAGTTTGTTCAGGACTTCACCGATGTGTTTTCTAAGGAGGCCTCCGAGGTGTTGCCCCCCCATAGAGATTACGATTGCGCTATCGATTTGGTGCCTGGTGCCAAGCTTCCTAAGGGGAGGATATTTAATCTTTCATGTCCTGAACGTAAAGCTATGAGGGAATATATCCAAGAATGCCTGGCCAAGGGTTTCATTCGCCCCTCGACTTCTCCTGTAGGTGCTGGCTTCTTCTTCGTGGGGAAGAAGGATGGTGGTCTTAGGCCGTGCATTGATTATCGTAACCTGAATAAGGTCACCGTAAGGAACCAGTACCCACTTCCTTTGATTCCGGATCTTTTTAATCAGGTTCAGGGAGCCCAATGGTTTTCTAAGTTCGATCTACGGGGGGCATATAACCTTATCCGCATCAAAGAGGGGGATGAGTGGAAAACTGCGTTCAACACACCCGAGGGTCATTTCGAATACCTGGTCATGCCCTTTGGGTTGTGTAATGCCCCTGCTGTCTTCCAGAATTTTATTAATGAAATCCTGAGAGAGTACCTGGGTAATTTTCTTGTTGTGTACCTTGATGACATACTGGTGTTTTCCAAGGACTGGTCCTCCCACGTGGAGCATGTCAGGAAGGTGCTCCAGGTCCTTCGGGAGAATAATCTGTTTGCTAAGACTGAAAAATGTGTCTTTGGGGTACAGGAGATACCATTTTTAGGGCAAATCCTCACTCCTCATGAATTCCGCATGGACCCTGCCAAGGTTCAGGCTGTGGCGGAATGGGTCCAACCTGCCTCCCTTAAGGCGTTACAGTGTTTTTTAGGGTTCGCCAACTATTACAGGAGATTTATTGCCAACTTCTCGGTCGTCGCTAAGCCTCTTACGGACCTTACCCGCAAGGGTGCTGATGTCCTCCATTGGCCCCCTGAGGCCGTCCAGGCCTTTGAGACCCTCAAGAAGTGCTTTATCTCGGCCCCCGTGCTGATTCAGCCCAACCAAGAGGAGCCATTTATTGTGGAGGTTGACGCTTCCGAGGTGGGAGTGGGGGCCGTCTTGTCCCAGGGTACCAGCTCCCTCACCCATCTCCGCCCCTGTGCTTACTTCTCTAGGAAGTTTTCGCCCACGGAGAGTAACTATGATATTGGCAACCGCGAACTTCTAGCCATTAAATGGGCTTTTGAGGAGTGGCGGCACTTCCTGGAGGGGGCCAGACACCAGGTAACGGTCCTTACGGATCACAAGAATCTGGTTTTCCTAGAATCGGCCCGGAGGCTTAATCCTAGACAAGCTCGGTGGGCACTATTCTTTACCAGATTTAATTTCTTGGTTACCTATAGGGCTGGGTCCAAGAATATTAAGGCTGATGCTCTGTCACGTAGTTTCATGGCCAATCCTCCTTCTGAGAAGGATCCTGCTTGTATTTTACCCCCTGGTATAATCGTCTCTGCCACGGATTCTGATTTAGCTTCTGATATCGCGGCTGATCAGGGTGCAGCTCCCGGGAACGTCCCTGGGGACAAACTGTTTGTTCCCCTGCAATACCGGCTGAGGGTACTCAGGGAAAACCATGACTCCGCTCTATCTGGTCATCCTGGCATCTTGGGCACCAAACACCTCATTACCAGAAACTATTGGTGGCCTGGGTTGCCTAAAGACGTTAGGGCTTACGTCGCCGCTTGTGAGGTTTGCGCTAGGTCCAAAACCCCTAGGTCCCGGCCTGCGGGCCTACTACGTTCCTTGCCCATTCCCCAGAGACCTTGGACCCATATCTCCATGGATTTTATCACCGATTTGCCTCCATCTCAGGGCAAGTCGGTGGTGTGGGTGGTAGTCGACCGCTTCAGCAAGATGTGCCACTTTGTGCCCCTTAAGAAGCTACCTAACGCCAAGACGTTAGCTTCTTTGTTTGTGAAACACATCCTGCGTCTCCATGGGGCCCCAGTCAATATCGTTTCTGACAGAGGGGTACAATTTGTTTCCTTATTTTGGAGAGCTTTTTGTAAAAAGTTGGAGATTGATCTGTCCTTCTCCTCCGCCTTCCATCCCGAAACCAATGGCCAAACGGAAAGGACCAACCAATCCCTGGAACAATATTTAAGGTGTTTCATCTCTGACTGTCAATTCGATTGGGTCTCATTCCTTCCCCTTGCTGAATTTTCCTTGAATAACCGGGTCAGTAACTCGTCAGGGGTCTCCCCGTTTTTCTGTAATTTCGGGTTTAACCCAAGATTCTCCTCCGTCTCCCCTGGTTGTTCCAATAATCCTGAGGTAGAGGATGTTCATCGGGAACTGTGCACTGTCTGGGCCCAGGTTCAGAAGAACCTAGAGGCGTCCCAGAGCGCACAAAAGATTCAGGCGGATAGTAGACGTTCTGCTAACCCCCGGTTTGTCGTCGGGGATTTGGTCTGGTTGTCGTCCAGGAACTTGCGCCTTAAGGTCCCGTCCAGGAAGTTTGCTCCCCGATTTATTGGACCTTATAAGATCATTGAAGTCCTCAACCCTGTATCCTTCCGTCTGGAGCTCCCCCCATCATTTCGCATACATGACGTCTTCCATGCCTCCCTAATCTTTCTTTATTTAACATATAACAATGTATTACTTTACCTTCTGATAGCCACATGAATGTACATGCACAAACACTATTTGTCAATTATCTCTGTTGGTTGTGCATCATAATAACTAAATATGGTTCGGTAAACATGATTTACCATAAATGCCATAGTGATATTATAATGAGATGTGTAAAAGGACAAACTCAGCTTTCCTATATTTTATATACTTAGATCTACAACATTTAGAAAGGTTGGTGTCATGGCAGTGTAATGTATATTCATAGCCTAAAACAGAATTTTCTGCCAGCTTATAACATCCTATTAAGATTTTATATTGTGTCTCGATGACCATGTCCATAGCGCTTACTGAATATGGATGGCATTGCACACTCCCATTTTTAAAGGGAATGTGTTGCCAGCAAAACATGTTTTTTTTTTTTTAGTTAAACAATTAGTGTGTGGGTGATTAAACATTGTTCTATTTTTTATTTTTTTTTCACGAGTCAGAAAATATTATAAATTGGATTCAATTGGATTCTAATTTATAATATTTCCCAGCACTGGTCACTAGATGGAGCACTTCCCAAAATTGCAGCATTGCATGTGGTAAAGCAACCACATTGCTTTATGCTGCAAAATTGGGTAAAAATCCCTCGCTCTAGTGAGCTCTCAGAATCCCCCCCTCCTTTATCCTGGCTAGTGCCGGAAGAAACGAGGGGTTTGAACGGTCTAACCTCCTACACTGTGTGTCGCCATTTTTTGAGCTAACACACAGTGTAGTAGGTTTACATACAGTAGTAAACACACACTGAAACACAAACATACTTAGAAATCCCTTACCTGCTCCAGGTTGGACATAAAAATATAATGGTTTTTAAAGGTAGATATTCATTTCCTTTCCTTGTAGTATAGAATGGTAGCATTGGACAAATCATTAACTTGTTTTCTCCTCCCTTTTTGCAAACATTGTGGGGCCAATGGAAATGAAGAACCATGTACTGTTCATGGGATTGGTAACAGGTATATTTAAGCTGCCTAGGTTGTCTATATGGTATATATACTCTTGGTTCTTCATAAGCTCTTGCATTTTCAACTACTAACTAATTAATAATAGGAAAAAGAAACACATTATCAATGCTATATTAAACTTATAATGAAATAACATTTAAATGAGGCATAAAGTAGGTGTAAAATAGATACACTACATTAAAAAGAAAAAGCAATTTTAAGTGAAAATCACATTCTGGAAAAATTTTACTAACATAATTTCATATCCATTGATACATCCTGTCCTGGGGCATTCATTTCTTAATCTCATGTGCCAGGAAAAAGCAGAAAAATCTTTATTGATATTTTAAAACCGTATGAATATATTTAATGGTATGTTTTATAATTATTTAAATATTCACAATGGCTGTGTCTTATTTTAGCAAATTCTGTAGGAAACAGCAAAACAATGTGTTGGTAATTATACTATTATTTTAAGAAAAGAATGAGACAGGAAATATTATAGGCCACAGAAGTGCTGGTAACACAACTTATTTTATATTCTTTAGGGTCTATTTACTGTTGCACAAAGCATTTTATATTTATGGAAGAAAATGAAACATGGAAAGCAATTACATTTATTTTTTTAATAATTTCTCTATAGTTTTCATAAATCAGTTTAACAACAAAGCAATGTGGCATATCAAAAGTATGTGCTCCAAGGTTCCTACCATAGTTACTATATAGTTAAAATAAACATTTCTTAAAGCATTAACTACACTTCCCATTTGTGGAAGCAGCTTCTTATGTAGGTCAATAAGGTATAGAAATATTGTATAAAACTAAAAGATTGAACTCAATGTTACAAGTTAAGTTAATGCATTTTACTAATATAAAAAGCAAAGAGAGAACATTAATGGACAACTGCACTGTGTGGCTCCTACTTGAATCAATAGTAGCAATGCTGCAAAACTTTCTGCACTGAAAACGTAAGGGTATGCCCCCAAGCAGAGTTTTCAGGTGTATTTCGGGGCGTAAACGCCTCAAAATATGCCTTGAAAAACGCTAGCTATATGCCTACAAACCTCTGGCTATTTAATTCAATGGTAAAAACGGTGTTTAGTTCAGACGGGGCATTATTTTACGCTGCTGTTTTAAAAAAACGGCACAGAACAAAATGCCCCATAAAAAGAAGGAGCATGTCACTTCTTGGGCCCTTTTTGGAGTTGTTTTTCATTATGTCAATGGAAAAACAGCTCCAAAAAAGGCTAAACAAACATTTTTGACTACAAAAAAAAAACAGCTGAAAATCAGTGGCTGCTTTCCCTTGAAAAAAGCTCCGTCATTTTCAGCCGTTTTTGATTTTGCGTGTGAACATGCCCTAAGTCTTTAAGACAAAGTGAACTTTCTGTCTAGATTTATTGAAAAATGCAGAGGTTAAATATACTGCAAAAAGGCCGCATCTTTGGGTTTCATTTTATCCCCAGTTTGTGCCAGAGTACATAAAAAATAGCACTTGGTTGAGCAGCAAGGACAAAAGTGCAAGGTTGGAAAATATGCAAATAAGTCAGTGTAATAAAAGCACTACATCAAAAAAAAAATCTGCCCCATAAATCATGTGGGGGACACTACTTGCATTCTAAAAACTAGGATAAGATTTCATCTTTCAGATGAGATAAACGCAAGCACTTTTTTTTAGACACATGCAGGAGACCTCAACAGGTTACTCGTGTGAATTATGAAAAAGGAATTCTGTCCACCAAGAGGTGGAAATCATAAGGCTGGGTTCACACTAAGCATTTTTGTTGCATTTTTAGAATGCGTTTTTTGGTTTTGGTTAATGAATTCCCATTGAAAGACATGAGAGTTTATCTACTAAAACAAAAAAAAAAGCTTGCTAAAAAGCAAAATGTAATCTTAGTCGGAGAAGAAACTGCTTTTCAGGTAAAATCCGCACTAAATATTCCATTTTTTTAATGCATTTTTAGATGCAGATTTTACATCTTAATGCAGAAACAGGTGTGAATTATTATATGCTGCAGATTTTTGTGCGTTTTTTTAAATAAACTTGTCAGATACAATTCGAAACGAATATGCAAGATAAATTGACTTGCTGCAGATTTTAAAATCCTCACCGCAGGTCCATTTATGTGCGGACAAATTTTGTGTCCTTAGGGTTAATTCACGTGTCATTTTTACTCATAGCAAGTACTTAACACTTAATTCTGTTGTTTTGTTATATGATGTTCTATGCTTGCTCCCTTAGGTATGATGATTTTTTTGGAAATACTTATTGTTATTATTTATTTCTAACTATGTATTTTATGTTACACATATTTACCCTTTCCTATTTGGTAATGTGACCTTTTTATCTGCATAATGGTTATGTTTCCATACATCCCAGTTGCCAGATGTTTTTTCCTCTTTTTCTATGAATATGTTCCTGGTCTGCTTCTGATCATCTCCAAGCACAGTGTTTAAGCAATTTTAATCCATGTGGATTTTTTACATGTTTCTATCTAGATGTATGCACTTTTCACACATAACATGAAGTTCTGGACTTATGTGGAGCAATATACTTTTTATACAGTGCTGTGAAAAAGTTTTAGACAGTGCAGGAAAAATGCTGCAAAGTAAGAAGGCTTTCAAAAATAGAAGTGCTAATAGTCTTCTCTATCAATTAACAAAATTCAAATTGAATGAACAGAAGACAATTCTAAACCAAATCAACATTTGGTGTGACCACGCATTGCCTTCAAAACAGCATCAATTCTCCTAGGTACTCTTGCACACAGTTCTTGAAGGAACTTGGCAGGGAGGTGGCTTTTTGGCCGCAATTTTTCCATTAAGACCACTTCTGACCAGACTTCTCCGAACACTAGATGGGTGTACCTTGGTCCCACTGGTTTCTGCCAGTTCTGAGCTGATGGCACTGCTGGACATCTTCCGATGAAAGCAACATGATGTGTCTTTGATCTTCTGCACTAAGTTTCCTTGGCTGACCATTGAGTTTACAGTTCTCAACTTTTGCCCGTTTCTTTGTGCTTCTTCAAAAGAGCTTCAACAGAACATCTTGAAACCCCAGCCTTTTTTTAAATCTTTGCCTGGGAGAGACCCCGCTGATTTAGTATAACTATCTTGTATCTTTTTGCTGGGGTCAGCCTTGCCATGGTGGACCTTTGACATGAAACGGTTTTCCACAACCTCACCTTTGTATCAGAGTTTGGCTCATCCTCATCCAGTTTTAAGCCTCCTACACAGCTATTTCTGTTACAGTTAATGACTGTGTTACAACCTACGTATGAAAATGATGATCATTATCACCTGTTTGGTATAATTGGTTAATCATACACTTGACTATAATCCTACAAAATCCATGACTTTGTACATGTGTACCTAGAAGAATTAATGCTGTTTTGAAGGCAAAGGGTGGTGACATCAAATATTGATTTGATTTAGATTCTGTTCATTCACTTTGTATTCTGTTAATTGATAAAAAAACTATTAACACTTCTATTTTTGAAAGCATTCTTACTTAGCAGCATTTTTCCACCACTGCCTAAAACTTTTGCACAGTACAGTACATAAAAAAAGATTCACCCACCAAAAATCTATTTCTTTAGAGAACCCCATAAAAGTTATACTATGAAGCAAAGATGGCAATTGCTGTATAACAGCCTACCAAATGCAACTTACTAAAAGCACAACTTTTTCTTAAAATTCAATAGTCAGGGTAATCTATATCAGAAAAATATATTGAATACACAGGTGTGGCCCATAGAAGTATTACAACTTTTTCCTCAACAGGTTATATTGTGTAATCATTTACAATATTGAGCTTTACACACTCACATTATTATGGGCAAATTCCTACAAAATTGAATGTAGTTGGAGGACTGTAGTCCTAGATATAGATATAAAGTTATTTTAGTTGTCCTTTAAAGTCATTTTCCCACAAGCAATATTTATCACCTATCCACAGGATCTGTGATAAATATTAAATCACTAGGTGATTCACTGCTGGACGCCCAATGATTATTTTTACAGGGGATCCTGAGTTCTCTGCACCTCTTCACCAGGATGTCTGTGGTAAGGAGAAGTGTGTGTGTGGATCAAGCATACACACACACATACACACATATATATATATATATATATATATATATATATATATATATATATATTCGGAAATAAAATAAGCATTGCCGCTGAATCTACTTACAATATTGAGGTTCTTATCGCACATTTTGATCAAATTGTGTGAGCCCAGCTGCCATGACAAGGCGACCTCTATGAGGTGGGTCCCTACGCTGCTCATACCTCCAGAGCTGAGTGTTAGGGATCTGCCAGGTACTTCATCTAGGTATACTCCTGGGACTAATCAATCCACACCTGAGGCCAGACCTGTTCGACTGACACCATCTCCCACCAACCAGGGTGGCAGGCTCAGGAGTGGGAGAGCCTATCGCGGCCTGGTCTGTCGGAGTTAGCTCCGCCCCCTGTCCTTTATTACCTGCCCTGTTCTCTCCCTCAGTGCTTGTAATTCTTTTGGATTCCTGGCCCCACTGCTGCTTGCTCCAGCCTGCTTCTGCCGTGCTTCTGCCTTGCTGCAGTTCTGCTTGACCTGCTTTGCTTTGCCCCTGGCTTGCTTCTGTCTCCTTGCCCGCTTGGGTGTACTCACTTCGTCCTGGTCCTGACTGTCCGTTCGCCGCTCCGTTTCCTCGTGGCGTTCCGTGGCTACTGCCCCTTCCCTTGCATGTTCCCTGTTTGTTTTCCTGTGCACTTAGACAGCGTAGGGACCGCCGCCCAGTTGTACCTCGTCGCCTAGGGCGAGTCGTTGCAAGTAGGCAGGGACAGGGCGGTGGGTAGATTAGGGCTCACTTTCCCTTCACCTCCTTCCGGCCATTACATAATTACAAGCCCTTACCTAGTCTACCATCTCTCCTACGCTGACGCTATCATGGACCCCCTTGAGACCCTGGCCCAGCAGATGCAGGGCCTCTCCCTACAGGTCCAGGCCCTGGCCCAAAGGGTCAATCAGGGTGACGCTGCTTTAGTAGTACCCCTCACCTCACCTCTAGAACCCGACCTCAAGTTACCTGACCGGTTCTCAGGGGACCGTAAGACGTTTCTCTCCTTCCGGGAGAGTTGCAGACTGTATTTCCGCCTAAAGCCCCACTCCTCAGGTTCCGAGAACCAGCGGGTGGGTATCATCATATCCCGACTCCAGGAAGGGCCCCAAGAGTGGGCCTTCTCCTTGGCTCCTGACGCCCCTGAACTTTCCTCTGTTGATCGTTTTTTCTCTGCCCTCGGACTCATTTACGACGAGACTGACAGGACTGCCTTAGCCGAGAGTCAGCTGGTGACCTTACGTCAGGGTAGGAGACCGGTTGAGGAATACTGTTCTGATTTTAGGAAGTGGTGCGTAGCTTCTCAGTGGAACGATCCGGCCCTAAGGTGCCAGTTTAGGTTAGGATTATCTGACGCCCTGAAGGATCTGCTGGTTAGCTACCCCTCGTCTGATTCCCTTGACCAGGTTATGGCCCTAGCAGTACGACTTGACCGACGTCTCAGGGAACGTCAGCTAGAACGCTTCAGTGTGCTCCCCTCTGACTTTTCTGCGATCCCCCCCGAGGTCCCGTCTCCTCGCCCCTCCACGGAGGACTCGGAGGTACCTATGCAACTCGGGGCCTCCATGTCCCTTCGACAACGTAGGGAGTTTCGCAGAATGAATGGTCTCTGCTTCTACTGTGGGGACGACAAGCATCTACTGAACACCTGTCCCAGGCGCAAGAATAAGAAGCCGGAAAACTTCCGCGCCTAAGTGATCATCGGGGAGGTCACTTGGGCGCACAGGTATTTCCCGTTAATGTGAAACGCAATAAAATTTTGCTTCCCTTTCAGGTCTCGTTTGCTGGCCGGGCTGCCACGGGCAGTGCTTTCGTGGATTCAGGGTCATCTGCTAATATCATGTCTGCGGAATTTGCTATGTCTCTAAAGATGCCTTGTATTGATTTACCTTATCCTATCCCTGTAGTAGGAATCGACTCAACTCCCCTTGCTAATGGTTATTTTACTCAGCATACTCCTGTTTTTGAACTCCTGGTTGGCTCCATGCATTTGGAGCAGTGCTCTGTACTGGTGATGCAGGGATTATCGTCTGATCTGGTTTTAGGCCTTCCCTGATTGCAGTTGCATAATCCCACGTTTGATTGGAATACTGGGGATCTCACCAAATGGGGTAATGAATGTCTTATGTCATGTCTTTCTGTTAACTCTATTTCTCCCCGGGAGGAGGTAAACACGCTTCCTGAGTTTGTTCAGGACTTCACCGATGTGTTTTCTAAGGAGGCCTCCGAGGTGTTGCCCCCCCATAGAGATTACGATTGCGCTATCGATTTGGTGCCTGGTGCCAAGCTTCCTAAGGGGAGGATATTTAATCTTTCATGTCCTGAACGTAAAGCTATGAGGGAATATATCCAAGAATGCCTGGCCAAGGGTTTCATTCGCCCCTCGACTTCTCCTGTAGGTGCTGGCTTCTTCTTCGTGGGGAAGAAGGATGGTGGTCTTAGGCCGTGCATTGATTATCGTAACCTGAATAAGGTCACCGTAAGGAACCAGTACCCACTTCCTTTGATTCCGGATCTTTTTAATCAGGTTCAGGGAGCCCAATGGTTTTCTAAGTTCGATCTACGGGGGGCATATAACCTTATCCGCATCAAAGAGGGGGATGAGTGGAAAACTGCGTTCAACACACCCGAGGGTCATTTCGAATACCTGGTCATGCCCTTTGGGTTGTGTAATGCCCCTGCTGTCTTCCAGAATTTTATTAATGAAATCCTGAGAGAGTACCTGGGTAATTTTCTTGTTGTGTACCTTGATGACATACTGGTGTTTTCCAAGGACTGGTCCTCCCACGTGGAGCATGTCAGGAAGGTGCTCCAGGTCCTTCGGGAGAATAATCTGTTTGCTAAGACTGAAAAATGTGTCTTTGGGGTACAGGAGATACCATTTTTAGGGCAAATCCTCACTCCTCATGAATTCCGCATGGACCCTGCCAAGGTTCAGGCTGTGGCGGAATGGGTCCAACCTGCCTCCCTTAAGGCGTTACAGTGTTTTTTAGGGTTCGCCAACTATTACAGGAGATTTATTGCCAACTTCTCGGTCGTCGCTAAGCCTCTTACGGACCTTACCCGCAAGGGTGCTGATGTCCTCCATTGGCCCCCTGAGGCCGTCCAGGCCTTTGAGACCCTCAAGAAGTGCTTTATCTCGGCCCCCGTGCTGATTCAGCCCAACCAAGAGGAGCCATTTATTGTGGAGGTTGACGCTTCCGAGGTGGGAGTGGGGGCCGTCTTGTCCCAGGGTACCAGCTCCCTCACCCATCTCCGCCCCTGTGCTTACTTCTCTAGGAAGTTTTCGCCCACGGAGAGTAACTATGATATTGGCAACCGCGAACTTCTAGCCATTAAATGGGCTTTTGAGGAGTGGCGGCACTTCCTGGAGGGGGCCAGACACCAGGTAACGGTCCTTACGGATCACAAGAATCTGGTTTTCCTAGAATCGGCCCGGAGGCTTAATCCTAGACAAGCTCGGTGGGCACTATTCTTTACCAGATTTAATTTCTTGGTTACCTATAGGGCTGGGTCCAAGAATATTAAGGCTGATGCTCTGTCACGTAGTTTCATGGCCAATCCTCCTTCTGAGAAGGATCCTGCTTGTATTTTACCCCCTGGTATAATCGTCTCTGCCACGGATTCTGATTTAGCTTCTGATATCGCGGCTGATCAGGGTGCAGCTCCCGGGAACGTCCCTGGGGACAAACTGTTTGTTCCCCTGCAATACCGGCTGAGGGTACTCAGGGAAAACCATGACTCCGCTCTATCTGGTCATCCTGGCATCTTGGGCACCAAACACCTCATTACCAGAAACTATTGGTGGCCTGGGTTGCCTAAAGACGTTAGGGCTTACGTCGCCGCTTGTGAGGTTTGCGCTAGGTCCAAAACCCCTAGGTCCCGACCTGCGGGCCTACTACGTTCCTTGCCCATTCCCCAGAGACCTTGGACCCATATCTCCATGGATTTTATCACCGATTTGCCTCCATCTCAGGGCAAGTCGGTGGTGTGGGTGGTAGTCGACCGCTTCAGCAAGATGTGCCACTTTGTGCCCCTTAAGAAGCTACCTAACGCCAAGACGTTAGCTTCTTTGTTTGTGAAACACATCCTGCGTCTCCATGGGGCCCCAGTCAATATCGTTTCTGACAGAGGGGTACAATTTGTTTCCTTATTTTGGAGAGCTTTTTGTAAAAAGTTGGAGATTGATCTGTCCTTCTCCTCCGCCTTCCATCCCGAAACCAATGGCCAAACGGAAAGGACCAACCAATCCCTGGAACAATATTTAAGGTGTTTCATCTCTGACTGTCAATTCGATTGGGTCTCATTCCTTCCCCTTGCTGAATTTTCCTTGAATAACCGGGTCAGTAACTCGTCAGGGGTCTCCCCGTTTTTCTGTAATTTCGGGTTTAACCCAAGATTCTCCTCCGTCTCCCCTGGTTGTTCCAATAATCCTGAGGTAGAGGATGTTCATCGGGAACTGTGCACTGTCTGGGCCCAGGTTCAGAAGAACCTAGAGGCGTCCCAGAGCGCACAAAAGATTCAGGCGGATAGTAGACGTTCTGCTAACCCCCGGTTTGTCGTCGGGGATTTGGTCTGGTTGTCGTCCAGGAACTTGCGCCTTAAGGTCCCGTCCAGGAAGTTTGCTCCCCGATTTATTGGACCTTATAAGATCATTGAAGTCCTCAACCCTGTATCCTTCCGTCTGGAGCTCCCCCCATCATTTCGCATACATGACGTCTTCCATGCCTCCCTCCTTAAACGCTGCTCCCCGTCCTGGTCCCCCTCGAGGATACCTCCTGTTCCCGTTCTCACCCCTGAGGGGGTGGAATTCGAGGTGGCCAAGATTATGGACAGTAGGATGGTCCAGGGCTCCCTCCAGTACCTGGTCCATTGGAGAGGATACGGGCCGGAGGAGAGGACTTGGGTACCTGCCCGTGATGTTCACGCTGGGGTATTGATCAGGAGGTTCCACCTTCTCTTCCCCACTAAACCGGGTCCCCTTAGTAAGGGTCCGGTGGCCCCTCATAAAAGGGGGAGTACTGTTAGGGATCTGCCAGGTACTTCATCTAGGTATACTCCTGGGACTAATCAATCCACACCTGAGGCCAGACCTGTTCGACTGACACCATCTCCCACCAACCAGGGTGGCAGGCTCAGGAGTGGGAGAGCCTATCGCGGCCTGGTCTGTCGGAGTTAGCTCCGCCCCCTGTCCTTTATTACCTGCCCTGTTCTCTCCCTCAGTGCTTGTAATTCTTTTGGATTCCTGGCCCCACTGCTGCTTGCTCCAGCCTGCTTCTGCCGTGCTTCTGCCTTGCTGCAGTTCTGCTTGACCTGCTTTGCTTTGCCCCTGGCTTGCTTCTGTCTCCTTGCCCGCTTGGGTGTACTCACTTCGTCCTGGTCCTGACTGTCCGTTCGCCGCTCCGTTTCCTCGTGGCGTTCCGTGGCTACTGCCCCTTCCCTTGCATGTTCCCTGTTTGTTTTCCTGTGCACTTAGACAGCGTAGGGACCGCCGCCCAGTTGTACCTCGTCGCCTAGGGCGAGTCGTTGCAAGTAGGCAGGGACAGGGCGGTGGGTAGATTAGGGCTCACTTTCCCTTCACCTCCTTCCGGCCATTACACTGAGACTAAGCCTACGTATACCCAGAAATGGTAGGAACCAATGCATTTGGAAAGTCTTCAGGCCCTTTCACTTTTTTTCACATTTTGTTATGTTGAGACCTTGTGCTAAAATAAAAATAAATTCAAGTTTTCCCCCATCATTCTGTGCACAATACCCCATAATGACAAAGTGAAGACAGAACTTTAGAAATTTTTGCAAATTCATTAAAAATGAAAAACTTTAATTTTGCATGGACATAAGAATTTAAACCCTTTTCTATAACACTTGAAATTTAGCTCGGGCAGTTTCTCATGTCTCTAAATCATATTTAAAATGTTTCTACACCTTGATTGGAGTCCACCTGTGGTAAATTCATTTGATTGGACAAGATTTGCAAAGACACCCCTGTCTCTAAAAGCTGACAATGCATATCAGAGCAAAAAACAAGTCATGAGGTGGAAAGAACTGCCTGTAGAGTTAAAAGACAGGATTGTGTGTTGAGGCACAAAAAAAATCTTCTGCACTGAAAGTTCCCAAGAGCACAGTAGCCTTCATAATTCTCAAATAGAATACATTTGGAACAAGCAGGACTCTTCCTAGAGCTAGCCGCCCCACCAAAATAAGTAATTGTGGGAGAAGGGCCTTGGTACGAGAAGTGACCAAGAACCTGATGGTCACTCTGGCTGAGCTCCAAAGATCCTGTGTGCAGATGTGAGAAACTTCCAGAAGGTCAACCATCACTGCAGCACTCCAACAATATAGGCTTTTTTGGCATAGTAACCAGAAATAAGTGTCTCCTCAGTAAAAGACACATGAAAGCCCACCTGAAGTTTGCAAAAAACACCTAAAGGACTCTCAGACTGTAAAAAACAAGATTATGTGGTCTGATTAAACTAAGATTTAAATGTTTGGCCTAAACTCTAAGTGTCATGTTTGATGGAAACCTGGCACTGCTCATCAGGTGCCCAATACCATCCCTACAGTGAAGTGTGGTGGTTGTAGCATTATGTTGTGCGGGTGTTTTTTTTCAGCGGCTGGGACAGGGAGACTGGTCATGGTTGAGGGAAAGATGAATGGAGCAACATACTGAGATATTCTTAATGAAAACCTGATCCAGAGTGCTCTGGACCCCAGACTGGGCCAAAGGTTCACCTTCCAATAAGATAATGACAATAAGCACACAATCAAGACAACACAGGAGTGGCTTAGGGGTAACTCTGTGAATATCCTTGAGTGGCCCAGCCACAGCCCTGACTTGAACCCAATCAAACATCTCTGGAGAGACCTGAAAATGGCTGTCTACCGATGGTCCCACTCCAAGCTAATAGAGCTTGCGAGAATCTCGCAGAAAATCCCCAAATCCAGGTGTGCAAACCTTGTGGCATCATGCCCAAGAAGACTGGAAGCTGTTATCGCTGCCAAAGGTGCTTCAACTAAGTACTGAGTAAAGGGTCTGGATACTTATGTGAATGCAATATTCTAGTTTTCACTATTCTATAAATTAGCAAAGATTACTAACATTCTGTTTCCACTTTGTCATTATGGGATATTGAGTGCAAAATGATGGGGAAAAACGTTTTTATTTTTTTTATTTTAGCACAAGGCCTCAACATAGCAAAATGTGAAAAAAATTTAAATGGGTCTGAAGACTTTCCGAATTCATTGGTTCCTAACATCCCCAGGTATATGTAGGCTTAGTCCCAGCTCTGGAGGTACGAGCAGCGTAGCGACCCACCTCATAGAGGTTGCCTTGTCGTGGCAGGTGGGCTCACACAATTTGATCAAAATGTGCGCTAAGAACCTCAATATTGCAAGTAGATTCAGCAGCAATCCATATTTATTTATTTATAGTGCTTAGGTATCATTAGTGCTCGCAGAGTGCTGTTGCCATTTTTGTATATATATATATATATATATATATATATATATATATATATATATATATATATATATATATATATATATATATATATTTATTTATGCACACACATTGTTGAGCCATAACATTAAAACCAACTGCTTAATATTGTGTAGAGCCCCCTCACGCCGCCAAAACAGCTCTACAAGACCTCTGAAGGAGTCTCATGTTTACTAACACATAGCTTTTCGTTTGCATTATCATTGATTTCAATGGTAACGCTTCCATTGCTAATGCTTTCCGTTTGCCTCCGTTCCGCATGGTTTCCTTTTTTTCAGCGGAATCAATAGCGAAGTCGACTTAGCTATTGATTCCGCTGAAAAACGTAAACTTTGCGAAACGGAGATGTTACCATTGTAAACAATGGTTATGCAAATGGTAAGCTATGGTTTCCGTTTGGTTTTCATTCCTGGGTTCCCCTGACGGAAATGTCTGACGGAACCCATGAATGGAACCCCGACGCAGCTATGAACGAAGCCTTACAAGTATGAAATCATTTTTTGTATTTGTAATAGTTTGTTATTGTTTCTTATGTTAGTATAAATAAAATCATACTAAGCAGCATTATTTCTCTCCAATATCTTGATACAGCAGTTAAGTGTATTTTTCTGCTGAACTAGCATTCTCACTTTCCTTCTAAAGTAACTTTTAAGGTTACTTAAAAGTCATATCATCTATTACATTTGCATCATGTTTTCTACTTAGATGATATATTGCCATTTAAATATGAATATCAAATAGATAAGGCTTAAATCTCATTAATGATAATGTTTATACATATTATTTTAAATCAATCATTGCTGCAATAACGGCTTTGCAAACATGATCTATCTTTTCATATGTCAAACTAGCGACATGTCAAAAGAATTCTATTAAATAAAACAAAGCTAAAATTCTTTAAAAAAAAATCCCATGCATATGGGAATTATTTGGTGAATGTAAACATACTAGTATGTGTCCATATTTGCTATATTATGGGCCCTATCTCGATTTATGTATGGTAGACTAAATAGAAACATAGAAAGTGGAGCCTATTAGACCTGTAATGGCAGGTCTCAAGTGACACACTTGCCTATCTTGACTTTTTATTTTACTTTAATGATTTATAATGTTTCTCTATATAATATTAGCAAATTGGATTCTATGTACCTAGCTTCTACATAAAGATTCCCCCTTTATGAGATAGTTTTTATAGATATGTAGCTAACCTTCCTTCACATGAAAGTGAAATCTTAAAAGTTTATTGTCATGCTATTTATATTTGCAGTCAGGGACAAGATAGGTTTTCAGGGTCTCTAAGGTAGCAGTTTAAAAATTAACCTCTCCCCTCTTTTCCTAAAGTTCAGCATAGAGCTGTTATAATAAAAAAAACATTCACCTAATTTCACCCAGTTCTCCCCTTACCTACCAATCAATCCCTGGCATTTTTATTTATAATATATATACACCCCGTTTTTCTTTTTCTTTTAAAAATTTAACCCCACTCCCAATGGCGCGACAGTCACCTATCTACTCTATCTACCCTTCATCCTGACCCTAGTTTGGGTAATCACATATTAGAATTGACTCTCCGTGGATTAACTTGAGTCTACTAACATCAGGTAGATATTTATTGACATTCACAAACAAGATTCTCATTGTTGAAACACTTTGTTAGGTGAGCAGACTCAATTGTTTTTTCCTTTTACAATTCAAGCGAGCAGTGCCTTTATTGTCAGGATTTACTTTGCATATAACCAAAATATGTATGTGGCCTTCTTCTCTTATTTTTCACACATGGCGGATTTATTAATTATTTAAAGAGCATTGGAGTAAGAAGAGCCTAAAAAACCTTTATCTATGATGACACAACTTCTTTTTCCAGCAAAGACGGAGGCATCACATGACCGGCTAGGAGATACGGCGATCAGTAAAGAAATAAAAAAGCAAGTATAATCAGAGAATAGTATATATGTCCCAGAGAACCCCTTTAACCCCTTAATGACCAGCCTATTTTGGACCTTAATGACCAAGCTATTTTTTACGTTTTTCAATCGTCGCATTCCAAGAGCTATAACCTTCTTATTTTTGCATCGACATAGCTGTATAAGGTCTTGTTTTTTGCGGGACAAGTTGTATTTTTTAATAGCACCATTTTTAGGTACATATTATTTATTAATTAACTTTTATTAACTTTTTTTGGGGGGGGAATAGAAAAAAATCTGAAATTTCGCCACTCTTTTTTGCGTCCTAAATCTACGCCGTTTACCGTCTGGTATAAATAACACAATAACTTTATTCAGCGGGTTGTTACGATTGCAACGATGCCAAATTTGTATAGTTTTTGTATGTTTTACTACTTTTACACAGTAAAACGCTTTTTTTTCAAAATGATTTGGTTTTGTGTCTCCATATTTGAAGAGCCGTAACGTTTTTATTTTTTCGCCGATGCGGTTGTATGAGGGCTTTTTTTTTGCGGGAAGACTTGTAGTTTTTATTGGTACCATTTTGGAGTAGATGCGACTTTTTGATCACTTTTTATTACATTTTTTTAAAGTCAGTATTCACAGAAAACAGCAATTTTTCCATAGTTTTTTATTATTTTTTTTACGGCGTTCACCGTGCGGGTTAAATAATGTAATAGATTTATAGTCGGGGTCGTTACGGACGCGGCGATACCAAATATGTGTAACTTTTTAACTTTATTTTGTTTTTTTAATAGCAAAGCAGTTTGTAAGGGGAAAAGCTGGGTTTTTCATTTTTTTCACATTTTTTTTTTAATTAACTTTATTAAACTTTTTTTTCACTTTTTTACTAGTCCCACTAGGGGACTATAATATGCGATTCTGCGATCACATTTATAATACACTGCAATACTTTTGTATTGCAGTGTATTACTGCCTGGCCGTTTAACACGGACAGGCATCTGCTAGGTCATGCCTGCGGCATGATCTAGCAGGCAGTCACTCCAGGCAGACCTGGGGGCCTTTCTTAGACCCCCGGCTGCCATTAGAGACACAGACACTCGGCGATCGTATCGCCGGGTGTCGGTGGGAGAGAGAGGGAGCTCCTTCCCTCTCTCCAAAACCACTCAGATGCGGTGCTCGCTATTGAGCACCGCATCTGAGGGGTTAAACGTGTGAGATCGATACTAATATCGATCTCACACGGCAGAGCAGGGACGCTCCCAGCCCTCAGCTGCCTCTAGCAGCTGAGAGCAGGGAGATCTGACAGTTCCCTGCTCTGTTTACTTATTCCGATGCCGCGACGTAAAAAGTCTATGGCATCGGAATAAGGCCCGTTAGTGACCGACGTAGAAACACGATGGGCCGGTCACTAACGGGTTAAAATTAGACATTTACTTCCAATACATTAGCGTTCTACAATTAAAATGTGGTTAATGAGCCATTTGATCCTAAGGGGGATTGGAAGTTCAGGAGAATTGAGAAAGACAATTAAATATTTTTTTTTCCATAAGGGGGATAAAGACTTATAATTCCTTTACAAATGCAGCAGGCAACCATTTTCTCCTACAGTAACTACAGCACCATTTGACATGTTCTACCAATGCAGATTTAGATTTAAACTACATAACATACACTCCCTGTTCCCAGTAGTGCAAATTAAAATATTTACCCATGTACCCTTCCCATTGAATTATGTTAAAGATCTGCATGCAGGAAAAATTTATCAAATTGGGATTGGATAGAGAGCTTAATTAACCTATGCACGGCAGCAGCAGCCAAAGACAGTCTTGTGTGCCGGCATCTCAGAGAAAGGAGACACCGGCAAGAGCTCACAGGCCTGCGGTCGTGGAATCGCTTGATAAGAGCTGGAGCATACAAATTCTCTTCAAGCTCCCATGACCTCTCCTCAGGACCAAACCCTTTCCAGTCCACCAGGTAGAAGGTCCTCCCTCCTACCCTCTTGTAATCTAGGATCTCTTTTACTTCAAAGATTTCAAAAGGGCCACAGGGAGCAACTGTAGAACCAGGGGATTTGCTGAATCGGTTCAGAACCACAGGCTTTAGGAGGGAGACCTGAAATGAGTTGGGGATTTTGAGGGTAGGAGGTAGCCAAAGCTTATAGGATACAGGGTTTATCTGTCGCAAAAACTCGAAGGGACAGGGGAATTTGGGAGCAAATTTGTAGGAAGGGATCTTCAGGCGAATGTGTCTGGAGGACAACCAGACCTTGACTCTAGGAGAAAACTGAGGAGGAATTGTTATTTTCCTATCTGCATATCTCTTCATGCAATCCACTGCCTGAAGGATCGCAGACTTAGTTTGTTGCGAGAGGTAAAGAAAACCTCAGAAGGAAAAATTGGCTGCAGTCACTTGAGACATAGCTGGCACAGGAAGAGGAACACGTGGATGTTGAGTGTACACAATGAAGAATGGAGAAGAAGCAGTAGATTCACTAGTATGTGTAACGTTCATGGTCGCTGACCACAAACTCCTTCCATCCAGTCGACACCCTTCTCTCCAGGGATGTCTGCACACACGGCCGTCCTGTTCCACAGTGACCACCAGGTGCGCTCGCGAGCTCAGTCCAGACTTAAGAAGCCAAAGCGCACGCAGGTGAGAGATTGAGCTGATTGCTCCCAGAGCACCCTAGGCTACAAGAAGGGCGCAGCACCTTTCTCCCATTCCTGAGCGTTGTTGTCATACCAAAAGTTTGTCTATGCAAATGGTCACCTTGTGTCTTCCAGTTCCCAGTGTTTCCTGTACCTGTATCCTGTATCCCGTGCTATCCTGGTCAAGTGCCATGCTGAGCTGTAGTCGTGCTGTGCTGCATAAAACGCCTATCCTGCTATACCACGCCTGACGTATGCCTGCTGTGTAGTCCTAGCCGAGTCTGCCTCGCTACTGTCTGAGCTTCCACAGGTACCCTATAGGAACTATAGACTGTTATCTGCACCCTGTTGGCCTGTATATACGGTATGGGGGTCATTATACTATATGGGACAGCTATGGAGGGCATTATACTGTATGGGACAGCTATGGGGGGTTATTTACTGTATGGGGCATTAAACTGTACGTGGCAGCTATGAGGGCACTATACTGGATGGGCGCATTATATTGTATGTGACAGCTATGGGGGGCATTATATAGTATGGGGCAGCTATGGGGGCATTGTACTGTATGGGGGCCTTATACTGTATGGGACAGCTATGGGGGGATTTATACTGTATTGGGGCATTATACTTTATGGGGCAGCTATGGGGGCCATTATACTGTATGAGGCATTATAGTGTATGGGGGCATTATATTGTATGGGGTGCATTATACTGTATGGGGGACATTATACTGTATGGGGCAGCTATGGGTTGCAATATACTGTGGGGGCCGCTATGGGGGGCATTACACTGTGTAGGCAGCTATGTGGGCATTATACTGTGTGGGGGAAGCTATGTGGGCATTATACTGTGTGAGGACAGCTATGGGGGCTTTATACTGTGTGGGGGCAGTTATTGGGTATTATACTGTGAGGGCAGCTATGGGGAGCATTATACTGTGGAGGCATTCACGGAGTCTTTCGGGCAAGGCGGCAGGGCATAGTAGTGTGCAGGGGTCTGGTGGTGTTGGGGAGGGGTAGGGGGGCCCAAGCTGAATTCTTGCACCAGGGCACATGAGCCTTTAGCTACGCCCCTGCCAGGGAGTATAAGGAACTGGCAGAGGTAAGACAAGAACAGCAGGTTTAGAATGAGTAGCCTTGTTTTGGGCACAGTTCGTACAGGAAAAAACATAGTACAAGACATCTTTCGGTAGCGTGCCACCAGTAGTGACGAGCAATAAAGTCTCGAGTTTTACAAACACCAGATTGCCCGGCCAGCTTGGAATTATGTCCCCAGCGAAGAATTCTTGCCCTGTCAGCAAGACAAACAAAACTCTTTCCAGGAGGAATGTCCTTGATTTGCAGAGGCTTAACAGCAAAAATCCTAGAAAGATCAATAACATGTTGAGGACTTTCTTTAGTCATTAGTCTCAAACATCTGGGACAGAGCATCGGCCTTAATATTTTTGTCCGCAGGACGAAAATGAAGCAGAACTTGAAATCTGGCGAAGAACAATGACCATCTGGCTTGATGTAGTTGTGCAGACTGTAAATAAGTAAGATTATTGTGATCTGTGAAGATGATGATGGGATGAGCAGCCTCTTCCAGCAGGTGCCTGAACTCTTCTAAGGCAAACTTCACTGCGAGTAATTCTCGATCCCCGATAGAATAGTTGCGCTCTGCAGGAGAGAAAAGTTTGGAGAAAAATCCACATGACACCCCCTTACCCTTGGAATTCTTTTGAAATAGGAGTGCTCCAGCACCAATCAAAGAGGCGTCAACCTCCAATGAAAACTGCTGTTTTACATCAGGATGATGAAGAACATAAGCAGAGGTGAGGTGCTCTGGTTGGCGAATGCTTAATCTGCCTCAGGGGTCCAGTCCTTAGCGTTTACTCCCTTCTTGGTAAGAGCTGAGATAGGAGCAGTTAGTGACTAAAAATTCGGGATGTGCTGTCGATAAAAATTTGCGACTTCACTTTCTCCAGTTCTATTTGTAGACCATGATCAGAGTAAATATAGCCCATGAAGGACAAAGGTTTTCTTTCAAATACGAACTTCTCAAGTTTAGGGCATAAGCTGTTACCCCTTAACCGTAACAGGACTTGGAGAACATGCTTCCGACGCGTTGTCAGATCAGGTGATAAAATCAAAATGTCGTCCAGATAAACCACCACACAGACATGCAGAAGATCATGGTAGATGTTGTTTACATACTCCTGAAACACCACTGGAGCGTTCCACAGTCCAAATGGCATTACGAGATACTCGTAGTGACTGTCTCAAGTGTTGAATGCGGTCTTCCATTCATCACCCTTGCGAATACGGATCAAGTTATAGGCCCTGCATAGATCGAGCTTCGTGAAAATCTTGGCTCCATGAATCCTTTCAAAGAGCTCGGAGATAAGTGGCAATGAGTACTTTTTTTTACTGTGATTATAGGGATTGTCCAGGAATACATTTTATTTCTATTAACTTAATGTGACATGTAAAATTAACTTTCTAATATAATGTCTCTTTATATCTTGTGGCGTTACTTACATCTAATGTGCGGTCACGTGACCGTACCCAGAGTTACGGGAAGTGCTGGCTGAGCAAAGACAGGGAATATTGTCTATGCTAGTACACGCCTCCTGCTCCTCTCTCTCTAAGTACCCGCACTGCCTGCCTGTCTCATCTCATCGCCCACACCCCCCCGCGGCACCCCCCCCCCCCCAATTTTATATGCAGGGATGATGAGGTAATACACAGTGATGATGGGAGTCATATACAGTTATGATTAGGTAATACACAGGGATGATGGGGGTCATATACAGTTATGATTAGGTAATACACAGGGATGATGGGGGTTATATACAGGGATGATGAGTTAATACACAGGGATGATGAGGTAATACACATCCCTGTGTATTACCCCAACATCCCTGTGTATTACCCTCAACATCCATGTAAATAACCTCCATCATCCCTGTATATAATCGGCATCATCCCTGTATATAACTCCCATCATCCCTGATGTCAAAAGATAGGCAGCACTCCACACAGCTGATTTCAAGTGAAATATAAGATTTATTCACGCATATGAAAAGATGCGCCATTTCAGCCCCAACATGGGCCTTTCTCAATCATGTTAAACAATGTGAAAAAAACATAGTTTAAATACCCAGTGGCGGATTAAGTGTACCATGGGCCCTGGGCTGTTGATACAACTTGGGCCCCGCTCACACGCAAATGCAATGCAACCCCCTTTCCCCATGCGAGACTCCTGAAAAACGCTATTTCTTCTTTGAACTTTTATTTAAACTTTAAATCAAACAATGCTAATAATATTTGTTTTCAAATGTAAAACCGTAGTTATTTTTTTTAGAGATTTTCAGAAAACTATTGAATATAAAGTGGCATTTACTTTATTATGTCATACAGAAAAATAAACCTAAGGCAACACAAAAGTACCATATGTAAGTGCAATTATGGTCAACAAAGTTATAAATATTAATTAGAATAAATAATAATTTAACAATTATAACTTAGAGAAATATAAAACAAATAAAGTGGTATATACTGTATTACATCATACAGAAAAATAAACATAAGGCAACATAAGAGTACCGTATAGAAGTGCAAATAAGGACAAGAAAATTATACATTTGAATCTAACAATTTTGAAAAATATGAAAACATAAATAATGAGGTAGTTCACTTCACAGTAATTGACAGTTATGAAAAGTGCAATGTGTGAGCACAGACAAACAATTCTCAATGGATTAAAGCCTTAGTCCTAAATGTATTATAGAGTTGCTAAAATCATTGATGATTTCTGAGAGGTCCAAAGTTCTTAACAGATCATGTTCAATGCTCATTAAAGAAAGATGATTGAGTCTCTCTTGCCCCATTTGACTCCTCAGTTCATTTTTAATCCGTTTTAATTTTGAGAAAGATCTCTCACCTGTGCAGTTTGAAACCATCATACATAGATATATTCTCAGAATTATCTCTGTGTTGAAAAAGGTTTGGGTGAGGCCATTTTGATGAAGAAATAAGAACATTTGGCGTTCCGGTATTTTATCATCACAGGATGTCATTGTTTGTGACTTGGAAGTAGAAATATAACTTGCAAATTGGATCAGTTCTGTTTCTGTAACACCTGGCATGAGGTCTTCTGGATATGACTGGACCAGGTTTGCAGCAGCTTTTTTAATTTCTGAAGTGGACAGTGTAGACAGGTTGGCTAAAAATCCAAACTTGGAGCACACAACACTATAAGCCTCCAGTCGTTGCTGTAAACCACTGTATAAGTGATCAATGACAGTGGTAAAGACTTCACATCTAAATTTTTCCCTGGGTGTTAACACAGTGCTTTCCCCTTGTCCGTCATCATAGCGTGGATTACGTGGTCGAAAACGTTTCTGAGCATCATTATACTCATTATGGCCACACAACTTGATGGCGTCCTGTTCATAGTGCTCAAATTGTTCTCTCTGGTTCTGTATAAAACTTGATTGCAATAATGCAACAACGGTGTTCAAATTCAAACCAGCTTCTTGGAGTGATAGGTTTGTAGTATGAAATCTTTCTAAAATGGTATTCCAAAGAACAACAAGGATAGTGGAATCCAGTTGACAGAAAGTGTCCAGCAAAGAGCAGGCTTCATTTCTGCATGAGCTGTAGTCAGGATCAGAGGACATGCATTCTAATAGACTGCATATAGACTCATAGCCCTTGTAAAGTGCTGATACAGCATCATGTCTCACAGACCATCTAGTACCAGAAAGTTGCTTAACAACTGGCAGGCCTAAAGCTTTCTGTTTTTCTACCAGCATTCTCCATCTGGAAGTTGAGGATGAAAAAAAAAACATAAAGTTGCTCAAGATTGTTAAAAAATCTGTAGACAACTGGGCTACATTCTGCACTGTTTTTACCTACCAGGTTAAGAGAGTGTGCAGCACATGGTATAAATGTTGCATAAGGGCACTGCTCCCTAATGATTGTTTGTACACCGTTGTACTTGCCACTCATGTTCGCTGCATTATCATAGAATTGCCCTCGACAATCTTTAATGTTGAAATTAGTTGTGCAATGTTTTTGCCAGAGTGACCAAGCACTGGTAAAAATTGTAAAAACCTCTCCACAGGCCCAGTTGGTAAAACATATCTAACAATGAAAGTTAATTGATCAGAGTGAGTGATATCAGGCGTGGAATCCACAGAAATCGAATAGAACTTTGCTTTCTTCAATTCTTGCTCAATTATACTCAGAATTTGGAATCTCAAAATTTGTATTAGTTCTTCACAGATAGTGGAGGAAAGATACAACGTGTGGCCTTTTCCTTTGTTGGCATATTGTTTGATATGTTCGTCTAGAAACTCATCAACATTTGCCATAGTTTCTAAGATGCCTAAGTAATTTTCATTGTGAGGGGAGCCAATAATTTCATCTTTGCCTCTCAGTGGAAGGCCCCGTTCAGCAAGGTACTGGATAACAATGAGACATTTTTTAAGTACCTTGTGCCAGTACAACGTTTCACCCTCCAATTGGGAAATTATATGGCTGTCAATTCATCCAGAGATTTTACCTCTTTCCACTATTGATAAGACAGATTGTTTGTGGATATAACTACATTCATGACTGAAGATTCTATCCTCTGCGTGCT
Source organism: Rhinoderma darwinii (assembly GCF_050947455.1). Classification (NCBI taxonomy): domain Eukaryota; kingdom Metazoa; phylum Chordata; class Amphibia; order Anura; family Rhinodermatidae; genus Rhinoderma; species Rhinoderma darwinii. The sequence goes on from NC_134687.1 coordinate 144,443,663, forward strand.
TCCAGTCATTAAATCCATGAGTAAAAAGGGCCACGTTTACTGGCGATCAGTTTGCAAGCAAAGCAAAATAATTTTCCATTAGTTGGGGAATAACATAACCAATTTCTCTCTGAGATTTCTTTAGTTTTTGGGTTAACATGGGTGAAGTATGATTTGTTGCAGTAACGATAATATCCTTCACTTGAGAATACTCCTGATTTTTTAAAGTCAGCATCAACATTTTGGCAAACCTTGCTTCCCCTTGAAACCCAGTATTCCAGCACTTCTTTGGAAATATTTTCGCCCCACAGTCCAACATCCCAAGGAAATTGCACAATTTAAACATGTGCACCCAACTCTTCAATACTTTCCACGGGATCATCTGCCTGAATATCTAACTCGTCATTAACTGACTCCGATTCAGTGTAAACATTAGTTGGGTCAGATGCTGAAGTAGATGGTAAACTGCTGCTGGGCTCTTGGTCTGTTCCAGGTTGGGTTTTCTTTTTAACCCCTTAAGGACGCAGCCTAGTTTTGGCCTTAAGGCTCAGAGCCCATTTTTCAAATCTGACATATTTCACTTTATGTGGTAATAACGTCGGAATGCTTAAACCTACCCAAGCGATTCTGAGACTGTTTTCTCGTGACACATTGGGCTTCATGTTCGTGGTAAAATTTGGTCGATATATTCCGTGTTTATTGGTAAAAAATTCCAAAATTTAGAGAAAATTTTGAAAAAATTGCATTTTTCAGAATTTAAATGCATCTGCTTGTAAAACAGACGGTTATACCACCCAAAATAGTTACTAGTTCACATTTCCCATATGTCTACTTTAGATTGGCATCGTTTTTTGAACATTCTTTTATTTTTCTTGGACGTTACAAGGCTTAGAACATAAACAGCAATTTCTCATATTTTTAAGAAAATTTCAAAAGCCTTTTTTTTAAGGTACCTCTTGAGTTCTGAAGTGGCTTTGTGGGGCCTATGTATTAGAAACCCCCATAAAACACCCCATTTTAAAAACTAGACCCCTCAAAGTATTCAAAACAGCATTTAGAAATTTTTTAACCCTTCAGGCATTTCACAGGAATTAAAGCAAAGTGGAGGTGAAATTTGCAAGTTTCATTTTTCTTGCAGAATTTCAATTGTATTAATTTTTTTTTCTGTAACACAGAAGGTTTTACCAGAGAAACACTACTAAATATGTATTGTCCAGATTCTGCAGTTTTTAGAAATGTCCCACATGTGGCCCTACTGCGCTCGTGGACTAAAACACAAGCCCTAGAAGCAAAGAAGCACCTAGTGCATTTTGAGTCCTCTTTTTTATTAGAATATATTTTAGGCAGCATGCCAGGTTTGAAGAGGTGTTGAGGTGCCAAAACAGTAGGAATCCCCCAATAGTGACCCCATTTTGGAAACTACACCCCTCAAGGAATTCATTTAGGGTTGTTGTTACCATTTTGACCGCACAGTTTTTTCACAGCACGTATTTGAATTGGGCTGTGAAATGAAAAAAATGACATTTTTTCCAATAAAATGTCATTTGTGATCAAAATTTCTTATTTTCACAGGGAACAAAATACCTCATTTCGTTGCCCAATTTGTCCTTAGTGTGGCAATACCCCATTTGTGGTGATAAACTGCTGTTTGGGCCCATGGGAGGGCTCAGAAGGAAAGGAGCGCTGTGTGTTCTTTGGAGTCCAGATTTTGCTGGATTGGTTTTCGGGTGCCATGTCACATTTGCAGAGCCCCAGAGGTATCAAAGCAATAGAAACCAACCACAAATGACCCCATTTTGGAAACTACACCCCTCAAGGAATTCATTTATGGGTGTTGTGACCATTTTGACACCATAGTTTTTTCACAGAACTTATTTGAATTGGGCTGGGAATGAAAACAAAATTATTTTTTTCAAATAATATGTAGTTTTGGCTGAAAATTTCTTATTTTCACAAGAAACAAAATACCCCATTCTGTTGCGCAATTTGTTCTGAGTGCTGCAATACCCCATTTGTTGTGATAAACTGCCGTTTGGGCCCATGGGAGGGCTCAGAAATAAAGGACCACCATTTGGCCTACTGGGGATTTTCTAGTGCGAAGTCATGTATGCAGAAGCCCCTGAGGTACCAGTACAGTTGAAACCCGCAAGAAGTGACCCCGTTTTAAAAACTACACCCTTAAGGCATTCATCTAGAGGTGTAGTGAGGATTTTGACCGGAGACCTACACCCCATAAACTGTAATGTGGGTTCTCCCGGGTATGGCAATACCCTACATGTGGCTGCTATCAGCTGCCTGGGCACGCAGCAGGGCTCAGAGGGGAAAGATGAGGAGGGGTAAGCTGTGCGAAGTGGATCAGAGCGAGTAAAACTGGGGTAAATTAAAAATAAAGGGATGGATGATAAATTTGAAAACACTCTTTCATACAGAGCTCTGGTTTTTCGGGACACGCGTCACATTGATATATTGTGTCCTTCCTTATCCCCCTCTTATAGCAGACTCTGCACCTCTTTTGACTTTTTCCCTTCTTGCCAGTTTGGGGAACTTCTCCTAAAAAGTGTTGCCCTGGTACGATGCCTGTGGCCCCGCTTCCAGAAGTACTGTAAGGCTTCAGGACTTGATCTGACAAGTCCACCCCTCCCATGTACCTATTGTAGTCCAGGATGCAGTCTAGTTTGGGGGTCCCTGTACTGGTACCTCGTACAGGTACATGTGTACTGGTGTGGCATCTCCCTGGTCTTGTACTTGACACACAATATGTTGCTGCTAGATTGTGCCCTGCTCTCACCCCTTCTGAGTGTTTGCCCAAGCAGAGTCGTAGTCGCATTTTCTATACATATATGCCAATTCAGTGTCCGATATATTGTGCCCAGCATGCACCACCGGAGATATACACCTCATAAACTAATGTTGGCTCTCCCGGGTACGGCAATACCCTACATGTGGCTGCTATCAGCTGCCTGGACACACAGCAGGGCTCAGAGGGGAAAGATGAGGGGGATAAGCTGTGTGGAGTGCATCAGGGTAAGTAAAATTGGGGTAAATTATAAACCAAGGGATGTATGATAAATTTTAAAACACTCTTTCATACAGAGCTCTGGTTATTCGGGACACGTGTCACATTGATATATTGTGTCATACATTATCGCCCTCTTATAGCAGACTTTGCACCTCTTTTGACTTTTTCCCTTCTTGCCAGTTTGGGGAACTTCTCCTGGAAAGTGTTGCCCTGGTACGATGCGTGTGGCCTCGCTTCCAGAAGTACTGGGTGCCCCCCCTTCTTGGTCCCTAAAGATTAGGTTCTTGATAATCACCTCTTGAAATTCCAGGAAAGTTCTCGTCTGGCCTGCACATCGACGTAGCACGTACGCATTGTACAAAGCCATCTGTATGATGTGCACGGCCAGCTTCTTATACCACACAGCATAGCGCTGTAGGGCTTCAGGGCTTGATCTTACAAGTCCATCCCTCCCATGTACATATTGTAGTCCAGGATGCAGTCTGGTTTGGGGGTGGCCTTTCCTTCATATATCCTAAACCTGTAGGTATACCCGGATGCACTCTCGCAGCTGTACCATGTAAAATGTACCAGGGACTCATCAATAGAAATACACTTCTCGGGGGTGTATGCTTGGGAAAACCGGGCACTGGAACGGTCTAATAGGGGTCTCCGTTTATACAAACGGTCAAAACTGGGGTCATCTCGGGGTGGGCATGGCTCATTATCAGTATAATGTAAGAAGCAAAGTATTGCCTCATTTATTTATTTTTTTAGGTTCCAGTTCAGTTCTGAAGTTGCTTTGAGGGGCCCATATATTAGAAACCCCTATGAAATACCCCATTTTAGAAACTAGACCCCTCAAAGTATTCACAACAGCATTTAGAAAGTTTATGAACCCTTTAGGTGTTTCACAAAAATTTAGAGCAAAGTAGAGGTGAAATTTAAATTTTTTTTTTGTCAGAAAATCCTCTTTATACCATTTTTTTTATAACACAAAAGGATTTATCAGTGAAACGCAAATTAATACGTATTGCCCAGATTCTGCAGTTTTTAGAAATATCCCACATGTGGCCCTAGTGCGGTAATGGACTGAAACACAGGCCTCAGAAGCAAAGGCGCACCTAGTGGATTTTGAGGCCTCTTTTTTATTAGGCACCATGTCCGGTTTGAAGAGGTCTTGTGGTGCCAAAACTTTGGGAACCCCCCAAAAGTGACCCCAATTTGGAAACTAGACCCCTTGAGGAATCCATTGTAGTTTTCTTTGGGTGCATGCGGCTTTTTGATCAGTTTTTATTCTATTTTTAGGTGGCGTGGTGACTAAAAAACAGCATTTCTACTATTGTTTTTTTTTCTTTTTTTTTTACAGCGTTCACCGTGCGCTATAAATGACATATTCACTTTATTCTGCGGGGCGATACGATTACGGCGATACCAGATGTTTATAGTTTTTTTTATGTCTTATGGCGTTTGCACAATAAAATACGTTTTGTAAACAATCATTCACTTTTTGTGTTACCTTTTTCTAAGAGCCATAACGTTTTTATTTTTCAATCAATAAAGCCGTGCGAGGACTTATTTTTTGCGTAACAAACTGTAGTTTCGATCAGTACCATTTTTAGGTACATGCGACTTTTTGATCTTTTTTTATTCCATTTTTTGGGAGGTGAAGTGACCAAAGAATTGTGACTGTGGTTCGGTTTATTATTATTTTATGCGTAGTGTAGTGTATTAGAACTGTCAGCTACTCACTGACAGCAAGCATAGTGGGTCCTGACGTTGTCAGGACCCACTAGGCTTCCGTCTATGGCATAGATGGACGCCATTGTTTGGTGTCCGGTTGCCATAGTCACCATCGCTGTAGCAGGCCGGCGATGGCAGCTTAACCCCTAAAAAGCCGCGATCTCTATAGAACGCGGCTTTTAAGGGGTTAATCAGCGGGGACACAGCGATCGGTCCCCGCTGTAGGAGCTGTGACAGCTGCTGAACAAGACAGCAGCGTCACAGCTCCTGTATGTGTCGAAAGGACGGCCGAAACGGCCGTTACTCCCGAGACGTACTATTACGTCATGGAGCGCGAACGATACAGCTGCCATGATGTAATAGTACGTCAAGGAGCGGGAAGGGGTTAAAGAATGTGTCCAACTTTGGAATTTTAGCAATCTCTTATTTTTTTTGTTGTTCTCTAAACTGTTGCACTCTTTGTTTTTGAGCGCCCGATTTATGTGTTGACAGCATCTATTAAAATATGATGGTGGAAATTGTGTAAATATATATTGTGTCATGCACATACAGATGTGTCCTTCCTTACATTTCTGCTTGTTTTGAGATATCCCTACATATGTGGTGTGAGATGACCAGATTAGGGTAAAAACATAAATAGAAAACAAAGTTTGAAAAGCTGCTCATCTCATGCCATATATCTCAGGATATCTCAAAACAGGCTAAACAAAAGTAAGGAAGGACACATAACCAACAAAAAGCTGTTCATATATTTTATGTAGTGGAGCAACTCTTTAACCCCTTAATAACCAGCCTATTTTAGACCTTAATGACCAAGCCATTTTTTAAGTTTTTCCATCGTCTCATTCAAAGAGCTGTAGCCTTTTCTTTTTTGCATCGACATAGCTGTATAAGGTCTTGTTTTTTGCAGGACAAGTTGTAATTTTTAATAGCACCATGTTGGGGTACATAGAATTTATTCATTAACTTTTATTAACTTTTTTTGGGGAGGAATAGAAAAAAAACAGCAATTTCGCCACACTTTTCTGCGTCCTAAATTTACGCTGTTTACCGTGTGGTATAAATAACACAATAACTTTATTCTGCGGGTTTTAGCGATTGCAATGACACCAAATTTGTATAGATTTTGTATGTTTTACTACTTTTACACAGTGAAAATGTGAGGGATCATTACTATGTATATTGTTTGAAAAATATTATCCTCACACATATGTATATACATTTCAGTTCTTTGTGTAATATACTGATATATAATAAGTTCTTTGTTCATGTCGGACACACCTATGGAAGACACCGCCCCCTGGAATGCAAGAAGAGTGAGTCTGAGAACTTACAGCTGTGAAACAAGTGGGGGCTTGGGCACTCCCACATCTCTGGGGAGGAGGCATGTGTCTCTTTCTGTGTTTCTTTGTTCTGAATAAAAAGTTTCAGTCTTCCTCCTGGCTGACAGAGGAAAAAATGTCTACCGACATTTGTCTGTGTGGTGTACTTCTTTCCAGGCATGCCTTCAGCTTTCAATTTACAGAGGTGGTTATTCGGTGTGAAATGCGGACCTGACAAAAACACTTTTTAAAAAAAAAATGTTTTTGTGTCTCCATATTTGAAGAGCCGTAACGGTTTTATTTTTCCGCCGATGCAGTAGTATGAGGGCTTTTTTTTTTGCAGGACGGCTTGTCGTTTTTATCGGTACCATTTTGGAGTAGATGCGACTTTTTGATCACTTTTTATCACATTTTTTTAAGGCAGGATTCAAAGAAAACAGCAATTTTTGCATGGCTTTTTATTTTATTTTTTACTACGTTCACTGTGCGGGTTAAATTATGTAATACGTTTATAGTTGGGGTCATTGCGGACGCGGCGATAACAAATATGTGTAACTTTTTTACTTTATTTTGTTTGTTAATAATAAAGCAGTTTGTAACGGGGAAAAGTGTTTTTTTCATTTTTTTATTAAACTTTTTTTGCTACTTTTTTACTAATCCCACTAAGGGACTTCACTGTGCGATCATCCGATCGCATTTATAATACACTGCAATACTTCTGTATTGCAGTGTATTATGCCTGTCCGTGTAAAACAGACAGGCATCGGATAGGCCTCCGGCATGATCTAGCAGGAATTCACTACAGGCAGACCTGGGGGCCTTTATTAGACCCCCGGCTGCCATCAGAGACACAAACACTCGGTGATCTTATCGCCGGGTGTCAGTGGGATGAGACGGAGCTCCCTCCCTCTCTCCAAAACCACTCAGATGCGGTGCACGCTATTGAGCACCGCATCTGAAGGGTTAAACGGGTGAGATCGATACTAATATCGATCTCACACATTCGAGCAGGGACGCCCCCAGCCCTCAGCTGCCTCTGGCAGATTTCACGGCTCCCTGCTCTGTTTACTTATTCAGATGCAGCGATGTAAAAAGCCTATTGCATCGGACTAAGGCACGTTAGTGACCGATATAGAAACACTATGGGCCGGTCACTAACGGGTTAAGTCTTAAACTGCCATCACATCACATAGTGCCTCATTGCGTAAGTATCATAGAATTTAAATAATAGTTTACAGAATAAATGTGAGAATAGTGCAGTGTCTAAAGTGGAGTAATAGGGGAAGAGTGCCTACCTTTTCATGTGGAGGACCAAGTCCTGATAGGTTGATATTGGTATCTGGAAGCACTTGATGCTGCAAATACTTCTGGTCTGTGCCTGTGTCCACTATAAAAAACAAAACATGAAATTCATTACACATCCGTAAAAGGCTTTTTGAGCTTTTAACCCCTTACTGACCAGCCCATTTTAGGCCCTAATGACCAAGCTATTTTATTCGTTTTTCTATAGTCGCATTCAAAGAGCTATAACTTTTTTATTTTTTTGTCTACATAGCTGTATGAGGACTTGTTTTTTGTGGGATTAGTTGTACTTTTTAATAGCACCATTTTTGGGTACATATAATTTTTTTATGAACTTTTATTAACTTTTTTTGGGGGGATTATAAAAAAAAACTGAAATTCCACCATTGTTCTATGCGTTTTTAAATGGACGCCGTTCACTGTGCGGTGTAAATAACATGTTACCTTTATTCTATGGGTCGGTACGATTACGGCGATACCACATATGTAGAGGTTTTTTATGTTTTACGACTTTTGCACAATAAAAACACTTTTGAACTAAAATTATTTGTTTTTGCATCGTTGCTTTCCAAGAACCGTAACTTTTTTATTTTTCCATCAATGTAGTGATTTTTTCGACTTGTTTTTTGCGGAATGAAACGTAGTTTTGATTGGTACTGTTTTGGGGTGCAGGGGACTTATTGATTCCTTTTTATGACTTTTTTTGGGGGGCAATGGAAAAAAATTGAAATTTCGCCATAGTTTTTTACGTTTTTTTTTACGGTGTTCACCTTACGGTTTAAATTACATATTAACTTTATTAATGGAGTCATTACGGTCGCGGCGATACCATATATGTGTACTTTTATTTTATCTTCAGATCGCTGCTATAATGCTTTTGTATACTTCGTATACCAGAGCATTATTGCCTGTCAGTGTAAATCTGACAGACAATCTGTTAGGACGTGCCACCGGTGCGTCCTAACAGGCATATGTCCAGGGCAGACCTGGGGGCTTTTATCAAGCCCCCGGCTGCCATGACACCCCATCGGAGACCCGCGATTGCATTCGCGGGCCGCCGATGGGTTACAGAGGGAGCTCACTTCCACTGTAAACAAAGTTAAATGCCGCAGTCGCTATTGACGGCGGCATTAAACGGTCGCGATCGAAGTAAACTTTGATCGCGGGCGTTGGAGCAGGAGCTCAGCTGTCATCAGACAGCAGAGCCCCGGCTCCAGCCTCACGTGAAAAGGCGTCAGCCTAGCCTAAGGCCCCTCAGTGACGAACGTTAAAAGGAATATTGTTGGTCACTAAGGGGTTAAACAATTAGAAAAATGATAGTGAATACTCTCTGTTCATAATTTATTAAATGTGAAACAGCAACTCCGCCCGTGTAGAACTCTGCTACCTGTCAACGGAAAAATCATCCGACAGGAAATAATATTTCTCGATGGCGGAGTAAAAGAAAGTGTCACCTAGGAATTAGACTTACTTGTACTCAGCCATGGGGAAACATTTTTACCTCTGGTGGATGACTTTTAGTTTACAGGTAGCAGCATTAAATGATGGGGAATTATTTTTTATTGACCTCTAGTTCCTATTGCAGCACAGGTGAGAAAAAAGGACAGAAGACTGCTCCAGGTGAGTATAAGTTGTATTTTTTTCGTACTAACCTTTTTTTTTCTTTTCAGGTAGGTTCCGCTGGACCGTTTGGACTACAGCCTAGACTCGTTGGACTAGTTTGATGATTTACTTTTGTTTTTTCTTCGTAAACGATATGGTGAGAGGGTTGTGTGGGGGAGTTCTTATTTCAATAAAAAGTGTGTTCTTATGTCTCGGTGTATTTTTAATACTTTATTACCTCAGTAAAGGCCGTTGTCTGAATGACAACATCCATTACTAAGACGGGGCTTAGTATTAGCCAGTTAAAAGGTTAGCACTAACTCCCCATTATTAGCCCGCTACCCACCGCTACGAGGGGTACTGAGAAGAGCCGGGTAAGATCCAGTACCTAACCATCTGAAGCGACAGCTGGGTACTGGGGCGGCCGCAGGTTAGTATTATCATGCCGGGAAGGGCTAAAAACCATGGCCCTTCCCACCCTGGTAATGCTAGGCTTCATCTGCTGTGTTGTATCTGGCTGATTATGAAAAATGGGGGGGACCCCATGTTGATTTAAAAAAACATAAAAAAAACAACATGGGGTCCCCCCATTTTTGATAACCAGCCAGATACAACATAGCCGTAGCAGGCAGCATTACCAGGGTGGGAATACCAGTCTGCGACGGCCTCAGTGCCCGTCCCTCACTACAGAGGGTCGGGTACTAGGTTGTACCTCACTGACTCTTCCCAGTATCCCTGGTGGCGGTGGATACCGGGGTAATAATGGGGGGTTAGTGCTAGCCTTTTTACTGGCTAACACTAAGCCCCAGCCTTAGTAGTGGACACTGTCTATTACACAGCAGCCATTACTAAGGTGGTAATAAAGTATTGAAAATCACAGAGACATGAGAAAACATTATTTATTGAGATAAAAACTCCCCTACACAACCCTCTTTGACCATTTTATTTAAAAACATGTACATCGAAGTAGTTCAACGAATCTGCAACGCATTCCAAATGGTCCAGCGGAACCTGCAAAATAAAAAACAAAAATTAGTAGTGTGAAAAATAATAGAAACTCTGACACACACGATCCTTCGTGTCAGAGACCCGCAGGAGCCAGTGACACTGAAACTGTCAGTCCCGCTGTCCTGACAATACAGGTTTCAGTGCTAGATACAGCAGCTCTGTATAACAGGATACAAAGCAGCTGTATCTCAAAAAGTAAAAATAATTTTTAATAATTATTTAGAAAGGTTGCACCAAACACCATAAACTATTTTATAAAAAAAAAAAAATGTGAAAGGTTTACACAGCCTTTAACACATCAAATTGTAACACCTCTTTTTAAGGCCTCGTTTACATGAGCGTGATATACGTCCGTGCAACGCGCATGCTTTTCACGCGTGTCGTACGGACCTATGTAAGTCTATGGGGGCATGCAGACAGTCCGTGGGTTTTGCGCAGCGTGAGTCCGCTGAAAAAAACTCACGGAATGTTCTATAATTGTGTGCTGTTCGCGCATCACGCACCCATTGAAGTCAATGGGTGCGTGAAAATCATGCAGGTCACACGGAAGCTCTTCCGTGCGATTTGTGTGATTCGCGCAACAGCTGTCAAACTCTGAACATCCAAACAAAGTGTCATAATGATGGCGGCTGCGCGAAAATCTCGCAGCCGCGCATCATACGGGATGACACACTAAGCTGTTAAGTGCCTTTTGCGCATGCAAAACACCGCAGTTTTAGCGTGCGCAAAATGCACACGCTCGTGTAAATGAGGCCTAAAGGGTAAGTCAATTTTTAACAAGCTTCTAACATGTCATAGTGACATGTCAGAACTTTTGATGGGTGGGTGTCCGGGTGCTGAGACTAAGTGGCAGAAGCGCTCATGTGAGCGAAGAGCCACTTAATTTCTGTTCTGCTTTTTCCTGAAAGCCAAAGTAGCCGTGTACGGGCTCATTGACTTTCTATGAGCCCATACATAAACTGCTCAGCTTTCCAGAAACAGAAACCAAGCGGCTCAGCGCTCACACGAGCGCTTCCGCCGCTTAGTTTTAGTGATCAGAGTCGGCGAGAGACACTGCTTCCGTAACCATCATTCAGTTTTATGGGACTTACGGATGGTGGATATGTCATACATTTTTCTTATGGGAGAACTGAGGGCTGTATGGGGGGGGGGATTATATTGCAAGGGGAGGTGAGTTTGTCTGACTGCTGGCCTGGGGGCCCTATAGGGAGGTCTGAGTGTCTGATTCTGACATCTCTGTGGGGGGGGGTAGCCCCATAGAGCCCCCCCATAGAGCCCATCGCTCAGACCCCCCTATACAGCCCCCAGAAGTTAGTCGCTCAGACCCCCCAGCAGTCAGACAATTTGACTTACCCTTGTAATATATTAGTAACTAGTGAGGGCTCTATGGGAAGGGGGATTATACTAAATGGAGGGGAGGTCTAACCATCTAAGTGACTCCAGAGGACTCCATGAAGGGGGGATTAACACCCCCATCCCCCATAGAGCCCTCAGTATTTCAGTATTTATTATACAGCAGGGAGGGTTGAGCGTGTAACTCACTGCTGAGTGTCTATGGGGGGAAATTATTGTCCCACCATAGAGTCCTCTGCAGTGAGTTACTGAGGGCTCTATGGGGGATGGGGGTGTTATTCCCCCCTTCAAGGAGTCCTCTGGTGTCCTCTGGTGTCACTTAGATGGAAATGAAGATGGAGACGAACATGAACACTAACCTCCTCGTCGCTCGACCACCGCCCTTCTCGTCTGTTCCTCACAAGCGGTACGCGAAGAGTAAGAGGGGCCTGTTCTACCACGACTAGCAGACGCACGTCTGCTAGTCCTATCCAGAAATTTATATCCATCCCCCTCCTCATCAGTACTGCGCTGGCGGCTGCATTCTGTTGCAGTCCGCCCGCCCCTCCCTCTCAACGGCCATTACCGGCGCTACTTCTCAACGGCGATTAGCGGCGCTTCTTCTGAAACGGCCATTAGTGAGTCCTTAAGCGATTTAAAATCATGTGCGCCCAAAACGCCCATATGATAATCCGCCACTGTAAATACCCTACGACATAATTACAGGATTATAGCTATTTATATGAAAAACATTGATAATAAAAATTTTTATATTTGTCATATTTTAACATTTATACCTTAGTGTACAATAAAGTGTCAAGTGCAGACTAACAAACATCAATTACATATATATGAAGCGATTAATTTATTTAAGCTTTATCTCTATGATTATTTCATCACCATGTCATATACACAAATGATCTATTTAATAACTCACTTCCTGGTAATCTGTATCAACCACAGTGTACTGCATGTCCGCGCCATATTGCTGCATCCCCTAGTCAAAACTGCGCATGTCTCCCCACATGTTTTGACTCAGCAATCAACCACAGTAAGCCAGTAACAAAAAGTAATGTAAATCCAATGGATAACCTCACTGCACTGTGCATGTGCATAGAGGAGTCCATTGTAATCTCAACCAGCTTGGGGAAGGGCAAAACACCCTTCACATCCTGTATCCACCTATTGATCTATTTCCTAAAGCAATTCTATATCCATCTTAGTGGGGTGTATAGGACCAGCTGTAAATTTTATTTTTTTGACTCATAATAAGCACTTATTTCTCGGAAGGGCATACTTAGACTCATGTCCACATATCGCCCTGTGCCGGAATGACTTGTCTCTTTTCCAAGAGAACTAAGTCACTCCCGTAGCCGGAATGCCTCTAGAACCTCAGATGTGTGGATAGCACACCAGGATTCATCTGTGCACCTGTTCCCAGAGAATAACACCGCGGTTCACGTCTTGGTGCCAACCAAATAATTGTCGCACTCTGTATCCCTTCCTAAGCCAGTCCACATATTTAGACATAATCACAGTTAGAGTCAGACTATTACAAGTATATTTTAATCGTAAGAAGAAACATATGAACAGGAATGGTTGGACAATCTATTCATGGGTAGTTGCTGAGTCAATATGAATTATAATCCTAATTGCCATAAACCTGGCTGAATCTAATTACCCTATGGTATCTATATCCAGTCAACCGTGGTGTATCCAGATCTCCATACTGTAAGCCTTTTATCTGATAAATTTCACTATCATTTCTCAGGTCTTTCACAAGTTCATATCTACAAAACAGAAGATAAAAGTTTCAATGAATCACACAGATATAGAAGTATTCAATAAGTACAGACATTTAAAAAAAAAAAACTGAAATCTTTTTTTAAATTGTTAACTCCAACCTACACGGTTTCTGATGTAAACCAAACTATCGCAAGAACTAGAGGGCAAAGTCACCTCTTCAGATCACACCACCCAACTTGTATTCTATATTCAGACCATTGGGTCTAAGCAAATGTAATCAATAAATCCATTCCAACTCTTTCTTTTTAAGCAAACGTGTTCTATCTCTTCCTCGTCTCAAGGGGGGACCATATAAATTAACTGAAATCGCAATTGTTTTTCAGTATGCTTCGCCTCTGCGAAATGCTTTGAAATTGGTAGGTTCAAGCGTTTACAGTGTATTGTATAGCAGTGTTGATTAATCCTAATCCTCTAGTCTAATGTGGTTTCACGCACATACCACAAGTTGCAGGGACACTGTAATAAATAGATATCAAAATCTGTGTGGCATGTCAGATAATAGTTTATTCTATATATCACATTCATAGTAGGCTGCACAAATGTACCTCCCTTAACCCCTTAAGGACACGGCCAATTTTGGCCTTCAGGACAGAACAATTTTTTTAGATTTCCCTCTTTGCGTCCCGACGCTCATAACTCTTTTATTTTTTGTACGACATAGTTGTATGAGACTTTGTTTTTTGCGGGACGAGTTGTACTTTATGTAGGTACCATTTTTTGGGTACAAATACATTATCATTTAAATTTTTATTTTGGCGAAAATGCAGAAAAGAAGCAGTTTCGCTGCAGTTTTAATATTTTTCTTTTTTTACACCATACACCGATCATCATAAATAATGTTATACATTTGTTGTACAGGTTGTTACGGTCGTGGCGATACCAAATATGTCTATATTATTTCATGTTTTGGGACTTATATTTTAAAAAGTTTATTTATTATAAAAAAATGTGTGTTTCTGTGTATTTTTTTTTACTTTTTATTTATTTATTTATCATTAATTTTTTTTACATTCATTTAACTAACCTCAGTATGCCCTAACAACAGGAAATATGTTCAGACAGACCTGGGGTCCTTCAATGGACCCTGCGCTGTCTGGCCATATGAGTTGTGGGCTTTGATCGCATCACAGTTATTTTCTGTGACGCGATCAAAGTGCAATCTCCCCTCCTTGAACGCCGCGATCAGCTTTCATCGCGGTGTTCAAAGGGTTAATGGCGGAGAGAAGATGTTTCTCTCCTCTCCGCTGTCAGAACGGGGCCGTGGCTGTGTATTACAGCCGTTGCCCCGCTCTCGATCGCACGCAGAGACTGCTGTCACACAGGACGAGTATGCTCGTCCTAATGTGCGAAGTACTCGCCGCTCAGGACGAGCATTCTCGTCCTGTGTCGGCAACTAGTTAATCATCAATGTGCAATTCATACATTTAAGACATGGAAAACATCACAACCTAATGGGAGCAAGACGAATCTGGGATTTCTTTTTATTTGAGCCCAGGTCAGATTTGACTAGTTTATCTCTCAAACTACAGGGTCGCCGGTATGAAAACAGTAGAGGGACTTTAACCCCTTAACGACCGCGTATAGTGTTTTTACTTCGGCCATTCAGGGTAGTTCTTCTGAAGCGCCTCCTTTTCACATCGGCACTTCAGAAGAACTTTCCCTGCATCGCGTGGGGTGCTGCTGAAGCCCGGGCTGTTAGTAACAACCTCGGGCTTCAGGGCAACAATCTGAGACCACTAGCATTGGTCTCCAATAATATTTAACCCCTCAGATGCGGCGCTCAATAGCGAGCGCCGCATCTGAGTGATTTAAGAGGGAGGGGCTCCCTCTCTCATCCCACTGGAATCCCCGCATGCATCATGTGGTGCCTATGGGTTCTATGGCAGCCTGGGGGCCTAACAAAGGCCCCCAGGTCTGCCTTTAGTAATTGCCTGTTAGGCATTGCCAGAGGCATGACCTAACAGGTGCCTGTCAGTTTTACACTGACCGGCAATAATACACTGCAATACAGGAGTATTGTAGTGTATTATAATAGCAATCAAAAGACCGCACAGTAAAGTCCCCTAGTATGTAAATAAGTTTGAAATAAAAAAATTATTGTCCCAAGTAAAAAAATAAAAAAAAACACTTTTTCCCCTTACAAAATACTTTATTATGAAAAAAAGTAAAAAGTTACTCATATTTGGTATTGCCGCGTCCGTAATGAACCCAACTATAAAACGATTACATTATTTAACCCGCACGGTGAACGCCGTAAAAAATATAATAAAAAACAACACCAGAATTGCTGTTTTCTGTTCATCCTGCCTTCAAAAGAATTTGATATTTGATAAAAATTTGATAAAAGGTGATCAAACTCAAACGCATCTACTCCAAAATGCTACCAATAAAAACTACAAGTCGTCCCACAAAAAAAAAGCCCTCACACAGCTGCATCGGTCAAAAAATAAAAAAGTTATGGCTCTTCAAATATGGCGACACAAAAGCAAATAATTTTTAAAAAAAATTGTTTTTGCTGTGTAAAAGTAGGAAAACATAAAAAAATCTGTATAAATTTGGTAACGCCCCAATCATAATGACCCGCTGAATAAAGTTATTATGTTATTTATACCACACGGTAAATGGCATCAAATCAAGACACAAAAAAATGGCGAAATTTCAGATTTTTTTCCGGCACCCCACTAAAAATATTATTAAAAAGTTAATCAATAAATTATATGTACCCCAAAATGGTGCTATTCTAAAATACAAAAAGTCCTTATACAGCTACGTCGACGAAAAAATAAAAAACATATAGATCTTTGAATGCGACTATCGAAAAACTTTAAAAAATGCTCGGTCATTAAGGTTTCAAATACCTTCGGTATTAAGGGGTTAAATTCGGGTATGTTACGTAAATAGCCATTCAGCATTGGCCAATTCCTACGAATGATGGAAGAAATGGGTTGACTCAGTTTAATATACATGGACACAAATGGTATCCTATTGGTTTTATTATTCTTCGTATTCCTATTAGCTTCTTCTGAGGGACCCAAGAGATGTTCATGTCTCAAACTCTCTACCTTTTTCCGATGTCCCTATATTACTGCATCTGAATATAGAATACAAGTTGGGTGGTTTAATCTGAAGAGGTGACTTTGCCCTCTACTTCTTGCAATAGTTCGGTTTACATTAGAAACCATATAGGTTAAAGTTAAAAATGTAAAAAAGGATATCTCTACTTATTGAATATTTCTATTAGAAACCGTGTAGGTTGGAGTTAAAAATGTAAAAAAAGATGTCTCGACTTATTGAATATTTCTATATCTGTGTGATTCATTGAAACTTTTCTTTTCTGTTTTGTAGCTATGAAATAGTGAAAAACCTGAGAAATTATAGTGAAATTTATCAGATGAAAGGTTTACAGTATGGAGATCTGGATACACCACGGTTGACTGGATATACAGTGAAGGAAATAAGTATTTGATCCCTTGCTGATTTTGTAAGTTTGCCCACTGTCAAAGTCATGAACAGTCTAGAATTTTTAGGCTAGGTTAATTTTACCAGTGAGAGATAAATTATATTAAAAAAAAAAAAAAGAAAATCACATAGTCAAAATTATATATATTTATTTGCATTGTGCACAGAGAAATAAGTATTTGATCCCCTACCAACCATTAAGAGTTCAGCCTCCTCCAGACCAGTTACACACTCCAAATCAACTTGGTGCCTGCATTACAGACAGCTGTCTTAAATGGTCACCTGTATAAAAGACTCCTGTCCACAGACTCTAGCCTTTACAACATGGGCAAGTCCAAAGAGCTTTCTAAGGATGTCAGGGACAAGATCATAGACCTGCACAAGGCTGGAATGGGCTACAAAACCATAAGTAAGACGCTGGGTGAGAAGGAGACAACTATTGAAAATGGAAGACATACAAAATGACTGTCAATCGACATCGATCTGGGGCTCCATGCAAATTCTCACCTCGTGGGGTATCCTTGATCCTGAGGAAGGTGAGAGCTCAGCCGAAAACTACACGGGGGGAACTTGTTAATGATCTCAAGGCAGCTGGAACCACAGTCACCAAGAAAACCATTGGTAACACATTACGCCGTAATGGATTAAAATCCTGCAGTGCCCACAAGGTCCCCCTGCTGCGGGAGTGGCTTGGCTTCTTGGAGAAGAGAAATGTCATTCCAGCGCAGGGTGATATGTGGACATGAGTCTAAGTATGCCCTTCCGAGAAATAAGTACGTAATGTGAGTCCAAAAAACACAATTTACAGCAATTCCTATGAACCCCACTAAGATGGATATAGAATCGCTTTAGGAAATAGATCAATAGTTGGATACAGGATGGGAAGGGTGTTTTGCCCTTTCCCAAGATGGTTGAAGTCGCAATTGACTCATCTATGTGCATGCACGTGCCGAGCGGACATGCGCAGGGCAGTGAGGATATCCATTGGATTTTCGTTACTTTTTGTTACTTGTTTACTGTGGTTGATTGCTGAATCAAAACATATGAGGAGACATGTACAGTTTTGACTAGGGGATGCAGCAATATGGCGCGGACATGCAGTACACTGTGGATGATACAGATTACCAGGAAGTGAGTTATTAAATAGATCATTTGTGTATATGACATGGTAATGAAATAATCATAGAGATAAAGATGAAATAAATTAATCGCTTCAGATATATGTAATTGATGTTTGTTAGTCTGCACTTGACACTTTATTGTACACTAAGATATAAATGTAAAAATATGACAAATATAAAAATTTATATTATCACTGTTTTTCATATATATACCTATAATCCTGTAATTATAGGTCGTAGGGTATTTGAACTATGTTTTTTTTTACATTGTTGAGCATGCTTGAGAAAGGCCCATGTTTTGGCCGAAACATCGCATCTTTTCATATGGGTGAATAATGCTTATTTTTCACTTGATATCAACAGTGTGGAGTGCTGCCTTTTTTTTGACATTTTGAATGAGGGATCGGTGGTCGAGGTCCTGAGGCTTGCACACACAATACTTTAAAGAACCTTTTAAGGTCTTTTTGTGCTGCTCTTTTTCCCATCATCCCTAAATATAACCCCCATCATCCCTGTGTGGTAATTACTGTGTGTGTGTGACAGTGCAGGGAGCTGGGTGGCTGTAATTAGAACAGGCAATGACCTGTGAACATAGAGGGGCGTGGCGGTATGCAAATAGCTAAAATGCTGAGGAAGGAGGGGATGTAATCTGTCTCCTCAGATGCAGCAAGGGGTCATGGGTATTGTGGGTTACAAGGCAGGAATCAGCCAGGACAAGAAGCAAGGGATTTAACCCCTTAAGGACGCAGCCTAGTTTGGGCCTTAAGGCTCAGAGCCCATTTTTCAAATCTGACATATTTCACTTTATGTGGTAATAACGTCGGAATGCTTAAACCTATCCAAGCGATTCTGAGAGTGTTTTCTCGTGACACTTTGGGCTTCATGTTCGTGGTAAAATTTGGTCGATATATTCAGTCTTTATTTGTGAAAAATTGCAAAATTTAGAGAAAATTTACAAAAAATAGCATTTTTCAGAATTTAAATGCATCTGCTTGAAAAACAGACGGTTATACCACCCAAAATAGTTACTAGTTCACATTTCCCATATGTCTACTTTTGATTGGCATCGTTTTTTGAACATTCTTTTATTTTTCTTGGACGTTACAAGGCTTAGAACATAAACAGCAATTTCTCATATTCTTAAGAAAATTTCAAAAGCCTTTTTTTGAAGGTGCCAGTTCAGTTCTGAAGTGGATTTGAGGGGACTATGTGTTAGAAACCCCCATAAAACACCCCATTTTAAAAACTAGACCCCTCAAAGTATTCAAAACAGCATATAGAAAGTTTTTTAACCCTTCAGGCATTTCACAGGAATTAAAGCAAAGTGGAAATTAAATTTGCAAATTTCATTTTTTCTGCTGAATTTCAATTTTATTCAATTTTTTTTTAGTAACAGAGAAGGTTTTACCAGAGAAACACTACTAAATATGTATTGTCCAGATTCTGCAGTTTTTAGAAATGTCCCACATGTGGCCCTACTGCGCTCGTGGACTAAAACACAAGCCCTAGAAGCAAAGAAGCACCTAGTGCATTTTGAGGCCTCTTTTTTATTAGAATATATTTTAGGCAGCATGCCAGGTTTGAAGAGGCGTTGAGGTATCAAAACAATGGAAACCCACCAGAAGTGACCCCATTTTGGAAATTACACCCCTCAAGGAATTCATTTATGGTTTTTGTTATCATTTTGACCGCACAGTTTTTTCACAGCACCTATTTGAATTGGGCTGTGAAATGAAAAAAATGATATTTTTTCCAATAAGATGTCATTTTTGATCAAAATTTCTTATTTTCACAAGGAACAACATACCCCATTTTGTTGCCCAATTTGTCCTTAGTGCGGCAATACCCCATTTGTGGTGATAAACTGCCGTTTGGGCCCATGGGAGGGCTCAGACGGAAAGGAGCGCTATGTGTTTGTTGGAGTCCAGATTTTGCTGGATTGGTTTTCGGGTGCCATGTTGCATTTGCAGAGCCCCAGAGGTATCAAAGCAATGGAAACCCACCAGAAGTGACCCCATTTTGGAAACTACACCCCTCAAGGAATTCATTTATGGTTTTTGTTATCATTTTGACTGCACAGTTTTTTCACAGCACCTATTTGAATTGGGCTGTGAAATGAAAAAAATGATATTTTTTCCAATAAGATGTCATTTTTGATCAAAATTTCTTATTTTCACAAGGAACAACATACCCCATTTTGTTGCCCAATTTGTCCTTAGTGCGGCAATACCCCATTTGTGGTGATAAACTGCCCTTTGGACCCATGGGAGGGCTCAGAAGGAAAGGACCACCATTTGGCCTACTGGAGCTTTTCTGGTGCTAAGTCATGTGTGCAGAAGCCCCTGAGGTACCAGTACAGTTGAAACCCCCGAGAAGTGACCCCATTTTAAAAACTACACCCCTTAAGACATTCATCTAGAGGTGTAGTGAGCATTTTGACCCCACAGGTACTGTGTAAAAGATAATGTGCAGCAGATGGTGCAGTGTGAGATTTGCAATTTTATATATGTATATGCCATTTCAGTGTCCAATATAGTGTGCCCAGCATGCGCCACCGGAGATATACACCCCTTAAATTGTAATGTGGGTTCTCCTGGGTACGACAATACCCTACATGTGGCTGTTATCAGCTGCCTGGGCATACGGCAGGGCTCAGAAGGGAAAGATGAGGGGGGTAAGCTGTGCGGAGTGCATCAGGGTAAATTGAAAATCAAGGGATGTATGATACATTTTAAAACAATCTTTTATACAGAGCCCTGGTTTTTCGGGACACGTGTCACATTGGTATATTGTGTTCTTCCTTATCCCCCTCTTATAGCAGACTCTGCACCTCTTTTGACTCTTTCCCTTTCCACCGGTTTGGGGACCTTCTCCTGGAAAGTGTTGCCCTGGTACGATGCGCCCCCCCTTCCTGGTCCCTAAAGATTAGATCTTGAAATTCCAGGAAAGTTCCCCTCTGGCCTGCACATCGACGTAGCACATACGCATTGTACAAAGCCATCTGTATGATGTGCCCGGCCAGCTTCTTATACCTCACCGCATGGCGCTGTAGGGCTTCAGGACTTGATTTGACAAGTCCATCCCTCCCATGTACCTATTGTAGTCCAGGATGCAGTCTGGTTTGGGGGTGGCCTTTCCTTCATATATCCTAAATCTGTAGGTATACCCTGATGCACTCTCGCAGCTTATACATCTTCACGCCATACCTTGCCCTCTTACCTGGCAGGTACTGGCGGAATTGAACCCTCCCTTTAAAATGTACCAGGGATTCATCAATAGAAAAACACTTCTCGGGGGTGTATGCTTGGGAAAACCGGGCACTGGAACGGTCTAATAGGGGTCTCCGTTTATACAAACGGTCAAAACTGGGGTCATCTCGGAGTGGGCACGGCTCATTATCAGTATAATGTAAGAAGCGAAGTATTGCCTCATTTATTTATTTTTTTAGGTTCCAGTTAATTTCTGAAGTTGCTTTGAGGGGCCCATATATTAGAAACCCCTATCAAACACCCCATTTTAGAAACTAGACCCCTCAAAGTATTCACAACAGCATTTAGAAAGTTTATGAACCCTTTAGGTGTTTCACAGAAATTTAGAGCAAAGTAGAGGTGACATTTACTCTTTTTATACCATTTTTTTTATAACACAAAAGGATTTATCAGAGAAACGCAACTCAATACTTATTGCCCAGATTCTGCAGTTTAGAGAAATATCCCACATGTGGCCCTCGGGCGGTAATGGACTGAAGCACCGGCCTCCGAAGCAAAGGAGCACCTAGCGGATTTTGAGCCCTCTTTTTTATTAGGCACCATGTCCGGTTTGAAGAGGTCTTGTGGTGCCAAAACATTGGAAACCCCCCAAAAGTGACCCCAATTTGGAAACTAGACCCCTTGAGGAATCCATTGTAGTTTTCATGGGGTGCATGCGGCTTTTTGATCAGTTTTTATTCCATTTTTAGGTGGCGTGGTGACTAATAAACAGCAATTCTACTATTGTTTTTGTATACTTTTTTTTTTACAGCGTTCACCGTGCGCTATAAATGATATATTAACTTTATTCTGCGGGGCGATACGATCACGGCGATACCAGATGTTTATAGTTTTTTTTTATGTCTTATGGCGTTTGCACAATAAAATACGTTTTGTAAACAATCATTCACTTTTTGTGTTACCTTATTCTAAGAGCCATAACGTTTTTATTTTTCAATCAATAAAGCCGTGCGAGGACTTATTTTTTGCGTAAAGAACTGTATTTTCCATCAGTACCATTTTTAGGTACATGCGACTTTTTGATCTCTTTTTATTCCATTTTTTGGGAGGTGAAGTGACCAAACAATTGTGATTGTGGTACGGTTTATTAATATTTTTTTTTACGGCATTCACCGTGCGGGATAAATAACAAAATAATTTTGTAGTTCAGGCCGTTACGGACGCGGCGATACCAATTATGTATAGTTTATTTGTTTGTTTATATATTTTTATTAATAATAAAGGCCTGATAAGGGAAAAAGTGGGACTTTTACTTTTATTACTTTTAAAACTTTTATTTTCTTATTTTTACACATCTTTTTTTAACTTTTTTTTTACTTTATTACTTTGTCCCACTAGGGGACATGAGGGCAGGAGGCCCTGATCGCTATTCTAATACACTGCACTACATGCGTAGTGCAGTGTATTAGAACTGTCAGCTACTCACTGACAGCAAGCATAGTGGGTCCTGACGTTGTCAGGACCCACTAGGCTTCCGTCTATGGCATAGCCGGACGCCATTGTTTGGTGTCCGGTTGCCATAGTCACCATCGCCGGCCGCTATCGTGTAGCAGGCCGGCGATGGCAGCTTAACCCCTAAAAAGCAGCGATCTCTATAGAACGCGGCTTTTAAGGGGTTAATCAGCGGGGACACAGCGATCGGTCCCCGCTGTAGGAGCTGTGACAGCTGCTGAACAAGACAGCAGCGTCACAGCTCCTGTATGTGTCGGGAGGACGGCCGAAACGGCCGTTACTCCCGAGACGTACTATTACGGCATGGAGCGCGAACGATACAGCTGCCATGACGTAATAGTACGTCAAGGAGCGGGAAGGGGTTAAACAAACAGAAAGAGCAGACAAAGAATGGCGACAGCACACTGTGAACACCAGTGTAAACCTAAACCACTAAATAAATATGCATTACTGCTAAATCTACTTACAATAGGGAGGTTCTTAGTGCACATTTTGATCAAAAACTGTTTGTGCCACGACAAGGCGACCTCTATAAGGTGGGGACCTACTCTGCACACACACCCAGAACTGGGACTAAGCCTACATATATATCTGGGGATGGTAGGAACCAGCATTAAACTAATTGAAATCAGCCAGGGCAAAACCAGAACAAAACAGTAAGAGCAGCAGTGACAATTGAGATCAAACAGAAACTGGTTAGAAGTTTAGAAGAGTGTTTTAGGGAAGGCAAACCAAGGCTGGGGACACTTTTTAGAAAATATTTTTTCCCTGGCCAACCCCTTTAAGTTTAACCCGCGGTAATCGATGCACAGTCGATCCATCTCTTTTCTTCACAAAGAAGAATCCGGCACTGGCTGGTGAAGAAGATTTTCTGATGTACTCCCTCTTCAGGTTCTCCTTGACATACTCCGACATGGCCTGGGTTTGAGGCAAGGAGAGAGGATAAAGCAACTCAATAGGACAATCGTAGGGACTATGAGGAGAAAGGAACCTCTGCCTCCTTGCTAAAGACATCCATGTAGTTAGCATATTGTGGGGGTAGCCCATTGAGAGACAGTGGTAGTGAAGAAAGAACAGGACTAGAGATGAGCAAACTTATGAAAAGTTTGGTTCGGCAGGTTCGCCGAATTTCATGAAAAAGTTCGATTCGGACCGAACTAGTTCTGACCGAAAATGTAATACAAGAAAGCCCCTAAAAATCGTGTATAACACTGTTTAAAAGCCCTAGAAGCCCTGTATAACACTCTTAGGTCACCCATGAGTGTATCCAAGTACTTTTGAGCTGTCTTTAAGGCAAAGTTAGTGTCAAAGTTACGCCAACATGTATGGCTATAGGAAAACGGATGGGACACGGTGATAACTAACAGAAACCACTGCACTTGTGCATGTTGTATGCTTAATGCATTGTTAAAATAGGTACAAAAATTAACCATTTTAGGCGGCTGATGCTTGCCAGGATTCATACATATAAGGTGGTAAAAGAAGAAGCAATGGCTTTTGACAAGCCCTCAAAAAATTTACCCTTGTTATTGGCAGATGCCTGCCGGGGTTCATCCATACATGGATGTAATGTAAAAGCAACAAGCAATGGCTTTTGACAAGCCCTCCAAAAATGTACCCTTTTTATTGGCAGATGCCTGCCGGGGTTCTTCCATATATGGATGTAAGAGCAACAAGCAATGGCTTTTGACAAGCCCTCCAAAAATTTACCCTTTTTATTGGCAGATGCCTGCCGGGGTTCTTCCATATATGGATGTAAGAGCAACAAGCAATGGCTTTTGACAAGCCCTCAAAAAATTTACCCTTTTTATTGGCAGATGCCTGCCGGGGTTCTTCCATACATGGATGTAAAAGCAACAAGCAATGGCTTTTGACAAGCCCTCCAGGCCTGCTTGTAGCAGACGGGCGGCAGTGGAGGTGTATTGGTGGTAGTAGAGGTAGCCAACACAGACAGCAAGGGTGGTAGACTGGTACTAGTAGTAGCAGCACATTAAAAAAAGAGACTGGACGACAGTCACAGGACAAAGCCCTGTGGTGGGGCAGGCCTCAGGCCTGCTTGTAGCAGACAGGCAGGCACTGGAGGTGTATTGGTGGTAGTAGAGGTAGCTAGCCAACACAGACAGCAAGGGTGGTAGACTGGTAGTAGTAGTAGCAGCACATTAAAAAAAGAGACTGGACGACAGTCACAGGACAAATCCCTGTGGTGGGGCAGGCCTCAGGCCTGCTTGTAGCAGACAGGCAGGCACTGGAGGTGTATTGGTGGTAGTAGAGGTAGCTAGCCAACACAGACAGCAAGGGTGGTAGACTGGTAGTAGTAGTAGCAGCACATTAAAAAAAGAGACTGGACGACAGTCACAGGACAAAGCCCTGTGGTGGGGCACGCCTCAGGCCTGCTTGTAGCAGACGGCAGTGGAGGTGTATTGGTGGTAGTAGAGGTAGCCAACACAAACAGCAAGGGTGGTAGACTGGTAGTAGTAGTAGCAGCAGCACATTAAAAAAAGAGACTGGACGACAGTCACAGGACAAAGCCCTGTGGTGGGGCAGGCCTCAGGCCTGCTTGTAGCAGACGGCAGTGGAGGTGTATTGGTGGTAGTAGAGGTAGCCAACACAGACAGCAAGGGTGGTAGACTGGTAGTAGTAGTAGCAGCACATTAAAAAAAGAGACTGGACGACAGTCACAGGAAAAAGTCCTGTGGTGGGGCAGGCCGCCTGCTTGTAGCAGACGGCAGTGGAGGTGTATTGGTGGTAGTAGAGGTAGCCAACACAGACAGCAAGGGTGGTAGACTGGTAGAAGTAGTAGCAGCACATTAAAAAAAGAGACTGGATGACAGTCACAGGACAAAGCCCTGTGGTGTGGCAGGCCGCCTGCTTGTAGCAGACGGCAGTGGAGGTGTATTGGTGGTAGTAGAGGTAGCTAACACAGACAGCAAGGGTGGTAGACTGGTAGTAGTAGTTGCACTACATTAAAAAAAGAGACTGGACGACAGTCACAGGACAAAGCCCTGTGGTGGGGCAGGCCTCAGGCCTGCTTGTAGCAGACGGCAGTGGAGGTGTATTGGTGGTAGTAGAGGTAGCCAACACAGACAGCAAGGGTGGTAGACTGGTAGTATTAGTAGCAGCACATTAAAAAAAGAGACTGGACGACAGTCACAGGACAAAGTCCTGTGGTGGGGCAGGCCGCCTGCTTGTAGCAGACGGCAGTGGAGGTGTATTGGTGGTAGTAGAGGTAGCCAACACAGACAGCAAGGGTGGTAGACTGGTAGAAGTAGTAGCAGCACATTAAAAAAAGAGACTGGATGACAGTCACAGGACAAAGCCCTGTGGTGTGGCAGGCCGCCTGCTTGTAGCAGACGGCAGTGGAGGTGTATTGGTGGTAGTAGAGGTAGCCAACACAGACAGCAAGGGTGGTAGACTGGTAGTAGTAGTAGCAGCACATTAACAGGTTCCCGACCGCTGGCCGTATTTATACGGCCAGCGGTCAGGGTCTCTGAAGTCCGCCGTATAGACTATTTACGGCGGCACTTCAGAGACTGTGCACGCGCGATCGCGTGCACACAGCTCTGTGCCCTGGCTGTTGCTAACAGCCATGGGCACTGGGCAGAATGTCAGGGGCCAATCTTTTGGCCCCTGAACATGTGATCGCTGTGACAACCAATCACAGCGATCACATGCATTTCTGCATAGAAAACAGTGTGCACGCGATCGCGTGCACACAGCCCTGTGCCCACGCTGTTACCAACAGCTCTGGGCACTGGGCAGAGTATCAGGGACCAATCTGATGGTCCCTGAACATGTGGTCGCTGTGAAAACCTATCACAGCGACCACATTTGTTTTATTTTGACTTTTCTGGCAGTAAATCTCCTGCCTCTTTTCTTCTCCTCAAACATTGTTTCAGTTTGAGGAGAAGAAGAGACTCGGGAGAATTGCTGCCAGAAGATTACAGTTACAGTTACACAAAAAATACAGTTACACTCTAAAACATTCTCTGTATTGATAGATTTCTATCTATCTATACAATCTATCTATCCATCTATCTTTTTTTCTATATATCTACCTTTCTATCTTTTATTCTATTAGAATAGGCAGGTAGGGAGTATATAATTATATATATATATCCACATATATATAATATATATAGCAATAGCGGTTTATTTTTTTGTTAGCGGTAGTGTAGATATATATAGCAGTTAGTTTGTGTGTTTTATATAAAAAAAAAAAACAAAAAAAAAAACAATTTGTTTACTTAGTGTTAGTGTTAGTTACGTTATGGCGAGGAAGTTGTTTAGCGCCGAGGAGGCATACGCCATGCTGTGGTCTGAGTCGGAGACCGCATCAGAGATGGCGTCCGAGATGGAACCTGTTTTAGGTAGTGACGATGACAGCGTCACTTCAGGTTCATCTTCAGGGGACGTTGTCCCTGATGTAGTTGAAACTGCAGAACTTGAAAGCGCAGGGCCAAGTAGCGCTGTAGCACGGGACAGCCTGGTCCCTTCAGTCCAGGCTCTTGTATGGGCACCTGCCCCATCTTTTGGGCCTAGAATCCACAGATTTACTGCCACTTCTGGCATAACCGTGGACAATACAAATTTTGTCCAAATGGATTACTTCCATTTATTTATAACGGACGACATCCTAAATCAGATTGTCCATGAAACAAATTTATATGCCACTCAATATATAAGGCAGAAACCTTCATCCACCCATGCCAGAGATTGGACGCCCACCAATTTGCTGGAATTAAAAAAAAAATTGGGGCTCACCCTAAATATGGGTATTGTCAAAAAGCCCTCCATTAGGTCTTACTGGTCAACAAGACCCGCCCAAGCCACCCCAGTATATTCTGCAGTAATGCCCAGGTCTCGTTATGAGACAATAATGAGGTTCCTCCACTTCAATGACAACGCACAGGCCCCCCCAAGTACCGATGCAAACCGGGATCGGTTGTTCAAAATAAGACCGCTAATAAATTCCCTGAATAATTTATTTCTGCAACTCTACACCCCTGAGCAGAATGTAAGTGTGGACGAATCCCTCCTCAACTTTCATGGCAGACTTAGCTTTCGCCAATATCTACCTTCAAAAAGGGCAAGATATGGCGTTAAGCTCTACAAATTTTGTGAAAGCAGGTCAGGATATACCACCGCCTTCAGGATTTATGAAGGGCGGGACCGCACAATAAATGTTCCTGGATGCCCCCCTGATCTTTCCACCAGCAGTAAGATCGTGTGGGAGATAATGCAGCCTCTGCTTCACAAGGGGTACCACCTGTACTGTGATAATTTTTATTCGAGTGTGCCCCTGTTTAGGCATTTGCATGCTGCAAGGACTGGGGCATGTGGTACCATGCGCAAAAACAGAATTGGTTTTCCACAGCAATTAGTGGGGAAGCGCATGGTAAAGGGGGACTCCTGTGCTTATGCATCTGAAGAATTGCTGGCGGTCAAGTTCAGGGATCGCAAAGATGTGTATGTGCTAAGCACGATTCATACCGCAGGAACAGTGGCAGTGAGGGAAAGGGGGGCAACATCGGACAAGCACAAACCAGTGAGCGTGTCCGAATATAACAAGTACATGGGGGGGGGGGTGGATTTAAGCGACCAGGTTTTACAGCCCTATTTAGTAAAACGCAAAACTAAAACCTGGTACAAAAAAGTGGAAATTTATTTGTTACAGGTGGCCATCCACAACTCATTTGTGCTCTACAAAAAAAACAGAGGCAGAGACACATACCTGGATTTCCAGGAAAAAATTATTGAAGGCCTCATTTTTGATGTTCAGGACACCCGAGAATGCCCCCAGTCTGAGGATGTCACGCGACTGACTGAAAGACACTTCATCAGTCGGATTCCCCCAACACCAACCAGAAGCAACCCTCAGAAAAAGTGCCGCGTCTGCAGAAAAGACGGGCACCGCAAAGATTCCCGATATTTCTGTCCCTCATGTCCCTCACAACCAGGCCTGTGCATTGAGCCATGTTTTAAAAAATACCACACTGTTCTGAATTATTAGATTTTAGTTAATTCGTTGAAAATATATTTGCCCTACATTACGTTTTTATTTTTCCCCTGATTTTACTCCAAGGGTGAGGGAGGGAATGGGTGGGCGGGGGGTGGATGTTATGTTTGCATATTCTCTAAAGTTCATCTGCTGGAGGGCTCCATTTGCATAAACCTGCAATTTCTTATTTTAGAAAACCCAAAAAAATAAATTCTCATTATACCCCTAGTTGAATATTTTGGGATTTCTGCTTCAAGAGCAGATTTTTTGGAAGTGTTATAGAAACTCTGTTGAGTTTTGTAAAACCAGCTTTAAAAAAAAGCGATTTGTGAAATAAGCTTCTTCTATCGTCCGCCCTCCTACTTCTCTATGTGATAAATAAGACACACATATCTGGTATCCCCATGCTCAGGAGAAGTGGAAGAATGTGAAAGGAGATGAATTTTGGCCGTGGTCTATGCCGTGTGTGAAAAATGCTGGTATAAACTGACGCATTTGCTAAAAAATTGCTAATTTTATTTTGATCCATCTTATTCAAGAAACTTTCAGAAGAAAACTGGACTGTCTAAAAATATGATAAACCCCTTGAAGGAAACCTTGTGGGGTCTACTTGCGTGAATGAAGTAATTTATGGGGTGATTCTAATCTTTCAGCAGCATTAGGCCCCCCAGAAAACAGTATGCGGCTATAAAATCAAGTGCAGAATTCCTGGACCGAAAAGGCCAAAAAGCCTCCTTTTATGCCAAGCCCTGGCACATGCCCGTGAATAAAGCACACATATTTGGTATCCCCATGCACAGGAGAAGTGGAAGAATGTGAAATGCGATGAATTTTGTCCGTGGTCCATTTTGTGTGTGAAAAAGCTAGCATAAACTGACGCATTTGTTAAAAAAAAAGGTAATTTTATTTTGTTCCATCTTATTCAAGAAACTTTCAGAAGAAAACTGGACTGTCTAAAAATATGATCAACCCCTTGAAGGAAACCTTGTGGGGTCTACTTGCGTGAATGAAGTCATT
The DNA here is from genome assembly GCF_050947455.1 of Rhinoderma darwinii. Classification (NCBI taxonomy): domain Eukaryota; kingdom Metazoa; phylum Chordata; class Amphibia; order Anura; family Rhinodermatidae; genus Rhinoderma; species Rhinoderma darwinii. The sequence continues at coordinate 144,473,071 of NC_134687.1, forward strand.
TATGGGGTGATTCTAATGTTTCAGCAGCATTACGCCCACCAGAAAACAGTATGCTGCTATAAAATCAAATGCAAAATTCCTGGACCGAAAAGCCTCCTTTTATGCCAAGCCCTGGCACATGCCCGCACAGTGAATAAGGCACACATATTTGGTATCCCCATGCACGGGAGAAGTGGAAGAATGTGAAAGGAGATGAATTTTGTCCGTGGTCTATGCCGTATGTGAAAAATACTAGCCTAAACTGACGCATTTGCTAAAAAATAGCTGAATTTTTTTTGTTCCATCTTATTCAAGAAACTTTCAGAAGAAAACTGGACTTGCTAAAAATATGATAAACCCCTTGAAGGAAACCTTGTGGGGTCTACTTGTGTGAATGAAGTCATTTATGGGGTGATTCTAATGTTTAAGCAGCATTACGCCCCCAGAAAACAGTATGCGGCTATAAAATCAAATGCAAAATTCCTGGACCGAAAAGGCCGAAAAGCCTCCTTTTATGCCAAGCCCTGGCACATGCCCGCACAGTGAATAAGGCACACATATTTGGTATCCCCATGCACGGAAGAAGTGAAAGAATGTGAAAGGAGATGAATTTTGTCCGTGGTCTATGCCGTATGTGAAAAATACTAGCCTAAACTGACGCATTTGCTAAAAAATAGCTGATTTTTTTTTGTTCCATCTTATTCAAGAAACTTTCAGAAGAAAACTGGACTTGCTAAAAATATGATAAACCCCTTGAAGGAAACCTTGTGGGGTCTACTTGTGTGAATGAAGTAATTTATGGGGTAATTCTAATGTTTCAGCAGCATTACGCCCCCCAGAAAACAGTATGCTGCTATAAAATCAAATGCAAAATTCCTGGACCGAAAAGGCCGAAAAGCCTCCTTTTATGCCAAGCCCTGGCACATGCCCGCACAGTGAATAAGGCACACATATTTGGTATCCCCATGCACGGGAGAAGTGGAAGAATGTGAAAGGAGATTAATTTTGTCCGTGGTCCATACCGTGTGTGAAAAATGCTAGCATAAACTGGCGCAATTGCTAAATGCTTGCATTTTTTTCCAATTTTGCCCACTTTAGAGAAAAAAATAAAAATGATATATACTGACAAATGCCACTAAAACAAAGCCCTATCTGTCCTTTAAAAAGAGTGTAAAATTCAAAGATGAACTTTATTCACCTGCTGAGTTATAGTCATCTAAAGAAGCGCATAGCAAAATTGTGAAATTTGCTCTGGTCATTTAGCTGTAAAACAGCCTAGTCCTTAACCGGTTAAAAAAAGAGACTGGACGACGGTCACAGGACAAAGCCCTGTGGTGGGGCAGGCCTCAGGCCTGCTTGTAGCAGACGGCAGTGGAGGTGTATTGGTGGTAGTAGAGGTAGGCAACGGACAGCACGGGTGGTGGTAGTAGTAGTAGTAGTAGTAGTAGCAGCACATTAACAGACTGGACAGTCACAGACAAAGCCCTGTGGTGGGGCAGGCCTCAGGCCTGCTTGTAGCAGACGGCAGTGGAGGTGTATTGGTGGTAGTAGAGGTAGCCAACACAGACATCCGTTTTCCTATAGACTGGTAGTAGTAGTAGCAGCACATTAAAAAAAGAGACTGGACGACAGTCACAGGACAAAGCCCTGTGGTGGGGCAGGCCACCTGCTTGTAGCAGACAGCAGTGGAGGTGTATTGGTGGTAGTAGAGGTAGCCAACACAGACAGCAAGGGTGGTAGACTGGTAATAGTAGTAGCAGCACATTAAAAAAAGACACTGGACGACAGTCACAGGACAAAGCCCTGTGGTGGGGCAGGCCTCAGGCCTGCTTGTAGCAGACGGCAGTGGAGGTGTATTGGTGGTAGTAGAGGTAGGCAACGGACAGCACGGGTGGTGGTAGTAGTAGTAGTAGTAGTAGTAGCAGCACATTAACAGACTGGACAGTCACAGACAAAGCCCTGTGGTGGGGCAGGCCTCAGGCCTGCTTGTAGCAGATGGCAGTGGAGGTGTATTGGTGGTAGTAGAGGTAGCCAACACAGACATCCGTTTTCCTATAGACTGGTAGTAGTAGTAGCAGCACATTAAAAAAAGAGACTGGACGACAGTCACAGGACAAAGCCCTGTGGTGGGGCAGGCCACCTGCTTGTAGCAGACAGCAGTGGAGGTGTATTGGTGGTAGTAGAGGTAGCCAACACAGACAGCAAGGGTGGTAGACTGGTAATAGTAGTAGCAGCACATTAAAAAAAGACACTGGACGACAGTCACAGGACAAAGCCCTGTGGTGGGGCAGGCCTGCTTGTAGCAGACGGCACTGGAGGTGGATTGGTGGTAGAAGTAGTAGCAGCACCAACAGCGGCACATTAAAAAAAGAGTGGACAGGACAGAATCCCGTAGTAGCAGGCGGCAGTAGCAGGCGGCAGCGGCAGCAGCAGCAGCAATGTCAGATCTAATCAGTGGCATCAGGCACAGGGGTTTTAAAATCCTCACCGATCCACGCTTGATTTATTTTCAGAAACGTGAGATTTTCCAAGCTGTTGGCGGACAATCTTGTTTGCTTAGGGGTGACGGAGCCCCCTGCCACGCTGAATACCCTCTCTGACGCTACACTGGATGGTGGACAAGACAGTACACCCATGGCAAACTGGGCCAGTTCTTGCCAATGATCAAATCTGCTGACCCAAAAGTCCATGGGGTCTGGGATCAGTATTTCTGATGGAGAAAGGGCACAGTCCAGGTGCAAGTGAACCTGGTTGTTTAGGTGCTGCACCTGGTGATGGTGAACATCCATTTGGTGACTACGATGTGTGTCAGGTCGGGGTATTGGATGTAAAAATGTTGTCATCAAATTTTCCAAACTGAATTGGCTGCTGCTGCCGCTGCCGCTGCCAACGCCTATTGCAGAGGTAGCTCTGCCAGAGGCGGTGGAACGATGAGACAGTGGGGAGCGGAGAGTGGCCCCCCGGTCAGACATGCTTGCAGCAGGTGTTTGCCGTTTGAAAGCCGTGACAAGCTGGCTGCATAGCTTCTCTCGGAAGGCGCAAAAAACTCCCCCATTCTGGCTTTATACCGAGGGTCTAAAAGTGTGGCTATCAAGTACTCATCTCTTTGCTTCATGCTAACAATACGACAGTCAGCGCGCAAGTAACGAAGCATACAGCTCGCCATCCTGGCCAGCGTTTCAGAGGGCCCGGTTGGTTCCATCTCCGCCCCATACTGCCATGGTTGTACATCATCAAGGTCGTCGTCAGACTCGTCATCACCACCATCACTGTCATGTTGTGCGGCTGCCTCGTCCCCTATCCCTTCCTGTGATTCCATCTCCAAATCCAGCTCCTCTTCAGGTCCTGTTTCCTCATCCTCCTCCTCCTCCTCCTCAACATCCATAGCCAGATGTGATCCTTCCTCCATCCTTTGCTGAATCATCGCTGTGAGCGTTTGCTCCATAATCAATATCAGCGGCATAACATCGTTCATTCCGCTAGCGTCACGGCTCACAAATCGTGTGGCCTCTTCAAAGGGCCTCAAAACGCGACATGCGTCTCTAACCAGCTGCCAGTGCCTGAGCTCGAAATTACACTGGCTCCAAACGCTGCCCGTCTGCTGCATCAGGAAATCATTCACGGCTTTCTGCTGTTCGTACAGACGGTCCAACATGTGCAGGGTGGAATTCCAGCGTGTTGGAACGTCGCAAATCAGGCTGTGTTCTGGGAGATTGTTTTGACGCTGCAAGTCCAGGAGGGCGTGCTTAAATGCATACGAACGTCTAAAGCGAACGCAAACCCTCCTGGACATGGCCAGCACACCCTTCGAACCAACATATGACTTTAAGAAGCGTGTTATGACCAGATTGATCACATGTGCCATGCAAGGAGCGTGTGTCAGGTGACCTTGACGCAGTGCAGCCACAACGTTCTTGCCATTTTTAGAGACAACATTGCCCAGTGTGAGTTTCAGAGGAGACAGCCAGCGTGCGATTTCCTCCTTGATGCACAGCAGCAGCTCCTGTCCTGTGTGGCTTTTCTCGACCCGGCTCAGCAGGTGTAAGACAGCGTTGTGGCGCTTCACCTTGCACCTATGAAAAGAGGTGGGAGGAGGAGTGGAAGATACGCGGTGTCCTGTCGGGGACGGGAAGACCTCCAAGGAGGAAGGCAAGGAGGAGGATGAGGAGGATGGTAGGCGCCTGGTGTCCGGAGTTGAACCAGAAAGATATAAGCGTGGAGGTGGTAATGCCTGGCATTGCTGCGGTGGTGCATCGGACTGCAAAATATTGACCCAGTGGGCCGCGAAAGACATGTACTGTCCCTGCCCATAGTTGCTGCTCCACGTGTCGACGGTGGCATGTACCCTGCTGCACACGGATAATTGCAAGGACTGGCACACCTTTTCCTCCACATGCATGTGCAAGGCAGGGACAGCTGTTTTGGAGAAGTAATGTCGGGTAGGTATTCGCCACCTAGGCTGAGCGCACGCCATCAATTGCTTGAAGCCGGCGGAGTAGACCAGGTGGTACGGCAGCGACTGCACCACCAACAACTTAGCCAGGTGTGAATTAAGCCGCACGACAAGTGGATGACTGGGTATATATTGTAGCTTATTGGACAACGATTCCGTAATGGATAACTGACGGGACGTAGGAGGAGCACTAGATGACAGTGATGATGATGATGACAACGACATGGTGGATAAGGCCTGGCTACAACTTAGATGACAGGGACTCGGCGCAGCAGCAGCGGCAGAGGGGTCTTCATTAGATGTACATGATGATGGTGGGGCATGTCAATTGTTCCACATGGCCTTGTGATGCCGCTCCATGTGTTTACGTAGAGCGGTAGTTCCTACATTGCTGCCCTGCCCACGCCTTACTTTCTGCTTGCAGATACCACACTGTGCCATGTTTTCATCCCCCGCGAAGGTACAGAAAAATTGCCACACGGCAGAGTACCGTAAAGAGGTAGTACCACGTCCACCCCCAACACCACCACCACCACCCGAGCTTGCCCCTTGTCTGGCAGGCTTTTTTCGGGAGCCTACACCAGCATCAGTGTCGCCGTCACCGGCTCCTGAGCTGACCCTACCGCTGCAACATTTTTCAGATTTACTTCTGCCCCTACCTCGGCTTGGCTGTTTATCACGGCCAGTGCCGCCACTACTACCCTCCTCCTCTGACGCCGTCATCACCTCGTCACCTGGTTCCCACGTCCTTTCTAAAACAACATCATCATCATAGCCTTCCTCATCATCCCCGCCACTTCTGTCACTGTGTTGTGAATGTGATGTGACATCATGGCGGGCTCCATGCCCCCCCTCATTACTGCGTCTGCCACCACGGCTACCACCACCAACACCCCCACTACCGCAGCTATGCGTCTCGGACACCGCTTCCACCTTCACCACCGCCGCAACACACTCCGTTGGCTGACTCGCGGAAAACAAATCATCATCATCACTATGTTGTTCAGTATCTTCCTTCGCACCCGAGGAGATGTCTCTTAGGACTCTCAGGAAAGATGGCTTCCCGCTAGGAAGGGGGAGCGAAGACATAGATGATGGAATGGAAACGCTAGAAATACCTATATTACTACTGTCACTGTGCCAAGGAACTGTAGAGGATCTGGAATCCAACGAAACCTGGCTTGAAGCCAGATCGTCAGAGTCTTCCTGCTGAGATGACCGCGAGCCAGCCAACGAGTCCACAATGGCCGTATTGTCTAAAGTAACCCGCCCACCGGAGGAGATGGACAAGTCTGGCTTGCTGATATTGCTACTACTATAAGCAGGCACATGGCTGCTGCTACTAGTGGAACTGGGCACATGTCTTGTGCCACAAATGCTGGTACTGGGTCTGGCACCAACAGATCCAACATTTGGACTGGAAGAGGAGACGGCATGGGTGTTTTTTCCTCTACCCTGTCCTTTCACAACCTTTTTTTTACCAGACATTTCACTGCCGGAGTGCAGCAAGTTGAATCAAAACACGGGGGATGAGCCCCTTCTAAAAGCGTATTCAAACACTGACACTGGCTTGGCAAATGGCAATGAATGAGAATTTCTATCAGCCACGCCACAGTGCACTCAGGGAATGCTGGGCGTTGTAGTACTACGTCTACTACAAAGGCTGCCTGTATTGCAAGTTGGATTGTTATTTGTTTGTTATGTTAACGGCTGGGGATGAGCCCCTTCTAAAAGCGTATTCACACACTGACACTGGCTTGGCAAATGGCAATGAATGAGAATTTCTATCAGCCACTGTGCACTGACTCAGGGAATGCTGGGCGTTGTAGTACTACAAAGTCTGCCTGTATTGCAAGTTGGATGCAACGGGGATGAGCCCCTTATAAAAGCGTATTCACACACTGGCTGAGTAGTGAGTAGTGGATGAGCCCCTTCGATTGCTGGATTCCAGCCTTTTAGATTCCTAAAGCTTTCCCTTACTGCACAGAGATGCTATCCCTCCAGCTCCTGTCTGTAAAATGGCCGCTGAGCTCCGTGCATAGACTTTTATTGCAGGCTTGAGCCCGCCCCTATGCTGCCTCCCGATTGGCTGGGAGAGCCGTTTGCAAGGCATTATGGGGTAGCCTTATGTCAGGTGATCTTGTGAAATCCTCCATTTTAGATGAAACATGAGGCAGGTGCCAAAATGTAGCCGGGTTCGGTAAAAACGGGTTCGGCCGAACCCGGTGAAGTTCGGATTCGCTGCGAACCAAACTTTTCTGGAAGTTCGGACCGAAACCGGGTTCGGTTGTCCCGGTTCGCTCATCTCTAAACAGGACGAACCTGAGGCAGACAGCGGTGAAGACATTGGGGACCTCATTGGAGGACCTTTCTGGAATTCCAATCAAGAACTGGAGCATGCTGGCAAAGCCATGGCAAAACCAGCAAATTCCAGGGTTCATCTGTGATTTTGGTCTTCTATTGAGTCTAGAATTATTGCACTAAAGGCCCCCTGGTTATTGGCGGCAAATTTAATACCCGGAATTAGATTCTACTACTTTAGGCATGTATGCTAATGCCTTAGCTGCACCCATTGCAGATAAAGGTTTTTATGATATGTGGAGATAACAACACGGTGGTGAAAGAGATTATTCCTTTGTTTCCCCTTCTCATAATTCTTATTCGAGAATTGATTTCTTTCTCCTAAATAAGCTAGCACTCCTACAGACTGGTACTTCCAATATCGGGACTATCATATGGTGAGACCATGCTCCTATCCTTATTACATTACTAGAACAATTCTCCTTCTCCTCTCCCTCTCAGTGGAAATTAAACAATTACATTCTTAACCCCTTCACGCTCAGTGACGTACTATTCCGTCATGGTAAACACATCGTTCGCGCTCCATGACGGAATAGTACGTCACGGGAGGAACAACCATTTTGGCTGTCTTCCCGACACATACAGGACCTTTGACAGCTGCTGTCTCATACAGCAGTTGCAGCAGCTCCTATAGCGGGGACCGATCGATGTGTCCCCGTTGATTAACCCTTTAGAAGCCGCGTTCAATAGCGATCCCGGCTTCTTAGTGGTTAAACCACCATCGACGGCCCGCTACATGATAGCGGGCAGTGATGGTTGCTATGGAAACCTGACGCCTAATAATGGCGTCCGGCTATGCCATCTACGGAAGCCTAGTGGGTCCTGACATAGTCAGGACCCACTATTTTTTCTGTCAGTGAGCAGCTGACAGCTCTAATACACTGCACTACGCATGCTTGCGATCAGGGGCTCCTGCCCTCAAGTCCCCTAGTGGGACAAGGCAAAAAAGTGTAAAAAAGTAAAAGTTGTGTGAAGATAAAAGTAAAAGTAAAAATCCCCCTTTATCCATTATCAGACCTTTATTATTAATAAAAATAAATAAATAAACAAATAAACTATACATAATTGGTATCGTCGCGTCCGAAATGGCCTGAACTACAAAATTATTTTGTTATTTATTCCACGCGGTGAACGCTATAAAAGAAAATAATAATAAACCATACCAGAATCACAATTGTTTGGTCACTTCACCTCCCAAAAAATGGAATAAAAAGAGATCAAAAAGTTGCATGTGCCTAAAAATGGTACTAATCAAAACTACAGTTCGTTACGCAAAAAAAAAAATTCCTCACACGACTTTCTAGATGGAAAAATAAAAAAGTTATGGCTCTTAGAATACGGCAACACAAAAAGTAAATTATTTATTGTGCAAACGCCATAAGACATAAAAAAAACTATAAACATATGGTATCGCCGAAATCGTATCGACTCGAAAAATAAAGTGAATATGTCATTTATAGCGCACGGTGAATGCTGTAAAGAAACAATAGAATAAAAAACAATAGTAGAATTGCTGTTTTTTTAGTCACCACGCCTCTTAAAAATAGAACAAAAACTGATCAAAAAGTCTCATTCACCCCATGAAAACTACAATGAATTCCTCAAGGGGTCTAGTTTCCAAAATAGGGTCACTTTTGGGGGGTTTCCACTGTTTTTAGCACCACAAGACCTCTTCAAACCGGACATGGTGCCTAATAAAAACGAGGCCTCAAAATCCACTACATGCTCCTTTGCTTCTGAGGCCGTTGCTTCAGTCCATTACAGCACTAGGGCCATGTGGGATATTTCTCAAAACTGCAGAATCTGGGCAATAAATATTGAGTTGCGTTTCTCTTTTACAGAAAAAAATGGAATAAAAAGGATTTTCTGACAAAAACAAGAAATATGTAAATTTCACCTCTACTTTGCTTTAAATTCCTGTGAAACACCTAAAGGGTTAATAAACTTTCTAAATGCTATTGTGAATAATTTGAGGGGTCTAGTTTCTAAAATGGGGTGTTTGATAGGGGTTTCTAATATATAGGCCCCTCAAAGCCACTTCAGAACTGAACTGGAACCTAAAAAATAAATAAATGAGGCAATACTTTGCTTCTTACATTATACTGATAATGAGCAGTGCGCACCCCGAGATTACCCCAGTTTTGCCCGTTTGTATAAACTGAGACCAATATTAGACCATTTCAGTGCCCGGTTTTCCCAAGCATACACCCCCGAGAAGTGTATTTCTATTGATGTGTTTTTGGTACATTTTAAAGGGAGGCTTCAATTCCGCCAGTACCTGCCGAGTAAGAGGGCAAGGTATGGCGTGAAGATGTATAAGCTGTGCGAGAGTGCATGAGGGTATACTTACAAATTTAGGATATATAGTGCTCAGCCCCCAGAATGTCTCCCCCTTACTGGGAGTTAATGCAAAAATTGTGTGGGATTTCGTGCACCCACTGTTGGACCAGGGTTACCACCTCTACCTGGATAATTTATATACCAGCGTCCCACTTTTCAAGTGCCTCGCTTCCAGAAGTACTGTTGCATGCGGCACTGCTAGAAGAAATCTGAGAGGCCTCCCTAAGACTCTGCTTGGGCAAATGCTCAGAAGGATTGAGAGCAGGCACAATCTAGCAGCAATATATTGTGTGTCTAGTACAAAACAAGACAGATGCACCAGTACTGAGACCCCTAAACCAGACTGCATCCTGGACTACAATAGGTACATGGGAGGGGTGGACTTGTCAGATCAATTCCATTAGCGCTGCAGTGTCCATGCGGTGTGGTATAAGAAGCTGGCCGTGCACATCATACAGATGGCATTGTACAATGCGTACGTGATACGACGATGTGCAGGCCAGAGGGGAAGTTTCCTGGAATTTCAAGAGGTGGTTATCAAGAACCTAATCTTTAGGGACCAAGAAGGGGGGCACTAGTACGTCTGGAAGCGAGGCCACACGCATCGTACCAGGGCAACACTTTCCAGGAGAAGTTCCCCAAACTGGCCAGAAGGGAAAAAGTCAAAAGAGGTGCAAAGTCTGCTATAAGAGGGGGATAAGAAAGGACACAATATATCAATGTGACACGTGTCCCGAAAAACCAGGGCTCTGTATGAAAGATTGTTTTAAAATTTATTATACATCCCTTGATTTTTAATCTACTCCAGTTTTACTTACCCTGATGCACTCCGCACAGCTTATCCCCCTCATCTTTTCCTTCTGAGCCCTGCTGTGTGCCCAGGCAGCTGTTAGCAGCCACATGTAGGGCCATACCCGGAAGAACCCACATTACAGTTTTTGGGGTGTATGTCTCTGGTGGCACATGCTGGGCACAATATATCTGACACTGAATTGGCATATATGTATAGAAAATTGCAAATCTCAGTCTGCACCATCTGCTGCGCATTATCTTTTACACAATACCTGTGGGGTCAAAATGCTCACTACACCTCTAGATGAATGCCTTAAGGAGTGTAGTTTTTAAAACGGGGTCACTTCTTGGGAGTTTCAACTGTACTGGTACCTCAGGGGCTTCTGCATACATGACTTAGCACCAGAAAATACCCAGTAGGCTAAATGGTGGTCCTTTCCTTCTGAGCACTCCCATGGGCCCAAACGGCAGTTTATTACCACAAATAGGGTATTGCTGCACTCAGGAAAAATTGGCCAACAAAACTGGGTATTTGTATTAATTGTAAAAAAAAAGACATTTTGAGCCTAAACTAAAAATTACATTTTGTTTAATTCACAGTCCAATTCAAACAAATTCTGGGAAAAAACAGTGGGGTCTAAATGGTCACAACACCCATAAATGAATTGCTTGAGGGGTGTAGTTTCCAAAATAGGGTCACTTCTGGTGGGTTTCGATTGCCTTGATACCTCTGGGTCTCTGCAAATATGACATGGCACCCGAAAACCAATCCAGTAAAATCTGGACTCCAAAGAACACATAGCGCTACTTTCCTTCTGAGCCCTCCCATGGGCTTAAACGGCAGTTTATCACCACAAATGGGGTATTTCCGCACTCAGGACCAATTGGGCAACAAAATGGGGTATTTTATGCCTTGTGAAAATAAGAACTTTTGAGCCAAAACTATATCTAGTTGGAAACATTTTTTTTTTTTTAATTCACAGCCCAATTCAACTAAGTTCTGTGAAAAAAATGTGGGGTCTAAATCAGGGGTCTCAAGCACGCGGCCCACGGGTCGCATGCGGCCCCTGGGGCTGTCATCTGCGGCCCGCGGGACACAGAGCCGTTAGTATGGGCTCTGCTCCGAGACTCTGGAATTCCCTGACATCGCTGTCCACATATGAACAGCGATGTCTGGGGCTTCCCCAGAGCCGGAGTCCCGGGCAGAGCACTAGTACAGGCTCTGCTCCGAGACTCTGTGGAATTCCCTGACATCGCTGCCGAAATATATGGACAGTGTGTCAGGGTCTTGCCCAGAGCGGAGCAGAGCGCTGGTGTCGGCTCTGCTCCTGGACTCAGTGGAATTCCCTGACATCGCTGTCCACATATGAACAGCGATGTCTGGGGCTTCCCCAGAGCCGGAGTCCCAAACAGAGCGCTGTTGTCGGCTCTGCTCCTGGACTCTGTGGAATTCCCTGACATCGCTGTCCACATATGAACAGCGATGTCTGGGGCTTCCCCAGAGCCGGAGTCCCGAGCAGAGCGCTGGTGTTGGCTCTGCTCCTGGACTCTGTGGAATTCCCTGACATCGCTGTCCACATATGAACAGCGATGTCTGGGGCTTCCCCAGAGCCGGAGTCCCGAGCAGAGCGCTGGTGTCGGCTCTGCTCCGGGACTCTGTGGAATTCCCTGACATCGCTGTCCACATATGAACAGCGATGTCTGGGGCTTCCCCAGAGCCGGAGTCCCGAGCAGAGCGCTGGTGTCGGCTCTGCTCCTGGACTCTGTGGAATTCCCTGACATCGCTGTCCACATATGAACAGCGATGTCTGGGGCTTCCCCAGAGCCGGAGTCCCGAGCAGAGCGCTGGTGTTGGCTCTGCTCCGGGACTCTGTGGAATTCCCTGACATCGCTGTCCACATATGAACAGCGATGTCTGGGGCTTCCCCAGAGCCGGAGTCCCGAGCAGAGCGCTGGTGTCGGCTCTGCTCCGGGACTCTGTGGAATTCCCTGACATCGCTGTCCACAGATGAACAGCGATGTCTGGGGCTTCCCCAGAGCCGGAGTCCCGAGCAGAGCGCTGGTGTCGGCTCTGCTCCGGGACTCTGTGGAATTCCCTGACATCGCTGTCCACATATGAACAGCGATGTCTGGGGCTTCCCCAGAGCCGGAGTCCCGAGCAGAGCGCTGGTGTCGGCTCTGCTCCGGGACTCTGTGGCTCTCCCTGACATCGCTGTCCATATATGGACAGTGTGTCAGGGTCTTCCCCAGAGCGGAGTCCCGGGCAGAGCGCTATTATCGGCTCTGCTCCGGGACTCTGGGGAAGCCTCTGTCCATACATCGACAATGATGTCAGGGGCTTCCCCAGAGCAGGAGTCCCAGTGATGTCAGGAGCACAGCTGGAGTCCCAGGAAGAGCCTACTAGCGCTATGCCTGGGACTCCAGCTCTGGGGTTGCCCCTGACATCTCTGTCCATATATGGACAGTGATGTCAGGAGCAGAGCTGGAATCCCAGGCAGAGTGCCAGAAGCGGCTCTGCTCCGGGACTCCAGCTCTGGGCAAGCCCCTGACATCACTGGGGCAGCCTCTACAGAGGGCACTGGGGCAGCCTCTACAGAGGGCACTGGGGCAGCCTCTACAGAGGGCACTGTGGCAGCCTCTACAGAGGGACTGTGGCAGCCTCTACAGAGGGCACTGTGGCAGTATCTGATGAGGACACTGGCATTATCTAGGGGTGTGTTGCATTATCTACAGAGGGCACTGTGGCCTTATCTACAGAGGGCACTGTGGCCTTATCTACAGAGGGCACTGTGGCCTTATCTACAGAGGACACTGTGGCATTATCTACAGAGGGCACTGTGGCCTTATCTACAGAGGGCACTGTGGCCTTATCTAGGGGTGTGTTGCATTATCCACAGAGGGCACTGCGGCTGCATCCACAGAGGGCACTGCGGCAGCATCCACAGAGGGCACTGCGGCAGCATCCACAGAGGGCACTGCGGCACTATCTAAAAAGGGGCTGCCCAATCTTGACATGTGTGCTAACTGAGCCGCCGGACTGCATTTAGCGACACTTAAACTGGAAAGCTGGATTGTTGAAATAAGCACGTGGAGAAATATCTCAAATTTTAAACCTAGCGCTATTATTATAGTAATGTAGTATTGTAGTAATGTAGTATTATTATTATAGTAATATAGTGTTCTAGTAGTTCAAATAACTAATTGATTAACAATAATTTTGTATTGTATCAAATTTGAAAGTAATGCGGCCCGTCAACTTCCCATTTTTTCTATATGCGGCCCACTTACCCGGCCGAGTTTGAGACCCCTAGTCTAAATGGTCACAGCACCCATAAATGAATTCCTTGAGGGGTGTAGTTTCCAAAATGGGGTCACTTCTGGTGGGTTTCCATTGCTTTGATACCTTTGGGGCTCTGCAAATGCGACATGGCACCCGAAAACCATGCACCCCAAAGAACCCAAAGAGCTCCTTCCTTTATGAGGCCTCCCATGGGCCCAAACAGCAGTTAATCACAACATATGGGGTACTGCTGCACTCAGGAGAAATTGGGAAACAAAATGGGGTATTTTGTTCCCTGTGAATATAAGAAATTTTGATCAAAAATGACATCCTATTGGAAAAAATTTTTTTTTTTACATTTCACAGCCCAATTCAAATACGTACTGTGATAAAACTGTGAGGTCAAAATGGTAAAAACAAACATAAATCAATTTCTTGAGGGGTGTAGTTTACAAAATGGGGTTTCCACTTTTGGGGGATTCCTACTGTTTAGGCCCCTCAACACCTCTTCAAACCAGGCATGCTGCCTAAAATATATTCTAATAAAAAAAGAGGCCCCAAAATGCACTAGGTGCTTCTTTGCTTCTGGGGCTTGTGTTTTAGTCCACGAGCACACCAGAGCCACATGTGGGACATTTCTAAAAACTGTAGAATCGGGAAAATACATATTTAGTAGTGTTTTTCTGGTAAAACCTTCTGTGTTACAGAAAAAAATGGGCAAAAAATGAAATTCAGCAAGAAAAATGAAAATTGCAAATTTCACCTCCACTTTGCTTTAATTCCTGTGAAACACCTAAAGGGTTAATAAACTTTTTAAATGCTGTTTTGAATACTTTGAGGGATCTAGTTTTTAAAATGGGGTGTTTTATGGGGGTTTCTAATACATAGGCCCCTCAAAGCCAGTTCAGAACTGAACAGGTACCTTAAAAGAAAAAGGCTTTTGAAATTTTCTTACAAATAAGAGAAATTGCTGTTTATGTTCTAAACCTTGTAACGTGCAAGAAAAATAAAAGAATGTTCAAAAAATGATGCCAATCTAAAGCAGACATTTGAGAAATTTGAACTAGTAACTATTCTGTGTGGTATAACCATGTGTTTTACAAGCAGATGCATTTAAATTCCCAAAAATTATATTTTTTTCTAAATTTTCTCAAACCTTACGACATAAAGTGAAATATGTCAGATTTCAAAAATGGGCTCTGAGCCTTAAGGCCAAAACTAGGCTGCGTCCTTAAGGGGTTAATCACCCTGAGCTTGCTGCTAAAAAATGAGACAACATCACAACATATTTTTTTGTAATAAGCACTCTGCAGAGAATCCTCATGTACTGTGGAATGCCCATAAGGCTTATATGCACGGCATTCTTTTCCAAGCATGTGCACAAGCAAAGAAAAAGCGAATTAAAGAGACTAGCGATTTACTATTAAAAATATGTAGCCTTAAGGACTATAGGTTTAGAAAGTATAGTTTGTAAATGGATTGAGAATTGGCTCAAGGATCGTGTCCAGAGAGTTATGGCCAATGATTCCTACTCTGAATGGTCTCTGGTTATAAGTGGTCTATCCCAGTGTTCCGTGCTGTAACCACTATTTTTCAATTTATTTATTAATGATATAGAGGATGGGATTAATAGCACCATTTCTATTTTTTCAGATGACACCAAGCTATGCAGTAATGTTCAGTCTATGGAAGATGTTTGTAAATTACAAGTGGATTTAGACAAAATAAGTGTTTGGGCGTCTACTTGGCAAATTAAGTTTATTGTAGATAAATGTAAAGTTATGCATCTGGGTACCAACAACTTGCATGCATCATATGTCCTAGGGGGAGCTACACTGGCGGAGTCACTTGTTGAGAAGAATCTGGGTGTATTTGTAGATTATAAACTAAATAACAGCATGCAGTGTCAATCAGCTGCTTCAAAGGCCAGCAAGATATTGTTGTGTATTAAAAGAGGCATGGACTCGCGAGACAGGGATATAATATTACCACTTTGCAAATCATTAGTGAGGCCTCACCTAGAATATGCAGTTCAGTTCTGGGCTCCATTTTATAGAAAGGATGCCCTGGAGTTGGAAAAAATACAAAGAAGAGCAACAAATCTAAAATATGAGGCAAGATTAAAAGAATTAGACCTATTTAGCCTTGAAAAAAGATGATTAAGGGGGGGACATGATTAATTTATATAAATATATTAATGGTACATTACGTCTGAAAATAGCGCCTCAATAGCGTTGACAAACATCTGCCCATTGAAAGCAATGGGCAGACGTTTGTCTGTTCACACGAGGCGTAATTTACGCGCCGCTATCAAAAGACGGCACGTAAATCGACGCCCGCGTCAAAGAAGTGACCTGTCACTTCTTTGGCCGTAATTGGAGCCGTTATTCATTGACTCCAATGAATAGCAGCGCTAATTACGCCCGTAATGGACGCGGCGTTCTAGCGCCTGCACATGCCGTTACGGCTGAATTTACGGGGATGTTTTCAGGCGGAAACATCCCCGTAATTTCAGCCGTTACGGACGCCCTCGTGTGAACATACCCTCAACCTGCAGAGGCGACAAGCCTTCGAGGTTGTCTTTTAAAAAACCGTCTCAAAAACCGTGGCAAAATACTGCATCAAAAAACGCATATGAAAACGCCTCAAAAACAGCGTGTATGCAAGAAACTGCATAAAAAATGGAGCTGATTTTACAGGCGGAATTTTCCGCCTGCAAAAAACTCAGTGTGAACATACCCTAATTGGGAGAAGGATATGGAAGGTAGATCCACCACCTTCAAAAAGATCGCAATCTCTTCTGTTATCGGTTGGTGTACTGTGGAGCTAGACTGTAGATTGTAGAGGGAGCTATAATAAAACCTAAATTGATCGGCTATAAGTCACGGGTCAGATATGTATCTTGTTGCCTTGCCAGGAACACTATCCGTGAATTCGGAGAAGATAATTTAATCCGCTTGGCTAGCAAAGTACCTGCTTTATAATTTTTAACATAGACTTGCATTAGTAATCTTTTAAAATTAAAGTCATGTTTTGCAGCAATCATTGACTGTAATTGTAATCTAAGGGTATGTTCACACGGCCAAATTTCAGACGTATACGAGGCGTATTATGCCTCGTTTTACGTCTGAAAATACGGCTCCAATACGTCGGCAAACATCTGCCCATTCATTTGAATGGGTTTGCCGACGTACTGTGCAGACGACCTGTTATTTACGCGTCGTCGTTTGACAGCTGTCAAACGACGACGCGTAAAAATACAGCCTCGTCAAAAGAAGTGCAGGACACTTCTTTGGACGTTTTTGGAGCTGTTTTCTCATAGACTCCAATGAAAACAACTCCAAAAACGGACGTAAAAAACGGCGCGAAAACGGCGTGAAAACGCCGCGAAAAATCCGAGTTGGTAAAAAAACGTCTGAAAAGCAGGGTCTGTTTTCCCTTGAAAACAGCTCTGGATTTTCAGACGTTTTTGTTGACTACGTGTGAACATACCCTAAGAGTTTGAAGTTCCATTGAGCGGGATAAAAGAGGAACTAACCAGTTTTGTGTCTTTACATAGTGTGACAACTTGGGGACCACTTAGCTCATGGGATCGCCATCTCCCGGGTGAGATGGTTGACACACATAGAAAGTTCACTCCAAAAAGGTTTAAACCAGCCGCAGCTAGCTTTATTGTCTTCACAACAGCAGTCAGTGTTACAACAATAAACATACAAAATAAACCCTAGGCCGTCCAGCCTCTAACTAACACATTCAGTGTTCCTCACTACGTGACACTGAGCCTTGTGCCCAGCACCTCAAAACCTTCCGTTTTACCTCACACGGTGGTGACTCTCACAGGCTAGCATGCCTGTCTTCCCCAGACTGAGAGCCCTGTGTGGACTGCACACACCTGATATAAAGAGCCGTCTCAGGTGGAGAATAACTAGGCTCATCAGACAGCCAAAGCACCAGCAGAGAAAACCCTCTCTGCTGTACATGCTCCCTGGTTGCTTAAAACCTCAGTTTCTGCCCTGTCCAGTAGCTGCACTGCTACAATAGTTACATAGTTAGTACGGTTGAAAAAAGACACTTGTCCATCAAGTTCAAACTAGGGATTCTATACATAGGAGCTAATATTTTTTTTGTTCTAGGAAATTATCTGGGGGTTGTACTTCTCAGAGGCCTATGAAAACTCCAACTATCCTCCTCCTAGTCACCATTTTATGCACAGTAGTGCTAGAGAGAGGAGAATCTCCTGGGTTAATAAAAAAATGGACCAAAATCTACATCAGGGCAGCAATGGCACGCCACCACAGCCAAGAATCGAGGTGAAGAGGCGTGAGATGCGCCTCCTCATGAAGGTGGTTATCAACGTTGTGTGTCAGCGTAGGTTGCGTTAGGTAAGTTTTGACCAACACTTTTTCTACCCTTCATTAGCCAAATTTAGACAAATCATTAATTTCTGTTCAACACTTTATTTTTCACAGGAGGAGAAACAACAGAGAGAACGCCACTGTCATTATTGGGTACACCCTATTAATGATTTACGGCCACAGAGGGGACACATTGGATAGCTGTATGCAGAATTGCAATAGTGAGTTGTTGTATTTTTTGTAGTTGCAACTGTAATTGTGAATAGGGAGAGAACTATAATCCTGTCCCACTAGATGCCATGGTTTATAGCATCCACAACATCCAGGGCGTTAGTAGTGGTGTAACTACCACTGTAGCAACCATATCAGCTGCTACGGGGTACACGGCATGTGGGTGCCCGTGCCACTCACCAGTATAGGCCCCCCCATGCCCGGTGGTGCCGCTAGCAACTGATATGGATGTGTACAGCGGTAGCCACGCTACATTGATAGTATCTGTGTCCTTGGGCGCAGATACTATTGAACAGTATGGAATAGCAGGGAGGAATATCCCTGCTCTGCCGTAGGCTACAGGCCATGTTTGTAATGCAGTCTTTATCATGCGTAGAGACAGGATCCCTGTGCAGGCTGGCATGATAAGGTTGCTGCATCACGCTGGCCTATGCAAGGATCCTGTTGGCGTTGATGTTGTGGATCAGCTCAATTCATCGCCTAGGTGAGTATACAGTTTTTTTGTTTTATTTGGGGTGTGTGGCTGTATGGCGCTATCTACAGTGGGGGCTGTATGACGCTATATACAAGGGGGAGGTGGGGGGGGCGCTAACCACAATTGGGTTGTGACACTGTCCACAGGGGGGGCTGTTATATCTGTTTGATGGCGGTGAATAAAAATCTAAAATGTAACTTAATAAACAAAAAGGTGCTTGATCCATTTTAATGTTTCTTTACAGCTATCCTGAGAAGTTTAGTGTTTTCTGTAGAATGACTATCAGCGTATTTAATAAGCTGGATGGGATCCTGCAAAGCCATCTGATGTGCCAGGACCCCACCATGAGGAGGGCCATTAGTCCTACGGAGAGGCTGCTAATCATGTTGCGGTGAGGTTTTTTTTGTTTGTTTTTTTACATGACTTTTGGGTGTGTTTTGCCTTCTTGACCGTCTACTAAACGTCTATGATAAATTTCTATGATAAATATTAGTGGGTATGGTAAAAATAGGCATGCATATACGTGATTGCTCCTTGTACTAATTTTATCCTTTTTCTCTCTCTCTTTCAGATGTTTGTCAACAGGGGAGAGTTATGCATCTCTACACCTCCAATTCCGGGTTGGTAAATCTACCATCCCCGGAATTGTGAGGAGTACATGCCACGTTATCTGGCAGCATTTACAGACAATTTTGATGCCCAGTCCGACCCAGGACACTTGGTTGCAGGTAGCAGCAAGCTTTCAGTCTGTGGTCAATTTCCAATACTTCATAGGCGCCGTTGACGGGAAGCAAATACGTGTACAGCAGCCACCGCACTCAGAATATTACAAGAAGTACTTTTCTGTGGTCCTGATGGCGGTGGCTGATGCCTCATATAAGTTTGTTGCTATCGAAGTTGGAGCCTATGGCAGTACTGGGGACTCCCGGGCGCTACTAACATCGACATTGGGCCAGCGAGTGCTTGTAGGTCAGGAAAATCTTCCCCCCTCCAAGACCTCTTCTGGGTACCACGCATCCATTCCCTTTCGTCATGGTAGGGGATGAGGCTTTCTCGCTAATGACCAACCTGCTGCGCCCATACCCACGGGACTGGATGCCCGGAGGAGAGTCTTCAACATGAGGCTGAGCCGGGCATGACACTTCGTGGAGTGCACCTTCGGGAACATGAGTAGTAAGTGTTGGGTCTTCACCTGTGCAATGCAGTTGGATCCAGGCACAGTTGACATGGTTCCAGCTGCCTGTGTGTCTGTGACAACTATGTTCATGACTATGACAGTTTGGACATGTGCGTGGAGCATCAGGCAGCTTTTAGTGACCTACCTGGCAATTGTTTTTTTGGGTGTGCATCCAACCGTGCTGTACAGGTGAGGGATGCCTTTGCGGACTACTTCATGAGTCCCGAAGGTGCCGTGCCCCGGCAATTTTCAAGCCTCAGTGAAGAGCAGCCTGTCCAGGACTGATGGTTCTCCTCATGAGTCCATCCAACGTCTTTCATCAACCTGCCTGCTAGCAACTTTCCTCTGCTTACTTTGTGTTAAAAAATGTACGTTCTGCTTTTAATATGAAAGGCCTTGTATACTTTAAAATGTAAAATTTTATTTCTGTTGCAATATATGTTTTGTGTTTTTTTATTTTGAATGTGTAGGGCTTTTCCACACGTAACGGAATTTCTTCAGCAATTCTGTTGAAAGTAACAGACTTGGGGGCGTGGCTACCAGCCTATGGAGTAAGACTTGTGCTCCTGTAGCTCTGCAGCTCCTGGGCTAATTACCGGCTCACACCAGCAAGAAAACTACAGTTTGAGACCTTGTTCCTACCTGGACGGTCTCCTGACTACTTGGAGATATGGGCAGACTGAAAAAGAAGCCTGTGACTGCTAAACTCACCGAGTTTTTTCCAGCATCAAGGACCCAAGATGGAGCTGACTCACCGACTCCATTACACCAGAGGATTTCTGGCTCCAGCCAGAGGAGCTCAGGCACTCCATGTGGGTCTGTTCCTGCTTCCCTGCCTCCTTACCTGCGATCACCAGAGCATGCCTCCTCTTTACAGCCATCTTCTCCTCTCACTGACCATGTGCTTCCTCCTGTGGGATCATCTTATTCACCATCTGTGAGTACTGCTGGCTCTCCTGCAGGGCAGAGTCTGTTACATGCTCCATTTCCTGATACTGTGCATGCTCAGCAGCCATCTTTGCCTCTCTATGCTTCTGGTGCAGAGAAACCTGTATCTGAAATTGCCCTTAAGTTGTTGTTGCAAGAGTTTCATATTTCTATTCAGCAGTCCATACAGTCAGCTTTTCAGCATCTGCAAAAGGACTTTCATGCTCTTGGGGACAGAACTTCCCATATTGAAAATAAGATGGCTGAATATTCTGAGGCTCATAATTTACTTGTGGACACAAGTACTTCATTGGAAGAACAGGTTGAAACATTGAAATACAAGGTCGCCGACCTCAAAGATCGGTTGCGCCGTAATAATGTACGGTTTCATGGCATTTCTGAGTCAGTTAAAGGAGACCAGTTGGTAGAGTTTCCAACAGATCTCTCTGTGGCGATATTACCTGATACACCGCAACTGGACTTGATGATTGACAGGGCACATCGTATTCCCAAGCCCAAGTCGTTGCCTTTATCTTCTCCGCGTGATGTGATTGCACGTATTCATTTTTAACGCTTTAAGGATAAATTGCTGTTTGCGGCGAGAAATGTGACATCCCTTCCTGAGCGGTTTCAAGATGTTAAATTGTTTGCGGATCTTTCTGCAGCTACGCTGCTTCGTCGGCGAGAGTTTTCATCTGTTAACACAATTTTGCGGGATCATCAAATTCCCTATAAATGGGGATTCCCTGTCAAGCTGATCATTACCTACAAAGGATCTAAATATGTGGCGGACTCCCCGCAGAAAGTTCAAACTCTGCTCACTGATTGGCATGTGACTGCGATGTCTCCTGCAGGCTCACGGGTCTTCTCATCTAGACATCCTGTTTTTTCAATCAAGGATCCTCCTATTCTGAACACGGACTGGCAGAAAGTCTCAGGTCGTAGATCCTCTGTATCCTGAGAGTGTTTTGGGTATCTTATGGTGCCTTCATATGGTCCTTTCTTGTTTTACTGTAAGGGCGGTTAGTTTTTTTATGTCCTTATTGTATATGCATTCTTGACTTTAAATAGCCCGGGTTTAGCTCTTGGCTTAAACCACCTGTCTAGTGGCCTTAAGTCTTCCACCCCCCACCGTGGCGCCAATTTTCTATCATGCGCCAACACAATTGTTTTTGTTTCTACTTTATTTTTCTGTTCTGTTGAACGTTTTGCTCACCATACTCACCTGCTTGAGATTGTAATTTCTTTTTTTTTATATGTTTATGCATGTCATGTATTTGGTGAATCTCTGTAATCCTAAATTGAGGGGTAATACTATTATTGTGATTTTTTCCTTTTATAGCGTTTTTTATTTTCTTTCATTATGGTGCTGACTAGAAATGAGCGAACCGGGACAACTGAACCCGGTTTCGGTCCGAACATCTGGAAAAATTTGGTTCGCAGCGAATCCGAACTTCACCGGGTTCGGCCGAACCCGTTTTGACCGAACCCGGCTATATTTTGGCGCCTGTCACATGTTAGATGTAAAATGGAGGATTTCACAATATCACCTGACATCAGGCTACCCCATAATGCCTTGCAAACGGCTCTCCCAGCCAATCGGGAGGCAGCATAGGGGCGGGCTCAAGCCTGCAATAAAAGTCTATGCACGGAGCTCAGCGGCCATTTTAGAGACAGGAGCTGTAGGGATAGCATCTCTGTGCAATTAGGGAAAGCTTTAGGAATCTAAAAGCCAGGAATCCAGCAATCGAAGGGGCTCATCCACTACAGCGGGAGTCTACTCTACTCTCAACAATCAACATCCAAATTGCAATACAAATTCTCCATTTGCCAAGCCAGTGTGTGAATAAGCTTTTATAAAGGGCTCATCCCCGTTGCATGGGTTAACATAACAATCCAACTTGCAATACACGTAGCCTTTGTAGTACTACAACGCCCAGCATTCCCTGAGTGCACAGGGGCTGATAGAAATTCTGATTCATTGCTATTTGCCAAGCCAGTGTGTGAATAAGCTTTTAGAAGGGGCTCATCCCCTTTGCATGGGTTAACATAACAATCCAACTTGCAATACAGGCAGCCTTTGTAGTACTACAACGCCCAGCATTCCCTGAGTGCACCGTGGCTGATAGAAATTCTCATTCATTGCCATTTGCCAAGCCAGTGTGTGAATAAGCTTTTAGAAGGGGCTCATCCCTGTTGCATGGGTTAACATAACAATCCAACTTGCAATACAGGCAGCCTTTGTAGTACTACAACACCCAGCATTCCCTGAGTGCACCGTGGCTGATAGAAATTCTTATTAATTGCCATTTGCCAAGCCAGTGTGTGAATAAGCTTTTAGAAGGGACTCATCCCCATTGCATGGGTTAACATAACAATCCAACTTGCAATACAGGCAGCCTTTGTAGTACTATAACGCCCAGCATTCCCTGAGTGCACCGTGGCTGATAGAAATTCTCATTCATTGCCATTTGCTAAGCCAGTGTGTGAATAAGCTTTTAGAAGGGGCTCATCCCCATTGCATGGGTTAACATAACAATCCAACTTGCAATACAGGCAGCCTTTGTAGTACTACAACGCCCAGTATTCCCTGAGTGCACCGCGGTGTGGCTGATAGAAATTATCATTCATTGCCATTTGCCAAGCCAGTGTGTGAATAAGCTTTTAGAAGGGGCTCATC
The DNA here is from genome assembly GCF_050947455.1 of Rhinoderma darwinii. NCBI lineage: Eukaryota > Metazoa > Chordata > Amphibia > Anura > Rhinodermatidae > Rhinoderma > Rhinoderma darwinii. The sequence continues at coordinate 144,496,121 of NC_134687.1, forward strand.
CCCGTTGCATGGGTTAACATAACAATCCAACTTGCAATACAGGCAGCCTTTGTAGTACTACAACGCCCAGTATTCCCTGAGTGCACTGCGGCATGGCTGATAGAAATTCTCATTCATTGCCATTTGCCAAGCCAGTGTGTGAATAAGCTTTTATAAGGGGCTCATCCCCGTTGCATGGGTTAACATAACAATCCAACTTGCAATACAGGCAGCCTTTGTAGTACTACAACGCCCAGCATTCCCTGAGTGCACCGTGGCTGATAGAAATTCTCATTCATTGCCATTTGCCAAGCCAGTGTGTGAATAAGCTTTTAGAAGGAGTTCATCCCCGTTGCATGGGTTAACATAACAATCCAACTTGCAATACAGGCAGCCTTTGTAGTACTACAATGCCCAGCATTCCCTGAGTGCACCGTGGCTGATAGAAATTCTCATTCACTGCCATTTTCCAAGCCAGTGTGTGAATAAGCTTTTAGAAGGGGCTCATCCCCGTTGCATGGGTTAACATAACAATCCAAATTGCAATACAGGCAGCCTTTGTAGTACTACAATGCCCAGCATTCCCTGAGTGCACTGTGGCTGATAGAAATTCTCATTCATTGCCATTTGCCAAGCCAGTGTGTGAAAAAGCATTTAGAAGGGGCTCATCCCCGTTGCATGGGTTAACATAACAATCCAACTTTCAATACAGGCAGCCTTTGTAGTACTACAACGCCCAGTATTCCCTGAGTGCACCGCGGCATGGCTGATAGAAATTCTCATTCATTGCCATTTGCCAAGCCAGTGTGTGAATAAGCTTTTAGAAGGGGCTCATCCCCGTTGCATGGGTTAACATAACAATCCAACTTGCAATACAGGCAGCCAGTCCAATAATATTTTATAAGGGCCTCATTCCTCTAGTAGGGGAAGGGGTTTTGATTCAACATGCTGCACTCCAGCACAGCAGTGAATTGTCTGGTAAAAAAAAGGTTGTGAAAGGACGGGGTAGAGGAAAAAACACCCATGCCATGTCCTCTACCAGTCCAAATGTTGGATCTGTTGGTGCCAGACCCAGTACCAGCATTTGTGGCACTACTAGTAGCAGCAGCCATGTGCCTGCTGGTAATAGTAGCAGTATCAGCAAGCTAGACTTGTCCATCTCCTCCGGTGGGTGTGTTACTTTAGACAATACGGTCATCGTGGACTGGTTGGCTGGCTCGCGGTCATCTCAGCAGGAAGACTCTGACGATCTGGCTTCAAGCCAGGTTTCGTTAGATTCCAGATCAACTATAGTTCCTTGGCACAGTGACAGTAGTAATATGGGTATTTCTAGCGTTTCCATTCCATCATCTATGTCTTCACTCCCCCTTCCTAGTGGGAAGCCATCTTTCCTGAGAGTCCTAAGAGACATCTCCTCGGGTGCGAAGGAAGATACTGAACAACATAGTAATGATGATTTGTTTTCCGCGAGTCAGCCAACGGAGTGTGTTGCGGCGGTGGTGGAGGTGGAAGCGGTGTCCGAGACGCATAGCTGTGGTAGTGGGGGTGTTGGTGGTAGCCATGGTGGCAGACGCAGTAATGAGGGGGGGCATGGAGCCCGCCATGATGTCACATCACATTCACAACACAGTGACAGAAGTGGCGGGGATGATGAGGAGGGCTATGAAGATGTTGTTTTAGACTGGACATAGGAACCAGGTGACGAGGTGATGACGGCGTCAGAGGAGGAGGGTAGTAGTGGCGGCACGGGCAGTGATATACAGCCAAGCCGCGGTAGGGGCAGAAGTCAATCTGCAAAACAATGCAGCGGTAGGGTCAGCTCAGGAGCCGGTGACGGCGACACTGATGCTACTGGTGTAGGCTCCCGAAAAAGCCTGCCAGACCAGGGGCAAGCTCGGGTGGTGGTGGACGTGGTACTACCTCTTTACGGTACTCTGCCGTGTGGCAATTTTTCTGTACCTTCCCGGAGGACGAAAACATGGCACAGTGCCGTATCTGCAAGCAGAAAGTAAGGCGTGGGCAGGGCAGCAATGTAGGAACTACCGATCTACGTTAACACATGGAGCGGCATCACAAGGCCATGTGGGACAATCGACATGCCCCACCATCATGTACATCTAATGAAGACCCCTCTGCCGCTGCTGCTGCTGCTCCGAGTCCCTAAGTAGTAGCCAGGCCTTATCCACCATGTCGTTGTCATCATCATCATCACTGTCATCTAGTGCTCCTCCTACGTCCCGTCAGTTATCCATTACGGAATCGTTGTCCAATAAGCAACAATATATGCCCAGTCATCCACTTGTCGTGCGGCTTAATTCACACTTGGCTAAGTTATTGGTGGTGCAGTTGCTGCCGAACCACCTGGTCGACTCCGCCGGCTTCAAGCAATTGATGGCGTGCGCTCAGCCTAGGTGGCGAATACCTAGCCGCCATTACTTCTCTAAAACAGCTGTCCCTGCCTTGCACAAGCACGTGGAGGAAAAGGTGGGCCAGTCCTTGCAATTATCCGTGTGCAGCAGGGTACATGCCACCGTCGACACGTGGAGCAGCAACTATGGGCAGGGACAGTACATGTCTTTCACGGCCCACTGGGTCAATATTTTGCAGTCCGATTCACCACCGCAGCAATGCCAGGCATTACCACCTCCACGCTTGTATCTTTCTGGTTCAACTCCGGACACCAGGCGCCTACCATCCTCCTCCTCCTACTCCTTGCCCTCCTCAATGGAGGTCTTCCCGTCCCCGACAGGACACAGCGTATCTTCAACTCCTCCTCCCTCCTCTTTTCATAGGTGCAAGGTGAAGCACCACAACGCTGTCTTACACCTGCTGAGCCTGGGCGAGAAAAGCCACACAGGGCAGGAGCTGCTGCTGTGCATCAAGGAGGAAATCGCACGCTGGCTGTCTCCTCTGAAACTCACACTGGGCAATGTTGTCTCTAAAAACGGCAAGAAAGTTGTGGCTGCACTGCGTCAAGGTCACCTGACACACGCTCCTTGCATGGCACATGTGATCAATCTGGTCATATCACGCTTCTTAAAGTCATATGTTGGTTTGAAGGGTGTGCTGGCCATGTCCAGGAGGGTTTGCGTTCGCTTTAGACGTTTGTATGCATTTAAGCACGCCCTCCTGGACTTGCAGCGTCAAAACAATCTCCCAGAACACAGCCTGATTTGCGACGTTCCAACATGCTGGAATTCCACCCTGCACATGTTGGACCGTCTTTACGAACAGCGGAAAGCCATGAATGATTTCCTGATGCAGCAGACGGGCAGCGTTTGGAGTCAGTGTAATTTCGAGCTCAGGCACTGGCAGCTGGTTAGAGACGCATGTCGCGTTTTGATGCCCTTTGAAGAGGCCACACGATTTGTGAGCCGTGACGCTAGCGGAATGAACGATGTTATGCCGCTGATATTCATTATGGAGCAAACGCTCACAGCGATGATTCAGCAAAGGATGGAGGAAGGATCACATCTGGCTATGGATGTTGAGGAGGAGGAGGAGGAGGATGAGGAAACAGGACCTGAAGAGGAGCTGGATTTGGAGATGGAATCACAGGAAAGGATAGTGGACGAGGCAGCCGCACAACATGACAGTGATGGTGGTGATGACGAGTCTGACTACGACCTTGATGATGGACAACCATGGCAGTATGGGGCGGAGATGGAACCAACCGGGCCCTCTGAAACGCTGGCCAGGATGGCGAGCTGTATGCTACGTTACTTGCGCGCTGACTGTTGTATTGTTAGCATGAAGCAAAGAGATGAGTACTGGATAGCCACACTTTTAGATCCTCGGTATAAAGACAGAATGGGGGAGTTTTTTTGCGCCTTCCGAGAGGGAGGCAAAATTGGCTTATTATCGAGAGAAGCTATGCAGCCAGCTTGTCACGGCTTTCAAACGGCAAACACCTGCTGCAAGCATGTCTGACCGGGGGGGCCACTCTCCGCTCCCCACTGTCTCATCGTTCCACCGCCTCTGGCCGAGCTACCTGTGCAATAGGCGGCGGCAGCATCGGCAGCAGCAGTAGCAGCAGCAGCCAATTCAGTTTGGAAAATATGATGACAACATTTTTAAATCCAATACCCCGACCTGACACACATCGTAGTCACCAAAGGGATGTTCACCATCACCAGGTGCAGCACCTAAACAACCAGGTTCACTCGTACCTAGACTGTGCCCTTTCCTTGTCAGAAATGCTGATCCCAGACCCCATGGACTTCTGGGTCAGCAGATTGGATCATTGGCAAGAACTGGCCCAGTTTGCCATGGGTGTACTGTCTTGTCCACCCTCCAGTGTAGCGTCAGAGAGGGTATTCAGCGCGGCAGGGGGCTTCGTCACCCCTAAGCAAACAAGATTATCCGCCAACAGCTTGGAAAATCTCACGTTTCTGAAAATGAATCAAGCGTGGATCAGTGAGGGTTTTTAAAACCCCTGTGCCTGATGCCACTGATTAGATCTGACATTGCTGGTGTTGCTGCCGCTGCCGCCTGCTACTGCCGTCTGCTACTACGGGATTCTGTCCTGTCCACTCTTTTTTTAATGTGCCGCTGTTGGTGCTGCTACTAGTTCTACCACTAATCCACCCCCAGTGCCGTCTGCTACAAGCAGGCCTGCCCCACCACAGGGCTTTGTCCTGTGACTGTCCAGTGTATTTTAATGTGCTGCTACTACTACTACCACCCTTGCTCTCCGTTGGCTACCTCTACTACCACCAATACACCTCCACTGCCGTCTGCTACAAGCAGGCCTGCCCCACCACAGTCTTTTTTTAATGTCCTCTTTTTATCTTGGGGATTGTAAAATTCTGCCACAGTTTATTTTCCACATGTTTTGTTTCAAAGGAAGCCTTGGCTTGATCTTTCATGTTGTCTGTGTCTGCCTAGTAACTGACGCCGGTCCTCATACACAGCACAGCACCATCCGCAGTACCTCTGACAAGTCTCAGAAAAACAACCACAGGGCTTTGTCCTGTCCACTCTTTTTTTAATGTGCTGCTGTGCTGTTGATGCAGCTACTACTACCACCACCACCCGTGCTGTCAGTAGTCCACCCCAATCCACCCGCAGTGCCGTCTGCTACAAGCAGGCCTGCCCCACCACAGGGCTTTGTCTGTGACTGTATAGTCTGTTTTATTGTGCTGCTGCTACTACTACTACTACTACTACTACTACTACTACTACTACTACTACTACTACTACTACTACTACCACCACCCGTGCTGTCTGTTGGGTACCTCTACTACCACCAATACACCTCCACTGCCGTCTGCTACAAGCAGGCCTGAGGCCTGCCCCACCACAGGGCTTTGTCCTGTGACTGACCAGTGTCTTTTAATGTGCTGCTACTACTACCACCACCCTTGCTGTCCGTTGGCTACCTCTACTACCACCAATACACCTCCACTGCCGTCTGCTACAAGCAGGCCTGAGGCCAGACCCACCACAGGGCTTTGTCCTGTGACTGTCCAGTCTCTTTTAATGTGCTGCTACTACTACCACCACCCTTGCTGTCCGTTGGCTACCTTTACTACCACCAATACACCTCCACTGCCTTCTGCTACAAGCAGGCCTGCCCCACCACAGGGCTTTGTCTGTGACTGTCCAGTGTCTTTTAATGTGCTGCTACTACTACTACTACAACCCTTGCTGTCCGTTGGCTACCTCTACTACCACCAATGCACCTCCACTGCCATCTGCTACAAGCAGGCCTGGAGGGCTTGTGAAAAGCCATTGCTTGTTGCTTTTACATTACTTCCATGTATGTATGAACCCCGGCAGGCATCTGCCAATAAAAAGGGTACATTTTTGGAGGGCTTGTGAAAAGCCATTGCTTGTTGCTTTTACATCCATGTATGGATGAACCCCGGCAGGCATCTGCCAATAAAAAGGGTACATTTTTGGAGAGCTTGTCAAAAGCCATTGCTTGTTGATTTTACATTACATCCATGTATGGATGAACCCCTGCAGGCATCTGCCACCATAAAGGGTAAATTTTTTGAGGGCTTGTCAAAAGCCATTGCTTCTTCTTTTACCACCTTATATGTATGAACCCTGGCAAGCATCAGCCGCCTAAAATGGTTAATTTTTGTACCTTTTTTAACAATGCATTAAGCATACAACATGCACAAGTGCAGTGGTTTCTGTTAGTTATCACCGTGTCCCATCCGTTTTCCTATAGCCATACATGTTGGCGTAACTTTGACACTAACTTTGCCTTAAAGACAGCTCAAAAGTACTTGGATACACTCATGGGTGACCTAAGAGTGTTATACAGGGCTTCTAGGGCTTTTAAACAGTGTTATACACGATTTTTAGGGGCTTTCTTGTATTACAGGTTCTGTCAGAACTAGTTCGGTCCGAATCGAACTTTTTCATGAAATTCGGCGAACCAGCCGAACCGAACTTTTCATAAGTTCGCTCATCTCTAGTGCTGACCTTTTCTTCCTTAAATGTCAAAGGGCTTAATAGCCCATTTAAGCACTCAATGTTGTGGGCGGAAACCAAGCCCCTAAAACCTTCTGTATTGTGTTTGCAAGAAACACATCTAAATCAACCTGATGCCTTTAGACTTAAACACAAAAATGTTCCCCATATTTACACTGCTCCGGCGGTTTCTAAAAAACGAGTTGTGGATATAATCCTGGACAAATCGGTAGCCTTTAAACAAGACGCTGTTCATATACATTCGGAGGGTCGCTATATTATTCTTGTTTGTCATCTTAATAATATTCAGTATACCATTGTTAACGTTTATGCGCCAAATGCACATCAAACCAGATTTGTGAATAAAATGCTTCGGTTGGTACACAAACATAAACAGGGGTATCTTATGATGGTGGGAGACTATAATACAACTATGTGGCCTTCTCTTGACTCATCTGCTTTAGGTGCATCGCACTCTCCCTCAGATCTATTTCAAACTATTTCCAAAGAAGGTTTGATGGATGTGTGGAGTTTTCAACATCTCACAGAACGCGATTATACTTTTTTTTCCCATCCTCACAGTACTTACTCTAGGATTGATTTGTTTTTTGTGGATAAACCTTTATATGATCGTACTCTTTCTTCACATATTGGTATGATCTTGTGGTCGGACCATGCCCCTATTACACTTCGAGTATCTGAAGATTTTAACAAACCTACTACATTTCCATGGAGGATTAACCATTTTATTTTACAGTCTACCAAATACCAGCAATCTTATACTAAGATGTTAGAAGAATTTTTTTAATTTAATGTCACCCCTGATGTAACCTCTGCCACAATCTGATGCGCTCATAAAGCCTTTGTGAGAGGTAATTTTATTAGTCTAGCAGCTAAGGATAAGAAAGAAAGAGCATCCAAAAGACTTCAACTCTCTAACGAGATTTTACGACTCACGCAATTAAACAAAGGCCTGTTATGCTCTGCAAGAACTAAGTTGATTAGTCATCTTCAAACCCAATTTCATCAACTGGACCTCTATAAGTATGATCTGGCGTTGCGGAAATTGAAAGCTATGTATTATAGACATAGTAATAGAGCTGGTGCTTTATTGGCGTCGCAACTAAAACATCATGCATATAAAGCGAGAATTCCCTACCTTTATGTCCAAAATAATACTTTATTGTATAATCCTCAGGACATTGCAGATTCTATTGCGCAATATTATTCTTCCCTTTATAATTTAAATGCAGACTCTTCCACTACTCAACCATCCCCGAATGCCATTGCTGATTTTTTGGTCTCTGTGTCCTTACCGACGGTCACACCGTTACAATTGGAAACTTTGGCTAATGCTTTTCTTTTATCAGAAATTAATGATGCCATACTAACACTAAAGTCGCAAAAATCCCCTGGCCCTGATGGCCTTACTAATGATTATTATAAGAAATACAATAGTATTCTAGCGCCTCATATCCTTCAACTTTTCAATCATATACATTCTACCGGGCACATCCCTTCCGAAATGCTACGGGCCACCATTGTTACTTTACATAAACCGGGCAAACCAGCAGATAGACCACAGAATTTCAGGCCCATTAGTTTGCTTAATACGGACTTAAAATTATACTCTAAGATTTTGGCATCTCGTTTGTCTAATATTTTACCGAACTTGGTTCATCAAGACCAGGTTGGGTTTGTTAAAAAACGATTTTTGGTTGATGGCACTCAAAGTTTTATTAATATCGTGGACTGGGTGGGGCGCCGTCGTATGCCCTCTCTGATCCTATAATTGGATGCGGAGAAGGCATTCGACCGTGTGCATTGAGGTTATCTAGATGCTGTACAGGCTAAATTTGGTATCATCGGAGCGGCGCAGGATATTATTATGGCGTTATACTCTACACCCTCGGCTACTGTTTTAACTTCGGGATATCAATCTTAACCTTTTGAGATATCTAATGGTACGCGCCAGGGATGTCCTCTGTCCCCGTTAATTTTTACATTAATTATGGAACCCCTGGCAGAAACTATACGTTCATCGCCACTTATTCAAGGCATTAGTATTGGTAATTCCACGCATAAAATAGGTCTATTTGCTGATGACGTGCTTAACCTGTTATCTGATCCACTTAATTCCCTTCCTCAAGTGGTAAAGGTGTTGCACCATTTTAGTTCTGTATCATATTACAAGCTTAATGTGAGTAAATCCCTGATTATGGATATGGGTCTGCCGCCAGAAACTGTACAGACTTTACAAAATCAATATTCATTTGTATGGTCCTCCCAGGGCCTTTCATATTTAGGTATTACATTGAGGTACCCTGTGTCACATTTATACGCTTCTAATTATCTCCCGTTACTTACCCGTTTGGAAAGAGAGCTCGAAGATTATTTGAAGTTTGACGTTTCTTGGATTGGCCGTATTGCAGCTATAAAAATGATGGTTTTGCCCAAAATTTTATATATTTTCAGGAATCTTCCTATCCCCCTAGCTGTTTCATATTTGACTAGACTACAGAGCCTATTGTCCAAATATGTGTGGAAAAAGCATAGAGCTAGAGTTGCTCATCCTATATTGTGCCTCCCTATTGAGAAAGGAGGGCTTGGTCTACCTAATATGGTAGCTTACTACAATGCTACTATTTTAGATCAACTTCGGCAGTGGCTAAATCCTCGACATTCCAAGCATTGGGTAAATATCGAACATGATTGTGGTCAATATAACTCACTTGAAGCTTATCTTTGGGCTTCTTCCCTTAAGTTACAAGCTCGTACCCCTCATTTATTGACTGTTAAAGCCGCCTTGATGTCTTGGAAACTGATTGTGGTCCAAAAAGCTCTCTTTCCACTGCGGGTGTTTGATATGTCCCTGCAAATTCTTACGCAGTTGATTCCTGATTTAGACCTTTCTAATTGGGGAGCGCAAGGCATTGGGAATTTGTCGGATATTGGGAGTGGTAGTCTCTTGTTGTCCTTTGCAGAGGTCTCAAATAAATACTCTATACCACAGGTTGACTTACAAGTATTTGAGAATTTGGCACTTTATCTCAAGTATTCATATTAGAGATAATCCCCCTAAAACGCCTTATGAACTATATTTTCATCACTATAGTAAGACTATGAAAGGTGTTTCTAAGGCGTATCTCACTATTTCAGAGCTTCTACAGACTAAAACTCTTGCATGTCTGTCACACTGGGAAAGAGATTTACATCTTACTCCAGGGTCTGTGGATTGGGAATCGACTTATCTTTTGGCATCTAAGATATCTAAATCCACTCAACACTTGGAAGCTATGAGGAAATTGTTATATAGATGATATTTTACACCTTATCGTTTAGCTTTGATCTATCCAAACTCGTCCAATATTTGTTGGAGATATTGTGTTTCCAAGGGAACACTTTATCACGTATTTTGGGAGTGCCCTCTTTTAAGATTGTTTTGGGACAAAATAGACAAACTCTTGACTACTGTTTTACAGTATTCCTTCGTTTGTAGTCCGGCATTAGCATTACTTAATATTGGAGTCGCTGACTTTCATTCTCATGATAGAACAATCATATTTCATGTTTTGACCTCTGCAAAGATTCTGATATCTAAATATTGGAAGCAGACTGCCACTCCTACCATACCTGAAGTAATTCAATATGTCAATACAACTTGCATTATGGAAAGAACGGTTTCTACTGTACATGGGTATCAATTCTCTCAGGGCTTATCTTGGGACAAATGGCAGTCCTCTAGGTACTTTATGGACGCTCTTCATACCTAATTGTACATGCCTGTATCTCTGTCTTTCTCCTATCTCATTTATAACTGGTGAGCTTTGTTTTTGTTAAGGTTTGTTTTTGTTTGGCTCTTTCTTTCTTTCTTTCTTTCTTTCTTTCTTTCTTTCTTTCTTTCTTTCTTTCTTTCTTTCTTTCTTTCTTTCTTTCTTTCTTTCTTTCTTTCTTTCTTTCTTTCTTTCTTTTTATAATAAACCTCAGCATGTCCTTACTCTTCTTTATATACACATGTATGTATTATTGGAATGTATAATGGTTTATTTTTGTAAACTTGCGGATGTGTACTGCTATGGAATTTTGTTTTAGCTACTGTTCCTGATACATTTTGTACATTCCTATTCTGTAACATCTCTTATGGTTCAATATCCTACTGTGTATTTTCTATTTTGTCAATAAAAAATATGCTTATAAAAAAAAAAAAAAAAGTAGCAGACTTTCCTCTGCTGAAAAAAACGCTAAAATTCAGTCCACTTTCCGCAGCAGCAATTTACATGCTTTGGTCCAAAAAATAGACACCGCAGGTCAATTTCTGCTTTGAATTTTTATGCAGCATGTGGATTATTTGTTAAATCTCACCCACTTTGCTGCTACTGTATTCAGCTGCGTATTTTCATCCACAATTCTGGACAGAAAATACGCAGCAATTACGCTACATGTGGACAAGCCAGAAGATTGAGTTTTAGGGTATGTGCACACGCTAGCTTGCTTTTACGTCTGAAATGACAGACTGTTTTCAGGAGAAAACAGCTGCCTCGTTTCAGACGTAAAAGCTCCTCTTCGCATTTTGAGAGACTTCTCTGACAGCCGTAAATTTTGAGCTGTGCTTCATTGAGTTCAATGAAGAACGGCTCAAATTACGTCTGAAAGAAGTGTCCTGCACTTCTTTTGACGAGGCTGTATTTTTACGCGTCGTCGTTTGACAGCTGTCAAACGACGACGCGTAAATGACAGGTCGTCTGCACAGTACGTCGGCAAACCCATTCAAATGAATGGGCAGATGTTTGCCGACGTATTGTAGCCCTATTTTCAGACGTAAAACGAGGCATAATACGCCTCGTTTACGTCTGAAAATAGTTTGTGTGAACCCAGCCTAAGGGCAGATTCAGACGAACATTGCGTTTTTGCGCGCGCAAACAACGCGGCGTTTTGCGCGCGCAAAAACCATTTGACAGCTGCGTGTGTCATCCGTGTATGATGCGCGGCTGCGTGATTTTCGCGCAGCCGCCATCATAGAGATGAGGCTAGTCGACGCCCGTCACTGTCCAAGGTACTGAAAGAGCTAACTGATCGGCAGTAACTCTTTCAGCACCCTCGACAGTGAATGCCGAATACAAGATCGAGAAACCTGTTGAAAAAAAAGAAAAAGTTCGTACTTACCGAGAACTTCCCTCCCGGACGTTGCCTTGGTGACGCGTCCTTGGTGACGCGCCTCTCTTGACATCGGGCCCCACCTCCCTGGATGATGCGGCAGTCCATGTGACCACTGCAGCCTGTGCTTGGCCTGTGATTGGCTGGAGCTGTCACTTGGACTGAATTGTCATCCCGGGAGGTCAGACTGGAGGAAGAAGTCGGGAGTTATCGGTAAGTCAGAGCTTCTTTTTTTTTACAGGTTCATGTTTATTGGGATCGGTAGTCACTGTCCATGGTGCTGAAACAGTTTAACTCTTTCAGCACCCTGGACAGTGACTATCTCCTGACGTCGCGTACCGTAAATTTTTTTGCCGGGTTCGGACAAAACGAGTTCGGCCGAACCCGGTGAAGTTCGGTTCGATTGTCCGGGTTCGCTCATCTCAAAGACACTCCATTTGGATGTTTGGAAACAGAAAAGCACATGGTGCTTTTCTGGTTACATTCATCCTTTTGACAGCTGGTGCGCTGTTTCAGTCGGTTCGCACAGAAGTGCTTCCGTGCGACCTGCGTGGTTTTCACGCACCCATTGACTTCAATGCGCGGAGATATTGAACCTGTCGCGCTTTTTGCGCAGCTGACAAACGCTGCGCAAAAAGCACGGACTGTCTGTACTGCCCCATAGACTTGTATTGGTCTGTGCGTGGCGCGTGAAAACCACGCGGCCCGCAAGGACCGAATACACGCTCGTGTGAATCCCCCCTAAGTGTCACTTCATCTGTTGGGAATCTAGTACTCTAAAATTATGTGACGTACTAGATTAACATCAGCTGGAATGTCCTTGTGTGTTTTTAGTTTTTTTACAAATAAAAAAGAAAATGGGATATGTCAGAAGTTTTGATGTTTTGGGGTCTGAGAACTGAGATCCCCCTAATTGCTGAACAAAGCAACAGAAGCACACAAATGAACACTGAGCCACTTTGTTTAGTACTGGCTTTCTTTTGAAAGCCAAGTAAATTGTGTATGGATGAAAGATTTTCTATACAACCCATACACCGCTTGCATGATTTTTCCAATGAAAGAACAACAGGGCCAATCATAAACAAAGTGGTTCAGTGCTTACATTAATCTTTAGCTTTGTTTTAGTGATCAAAGGAGGTCTTAGTGCTCGGACCACACCAATAAAAACTACTGACATGTCACATAACCACAGTTTTAAGAAAGGACAGATACATTTTATACTGGTTATGCCTCCACATAAAACACCTTTCCACAGGATAGAAATAAAGTGTTTGGTCAATGTGGATAATGAGTCCAGTAAACGAAACGTTTTCTGCGGCTACATTCATTCTCTATGGGACTGCTGGAGATAACCGAGTACAGCGCTCGGCTATCTCCAGCAGTCCTATAGAAAATGAATGTAGTGGCAGCGTACATGAGTGACCACGGCTACATAAATTCATGGGACTCGCGACCACCCTTTTCTTGATCGGTGGGGGTTCCAGCAGAGTGACCCCTGGCAAAAAAAGGCTTATAACCTATTCTCTGTCTATGTGTTAATTTGATGTGGTTGGTTAATCCCTATTCATTTTTAATGTATAATCGGAAGTGTCACGACCAAATAGTCACTTAGCTGTACACTCCTGATTATAAATTAAACTAGCGATTAGGCTTTCATAACATGGGTCCATTAATGCAGCCATGTAAGGTATAGTGTCATGGTCAAACCAAAGCTTTTCAGTCAAAAGTCTGACTAGGACACTCTTCCGTTATGTGGTTGCGGAAATGTACCAAAATTTAGTGGATTTACACTGATGGGATATGTTGCCCTTTAGATATACCTATTAAAATTAACTGAAATATATAGACACGCACAATGTACATAAATTGTTAAAACATTAATTTTTTACAAAATGTAATAATTTTTTTAAATAAATAATCACAAACATAATTTACCCTTAAAACTATATAGAAAAATGTCCACCTCCACCCAGAGTTAATGTGATTAAAATAGGGGGGGAGTTGGTTGAGCCAGTAGGCTGTGTAGGCCCACTGCTGGTAGGGGGTTATGGGAAAAACGACTGATAAAATTGGGCCCCAGCAGTGGGCAGGGGAGGAGCAGGGTAAGTGGCAGGAGTGGGAAGGGGTTGGCTCTGGGTGGCGATGGAGACCGTGCCAGAAGCATTGGCCTGATGGGGCCCTAAAGCCTGCCAAAAATGGGTGATAAGTACACTCAGTTCCGGCAGGGCGGGGGCTAGTGTGAAGTCTGCCGCCACGGTGAGATAGAATGACGTATATATCTGCTGTCTTTCTGCTGGCATCCGGCGGCAGGAAGATGCCAACGTATATACCAAAAAATCTAATTGGACATCGCCGTCCAGCCTCCAGATAAGGGACAAGGCCTCGCTGTCCACGTCCAACTGCCTGTCCCTTACCCGGGGGGTCCTTCTATGCTCCCGCGTGGAAGAGGTGCAGGTAGGGGGGCGGGAACACTGGCCTGGGTGGCCACAGTGGGGGCATCAGCCGGCGATGCTGAAACTAGTGAGGACACGGGTGTCTCCTCCCCTGTTGACATCCCTGTGGCCACCAAGAGTCCCTCCAGTGCTTCTTCCCCCTCCGCTTCATGATGGGTTGATGTGGAAGGAGTGGGTTCCCACTCCCTCTGCTGCTGTCCATCTAGTGGGGCATGGACCTCTGGCTCTCAAAAATTGCCTTGAGTTCTGTGAATACAAATTTTTCTTTAGTACATGGTACAACTCATTTTAAGAATACAAACATAGGCATCAATACTTACGGCCGTTGTCCCCTACTGGGCAAGATGAACAGCAGTGCATCGTGGTGATGGACTTTTGTTCTTTTTGATGGAGAGCCCCCACTCCTCTTAGCCTTCCACACCTCCTTCATGAAACGGTCCCGCACGCTCTTCCACCTTATTTTAACGTCGTCCTCTGCAAATCAAAATTTAAAGAGGCTCTGTCACCAGATTTTGCAGCCCCTATCTGCTATTGCAGCAGATAGGCGCTGCAATGTAGATTACAGTAACGTTTTTATTTTTAAAAAACGAGCATTTTTGGCCAAGTTATGACCATTTTCGTATTTATGCAAATGAGGCTTGCAAAAGTACAACTGGGCGTGTTGAAAAGTAAAAGTACAACTGGGCGTGTATTATGTGCGTACATCGGGGCGTGTTTACTACTATTACTAGCTGGGCGTTGTGTATAGAAGTGTCATCCACTTCTCTTCACAACGCCCAGCTTCTGGCAGTGCAGCACTGTGACGTCACTCACAGGTCCTGCATCGTGTCGGCACCAGAGGCTACAGATGATTCTGCAGCAGCATCGGCATTTGCAGGTAAGTCGATGTAGCTACTTACCTGCAAATGCTGATGCTGCTGCAGAATCAACTGTAGCCTCTGGTGCCGACACGATCCAGGACCTGTGAGTGACGTCACAGATCTGCACTTCCAGAAGCTGGGCGTTGTGAAGAGAAGTGGATGACACTTCTATACACAACGCCCAGCTAGTAATAGTAGTAAACACGCCCCGATGTACGCACATAATACACGCCCAGTTGTACTTTTACTTTTCAACACGCCCAGTTGTACTTTTGCAAGCCTCATTTGCATAAATACGAAAATGGTCATAACTTGGCCAAAAATGCTCGTTTTTTAAAAATAAAAACGTTACTGTAATCTACATTGCAGCGCCTATCTGCTGCAATAGCAGATAGGGGTTGCAAAATCTGGTGACAGAGCCTCTTTAAGTTAGAACTTATAATACTATAAAAAATAACTGTGGCAGAAAAATAAAAAGTAGAAGCAGAGTGAATAAGATTTAAACAAATCTCATCCACATGCTGCATTAAATCCTCAGGAATAAAGTATGTTCACACAGGAAGCATACACTGCGTTAGGTTCACAGCGTATCCAGCCAGGCGACCACAGGGAATTCCAAAGAAAAAACACACCAAATAGTAGTCCAGATTTTGAACCAGAATGTCTGTTGTGGAAAATGTATTTTACCTCCTCATTTGATTAAATGTGAAAAATAAAAAAGCAGCAATTACACAAATAAAATTGAAAAGCTTTGGATCTTAAAAAAAAAAACACACACCGCAGGTAAAGTTTGGTATGTATTTTCAAATCATTTACGCAGTGTCTGGCTAATATTTATCAAATCTCATCCACTTTGCTGCCACTTTATTATATGCTGCGGATTTGACGCAACTAAATCTGTTGCTTAAAATCCGGCATATTTATGTTATGTGTGAATTAATATTCACCTATGCGGGTTTAGTATGTAAATTGATGTTTCTGAATTGCTAGTTTTATGTTGGGGGTTTCCCCATTGAATTAAATAGGGAGGTAAAACAAATAGCAGATGTAGTGATTTTTGTGCTTGAAAAGATGCAATTCCACTGCAAAAATCCAAGAGGATTTCCAATCAGAGACATTTATGACATATCCACAGGATATCCTCAAAAATAGTGGTGGTTAAAGAACAGCACGCAGCTCGAGGTTAATCAAAAAGTAGATTTGTCAAACATCCAGCAAAAATCAGAATCATTTAGAGCCATATTGAGTTAATAGGGTAACAAAAAACGTTAACAAACTTCTGACATGTCATAGTGACATGTCAGTAGTTTTGATTGGTGGGAGTCCGAGCACTGAGACACTCACTAATCGCTAAAACTAAGCGTCAGAAGCGCTCGTGTGAGCACTTAGCCGCTTCATTTCTGTTCGGCTTTTTCCGAAAATCGATGAAGGGAAGTACGAGCTCAATAGAAAGCCTATGTGTCTGTACTCTGCTACATTGATTTCTGGAAAAAGCCAAACAGAAACTAAGCGGCTGAGTGCTCACACGAGTGCTTCGGATGCTTAGTTTTAGCGATTGGTGGGTGTCTCACTGCTCAGACACCAACCAATGAAAACTTATGACATGTCACTATGACATGTCACTATTACCCTTTTAACCCAACCCGCATGAGTCAGTAAATATACGTCGTTGCGGGAGGTTACCTGATAGGTATCTATACGTCGTCTCCAGCTGGTCCTGATAGGCTTCCTGTCAGAGTGACAGGAAGTCACTATTGTTCCCGAGGTACCTAGGTAGTGTAATGTATTCTAGCAGTGATCATCGCTGCAGGTCAAAAAAAAAAAGTTGAAAAAGTAAAAAAAAAAAGTTAATTAAAATGTATTTATAAAAGTGTAAAAATATGTTTTTTTTTCCTATAATAAGTCTTTTATTATAGGAAAAAATGAAAACGTAAAAAAAAGTACACATATTTGGTATTACCGCGTTCATAACAACCCAAACTATAAAACTATAATATTATTTTTCCCACACGGTGTACCCCGCTAAAAAAATAAATGAAAAACTATGCCAGCATTGCTATTTTTTGGTCACCACCCTTCCCAAGATATAGAATAAAAAGTGATCAAAAAGTCACATGTACCCCAAATTAGCACCAATAAAAACTAACACCCGTCCTGCAAAAAACAAGCCCTAAGGCTGGGTTCACACGTGGCGGAATTTCACTTAAATTCCGCTGCGGACACTCCGCAGCGTTAATCCGCAGCGGAGCCGTTTGTCCATTGACTTCCACTTTAATTTAGCAGTGTTCGTTTAGACGATGCGTAAAATTCCGCTGCGGAGCATAGGCTGCGGAGCGGAATTTGGTGTCCGCAGCATGCTCTGTCTGTTGCGGAGCAGTGGCGGACTCATGGCGGAATTTCTCCATTGACTTCAATGGAGATTCTAATTTCCGCAATGAAGTCCGCAGCTGTCATGCACATGTTATGTGTGCTGCGGATGCGTCTTGCTTTTTTAACTTGACATTTCTTCATTCTGGCTGGACCTATGTATTTCTAGGTCTACAGCCAGACTGAGGAAGTCAATGGGGCTCCCGTAATGACGGGAGCGTTGCTAGAAGACGTCTGTAAATAGTCACTGTCCAGGGTGCTGAAAGAGTTAAGCGATCGGCAGTAACTGTTTCTGCACCCGGGACAGTGACTACCGATCCCAATATACAGCAACCTGTAAAAAAATATAAGTTCATACTTACCGAGAACTCCCTGCTTCTGTCTCCAGTCCGGCCTCCCAGGATGACGTTTCAGTCTAAGTGACGGCTGCAGCCAATCACAGGCCAAGCACAGGCTGGAGCGGTCACATGGACTGGCGCGTCATCCAGGGAGGTCGGGCTGGATGCCGAAAGAGGGACGCGTCACCAAGACAACGGCCGGTAAGTATGAAATTCGTTTACTTTCACTAGGGAAAGTGCTGTCCCTTCTCTCTATCCTGCACTGATAGGGAGAAGGGAAGCACTTTTCCCGCAGTCCGCAGCAGCTAGTCCGCATCAATTTTCTGCACATTTTGGGCAGATCCGCAGCCGTAATCCGCAACCCGGATTAGGTGCGGCATTGATGCGGACAGTTGCGGAGGAAATCCGCCACGTGTGGCCATGCCCTTAGACAGGTTTTTTGACTGAAACTTTATGGCTCTCAGATTTTATTGTACAAATGCTGCAAAACATAAAAAAATATATACATATGGTATTGCCGTAATTGTATCGACTTGCAGAATAAAGTAAAATGTAATTTATTGCGCACGGTGGACGCCGTAAGAAATAAAGAATTGAAAACACCAAAATCTCTGTTTTTTGGTTACCTTAGCTCTAAAAAAAATGTAATAAAAAGTGATCAAGAAGTTGTTTGCAACATAAAATGGTACTAATAAAAACTACAGCTCGTCCTGCCAAAAATAAGCCCTCACACCACTCAATCGACAAAAAAAAAGTTATGCCTCTCAGAATGTGATGATTAACCCCTTTTTCAGATTTTTGTTTTTGTTTTTTCCTCCCCACCTTCCAAAAGCCATAACTTCTTTATTTTTCCATCGATATAGTCCTATGAGGGCTTTATTTTTGCTGGACGAGTTATAGTTTTTTTTGTAGCCATATAATGTACTAGGAAACGGGAAAAAAATTATTTGTGGAGTAGAAAATGAAAAAAAACAGCGATTCCTCCATGGTTTTTTGTGCACCGTTTTTACGGAATTCACTGTGCAATTAAAACAACACGTTAACTTTATTCTGTGGGTCAATACGATTACGGCGATAACAAATATGTAATGTTTTTCCTATATTTTACAAGTAAAAACCTAAGTGTATAAAAGAAAATGTATTTTGTGTCGCCAAATTCCGAGAGCCCTAACTAATTTATTTTTCCGTTGATTAAGTGGTATGAGGGCTTATTTTTTGCAGGATAAGCTGTAGTTTTTAATAATACCATTTTGGTGTACATGCAATGTTTTGATCACTTTTTATTTAATTTTTTGTGGGAGATTAGGTGACCAAAAAATAGAGATTGTGGTGTTTCCAATTATTTTTTAAATAATAATGTATTGTAATAGTTCAGACTTTTACAGACGAAAGGGTTAATTAATTTCTAATAAAAAATTATTTATGACCACATATGGGATATTGCCGTATTCGGGAGATATTGCTTTTCAAGTGTTGGTGTGGTTTTTCTCTTTTAACCCTTGTGAAAATTCAGAAATGCAACATTTTGGTGGATAAAAATGTTGATATTAATTTTCACGGCCTAATACCACTAAATTCTGCAAAAAAGCTGTGAGGTCAAAATGCAAACTAAACCCCTAGAAAAATTCCTTGAGGGGTGTCGTTTCCAAAATGGGGTCACTTTTGGGGGTTTCCACTGTTTTGGTGCATCCAGGGCATTGCAAACGCGACATGGCACAAAAAACCATTCCAGCAAAATCTGCGCTCCAAAATCCAAAAGGTGCACCTTCCCTTCTGAGCACTGCTATGGGTCCAAACATCAGTTTATGTCCACATATGGGGTATTGTCCTAATCGGAAGAAATTGCATTACAAACGTTGGGGAGCTTTTCCTCCTTTATTCCTTTTAAAATTTAAAAAATTATATGTTTTAGCAGAAAAAAAAGCAGATTTTCATCTTCAAAGACTAATTCCACTAAATTCTGAAAAAAAAAACTGTGGTGTCAAAATGCTAACTATACTCCTAGAAAAACTCCTTGAGGGGTGTAGTTTCCAAAATATGGTCACTTTTGGGGGGTTTCGATTGTTTAGGCACCACAAGACCTCTTCAAATCTGACATGGTGCCTAATATATATTCTAAAAAAGGAGGCCCCAAAATTCACTAGGTGCTCATTTGCTTCTGAGGCCGGTGCTTTAGTCAATTACCACACTGGGAGCACATGTGGGATATTTCTAAAAACTGCAGAATCTGGGCAATAAATATTGAGTTGCGTTTCCCCAGTAAAACCTTCTGTGTTACAGAAAAAAATGTATTACAAATGAATTTCAGCAAAAAAAAATTAATTTGTAAATTTCACCTCTACTTTGCTTTAATTCCTGTGAAACACCAAAAGGGTTAAAATAATTTCTGAATGCGGTTTTGAATACTTTGAGGGGTGCAGTTTTCAAAATGGTGTTATTTATGGGGACTTTCTAATATATAAGGCCCTCATATATAAGGCCAAATTGCTGCTAAAGTTCTAAGCCTTGTAACATCCTAGAAAAATAAAAGGACGTGAAAAAAACGATGAGAACATAAAGTAGACATATGTGAAATGTTAACTAGTAACTATTTTGTGTGGTATCACTATCTGCTATACAAATAGATACATTTAAATTTAGAAAAGTGCACATTTTTGCAAATTTTCTCTAAAATTTGAAGTTTTTCACAAATAAATATTGAATTTATCAACCAAATTTTTTCCACTAACATAAAGTACAATATGTCACAAGAAAACAATCTCAGAATCGCTTGGATAGGTTAAATCATTCCAAAGTTATTACCACATAAAGCGACACATGTCAGATTTGAAAAAGTCATCTGTGTCCACAAGGGCAAAACAGGCTGCGTCCTAAAGGGGTTAAGACCAGGCTTGAGAAAGACCTTTCACTCACTATGGGTCAAAACTTTGCTGTTTTGTGCTGGATGTTTGACGAATAAATATACTTTTTCATTCAACACCTGGAGACGCGTGCTGTTGCTTAAACTCCACTATTTTTGAGGATTGCATCATGTCATATCTCCAGCTATCAGGACCTGTGCTGCTTCAAAACTCAATTTCTTTGATATACACAGGATATGTCATAAATGTCATATAGATGCTGGGACCTGAACCTGTCTCTAGAACAGGGCCCCCTAAACCCCGTTCTACTGCTTTGTGTTGTTGCTGAAGCATGTGATTCCCGACCATGAACTACGGACTGTTTCCGTAACTCCAATAGTAGTGAATGGCAGTTAAGGAAACAGTGTAGCATACGAGCAACGCTGTTTCTGTAACGAACATTCTGTTCCATGGGAGTTACGGAAACAGCGTAGTTCAGCGATTTACACTGTTTCTGTAGTTCATGGTTGGGAATCACACGCTTCAGCAACAACACAGAGCAGTAGAATGGGGTTTAGGGGGCCCCGTTCTAGAGACAGGTGCAGGTCCCAGAGCTGGAACCTGCATGTATTTGACTTTTATGACATATCCTGTGGATATGTCATAAATGTCTATTAAGGGAGAACACATTTAAATATGTCTATACTTATCCAGATCTCTATGCTCCTGCGTACAGCCTGGCGTCCAGGGATGACGTTTCATCCCATGTAACTGCTGCAGCCAATCACAGGCTGCAGCTGTCACATGGAATTAACCATCATCCAAGGTTATGCTACAGGATGGCAAAGGGAGTCATCACCATGGCCTACATGTATGGCAGATATGAGCAATAGTTTACTTACTTTACTTTACTTACTTTACTTTTGTATAATGTCTGCCTTATCTTTCACATCCAAACTGCTAGCCCCTTGGAGTGGGCTTAACTTGGAGGAGGAAAAACTGTGAGCGGTTATTGTAAAGTACCGCATCAAAACACGCGTCAAAAACCACCTCAACCGTTCGCTGCGTTTTTTTTTGTCTCCCATTGATTTCAATGGGAGAGTTGAGGCGGAAACCGACTGAAGAAAGGGCATGTCGCTTTTTTTCCCGTGACCGTTTTTTACGGGAAAAAAGCGCCTCCGTATCCCATTCAAATCACTGGGAGGCAATTTCGGATGTTTTTTGGTGTGGTTTCCGAGGCGGCTTCCGCATCAATAAACGTGTAAAGAAAACTGAACAGGGCCTTAGACTCCATATCTATTACCACTTAGGAAGTTCAGAAAGCGATTACCACATTAAAACCCTTTGGGTATGTTCACACGCAGTGGTTTCAGATGTAATTCTGGCATTTTACGCCTCGAATTACGCCTGAAAAAATGCCCCTAATACGCCTATAAACATCTGCCCATTGCTTTCAATGGGAATTACGATGTTCTGTTCCCACGAGCCTTTATTTTACATGTCGCTCTCAAAATACGGCGCGTAAAATGACGGCTCATCAAAAGAAGTGCAGGACACTTCTTGGGACATTTTTGGAGGCGTTTTTTATTGACTCCATTGAAAAACAGCTCCAAAAAAGGCCGTAAAAAACGCCGCGAAAAACGCGAGTTGTTAAAAGAACATCTGAAAACCAGGAGCTGTTTTCGCCTGAAAACAGCTCAGTATTTTCAGACGATTCTGGTCACTGCGTGTTAACATACCCTTAAAGTCACCAGGTCCAGATGGATTTTCGAACTTATACTTTAAGCATTTCTCTGCTATTATATCCCCCTATTTGTCTGTTAGCTTCAATAAAGCAACGGTAGAAGGTACTTACCCATCTGAGATGTTGACAGCCACTATAGATCAATATCACTCCTCAAAACAGATTTTAAATTGTACGCTAAGACTCTAGGTCTAAGATTAGTACATATTTTAACAAAACTAATTAACCCTGATCAGGTAGGATTTGTGTCCGGTAGACAATCAGCAGACGGCACCCGCCGTTTGTCTGATCTCATACAGTCAGTGGAACTCTCTCGAACGCCATCTCTACTTCTCACCTTGGATGCGAAAAAGGCAGTTGACAGGGTCTATTAGGGGTGCTTGTCGGCAATGCTGGAGTACTTTCATCTGGCTTTTTAATCTGACAAATTTGATATCACCAATGGCACTATGCAGGGTTGCCCTCTTTTACCTATTATTTTCGCTTTGGTGATGGAGCCATTCTCGGAGCACATTAGATCGAATTGCAGTATCCATGGTAAATCGGTAGGCAACTCCTGTCATAGGATTATATTTGTACGATGTCATACTTTGTATAACCAACCCTAGTGCCTCTCCTCCAGGAGATTCAATGTACCATTAACAACTTCAGTAACATATCTTATTATAAGATTAACCCAACAAAGTCTCAAATTTTGAATATAGTTATTGATCCTTTGACCAAATCTACACTAGAGGCTCACTTTCCCTATCTATGGCAAGACAAACAAACTACTTTTCTGGGTATTACTTTAAGCTCTAGCAAATATCTGTATTCATGTAATAATACACCTTAACTGTTAAACCTCACTGTTAAATTCAAAAATTTGACAAACCTCTATTTACTTGGGCTACCAGAGTAGTGATTGTTAAAATTATGGTATTGTATATATTTTGAACTCTAATTATACCTTTTTCCAATTCGTATTTTTAGAAGTTACAGAGATTATTGACAGACTTCATATGGGAAGGTCGTAAACCTAGAGTTCGTTTTACTACCATGACTAGACCATGGGCAAAGGGCGTTATGGGAATACCAGATTTGAAAAAATACTATATGGTAGCTGTGTTAGACCAAGCTAAGTTTTGGTGGATACAACTCCTGGTAAAAGATGAGTGGAAATTGAAAGCTCAAACATGGACTTCCCTTTGATTGTGCTTTTGCATCTGTCTAAACCCTCCCCTTGTCACACTCGCCCCAAATTACTTAACATAACAGCCTCCATGTTAGCAGGGCAATTGTTTCATACCTGTATACCTACGCTTGATTCAACTGTACTGGGTGAATTACCTCTGCATTTTATGAACACTCTTATCCCCGAAATACATTTATGAAATTGGATTGCTGCTGGGATGAATAAAATTGGGCATCTCTATTCAGGCTCTTTGATGTGTACCTATGAATCTATTTCTCACACTTATTCTCTCCCCGCAAGAGATTTTTTACACATTTCTTCAAATATGCCATGCCCTACATAATACTTCAATTGACTCGCAAGCATTTCCAGGAGTCATATATCAATAATTTGTTTTCATCTTATCCCAACATACGTGGGATCTCCTTATTTTATAAGTTATTAGTCCAGCCAAATACCATAACTAAACCTTCTTATATTCTCAAATGGGAACAAGATTTGTATTTAACTATAAACATGGGGGAATGGTATAGTGCTATTAAAGCAATGAAGAGTGTATCTAAACGTGCGAGTCATTGGGAAACATCATTCAAGATAATTTTACGTTGGTGTTATGCCTGTTGGGTATGTGGACCCAGTAGGCCACTACGCCGTAGCAGAGAAGCAGTTAAACAAACGACAGTCTATAACATACTCTAGGACAAGAGTAGCTGGGAAGGTGATCTGGCAGATACCCGGAGTAGCAGACACGTGGCGTAGCAGACACTTGGTACAGATGATGCTTGGCGTGGCAGATGACACTGGACGTGGATATCCAATTGCAACCCAAATTAGGTCTATGCTTTATAAATAGGTATATTTGACTTTCCTTTACCTCTACGTACAGTGTGGGATACATAATCCTCGCTGCTAGGTCCATGATTTCAAAAACCTGGAAATCCAGCTCTCCCTTAACCACTAAAGAACTCTGTCAAACTGTACAAGAATTCTAAACATAAATACTCATTCCATATCTAGGCTGGACTTAAGATGGGATGTATGGGTAGCCTATTATTCAAAAATGTATCCCTAATCCTTCAGGTACTTTTACTCCTCCTTAGTTGTCGGAGGACACTCCCAGATAGACCTCCTTTGGCCCAAGATTTCTGACGCTAATCGCTATTTTGCATAACTTGATATGTGTACAGAATGTAATACGATTTATGATAGCAATTGTAATCTTATATATGAGCAATGTTTTTCTTTTTATATGTTTTACGTTTTAACATTTTAAATTTTTCTTCTATTCCATGCATTTTTATGTGCAATTTTTAAATGTCAACTTTGTACATTTGGGTGACTGCGTGGACTCCAACACTTTTTGAACATGCATAATATAATGCTACCGTATATATGTTATTCCAAAGTTGTTGAAAATGAATAAAAATCTTAATTAAAAAAATTGCATGTTAACTTTATTCTGCAGGTTGATATATTCTGCAGGTTGAGATATATATATATATATATAATAGTTTTATGTATTGCAGCTTTTGCACAATAAATTCACTGTTTTTAAAAAGTAATTTGTGTCTCAATATTCTAAGATACAAAATAAGCACAATGATCGAGTATTTCGTTCCGTTAATTATCAAATTGACTGCCTGAAAATATAACGATTAAAATATGGTTTATTAGATTGTTCATTAAAATTAGCTATCCTAGCCCTCAGTACAATATAACAGGCTCAGATGAGGTAGTCAGTAATGAGGAGAGGTATACTGATGTGATAGTGTAGTTCCAACCACCAAGCAACGCCTCTCTCCTTATGATATATTCTACTGACAACCCTCACTAACTAACAGACAATCCAACGCGTTTCAGTGCCACATATATAAGTGACACATCATCAGGGATTATCAATTCTTTCGGTGTAGTTATTGTTTCACTGTTTATCTGCCGGCTAGCACAATTGTGTGCTTGTTAAACCTCACAGCGCGTGTACGACTCTAATGCATTGGCCACACACGCGCCGGCGAAGTTCCGGTCTATTTGACAGGCCAAAGCCCACCCACTCTGCTGACGTAGCATAGGCCAGGCACCAACCCGCAGTGAACACGTCAAAGAAATGACGTTGCAGGATGAGTGCCGAGCCTCCTTTCTAGCTACCAATCAGCTTTGACAAGAACGCTACAGCGTCCCAGGTTACCTTGGAGATCTCAAGGCGGACATAAACTCCTGCATCGATCCTAAACCACGGTGCACATACACCCCAGACAAAGAAACCAACCGCAACATAAAACGCCAGATGTTAAATAGCTAGTTTGATGGAATACTTTTATATTAATTCAATTATAGTAGATGTTCAAAAAGTATATACGATCAAAGGACACACGACACTGCATACTGGAGTAGCATGCCGAGGACATCGACATGGAAACACCCAGACCGACCATATAACGCATTGCTGTATAGATTAACAACCACCGATGGAATTTTTGCATGGCAACAACCCGCAGTAAACACGTCGAATAATGACGTTGCACGATGAGTGCCGAGCCTACTTTCTAGCTACCAATCAGCTTTGACCAGAACGCTCAAGCGTCCCAGGTTACCTTGGAGATCTCAAGGCAGACATAAACTCCTGCATCGATCCTAAACCGCGGTGTATATGAGAGGATATATGTATGAGATGTATATTCGATCCAAGGACACACGACCCATGCCCAATTGATGTTAAATACTGGAACCACATGCCGAGGACATCGACATGGAAACACCCTAACCGGCCATAAAACGCGTGTTTCCTATAGGAGAACTCCATATTTTTAACATCTACTCCTTATATGTGGTGGCGAGTGTTTTGTCTGCTTCATATTAAACGTTTTTTCTGTCATTATTTAATGTTGCAGAATTCCTTTGGTAATCTAATACAGCAATGCGTTTTATGGCCGGTAACATGTACTTTATAACGCGTGGTGAACGCTGTATAAAAAAACGATGACAGATTTGCAGTTTTTTTGGTTACCTGGCCTCCCAAAAAATAGGATAAAAGGTGATCAAAAATTAGCATGTACCCCAAAATGGTACCAATAATAACTACAGGTCGTCCCACAAAAAAAAAGCCCTCATACCACTACATCTATGAAAAAATAAAATTAGTTATGGCTCCAATAAGTCAGGAAATAAAAAATATGCAGTTGTGCAGCCCGAGGGGAACATTTCTTCCGGTTCAAGAGGAGATTTATCAAGGCCCTAAAATTTGGGAACCATGAAGGGGAGGGCCCAAACATATCCGCTGGAAGCGACGGTGCCCATATTGTACCAGGACAACACTTTCCCAGCAAAATTCCCCAAACTGCAAAGGTGCGGAGTGTGGACCAAAAGGGGAAAAAAAAGGACGCCATATATCAGTTCGACACTGGCCTGTGCAGAAAGGATTGCTTCACAGCGTAACACACATCTATGGCTAATTTCATTGTTTTTTTTTTACCCCATTATTATACCACCTGACTATGCCCCTGATATACTATGTCCAGCTTACATGTACCCCCACATTATAAACGGAAACACCAGCAATACTCAAACAAATCTACTACCAAGCAAAATCCACTCTCCAAAAGCCAAATGGTGCTCTCTCCCCTCTGAACCCTGCAGCGTGCCCAAACAGCAGTTTCCTTCCACATATATGGCATCGCCATAACCGGGAGAACCCCTTTAAAAACATTTTGGGGTGTGTGTCTTCAGTGGCATAAGCTGGGCACAACATATTTGCCACTGAAATAGCATATCTAGGGAAAAATATGAATTTTTAATTTGCACCATCCGCAGTGCATTCATTTCCGGAAAAGACCTGTGGGGTGAAAATGCTCACTACACCCCTTAGTTTCCAAAATGGGGTCACTTTCTTTTTATTATTTCACATCTGAGCCTCTGCAATTGTGAACCAATACTTTGTAAATCGCCAAATTAGGCCTCAATTTTACATGGTACTCTTTCACTCCTGAGCCTGGTCGAATATCCAGGCAAAAGATTGTGGTCACATGTAGGGTGTTTCTAAAACCGGGAAACAACGCATAATAATTGGAGAGCTGTCTTGTTATGGTGACACAAGCTGGGCACCACATATTGGCATATCTATGGAAAAAAAAATCACATTTTCACTCTGCAACATCGAGTGCACACTACAAAACACCTGTTCTACAAAACACCTGTAGGGTTAACATGCTCACTACACCCCTAGGTGAATGGATTGAGGGGTGTAGTTTCCAAAATGTGGTCACTTCTGGGGGGTTTCCTTTATTTTGGTCCCACAGGCGCCCAGAAACCAACCCAGCAAAATCTACTCTCCAAATGGCGCTCCTTCCCTTCTGAGCCCTGACGTGTGCCCAAACAGCAGTTTATGACCACATATTGGGTATTGCCATACTCGGGAAAAATTGCTTTACAAATCTTGGGTTCTTTTTTTCCTTTATTTGTTGAGAAAATGTAAAATGTTGAGCTAAAGAAAAAGGATTGTTTTTATTTTCACTTCCCAATTCTAATAAATTATATGAAACACCTGTGGGGTCAAAATGCTCACTATACCTCTAGATAATTTCCTCAATGGGTGTAGTTTCCAAAATGTGGTCACTTCTGGGGGGTTTCCTTTGTTTTGGTCCCACAGGTGCCCAGAAACCAACCCAGCAAAATCTGCACTCCAAATGGCGGTCCTTCACTTCTGAGCCCTGACGTGTGCCCAAACAGCAGTTTATGACCACATATTGGGTATTGTCATACTCAGGAGAAATTGGTTTACAAATTTTGTGGTTATTTTTTTCTTTTATTTATTGAGAAAATGAAAAATATTTAGCTAAAGTTACGTCTTATTGAAGAAAAAGGATTTTTTTTAAATTATCACTGCCAATCCTAATAAAATCCCTGTGGGGTTAAAATGCTCACTACACCCATAGATGAATTCCTCAAGGGGTGTAGTTTCCAAAATGTGGTCACTTGTGGGAGGTTTCCACTGTTTTGTTCCCTCAGGGGCTTAGCAAATGTGACCTGGCTTATGCAAACCATTCCTACTAAATGTGATCTCCAAAAGCCAAATAACACTCTTTCCCTTCTAAGCCCTGCCGTGTGTCCAAACAGACATTTATGACCACATGTGGGGTACTGTTTTACGCATGAGAAATTGCTTTACACATTTTTCCGTGCTTTTTCTCCTTCAGTCATTTTGGAAATGAGAAAAAATTAGCTAAACCTACATTTTCTTTGAAAAAATTTAGATTGTCATTTTCAGGGCCTACTTCCAATAATTTCTGCAAACAACCTGTGGGTCAAAACGCTCACTATACTCCTAGATAATTTCCTCAATGGGTGTAGTTTCCAAAATGGCATTCACTTGTGGGGGGTTTCCACTGTTTTGTCCCCTCAGTGACTTTGTAAATGTGACATCGCCTCTGCAAACCATTCCTGCTAAATTTGAGTTTCAAAAGCCAAATAGCGCTCTTTCCCTTCTAAGCCCTGCCGTGTGTCTTAACAGCCGTTCATGACCACATGTGGGGTATTGTTTTACTCGGGAGAAATTGCTTTACACATTTTGTGGTGCTTTTTCTCCTTTCACGGCCTACTTCCAATAATTTCTGTAAAAAACATGTGCGGTGAAAATGCTCACTATATCCCTAGATCATTTCCTTGATGTGTGTAGTTTCTCAAATGGGGTGACTTTTGGGGTATTTTCACTGTTTTGGCACTGCAAGAGCCCTTTAAACCTGACATGGTGCCTAAAATATATTCTAATAAAAATAAGGCCCCAAAATCCACAAGATCCTCCTTTGCTTCTGAGGCCGGTACTTCAGTCCAGTAGCACACTAGGGCCACATGTGGGATATTTCCTAAAATTGCAGAACCTGGGCAATAAATATTCAGTTGCATTTCTCTGGTAAAACTTTCTGTGTTAGAAAAAAATTGGATTACAAATTAATTTCTGCAAAAAAATATGAAATTTGTAAATTTCACCTCTACTTTGCCTTAATTCCTGGGACACGTCTAAAAGGTTAAGAAATTTTCTAAATGCTGTTTTGAATACGTTGAGGGTGAAGTTTTTAAAATGGGGTGACTTTTTTGGGGTTTCTAAAAAATAAGGCCCTCAAAGCCACTTCACAACTGATCTGGCCCCTGTAAAAATAGCCTTTTGAAATTTTCTTGAGAATGTGAGAAATTGCTGCTAAAGTTCAAAGCCTTGTAACATCCTAGAAAAATAAAAAGATGTTCAAAAAACAATGCCAATCTAAAGTAGACATATGGTAAATGTTAATTAGCAACAATTTTGTGTGATACAACTGCCTGTCTAACTATTAGATACATTTGAATTGAGAAAAAAGCAAATTTTTGCAATTTTTCACACAATTTTGGTGTTTTTCACAATTAAATACTGAACATATCGAGCAAATTTTGCCAGTAACATAAAGTCCAATGTGTAACGAGAAAACAGTCTCAGAATCGCTTAGATAGGTAAAAGCATTCCGAAGTTATTACCACATAAAGTGAAACATGTCAGATTTTAAAAATGAGGCTCTGTCAGAAAAGTCAAAAGTGGCCAAAGCGGGAAGGGGTTAATTCCATTTTTGAGGGGAGATGTGACCTAAAAACAGTGATTCTGGCATTTTTTTAATATTTTTTTTCTTACGGAGTTAACCATGCGGCATAAATTACATAACAGTTTGGGTTGTTATGGACACAGCGATACCATTTATGTAAAGTTGTTTTTTTTTCTAAAAATAAAAGACTTATTATGGGAATATTTGTTTTATTTTTTAAACAATTTGTCTTTATTTGGTTTTCCTTTTCTCCCTATTCACATTAGCCTTTTTCACCCAAAAAAAATATTACAAGGAACATAAAACATAAAGTAAATACATACTATATAATAACAGAAAAAAAATCATAGAATCGATTGGAGAAAGGAGGTATGCGTTTGCCAGATCTCCAAACATATCAGAGAGCAGTTATATTTGACCAATTAAAAGATTGGTGAAACCTTTCGCATTTTTTTTTTTTATACAAGTTTTTTGTTAACTTTTTTTTGTCCCACTAGGGGACTTGAAGGCCTGCAACACTGATCACTAAACTAATACCTAGCAATGTATTAGAGCTGTCAGTGTGACACTGTCAGCCAAGCTATTAGGACCTGCCGAAGGCGAGTCCTAATAGGCTTCCATGATTGGCAGACCCGGAGGCCATTGTTAGGCGTGCGGTTGCCATACCAACCATCAGCTACAAACCCCTTAGATGTATCTAAGGGGTTTATTGGTTGGATCAGAGGCTAGCTCCAGTCCTGGCCAATACAGCAGGGTGTCAACTATAATACAACTGACACCCAGCTGTGATGGCACTGGCTCATCTTTTGAGCCCGAGCCATCACCGTGACGTTACTGTACTGAGGTTTGCGGGAACCACTTCCCAACTGAACTGTATATATATATATATATATATATATATATATATATATATATATATATATATATATATATATATACAGCGCATGTCGGGGAGGGGTTAAATACTTTGCACCATAAATATAGGGAATTGTCTAGTTTACAAACAATTACAGAAAGGACACATCTGTAGACATTTTATAATTGGACATCAATTATTCTTTGTGTACTAGTACACTGTGTACTATTAAGTCGATAAAAGGGAAAAATATACTGTGTGCTCCTAAGTCACCAGGACACCACTGTTTTATAATTGTGCCAGGAAATTTTGTGGTTTGCCATTGTTTGGTACTATGTATTTGGTACTTAACCAGGTGCCACACTTTCAACAAACCTTGCATAAATTAATAGTAAAAACAAATATAAGGATCTTTGCAATGGATCTTATTAAAGAAAAATGCGTCTTTCTCTACTTTGCAGGTTCCTTCCCCTGCCCCCTCTCCTAACTGTTCACTCTGAATTTACGACTTTTTCCATCTCCTCAAAACAAGACGGACTATCAGCTCACTGATGAATCAAGTTTACATGCTGCCCTTAGAAGTAATTGGACAGGGGAGGGGGTGGAGAGCAGGAGGAGAGTGAGACACAGTGATGCAGCTGCAGTTTCTAGTAAGTGCCATATCCCACCCCCCTGGCTGTATTTACAGCAACACTGCTCATTACTGCTGTATAATCTCCTTCATGCTGCTGATGCTGCTTCTGATGGTCTTCTACAGAAAGATTGAAGAGCAGGTATTCTCTTTATGTGTGCAATGTTCGGCAAACATGATAGCAGCTAGGCTCAACCCAATAGCTCAGGAAAACTGAGAATTAGATATAGAGCATACAAAACGAAAACTGCTATAAAAAATATGCAGTATACAAGTCATATAATGACCAGGAATAGTGTTATTCCTCATGTACACACATATGACAGCCTTTTCTTTACTTTTTGCAATGCAGCTGCTATGTATGCACTACACATAGAAGCTGCATAAAGCCCCTGTAGGACAAATCCATCAGTCTGCTAGATGGGCGGCTCGGCTAACATCGGCTCCTGTGTGCCTCTAACACATAGGATAACCCTAATTCGAATACATCTAAGGTTATGAATAGAGATGAGCGAACCGGGACAACCGAACCCGGTTTTGGTCCGAACATCCGGAAAAGTTCGGTTCGCAGTGAACCCGGTCAAAAATATTATACAAATCGGCAGCCACTTGTCTCTATCAATCACTGATAGAGAAAAGAGGCTGCTGATTAAAAATAAAATAAAAAGCATTTCATACGTACCCGGTCGTTGTCTTGGTGACGAGTCCCTCTTCTTCCTCCAGTCCGACCTTCTTTTCTGACGCGGCAGCCTGTGATTGGCTGCAGAGGTCACATGGGCTGTAACGTCACCCAGGGATGTCGAGAGGGACGCGTCACCAAGGCAACGGCCAGGAGACCGGACTGGAGGAAGCAGAAAGTTCTCGGTAAGTATGAACGTCTTTTTTTTTTACAGGTTGATGTATATTGTGATCGGTGGTCACTGTCCAGGGTGCTGAAACAGTTACTGCCGATCAGTTAACTCTTTCAGCACCCTGGACAGTGACTATTTACTGATGTCGCCTAGCAACGCTGCCGTAATGACGGGTGCACACATGTAGTCACCCGTCATTACGGGGCCTCATGCACACGACCGTAAAAACACCCGTTATTAAGGGTCGTAACTACGACCCGAAATAGCGGGCCCATAGACTTCTGTTAGCCACGGGTACCTTCCCGTTTTCTCACGGGAAGGTGCCCGTGCCGTTAAAAAGATAGAACATGTTCTATTTTTTTTATTTTACGGGCCGTGCTCCTATACTTTATAATGGGAGCATGGCTCGGAAAAACAACCGGCTGCCCGTGGCCGGCCGTGCTCATCTCCTGAAATACTCTGTGCTGCCTTAAACTCTGTGGACAGGTCAGGATCCTGTTTCTATTAAATGCTGCTGGGGAACCCGCTCGATCCACTATATAAGGCTGCGCTACAGTGCAGCATTTAAAAGAAACAGGATCCTGACCTGTCCACAGAGTTTAAGGCAGCACAGAGTATTTCAGGACATGAGCGTGCAGATTCAGTGCTGCTGTGAACTCTGCTCTTACCATTACGTAGCTCTCAGTCTGTTACCTCTCCTCCACTCCTGTCCTCAATAACACCTTCACATGATTGGCAAGTCACCACCCCGAACAAGATCCGCACGCTCATCTCCTGAAATACTCTGTGCTGCTGTGAACTCTGCTCTTACCATTACGTGGTGACTTGCCAATCATGTGAAGGTGTTATTGAGGACAGGAGTGGAGGAGAGGTAACAGACAGAGAGCTACGTAATGGTAAGAGCAGAGTTCACAGCAGCACTGAATCTGCACGCTCCTCTCCTGAAATACTCTGTGCTGCCTTAAACTCTGTGGACAGGTCAGGATCCTGTTTCTTTTAAATGCTGCACTGTAGCGCAGCCTTATATAGTGGATCGAGCGGGTTCCCCAGCAGCATTTAAAAGAAACAGGATCCTGACCTGTCCACAGAGTTTAAGGCAGTGCAGCACAGAGTATTTCAGGAGAGGAGCGTGTGATTGGCTGCAGAGGCCGATGCAGCCTGTGATTGGCTGCAGAGGCGGTCACGTGGGATGAAGCGTCATCCCTGGAGGCCGGCCTTCTGACGTCATTCTGATGTGCGTGACCGCCACTACAGCCTGTGATTGGCTGCAGCGGCGACATGGATGAAACGTCATCGCTGGAGGCCGGACAGGAGGAATGTGAGTATGAACGTATTTTTTTTTTTTTTATTACAATAAAATTGTATTTTCCGTGCGCCGAGCATGTACAGTCAAGGTTGCTGAAAGAGTTAGTGCAGCCCATTAACTCTTTCAGCACCCTGGACAGTACCATGCTCGGCGCACGGAAATTACAGGTTCGGTCCGAACTAGTTCGGTCCGAATCAAACTTTTTCGTGAAATTCGGCGAACTAGCCGAACCGAACTTTTCATAAGTTCGCTCATCTCTAATTACGAACACAGGAGCCACTGTCAGCCGAGACATTGGTCCAGCAGACTGACAGATTCAAATTACAACAGCGCTAACTGAAGTGGCTTCCAGCTCCCTTCCAACTCCACCTGCACTTAGCGACCCCCCCAGCTACTTCCCTAATGCACACAACGACAGGATGTTGGCTGGCATCAGGACATTGTATGCCAGGCGTCCCAGGTCCCCCTGACATTGTGGGCTCTGTAGCAGCTGCTATGGCTGCTACTGCAGTGGTAACATCCTGTCTGTATTACCATGATCATTCATCATACTATTTTCTGTTTTGTTTTTTTGTTTTAATAATTGGACAATCAATTCACAAATGCTTGTAAAAACAAAGACAAATGCAAGCTGTTTTTCTATGCACAGCAAAACTGATACATGGCTAAAACATGATTTTGTGTTCCCATGATTAACAGTGCTTGTCAGCCTTAAAATATAGTATGTATGAAATGTTCTCTAAATTTTATGAAATACAGAATACTTTGTTATTGTTGAACCCATATTTCATGAAAGGTGAAATTCAAGTAAAGCCATGTGCTTTAGACAGGAGAGGTGTAAAGAACAATATTACAGTATCTCTCAACAGTTCAATTAAGTAATTTATTTTCATTTACACTATGGATATATTTATTTAAGGCTTTAACAACCTTAGTAAAGCAAATATATAATGCTCAAAATAAGTTAAACAAAATGTAAAAAATAAAAATAAAAAAAATTCTAAGATCCAAATGTGCAAGTGCTAATTTAAAAGCTGAACTATTTGTTAGGGACACGATTCAATAAATATAGTTTATTCCAATTCCCATAGCAACAATACTCAAGGCAAAAAAGAATAAAACTATGGAGGGAATTTATTAAAAGGTACACATCTCTTAATAAATTAGGCGCATCTCTGACTGCCTATACCCCAGAAATTCGCACATAGAATATATTTTATAACCTAAGGAATTTGCCAGGATAAACTTAGAATTTATATGTATTGTAGATGCACAATTGAAATTTTAGGATTGTGCTAATCAGACTCCTCGCTTTGACTGCACATACCTCCTATGCCAGCCACTATTTCTCATGCCTGCTACTATGCCCTCATGCCAGCCACTATACCTTCCATGTCAGCCACAATGACCTATGCCAGTCACAATGCTCCCTATACTTGACAGTCTAAATTCTCCCATGACAGCCACTATGCCCTCAATGTCAGCCACTGTGCCAGCCACAATGACCCCTTCCTAGCCCCAATGACCAATGCTAGCTGCTGCACACTGCCTCCACTTTGCATAAGCCCACCCTAAGCCTCCCTCCTGTAGACTGGCTTTTTTCTGTGTCTGATGTGTGGTGCTCTCATCTGCACATCATACGCAGCAAATGATTTTAACTCCAATGTATTTTACCTAAATACAGGGAAGCAAATGTGACATATTGGTCGTGTTGATCTCTAGCCCAGGGCACCCTGTGTACCAGGTATATAATCCATGTCTAGTGATGGCACTAATAAGAATAATACACATCCCTACAAAATAAAATATGCAAACAGCTCTCCTTTAAACCCTTAGTGACCAGCCTATTTTAGGTCTTAAAGAGCTATAACTTTTTTATTTTTCTGTCAACGTAGCTATATAATGAATTTTTTTTGCGGGACAAGTTGTATTTTTTAATTGCACCATTTTGAGGTATATCTAATTTATTGATTACATTTTCTTAACCTTTTTTGAAGGGTACTAGAAAAAAAATTCCTTTTTTTTGCGTCTTAAATTTATTCCGTATACTGCATGGTATAAATAAAATAATACATACTGTACGTTATGAAGCGGGGGGTGGGTGAAGCATGGAGCAGGCTCATGCGCTGAGTCTGCTCTGTATGCTGCGGGTGTCAGCTGTGTACCATCAGCTGACACGCTGATCTAAACTGCCAGGAACAGAGATCGCTAGGTTCCTGGCTGTTTAACTAGTTAAATTCCATGTTCAATAGTGACCGCTGCATTTAAACCGTTAGAAGGAGGGGGTAGTCCCTTCTGACAGCCCATCTCCCCTCCGCAATGTGATCGCGGTGCACCAATGGTTATCATGGCAGCCCGGGGGCCTAGTGAAGCCCCCCAGGTCTGCCTTCTTTCTGCCTGTCTGGAAGGTGGGGAGCAAAAAACTAAAACGTAAAAACAAAAACTGGCTGGGTCTTTAAAGGGTTAAAAGTCAAAACGTCTTTAATATTTTCGCCATTGTAGCTCTATGAGGGCTTAATTTCGTAGTTTTTATTGGTACCATTTTGGGGTACATACGACTTGAAAACAGCAATTTTGGCATTGTTTTTCATTTTATTTTTTACGGCGTTCACCGTGCGTGTTAAATAACTAAAACATTTTATAGTTGGTGTCGTTACGGATGCGGCAATACCAAATATGTGTAATTTGTTTTTGTTTAAAAGTTTGGTTTTTAATCACAAAAGCATTTTAATTGGAAAAAGTGGGTTTTGATTTTTTTTTTACTTGGGATTATTTATTTATTATAAACTTTGTAAAACTTTTTTTAAGTCTAACTTTGAGACTTTACTGTGAGAAATTTTGATTGCCTTTATAATACACTGCAATACTTCTGTATTGCCATAAAAACTATCGCCATCCTGCAATCTTGTGGGTGTGCTGATGGGGTAAGAGAGGAAGCTCCCTTTTGTCCATGGCATCTAAGGGGTTAAATGTGCAGGATCGCTGCTAATTTTGATCCAGCCCGCTGTCTTTAGACAGCCCGACAACCGGCACTAACCGGCTCGGGACACCGTGCCGGGCTTATTTCACAGTGCCGCCTTTTCACAGCTCTGTGGCATAAGAACCCTTAATGACCGCCGTCAAAAGGCGTATAGGCGGTCAATTAAATTGAAGAAAACTGTCTCTAAAGCTTTTTAAAGTGTACGTTGCATAAAATGAATGTATTTGGGTGGTTGGTGTTGTCTTACTTGGCTACAGTGGTGAGCCAGTATCTTGACCCCTAGCAATTTGCATATCACCCAGGTGTTGGGTTGAGGATACAGTTATCTATCTATTGCAGAAGGTGTACTCACACTAAGAAGTGCAAGGAAATATGGTTAGAATCACCTCCTTAATATGTTCATAGTCAAGAGTTATATCTGGAAATTGTGCCTGCACTTCTGATTTATTTCTTCTGTAATGCTAATAAAGTTAAATGATATTTATTTATTTAAAGTTACTTATATGGCACCAACATATCCTGCAAGGTTGTACAAAATTTGTCTTAATTCAACATCAATCCTTGTACCCATTGGGAATCAAGCTAATTTCCCAATCTCTGACACATACACTAAGGCCACTTTCATAAGAATCCTAATAATTTATCAGTATGTGTTTGGAGCATGGGAAGAAATCCACACAAACATGGGAAGAACAAATAAGTTTAGTCCCTGGTTGAATTTGAACACATCGCCCCAGTGCTGCAAGACAACAGTGCTAACCACTAAGCCACCATTTACCTCACAGTTGAGATTCATTGATCTTAGGATATGTTGGTCAGTTAACTAATAATATACCATGCACTGACATACTAGTGACTTTATTCTTAAACACAGCAGCAAATATGAAAGCAAAGCAGCAGAGGGGAGGGACTGAATAACATTGTTACGATTAGCAGCAGTACTACTGCTAATCAATTATTTATGTTATCTCTGTGTTTGGGCATTGCTAGGCAATGCCTTTGGTCTGAGTCTGGATTTGGTCATCATTTAGCTTTGCCTGGTTAATTAAGCCGAAGTACTTTTCTTGGGCTTATGTAAACTTTAGGTCTGGATTACTCAGATGCTGTTTCTGACATGTGGTAAACTCTTTTCAGATTCTAGTCAGTGACTTTGTTCATGTCTATGTGTTTGTTTGTACTGTGGGACTTATTGGTCTTCTGAGAGATCTAGCTTTTTATAGTGGTTTTATGTGTATCCTGAGATCATTAGTTCCAATGGTTTGTTTGCCTTTCCTGTGCATTTGGTCTGCTGCCATGCTGTTATCTTACCCTGTTGTGAGGTAGTATTCAAAAAGGGTCAGTGAGTGGTGTTAATTCTTGTCCACTGTCTATTCATCTGTTAACGGTTTGTGTGCTAATAATCTGCCATCCACTCCATTTATGCATTTTCTCCATGTTATTTTACCTTCAGTAATCAATTCCGCTTATCCACTCATGAGTTACTTGTGCTTTTGTTTTCTGTCAGTTTTGATGCGTGCTTGACCAATGTGATAGCGATTGTCTGATGTTGAGGTCTTGAGCACCACCAGCGGCATAGCAAACATCCTTAGTTCTGCCCTTATGAAGCAGAGCTGAAAAGCAGCTTTAAAGCCAAGATTGGAGTAAAATAAATAAAATGTGTACATTAGCCATAGATTGTTTTTTAAGCCCAAGGCTGAATATCATTTTTAAAAGTTCAATACAGACTATAAATATAACCCCTGTTAATTAGTTATATTGGTAGCTGATAACTATTAGATTTTGTCTTGAAGACAAAAGTTTTTACACTGCTAGAAAAAAGTTTTGAAGTTCAATTTCTTTAATAGTGTATGTATTTCATATATACTGGGAACTGACAAATCATAGGTTCTGTGGATTACATATGGTTTGTTGTCTAAGCGGAATCTGAGAACTAATATTAACAAAACAACTACAAAAACCAAAACATCCATTGTTTTGTTTCAGAACTTGTAGTAAAGATCATTATCTTAAATTTAAAGAGCATTGTCTACCTTTAGTGGAAAATATATCATGTGGTTGTAAAAATCATAAAGAAAAAAAAAAAGCTTTTTTTTTTATACATATCAAAGCTTTGCCTGAGGCAGAGATTTATAGAATAACAGAACGTGATCCAAAATGGCTGCTGAAAGTCAAATTCTAATCTGTACAATTCTCTGGATGTATTTTATTACAATAACAGTTTTCTTAGTAGTTTTCAGGTTTGCAGTGAGGAGGAAGGGGAAGAGATAACATAATATATAAAACAGAAACATTTATCAAATTCTATTCTAAAGTTTTCTTGGCAGGTTATGGTGACCTTCAATGAAGCCTTGCACATAGTGCATGAGAAAAAGAGGACAGAGACTTCATAAATAGATGATTAGAACGGTAGAACAAAGCCCTAAGGAGGTCTTTCAATTGAGTTTGTCACTCATATTGAATAATCTCTAGAACATATAAATTTTTGACTATATAAAGAGATATAAAAATATATTTTTTACCAAAATAGATCCTCATTATATATTTCTGCAAAACTTTCATTGTATGATCATCTCATGCATATCTTTAATGTCATCAATGTCCTTTTATGTCTTTACAATTTTAAATAAGTACCTTCCTTTCTCATTGGGGAATAAGAACGCTATTATACACTTCACAATATCAAAGAGGCAAGGCAACAATTAGAAGCTATATGATTTAAGGTTATACATGTGTAATTATTATTCTAACTGAATTTTTACAGCATTTTATTTCATGATATTTTATAATAAAATGTATATAAATGCTGTATAAGTCTAGGCGAATGTGGTATTCAGCATATGTGGTAAAGAAGAATTTATAACTCAAAGTACATAAAAGTTTAGAATTGCAGAATTACATTTTATACATAATGTAATAGGGAATATACATAAATATTTTTTTCATGTATATTTATTTTATATAGAAATGCTATAATGAGAAATATATTTTCTTACCAATGTCTGGAATTAAATCACTAGAACTACCTATATGTTTTATAGCAATGAGATATCAACTAAAAATAAGCAGGAAGCTTACAATCCTACCTTGAGAATGTAAAGAGATACTTTAGATGCATTCTTCAGTAGCTTAAAATAATTTTCACCCAGCTAGTGTGCAAAAGTCCTATGCAGCACAACAAGCACCAGCAATCCCAGATCTCAGCCATTCCTCCCTCTAAAGATGTAATTTCATTCACATCAGTTTTTCTTCTTTGCTCATAAGCCCAGAGCAGATTAATTAGAAATGTGTATAATCAATGCATCCAAAAAGAGGAGTGGGGATGGCGAGACAGCTTTTTTCCTACAAAACGTCAGATCACCCAGCCCATTGCTGACAGAATTGTTGGGTAGGGAAGAATCTGTCTTGGTCTGAACGTGTAGCTCTTACCACTTTAGAAAAAAGACAAAATATTATTCTTAAAGCATCCGATAAGGGTGGGAACATTGTGGTGATGAGTAGAGAAGACTATAAGAAGATGTGTGAGGACATCTTGCTCAATCCTGACTGTTACACCATTTTAAAGGAGAACCCCACAGCACAATTTCCCATCATGGCATGTTTTTATAGCCTGCCCAAAATCCATAAAGGGTACCCTCCCTTACGTGGCAGACCTATTGTATCAGGTATTAATAATCTAACCCAGAATGTGAGTACATACATAGATGAAGTGTTGCGTCCCTTTGTGCTAGGCCTTACATCATATGTGCGTGACACTATGGATGTTTTAAAACAAATTGATGGTATTACGCTTGAACAAAATACATTGTTGGCTAGCCTTGATGTGGAGGCATTGTATTCCTCCATTCCACATGAGCTTGGCTGTGAGGCAGTGGAATATTTTTTAAGATCTCGAGGCACTCAATATTTGGCTCACAACCAGCTTGTGTTGCAACTGTTACATTTTGTGTTAGAAAGGAACGTATTTATCTTTGAGGATCGCATTTTTCATCAGCAATGTGTCACAGCAATGGGGAGTCCTACTGCTCCCACCTATGCGAATTTATATCTTGGTTGGTGGGAAGAGACAGTAGTGTTTGGGTAAAAATGTGCAAAGTGGACTTCATCAATAGGCATATGGATTAGATATATTGATGACGTGTTGTTGCTTTGGAATTCCACAGTTGAGGAATTCAATACCTTTGTGGCAGCCCTTAATGTAAACAATTTAGGGCTGAGGTTTACATGTGAAATCAGTGATCAGGAATTATCTTTTCTAGATCTCAAGATTATGAAAACTGAGGAATGCACAATTCGTACTAAAGTACATCGCAAGGAGACAGCCACTAACAGCTTTTTACAATGGGATAGTTGTCACCCTTATCCCCTCAAACGAGGTATCCCCAGAGGCCAATTTATGAGAGTACGCCGGAATTGTAGCTCTATGGATGATTTTGAGCTACAGTCACAAGATCTCACAAATAGATTTAAAGAGAGAGGCTTCCCCAAGGGGTAATCAAAAAAGCCTATGAGGGAGCGAGGGATTCAGACAGGCAGAGTCTGTTAGTCCCTAGACAACGGAAGGTAGAAAGAGTTACGAGACTTATTGGTACCTTTGACTCCAAACAATCTGAGATTATGAAAATATTAAAAAGATACTGGTGTATCCTTAGTGCAGATGTGGATTTGGCGGATCAGATTACACAATGGCCTTCAGTTACGTTCCGCAGAGGCAAAAACATCAGAGATAGGGTGATGCATAGCTGTTTTGACCCTATAACACAAAAAGGAACCTGGTTGAATAGGCAGATACCAGGCACACATAGATGTGGCAGTTGTAAAGCTTGTGACTTTATCCAGAATGGGAAAAAATTCAAGAGTGTTACCACCAAAGTCGAGTATGACATTCGAGACTTTGTTAACTGTAAAACAGCAGGGGTGGTTTATTTGATAACATGTCCATGCCCACTGAACTATGTGGGTAAAACGGTGCGTCAGTTTCGGCGCCGGATTAGAGAAGATGTTGGAGAAGTTATTAATGAAAGAGATACTCCCATTTCCAAACATGTACATGCAAAACATCAGGGCAGAGCAGAATGTTTAAAATTCCAGGCGATTGAACTGGTGCGTCCTCCAAAACGGGGAGGGGACTGGGACAATCTCATTCTGCGCAAAGAGGCCCAGTGGATCTATAGACTGGCTTGTGTACAGCCTGAAGGTCTTAATGAGCAAACAAACTATACCTGTTTTATTTAACTAGATATCCCAATTTTACAGCTTGCGGGTGCTAAAATGTATGTGTAGCTGGATATCAAACAGTTACTTGTAGTATACCATTATTGTCTAACAGGTATAGTTGTTCCTTTCTAAATAAATGATTCAGATCCTTTAGTGTGGCAAATGTGAATATCGCTTATTTATCCATGCAAAGTGTATTTACAGAGAAGGTGTTTTATCTACGGCAGCTGAGTTGCGGTTTTGAGCTGATCCGCAAATTTTACCCCAATGTTATTATCATACTCTATCCCTGATGAGTATGGGTTTATGTGCAGTAAAAGATGCGCTTTCAGCCTCCCACTGCGCCTGCGCGTTCGGTTGATGTTGTCGATGTGTCTTCCGGGTACGTCAGCTGACGGCCGGGAGTCACATGGTCAGGCGTCACGAATGTGGTGGGCCATTGTGATTGGCTGTTTTGAAGTGCACTGCCGAAACCCGGGGGGAGGAGTATTAGCTATATTAACTCTGGGTCCCGAGAGAAGCGTGCCACTGACATCCATGCGCGCACGCTTCCGTGTTGTACAGCAGAATATCTGCTAATGTTTGAATATCGCTGGCACCATTGTTCACCCTAGCACCAGATGATTTAGGAGCAGTAACTGCAGGCTCTAGTGTGTTTTAGGGTCTAATCCACTGTTACACCAATGTTAAAACGCTGATCCCAATTTGTATCTTTCAAGTATACCCAGTTAGAGAGGGTTCACAATTGAACCAGTAATTGGAGTATGTGTTTAATACGTTTTTAATGCACACGGTGGGGCTTTTTCACAGTGGTGATTGTACCCCTGTTTTTAGAGAGTTATGAAATAAAATTGATATGTTTTACTCATTCATCACTTCAGTGAATTACAATTTTCCTATCTTGTGGGAGCACAAGTGAATATATTGTAGAATACAGTGAATTATGTAGGGAAGAAGAGCAGCAATGATCGGGGCTTAAAGAGGCTCTGTCACCACATTATAAGTGGCCTATATTGTACATGATGTGATCGGCGCTGTAATGTAGATTACAACAGTGGTTTTTACTTAGAAAAACAATCATTTTTGACGGAGTTATGACCTATATTAGCTTTATGCTAATGAGTTTCTCAATGGACAACTGGGCGTGTTTTACTATATGGCCAAGTGGGCGTTGTGGAGAGAAGTGTATGTCGCTGACCAATCAGCGTCATACACTTCTCTCCACAACGCCCACTTGGTATATAGTAAAACACGCCGAGTTGTCCATTGAAAAACTCATTAGCATAAAGCTAATATAGGTCATAACTTCGTCAAAAATGATTGTTTTTCTAAATAAAAACCACTGCTGTAATCTACATTACAGCGCCGATCACATCATGTACAAGATAAGCCACTTATAATGCGGTGACAGAGCCTCTTTAAGGAAGAGTTAGCCATTGCAAGAATTTGACCATTGGTCCATTACTCAGACGGAGGCAAGAAATGATGAGCAATGTGTAATACAACAAATACTTGAAGGAATGGGGGGGGGGGGGAATGTGTAAGTTAGAGCAACCTCTATGAAGTAAAGGTGCCAATCTTGCCAGAAGTAATGGTGCCAATGGAAAATGCACACATTAGACAGAGGGTTGACCCCTCTAACATACAGTGCCTGAGATTGAGGTGAGTGGTTGGCTAGAGAAGGATTATGAAGTATTGAACGGATCTGGGAACCAGATCCTGGTAAAGAAGATGCGGTCGATTCGGAAGTGGAGGGAAGCAATATTGATAGTGATGATGAGGAGCAGTAGAAATTGTGAATTTACTCAGGAAATTACAGATCTTCATACAGTGGACATGACTGGAGTCAGAGGTCATGTCACCAGTTTTATTTCTAGCTCTCAGTGCCGAGAGCAAGGCCACGAGAAATATCAGTGTCCCTGTTGCATGCCTCCATGCCCCATGTGCCCAGAGCGGCATTTTTTATCACCTGACTGGATAATCAATTCATGGCCAGCTGAAAGTTATTTAAACAATAAATTAACCAATCACATATGGCCACAAATTTGATCATAATCGTCTTAAATTCCATTGTACCATTTCCACAGTCATAATAACAAATAGTCCAGTTCCAGTCAATAAGGGCATTTCAACTGTCTCTTTATAGTCTATTAAAGTTTGTACTGCTGTGATTGCTGCTACTGTCAGTACAGGTGCTGGTAGCGATAATAGCAATCTAGGCATAGTTCTTCCTTAATCAGTGTAGGAAGGAATGTGGGTTGTACCTCTTTTCTATTTTCAACTGATGGGAAAGGCTGGTGTCATGGCTGCATCCGCTGCTGCCTCCTCCTGTTCCCACCATATACTTACCTCTCCTTGTCATCTTCTCTGTCCAGGCCAACGCCGGGCTGCTCCCCTATGCTGCCCAGCTTGCAGCCTCACCCACTGCCATTCTCCTCCAGGTCCTATTCTGACCACTATTGCGTGCGCGCTGACTCCCCCTTCTCTTAAGGGTCAGCACACGCTAATTCACCTAGTTTTCCCAGAGTTCATAAGGTACCCTGTGCCAGAGCAATTTCATTTCTCACTAGCTTGCTACTTTGTCTTCTGCTGTAATGCGTTTTGAATTATCTGTTACTGACTCTGCTTAAACTCGACCACGTTCTGTCTGTTGCCTGCCCTAACCTTCTGCCGTCTTTCAATATAACCGCCTGCCCCGGCATCTTCTAGAATTGACTGTATCTTGCCTCTGTATTTGTATCTTGCTTGTTTACGTTAGCCGTTACCAACAAAGACTGTTATGGGGTAGTGACCTGGGGATTCTTAGCAGTTAAGTCCTCATCTTGTTATGGAGGTAAAGGGTTAACACTTAGGAATCCCTTAGACTCTGCTCCCCAAATTAGCCCCAAGTTAGATCCGTTGGCAACATGGTGGGTCCAAACCATGCC
Organism: Rhinoderma darwinii; assembly: GCF_050947455.1. NCBI lineage: Eukaryota > Metazoa > Chordata > Amphibia > Anura > Rhinodermatidae > Rhinoderma > Rhinoderma darwinii. The sequence continues at coordinate 144,540,781 of NC_134687.1, forward strand.
CTCTTGGCTCCGTGAATGCTGAAATCACACATGCAGTTTTTGAAGCAGTTTTTTGAGCCATACACAGGAGTGGATACAAAAAAGAGGAAACATATCAGTCTGTCCTTCATACTTTTCTTTCTTTTTGGAACCACTCCTGTCTTTGGCTGGAACAACTTCTGACTATTATTAGCTTTTACTGTTTTGGTGGCATCTAAGGCTGACACTCTGACGTTCTGAATCAGATCAGGTATCAGATAATGCACATCCTTCTTTTGATTTTTTTTAACCCCTTCCCGACATTCGCCATATATATGGTGAAGGTCGTGTGGTCGAGTATTGAGCTGCCTCACAAGCTGAGCCCGCTCCATAGAATGAACGTGTTGGCTGTGTGTAACAGCCGACACTTCAGTGTAACGGGCATGATCCCGCTCGTTTAACCCCTTAGATGCCACAGTCAAAAGCGACTGTGGCATCTAAGTGGCTAGAAAAAGGGGGCCGGCCCCCTGAGACGTTGCATGTCAATGGTTGGCACGGTAGCCTGTGGGCCTGATGAAGGCCACCAGGTCTGCCATCTTTGTACTTCTTTGAAGCCCTGCACAGAAGACTGTCGGTTAACACTGTAAAAGCTAAACCTCAAAAAATGCAAGGAACGCTGTTTTTTTCCCATTCCACCCCACAAAGTATTTTTATCCAGTTTTCCACTACATTATATGGTACAATAAATGCTGCCGTGAAAATCTACACCTTGTCCCGCAAAAAAACAAGCCCTCATACGGCTATATCGAAGGAAAAGTAAAAAAGTTATGGCTTTTGGAATGTGGGGAAGAAAGAATGAAAGTGAAAATCCGAAAAATTGTTGCGGTGGGAAGGGGTTAAGCCAAAATTAAGTTTATATACAAAAGGCAGGAGATAAATCTTCACTACATTGACTTTGGCAGGAAAAATAAAGAATGCTCTGTATGGAACTTACCAAAGGTCCAATTTGTTGTTGGTTGGTAGTTCACTTTGCTCCGACCTGACAAAACATCGTCATACCAGAAAAGTCTGACCACTTCTGAATTAAAAAAGAAAATGACTACATCCTTGTGATAAACATATAACCTATTAACAATATTGTTACAACGTGTGCCTTATATATACTATTTACAATGTACTTGTTCCTTGAATAAATTGTTTGTTTATTCAGATTCCCGCAAAAAATGCTAAAGTGTCATACTGTCATATATTTAAAAAAAATTCAAACAAAAAAAGTGGCGGTAAACTTTAATAACATATAAGAGACCTATTTATATTCTTTATATAATTTAATGCTCAAATAATAGTTCTAAAGAATACCAAGCATCGTAACTTAAAGGGGTATTCCCATCTTAGACATTTATGAGGAAAACGGGGCTCCATATGGAGCTGCCGGAGACAGCGGTCCCGGAAGTCCCATAGGAATTAAAGGAGCACTGGCCGAGCATGGGTACATGCACTCCATTCTCATGGAGGACTTTAGGGTCTTTCTGTCTCCCATTCTCCTCATCGCTGGGGTTCCCAACAGTCGGACCCCCAGCTATCACACATGTGGATACATGTCTTTTGTGGGAAAACCCCTTTAACATAAAATACCAATGGATTGTAATTTTTCCTTTTTTTTTTTAAATTGTTTGTACATTAAGACATTGTGCTTAATCTCTCTTTTTTAACATTGAAATATATTGTTCTACTTTAATTCCCCAGACTGCTGAACCACAACTTCCAAATGCCAAATGAATTATCTAATTGAAATATTTAAATTAGCCACACTTGATGCACAAGCTTTTCTTAATGAGTTTAGAAATACTTCTTCCATATCCTGAACAGGTCTATAAGGAATCAAAACTGTCTTTTTTATCATATTACAATAATACGATTTTTGTTTTCCAAAACATTTTACCTTTGTTATTTTCTATATATTTACAAAATGATAAAATATGCTGTAAGTTAAAATTTCCAAACTATCACAATTTCTTTTTAGAAAATACAACATTGTGTGCCTGCTATAAGCAAATAGAGGTTGTCTTAGTGGATCCGGCTTCTCTAACCCCTAGTGATAAGTTTTTATCACTAAAGGGAAGCCGTATCTAGGCATACAGTTTATAGCTGCTGGGGGGCGTGGCCTAGCGCTGATGGTGGAAAGACGTGTTGAGTGAGAGCTCCGACCACGAGAAAGAAATCTCACCTCATCCGTCCGAGGAAATCACCCCCGGTGTTCCAGATACAACAGGACATCTCCCTACCACCATATAACACCATTGCTGGGCCCATAAGAGAAAGTTTTACAACTTACCGTGCAGGACTGAAGCGGCGGCCTACTCCACGCGCGGACGCCAGACACTCGGGTCTCTGCAGCCATCCCCTTCTCCTCGGCAGCTGGTCCCGTACAACCGGAGGTACACTAGATAAGGACATAGTCCCAACCTAGCGACAACACACAGAAACAGGCCGGCACGCGTTGCAGGACTTTTCCGGTGAGTGGGGGAAGGGGACTGTAACCGGTGGCCATTTTACAGTGAAAGAGCGGCTGATTTGATTTACCTTGCTCTATACTACAACACTGTTACAAGCTCTAATACAGCCTTTATACCATAAATCTCTGTGAGAGATTAATCCTGTGAACTTCGCTATACAGATGCTGGCTTGATTACTTACCTGTTACTGAAACTGCCAGAACATTTGCTTACTCAGACCTTATTACGCCATAATGGTTAAAACGTCAAAAGATAAAATCCAAGAAGCAGCGCCTACCCCTAAGTCCCATAAAACACAAGCAGATCTTGATAAATTCTTAAGAAAAAAGTTAACAGCTTCACCAGCTAGTAAATCTAAGCAAGCACAGTTACTATCTGATGATAATCCTATGGAGGACGACTCAGATATGGATAGCACAGGTGGTAACTCTGACACTGGGGATGACTCTCGTGTGGTTCCAGCATCAAGAGGCTTTATAAAAAGGACACTATACCAAGCTCTTACGCCACTAGTAAAAGACCTTGCAGATATCAAATCTGATCTTCGTAGCATGGGCACCAGGGTTGAAACTGTGGAAGATACGCAAAATGCTCTACTGCATTATAATGCAAAAGTCAAATGTGTTCTCGACCATCAACAAGATTGTATTAACGAATCTCTACTACGTATTGAAGACCAGGAGAACCGAAGCCGCAGAAATACACGATAATCTACCTCAACTAGCTCTGGACATCTTTTCTGACCTGTTAGGCTCTGAGGCGGCCAAATCCATCATAATTGAACGTATTCACAGAGCACTACGGGCCAAACCTCGCCCTAATGACCCGCCAAGAGATATAGTGTGCGGTTTGCTAAGTTATACAGATACCGCTGCAATTTTGAAAGCTGCAAGAAATAAGAACACATTGACCTATGAAACCTCTACGATTCAAATATTCCAAGATATTGCTCCTTCAACTCTAGCAAAGAGGAGAGTGCTCAAACCATTATTAGATGCTCTGAGAGAGAAAAAAATGCAATTTAAGTGGCTCTTTCCGTTTGGCATTTCCATATCCAAAGATGGTCACCAAATTATCATCAGAAAACCTGCGGATTTGGCAGCAGCGTGGGAGAAACTGGACATCCCACCCATAGATATCCCGTCGTGGCTTCCGTCTACTATGATGGACTTACCACCTCTGCCAAGTCCCTCATTTTGGAACCAAACTTCAAAAGCTTCTTCGCCCAAAACCAAGAAAGCCCACACCTGTGCTAGACAACTAGACACCTGACTGTCTTCACAAAAGCCACTGAATGGATTCCTGACCGACCCGCTTCCCCGCTAAGTTTGTGGGAGAAGTGTGGTGAGTGACTCTCTTCCATACTATTTCACACTAAGTTTATGGTTCTCCTTCTCTTTTTCTCCTCTACATAATGTGATTTGAGTTTATACATGCATTAATATGTAACCTTTTACCATATGTTCTGGTATGTTCTTTCAGTGTAAGGAATACTTGTTGGTATATGACTAACGTGTATTCAGTTCCACAGGATTTCTATGTACCTCACGATTTTCTACTGTGGATAAGGACTAGCTACAATATTACTATGTATTATTATTCTTGCAAATTGTTACTGTCCTTAGGGGTGCTGACAACCCCTGTATTATTTTTCTTTTGTTTATATTCTTCTCCACTGATTCCTTCCCTCCCCTCCTTTCCTACCCCTTTTTTCCTATCAAAGTCAATAGGTGATTTCTACCATAGGACTATTGGTTATAGGTGCCGATCTGCTATTTTATATACAAAGAACTCATGGCGGAACTAAAACTTACTTCATTTAATGTATGAGGTCTGAACTCTCCAAGGAAAAGAAGCCAAATTTTACACCAAATTCTTGTAGATAAAACAAAAATCGCCCTGTTACAAGAAACACATATTAGACATAACAAAATTCCAAATTTAAGGAAAAAAGTTTTTCCGAATGTTTACCATAGCACCTACTCATCCTCGCGTAGAGGAGTAAGTATACTTTTCCATAAAAGTGTACCTTTCAAATGGGTTGCTGAAATGGTTGACCCAGAAGGACGCTATTTATTTGTTAAAGGCACCATAGGTAATACTCTTTACACGATTGCAAATTTATATGCACCTAACTCCCAACAAACCCAATGGATAGTTCAGACCTTACAACTGTTCAAACAATTTGCTGAGGGTGTTTTAGTAGTGGGAGGTGACCTTAATGTTCCCATAGACCCACTCTTGGATACCACAGGGAATCCTTCCACTTCATACCGATATACGACTAAACTACGTAAGACTTTAAATGCTTTACACCTGTCAGATACTTGGAGACTACTACATCCCTCTGACCGGGACTACACCTATTTCTCTCATACGCACCATACATACCACAGGTTGGACTATATCTTCATTTCTCAATCCCAAGTTCCTTTTATACTAAGTACTGATATAGGAAATATTTTACTCTCAGATCACGCACCGATTCACACTACTTTGACATTAGCAGACATTCCTAAGGGCCAATGGTGTTGGATACTCTATTGGCTGATCCCTCTCATCAATCTTCTATAAAGACGCATATACAAAATTACTTTAACACTAATGTTACAGCAGATGTCTCACCTGCTATCACTTGGGAAGCACACAAATCAGTTTTAAGGGGGGAGCTTATTTCATTATGTACATATATTAAAAAACAGAAGTCAGAGCTCTTAAATGCTCTCTTCTCACAAATCTCCTCGTTAGAAAACCTTCACAAGCGTACCCAAGCGGAAACCACTAAAGACAAATTATACTCTTTACGTAATAAAGTTAAAGATCTACTGAACATTAAATCAGCTAGACTGTTACAAATATCGAAGTTTAAATTTTATGCACATGGGGACAAAGGCAACAAGACGATGTCCGCTCTCCTTAAAACTTATCAAGATAAAGCATTTATTCACCGTATTGCACAAAAGCCAGGGAATTTTGTTACGGATACAACCTCCATTGCCACGGCATTCCAGAAATTTTATATGAACCTGTATAATCTTACAGATTCTACAGTAGCTGACACATTATCTACACCCACCAAACATGCTATACATTCATTTTTAGACTCCATTGACATTCCACGCATATCAGATATTAATGCCCAAGAACTGCTGGCACCTTTTTCCCCCGCAGAGTTGCTAAAAGTCCTCCATTCTATCCCGTCAGGTAAAAGCCCGGGCCCAGATGGTTACACCATAAACTACTATAAACAATTTAAAGAGTTATTAATAACACCATTTACTTCTCTCTGTAACTCACTTCTCACTGGCTCGAAACTTCCTGGTCAAGCCCTAGAAGCACATATTACTCTTATCCCTAAAGAGGGTAAAGATGCCTCACAATGTGGAAGCTATAGACCAATATCGATCCTTAATACTGATATAAAATGGTGGGCTAAAGCTCTGGCAGCTCGTCTCAGTCCCATGTTATCTAGCATTATTGGACCTGAACAGACCGGATTTGTCAAGGGAAGACAAGGATCAGAGAACTCCTCAAGGGTTTTAAGGTTGGTACAATACGCTTTAAAATCTCGAACACCCTTAGTCCTGCTTAGTACAGATGCAGAAAAGGCGTTTGATAGGGTGGATTGGCCTTATATGATCGCTTCCCTGGAGAAATTCGGGATACCTCTTGCTTTTATACAAGCGATTCTTTCCCTATATAGTAACCCTAGTGCAAAGGTGAGAGTTAATGGGGTGCTGTCGAATTCCTTTACCATCACTAATGGTACAAGACAAGGATGTCCTCTATCGCCGACACTATTTGTGTTAGTCATGGAGACGCTGATACAGAAAATTCGACAGGATCCCATTATTCATGGCTTGTCAATAGGCTCATTCACACACAAAACGGCAGCATTTGCAGACGACCTGCTGATACTTACTACTAACCCTGAGAGATCGCTCCCGCAGATCACAGATATCTTCTCAAAATTTGGAGAAATTTCTAATTTTAAAATAAACTTTAGTAAGTCAGAAGCCCTCAACATTTCGGTACCACAAGATATTATCTTTCGCTTAAAAAAGAGTTCCCCCTACCAGTGGCCAGAAGTGTCTATTAAATACTTAGGCATCCGCATTCCTAAAAACCCCTCTCTACTTTATAAGCTTAATTATCTAAATTTGCTAGCTGACATTAAAACTTACTTACATTCCTTACACGTTCCCTTGATATCATGGATGGGCAGGAGAAATCTTCTCAAAACATATATTGTCCCGAAACTCTTGTATGTTCTTCAAACTGTACCTATCTGGCTTCCTAAGTCTTTCTTCCTATTAGTCAAGAAAACTTTCTCGGAATTCATTTGGAACAACAAACGTCCTAGGTTAGCATATAAATACATTATAGCAAACTCCCGCTTGGGAGGCTTTGGCCTCTCCGATTTAATGTCCTACTATAGGGCTAACCATTTACTTCGGTGGACCATCTTAGCACATCATGACTTGAAAAATATCTATGCTTCTATGGAACACTCTCTAATGTCAATAGAAGAAAAACAGGCCTTCTGGGGTTTGCGTCCCGCTACTGCAGGCAAATTTTACAATGAATCTTTACTCAAAGGCACCATATTAACTTGGCAAGAGATGAATAAATCATCTGCGTTGTTATCCTCCCCATCCCCCCTAATGTGATTAAATTTACTGCCATGCCTTCAATGCAACTCTAACTCCTTACCCTCGGCCCCTTGGGATATTCCAAATACTCTAACTATATCAGATGTTCAAAAGCTTTCAGGAAATACTGAAATAATGGATCTAATTGTAAAAGCTAATGTTCCTCCAGGGAATTTCTTATTAGCACATCATATTCTTAAAGAATGCCAAAAATTAAGGACACCTCATACAATATCTCACACTAATACCTGGCTAGAAGATTTGATGGCGGTGACTCCATACACTACTCCGAAACTATCCCAATTATATCAACAGGCTCTGTAAACCAATATATATTGGGAGATGGGAGGAAGAATTTGGGATGCAGCTCACTGAACCTGAACTGCGTTTTGTACTAGCAAATTCACATGGTTTCTCTAGATGTACGAGAATTCAAGAGAACTCCTTTAAACTTACAACAAGGTGGTATAAAACACCGATAATACTTCATGCTATAAATAACTCAGTTTCAGATCAATGTTGGAGGTGTAAAAGAGATATCGGATCATTATCACATATCTGGTGGCATTGCCCCCTTATTCAGCCATATTGGATTCATGTAGGGAAAGCCATAAATACTATATGCTCTCTCAATATCACATTGACTCCAGAATTGGTACTACTATGGAAACCTATAAGTGGCTTTATACCAAAAAAAAATAATCTACCAACGCACATGATAGCTGCAGCAAAACTATTGATTCCAATATTGTGGAAAGACACGGCTCCCCCCACTTTTACACAATGGTTAGATAAAGTATTTGAAATCCAGCGATTCGAAGAAATGGCACACTGGGAATCAAAGACAAGGGGCAAATATTTAGCTACCTGGTCCCCATGGCTAGATTTCCCTGACATCACTAGACTAAGATGGTATCCCAAAGGTAGAAATACAGAATCGACCAAGACCTAGCTACCCGGGGCAGAAGAAGGGTTATAACAAAGTACAGATCACAATACCATATAATGCTTTTACCAACAATTCATATACTACAAAAGAATTGCCTACTGACACACCCAAACTACTTACCCTCCCTTACTTTCCCCTCATCCCCCCCCCCCCGTATTTCTATATTTTTTGTTTTCCCTTGTGTTATGTTATATTGTATTATTTTGTATTACCTGCTTATCCTTATGGATGATTAGCAAGGGCTCTGCGTAGCCAATGTTATAACTATTTGTTATATTCGCTTGTTCAAATTTATATAACAATAAAAACAGATTTGAAACAGTTTATAGCTGCCTCTGCTAAACAAATGTAGCTTTATATGCCAGCCATTTTAGCTCCTCCATGCCCAGCTGTCTAATTTCTTGTGTAACCGATCTTTGCATTCATACCACTATATGGACCTAACACCTTTTGAGAGTATAGGCTCTTCTATCTATCCTACTAAGTTCCTTCTCTTCACTGAATAAGGGACTGCTGTGCTTTTTCTGCAAGCTGCTCACTTAGTAATTCCAAGCCACTAGAAAACCTCCCAAATCCCAAAATTAACAGAATGGTTGGAAACTTTCTCAGACAGCTACAGAATGGAGGTGCTCATTGCCAGTGGCGGATTATCATATGGGCGATTCGGGCGGCCGCCCGGGGCCCGAGGCTCCCAGGGGGCCCATGGCAGCCCGAACCGCACATCATCTTGCAAAGTTACTTATTCAGCGCGCTAGCGCTGCTAACTAACGAAGATGAGGGGAGGAGCAGGGAATTGGCCGGGAAAGGGGTAGGACACGCCTCCCTGACAAGTGCGGGCCGCCGCCATTGAGTAACAGAACAGCGAGGGACGGCTGTTCTGTTACTCCGAATCTGCAAGACGGTCGGTCACCGGCGCTGAGGTCAGTACAGCAGGCTTATCCTCCTTCCCAACTGGTTCCCGACCGCTGGCTGTATTTTTACGGCCAGCGGTCAGGGACGGGTCCTTAAAACCCGAGCCATAGACTTTCTACGGCTCGGGTTTTAACTTGCTGCCCGCGCGATCGGGTCTCCGGCTGTCAGTGACTGCCGGGGACCCTGAGGAAAAGACAGAAGCAGCTTTCGCTGCTTCTGTCTTCTCCGATGTCTTCTTACACAGCGTTCAATGAACGCTGTGTATAGGAATAGAGACAGCAGCAGCGGCGCTGTCTCTATTCCTCCCGGTGATCATGTGACTGTTCACATGATCGCCGGGTGCCGTTAGTGGCAGGCTGCTGCTGGGTCTAACTAGACCCAGCACAGCCCTATTAGTGACAATCGTCACTATGAGAGGGCTGATTTCCCCTGTAACTGGGGCTGCTGTGCAGCTCCAGTTACAGTGGAAAAACATGGTGTAAAAGAAAGAAAAAATATATATAAAGTTCCCCAAAGGTCTTTTTTGACCTTTGAGGAACAGACCACAGTAATAAAAAAATAGGAAAGTAAAGTGCAAAAAAAATGAAATAATAAATACACATAAAATACCCACCCCAATAAAAACCGTCCCCCCCCCCGCCAATCATTGTTGTAACGCTAGCGCTGACCCAATTACCCTAATATAGACATGTAATATATTAACATTTACGGTAAACAATGACGATTACAAATAAAAGGTCTATTTTAGGGTAAAACTATGTTATTACCAAAAAAAATAGCTGAAACGTAAAAAAGCTTATTTTTTTACTATTATTTTCAAACTTTATGAATAAAAATTCTAAAATAGCAAAAAAGGTGTGTATAAAAACGCTAAAAAAAAAGAAACATGCATTGTCTACGGAAAAAACGTCGCAAAAATCACGTCGTTTTTATTTCTTTTTTATAAAAATGTGTGTTTGGTGCAACTTTGTAATTACGTTTTATTAAAAAATATTTTCACTTTTTGAGATACAGCTGCTTTGTATCCTGTATCCGTCAGGTCAGCAGGACTGACGGGATCAGTGGAACGGGCCCTGCGCTAAATTATAATCTTAGATGTGATAGATTTTAGGTGGATCCTGCGTGTCACTGATCCTGTCAGTCCTGCTGACCTGACGGATACAGGATACAAAGCAGCCGTATCTCAAAAAGTGAAAATATTTTTTAATAAAACGTAATTACAAAGTTGCACCAAACACACATTTTTATAAAAAATAAATAAAAACGACGTGATTTTTGCGACGTTTTTTCCGTAGACAATGCAGGGTTCGTTTTTTATCGTTTTTATACACACCTTTTTTGCTATTTTACAATTTTTATTCATAAAGTTTATCTATATGGGGCTGTGTGTAACGCTCTCTACGGGGAGGATGTGTGATATATAGAGGGGGCTGTGTATGGCGATATCTATGGGGGTGTGTAATATCTACAGGGGCTGTGTGTGGCACTATGTACAGGGGGCTGTGTGTATGTGGTGTTTTACGGTGTGTGGTATTATTATATTCAGGCGCGCAGTGTTTGGTGCTATTATATTTAGGGGCACAGTATGTGGCACCATGATAACTTTATTTTCGTTTATAGGTGTGGAAATGTTGGAAAAGTGAGGAGACGTCTGAGTGGCAAATTCTGCAGAAATGAGTCATGGCCAGGAGAAGTCGTCATGAGCGCTGGACCGGATGGAGAAGAAAAGAGGAAAAAAACTACTAGAATCTGAGACGTCGTCACCTGTGAGTCACTAGATTTATAGAGAATCTGTCACCTCTCCTGACATGTTTATTATAGGAATCCTTGTATTTCACAAAAAGTCTTTCTGCAGTCCAGGACTGATAGACAATTCCCCTTGTCAGGAGGTTGTGTCCCTGCACAGTGTGATACTGTCAGTATGTAGGGACACAGCCCTGTGACAAGGGAAATCGTAACACTGTTAATGCTTGCCCAAAAAAGTAGTGTCAAAAATAGTTACGGCGCGGCAGGGCGGCGGTGAGGAAGGGGGGCCCAAGTTTGGGTAACAGCCCAGGGCCCATGGTCTACTTAATCCGCCACTGCCCACAGCGCTGCCTATATAGCACCAATATACGCACAGTGCTGCCTATCTAGAACCAACATACCCACAGTACTGCCTATATAGCACCAACATACCCACACTACTGCCTATATAGCACCAACATACCCACACTACTGCCTATATAGCACCAACATACCCACACTACTGCCTATATAACACCAACATACCCACAGTACTGCCTATATAGCACCAAAATACCCACAGTACTGCCTATATAGCACCAACATACCCACACTACTGCCTATATAGCACCAACATACCCACACTACTGCCTATATAGCACCAACATACCCACACTACTGCCTATATAGCACCAACATACCCACACTACTGCCTATATAGCACCAACATATCCACACTACTGCCTATATAGCACCAATATATCCACACTACTGCCTATATAGCACCAACATACGCATAGTACTGTACATGAGTTATCATTGCTCACTACAATCAAAATTCCCCATCTGTATGGTTTTTGTAGTGTGGAAGGAAACTGGAGTTCCCTGAAGAAACCCAAACAAACATGGGGAGAACATACAAACTCCATACAGATGTTGCCTTTGGTTGGATCTGAACCCGACATCAGTGCTAACCACTGAACCACCGCGCTCCGTTTAACTATTTTTCTTGTTCAATAATCACAGTAGATCAAGTTATCTCATTAAATAAAATTAATATATCAGTATTGGGCTCCTTTCACAGTAGCGTTAAGCTCTCTTCCATTGGAGGAAGAGATGAACGAGAGACCAAACGGAAAGTATCGCTTCCGTTACAATTACCATTGATTGATTTTAATGGTAATTCTTTTGTTTCTGATGCTTTCCGTTTGCCTCTGTTTGTTAGGTTTACGTTTTGTTTTTATCATGGAAACAAAAGTTCTGCAGACTGCACTTTTGCGTCCGTCAAAAAAACGGAAATCTAGTGAACGGAGGCAAACAGAAAGGAAATAACAAAATAATTAAAATTGAAATCAATCAATGGTAATTGTAACGGAAGCGATGCTTTCCGTTTGAACTCTCGTTCATCTTTTCCTCTGACGAAGAGAGCTAAACGTGCTATAGCGATAGTGTGAACCTAACCTTAGAGGATAGATAGATAGATAGATAGATAGATAGATACTGTATGGAATAGCTGTGTGTGATGAAATCCTGTCTTCCTGCAGCCACAGTCCCGGAGATCAGCGTCCAGGGACCAAATTTTTAGAAATATATATATATGTAAATTGAAGTAATAGATGCAGTGTTGTATCTTGAAGCTCTTGGGCCTCAATGCAAAATCTATTTCAGCCAACCACCCGCCCAAAACCATCTTGTGCCAGTTATAGTATTATACTATTGTCCTCTATTGTGGCACAGGGGCGTCAGTCTGTATCCTGTGATATTTTAATTTACGTTGTAGCAAATATGTCGTCCAAGACTGGGTTCACACAGGACAAATGTGTGGAATTTGCCCAATGGGGTGTTTCATACATATTGCAACATTCAAATATTAAGTTGGAGAATTTGCTGTACTTTTTCTTCTCCCCATAGTCATCAATGGAGTAAACGACAAATACAATATATAAATGCGTCAGTACTTTTAGCATGGAGTACCACTGGCATAAATATTAATAATAAAAAATAATAATAATACAAAAAAAAAAAACAGGAAAGGGGGCACTACTTCACCAAATATCGCACGTTGTACAGGACAGTTTAGCATGATTTTTGGATGCAGAATTTCTCGATCACTTGTTGTCCTGGTGTGAACCACGGCTAATAATACTTATGGAAGATATAGTTGCACATCACATACAAAGTCACAGGTTATCTAACATGGTCATGCAAACTAAAATAAAAATAGTATGCACAATAATAGTTATACACAGCTATGGAACGAGGTGGATTGGCATTAGGGCAATGCCTGAGATCCCATGCCAGGAGAGGCCCACAGTCCCTGCAATAAATTTACGTGTGAGATGCATGAGATAAATGCAACGTCCTAACCCAGCTGAAGTGTATTATCACTATGGTAAGGGGCCTATGACTATTACTGCCCAAGGGGCACCGACCCCCCACAGTCCTCCCCTGTGTGTAACATAACACAGATGCTGGTGTAAAATGACCAAATACCACCGCCAATTATCGTGACACTTATAGAGCAGATATAGCAGCTTTAACAAGGGAAGGATCAGAGTATATACTTACAATTTCCAGACAGATAAATGCTCCAGAGTAAGTCCTGAGGACCTCAGGTCCAGTGGGCAAGCTTACCGAGGCCGCAGGGTAGGACATAGCAGCGGGGCTCGGCACTGGGGGGACTCCTTGTTCAGCCATGCTTGCTTTGTTTGTGTGACAATCAGTGTGTCAGGTAGCAGCAGCACTCACAATGCACTGTCAGACAGGTATACCTGAGCGCGTCATGTGACCTGCAAACAGGTACAGCCCAAGTCCCGGCCCTGCCCAGAAAGTCTGAATGCTGGCTTAGGTTCCAGCTATGGGAAAAGAGGGCTGGACAGGAGAGGTGACACTCCAAATGAAACTGCTAGCATATAAAAGAGCCAGGGGATCAGAAACATGTCAAGAATTGAAGCCGGAACAGGTTGCCAAATGGCATCAAAGGTGACTGTAAAAATACCTGACGACTATTATTTTTGTAGAATAGATGCTGCATGGTAAAAATGCTGGACTGTGTCTACGGAAGGAATGTGAAAGATATTATAATGCCAGTGTGTATAGATTATTTTTCAACTTTTATTGCTAGATAGTTATACTTATTTTATCTGAGTTATATGCAGGAATTACTGTAAATATAGGGATATAACCCTAGGGCTACGTTCGCACAGGGCGTAAAAGCACACAGCGTATCTGCCCTGGGCGCCGCAGGGAATTCTGGCTGAAATACCGCATCGAATTGTGGTGCAGTTTTTTTGGCCGTAATGTCCACTCTGGAAAACTGCATGTAAAAAAAGAAGCCTTTTTTACATTTTCGGGCGGTTTTTGAGGAGTTTTGCGGCGCAGTTTCCGCGTCAAAAAACTCGTAAAAAAAACCTCTGTGTGAACAGGGCCTAAACACATACTTACCCTCTGACGTCCTGCAGACCGGCCACCTGGGCTGATGTTTAATCCCATGTGACCGCTGCAGCCTGTGATTGGCTGTGGTGTTCACAAGGGATGGAACGTGATAACAGGAGGCTGGCCTGGACAAAGTAACACAGAATTGTGGGTAAGTATAAGATTATTTTTTTTCTGAGTTGCGTTTTTTTGCAGAGCAATCGCTGCTTTTCCACCGCAAAAAAAATGCAATGTATGCTATTTGTTGTGGGTTTTACCTCCCATTGAATTCAATGGGTAAAACCCACAACAAAAAAGCAGCGATTACGCAAATACAATTGACATGCTGCGAATTAAAATCCGCACCTCAGGTCAATTTCTGAGCGTTTTTTCCGCTTATCATTTACGCAGCGTGTGGATGAGATTTGTTCAAATCTTATCCACTCTGCTGCTACTGTATTCTGCTGCGGATATACCGCAACTAAATCCGTTGTGTAAAATCCGCAGTATTTACGCTACACATGAACTTCCCCGTAGGCCGGGTTCCCACGGGTCGGATACGCTGCATAAAAACTACGCAGCGTATCCGACCTGGAACCCGCAGCACGTTCTGTCCGTAAAACCACACCACATTGTGGTGCGCTTTTTCAGTTGGAACTTCCGCTGCAGAAAGCAGCGTTTAAAAACATAATTCAATTTGACATGCTGTGGATTTAAATTCCGCACCGCAGGTCAATGTATTAATGTTTACACTACATTTTTTTTCCACACCATGGGCATAAGATTTTCTAAATCTCATCCACTTTGCTGCTACTGTAAATGCTGCACAATTTCCGCACAGAATTTCGTTGCAGAAATTGCGCAGCATATACGCTACGTGGGAACCCGGCCTTGCAGTGGACGTCAAGTCAGCTTCTAGATAGGGAGGGCAAAAAATGACCAAAAGGTCCAATGGTAATGCAGGGGCGGACACAACATATATCTAACATGGGCTCAGTCGGTAAGGGGGCCCATTGCCACCATAAATGTAGCTAGCAGATTTCATGTAAGGCACTGAAATAATAATTTTCATAGCTAACGGATACGAATGGATTGTTAGACATAACAGGGGGGCTCAATAATGAGCAATTGGGAATCAATGGGCCACTGTTCTTGCATGGCAGGGGGTCCTCTGCTGTGTCTTCCTCTGTTGTAATGCAGGGGTGTAGCTAGGGGGGGCAGGCGGGGCCAGCGTCACCTCCTCCTGCACTATAATTGTACCTGTGTCGCAGAAATGTTGGTAAAGTGAGAAGCTGAAAACATGTGAGCGGCAAACTGCAGAAATGGACCGGGAGAAGTCATCATAGAGGTCTGTACCGGATGGAGAAAAAGAACTAGAATCTGAGACGTCACCGGTGAGTCACTTAATGTAAATGTTCATTCTGCCTCTAATCAGCACTGTGGTCACTATGATCTGCAGTGAGATGATGGGTGGTATGATTATGATAGGATTTCTTTTTGTGAAGCAGCATCTCCCAGCACATCCTTACCATTGTTCGGGCCATGCTGGGAGCTGTAGTTTTACGCCGTACATACCTATACGGCAGGGGTTGCAGTAAATTGAGCTGTATTTGTGCTGGTGTTGTATTTATGTACTGAGCTTGGTTCTGGTGTTGTGTATAGAACCATATTGCTTGTAAGCAGTGGCGGATTATCATATGGGCGATTCGGGCGGCCGCCCGGGGCCCGAGGCTCCCAGGGGGCCCATGGCAGCCCGAACCGCACATCATCTTGCAAAGGCACCTATTCAGCGCGCTAGCGCTGCTAACTAACGAAGATGAGGAGGGGAGGAGCAGGGAATTGGCCGGGAAAGGGGTAGGACACGCCTCCCTGACAAGTGCGGGCCGCCGCCATTGAGTAACAGAACAGCGACGGACGGCTGTTCTGTTACTCCGAATCTGCAAGACAAGAGCCGGGCGGTCGGTCACCGGCGCTCAGGTCAGTACAGCAGGCTTATCCTCCTGCCCAACTGGTTCCCGACCGCTGGCTGTATTTTTACGGCCAGCGGTCAGGGACGGGTCCTTAAAACCCGAGCCATAGACTTTCTACGGCTCGGGTTTTAACTTGCTGCCCGCGCGATCGGGCAGCTGAATGTCGGGTCTCCGGCTGTCAGTGACTGCCGGGGACCCTGAGGAGAAGACAGAAGCAGCTTTCGCTGCTTCTGTCTTCTCCGATGTCTTCTTACACAGCGTTCAATGAACGCTGTGTATAGGAATAGAGACAGCAGCAGCAGCGGCGCTGTCTCTATTCCTCCCGGTGATCATGTGACTGGTCACATGATCGCCGGGTGCCGTTAGTGGCAGACTGCTGCTGGGTCTAACAAGACCCAGCACAGCCCTATTAGTGACAATCGTCACTATGAGAGGGCTGATTTCCCCTGTAACTGGGGCTGCTGTGCAGCTCCAGTTACAGGGGAAAAACATGGTGTAAAAGAAAGAAAAAAAATATATAAAGTTCCCCAAAGGTCTTTTTTGACCTTTGAGGAACAGACCACAGTAATAAAAAAATAGGAAAGTAAAGTGCAAAAAAAAATGAAATAATAAATACACATAAAATACCCACCCCAATAAAAACCGTCGTCCCCCCCGCCAATCATTGTTGTAACGCTAGCGCTGACCCAATTACCCTAATATAGACATGTAATATATAAAAGATTTACGGTAAACAATGACGATTACAAATAAAAGGTCTATTTTAGGGTAAAACTATGTTATTACCAAAAAAAATAGCTGAAACGTAAAAAAGCTTATTTTTTTATTATTATTTTCAAACTTTTATGAATAAAAATTCTAAAATAGCAAAAAGGTGTGTATAAAAACGATTAAAAAAAAGAAACCTGCATTGTCTACGGAAAAAACGTCGCAAAAATCACGTCGTTTTTATTTATTTTTTATAAAAATGTGTGTTTGGTGCAACTTTGTAATTACGTTTTATTAAAAAATATTTTCACTTTTTGAGAAACAGCTGCTTTGTATCCTGTATCCGTCAGGTCACCAGGACTGACGGGATCAGTGAAACGGGCCCTGCGCTAAATTATAATCTTAGATGTGATAGATTTGAGGTGGATCCTGCGTGTCACTGATCCTGTCAGTCCTGCTGACCTGACGGATACAGGATACAAAGCAGCTGTATCTCAAAAAGTGAAAATATTTTTTAATAAAACGTAATTACAAAGTTGCACCAAACACACATTTTTATAAAAAAGAAATAAAAACGACGTGATTTTTGCGACGTTTTTTCCGTAGACAATGCAGGTTTCGTTTTTTATCGTTTTTATACACACATTTTTTGCTATTTTACAATTTTTATTCATAAAGTTTGAAAATAATAGTAAACAAAAAAGCTTTTTTACGTTTCAGCTATTTTTTTTGGTAATAACATAGTTTTACCCTAAAATAGACCTTTTATTTGTAATCGTCATTGTTTACCGTAAATTGTTATATATTACATGTCTATATTAGGGTAATTGGGTAATATATATATATATATATAAAATTATGATATTAAGTTTTTAAATGTGTACATAACCTTGTGGCACTATATACAAGGGGGAGCGCTGTGAGGCACTATATACAAGGGGGAGCGCTGTGTGGCACTATATACAAGGGGGAGCGCTGTGTGCCACTATATACAAGGGGGAGCGCTGTGTGCCACTATATACAAGGGGGAGCGCTGTGTGCCACTATATACAAGGGGGAGCGCTGTGTGCCACTATATACAAGGGGGAGCGCTGTGTGCCACTATATACAAGGGGGAGCGCTGTGTGCCACTATATACAAGGGGAGCGCTGTGTGGCAATATATACAAGGGGGGGCTGTGTAGTGCTATCCACAGTGGTATGTGTGTGGCGCTCTTTATAGGGGGGGCTTTTTGGTGCTATTTACAAGAGGGGGAGGGCTGTGTGGCGCTCTCTACAGGGGGGCTGTATGGCACTATCTATAGGGGGCTGTGTGTAACGCTCTCTACGGGGAGGATGTGTGATATATAGAGGGGGCTGTGTATGGCGATATCTATGGGGGTGTGTAATATCTACAGGGTTGTGTGTGGCACTATGTACAGGGGGCTGTGTGTATGTGGTGTTTTACAGTGTGTGGTATTATTATATTCAGGCACGCAGTGTTTGGTGCTATTATATTTAGGGGCACACTATGTGGCACCATGATAACTTTATTTTCGTTTATAGGTGTGGAAATGTTGGAAAAGTGAGGAGACGTCTGAGTGGCAAATTCTGCAGAAATGAGTCATGGCCGGGAGAAGTCGTCATGAGCGCTGGACCGGATGGAGAAGAAAAGAGGAAAAAAACTACTAGAATCTGAGACGTCGTCACCTGTGAGTCACTAGATTTATAGAGAATCTGTCACCTCTCCTGACATGTTTATTATAGGAAATCCTTGTATTTCACAAAAAGTATTTCTGCAGTCCAGGACTGATAGACAATTCCCCTTGTCAGGAGGTTGTGTCCCTGCAAAGTGTGATACTGTCAGTATGTAGGGACACAGCCCTGTGACAAGGGAAATCGTAACACTGTTAATGCTTGCCCAAAAAAGTAGTGTCAAAAATAGTTACGGCAGGGCGGCGGTGAGGAAGGGGGGCCCAAGTTTGGGTAACAGCCCAGGGCCCATGGTCTACTTAATCCGCCACTGCTCATTGCCCAGGACCAGGACAGGATCAACAAATTCTTTATATGGAGTCTTGGATTATGTCTAATGGTTCTAACTAGCTCCCCTCTTAGATAAATAGCCTATAACGGCTTAGGCGCATTGACACAGACTTTCCTTCCCCGACCCCATTTCTTTTTTTTTTTCATGTTGCAGTCTTTTTTTGTTCTTTACAAACACTTGTATTTTGTTTTGTAACTAATTTGTAAATATATATTTTTTAAGTACTGAAGTTTTCTTACATTTTGGGCTTCGTTCACATCTGCGTCGGGGCTCCGTTCTTGGTTTCCGATTGACCTTTTCGTCAGGGGTATCCATGAACGGAACCCAAACTGAAACAAACGGAAACCATAGCTTTCCGTTTGCATTACCATTGATTTCAATGGTAACGCATCCATTGAAAATGGTTTCCATTTGTCACCGTTCTGTAAGGTTTCTGTTGTTTTGACGGAATCAATAGCGCAGTCTACTATGCTATTGATTCCTTTAAAACAATGGAAACCTTACAGAAAGGTGACACACCAAAACCATTTGCAACGGACACGTTACCATTGAAATGGTAATGCAAATGCAATGGTAAAGCTATTCATGGGTTCCCCTGATGAAAAGGTCCGACAGAAGCCATGAACGGAGCGCCGACGCAGATGTGAACAAAGCCTTTGCCACAAACTGCATACTATTGCAAAACTGACATGTTCCTGTCTTTGTTTAAAAAAAATAATGGAACCATATAACGGCTATTCAAATGAATGGCTATCCATAAAATGGGTGCATGTGTCAGGTCTGCAAAGCGGGAGGCGCAGATACATCAGCAAAAGTGACTAAAGTAAAAACAAATTTATTCTAATAAAAAGTGGCACAAATTGACTATTAACAATGATACATATAAATAGCGGACAACACAGTTCTGTCACAGAGGAGACACAGACATTGGTATAATTAAGTATAATTATTACATATAAGCTTTCCATACAATATTCACATTTTCCTCTACCTCCTCCACCCTCTATAATCAAGTAGAGGGTGGAAAAAACAACAGAAAAAAAAGAATAAAAATTGGATAATCTATTTCTCATACCATTGATTCATTCTTTATCTCCAATTTCCTTTATCCTCAACTTCAAAAATAAGTATATCATTAAATTATTCATCAGATTTTTCCAGTGCAATACCATAGAAATGACATGCAATATGACGTCTTTTTCGATTAATGACATGTTAAGTATGCTTAGCTTATTCTTTTCTGATGCCCAACATTTTTCAATAAACCCAAAGTAAACAATCTTAGGCTATGTTCATACAGGGTGGATACGCTGCATAAAAGCACACAGCGTATCCACCCTGGTCTCTGCAGGGAATTCCGTCCGAAAAACCACAGCAATTTGTGGTGCAGTTTTTCAGCCAGAATGTCCCCTGTGGAAAACTGCACATTAAAAAAATGTTCATGCATACGTAGCCATGGTGATGCGTAAGATTTTTTTTCTGGGTAAGTATGAGGGTTTGTTCACACGGAGTGTTTTCAGCCGTTTTTCGAAAAGCGGCTGAAAAATCGGAATCAGAACGCCTCCAAACATCTGCCTATTTATTTCAATGGGAAAAATTTTGTTCTGTTCCGACGAGCTGTTTATTTCGCGTCCGTTTTTCAAAATGGCTGTGTAAAAAAATTGCCGCAAAAAAGAAGTGCATGTCACTTCTTCAGCCATTTTTTGGAGCCGTTTTTTATGGACTATAGAAAAACAGCTCTAAAAACGTCCGTAGAAAAATGCAGAGAAAAACGCGAGTGGCTTAAAAAATGTCTGAAAAAATTGCTAAGCTTGTGAACATACCCTAAGCCAGGGGTCCCAAGCACGCGGCCCGCTGGGGCTGTTATCTGCAGCCCGCGGGACACAGAGCCGCTAGTATAGGCTCTGCTCCGAAACTCTGGAATTCCCTGACATCGCTGTCCACACTAGTCCAGGCTCTGCTCCGGGACTCTGTGGAATTCCCTGACATCGCTGTCCATTTATAGACAGAGTGTCAGAGTCTTCCCTAGAGCGGAGTCCCTGGCAGAGCGCTAGTATCGGCCCTGCTCCTGGACTCTGTGGAATTCCCTGACATCGGTGTCCATGTTTGGACAGTGTGTCAGGGTCATCCCCAGAGCGGAGTCCCGGGCAGAGCGCTAGTATAGGCTATCCTCCGGGACTCTGTGGAATTCCCTGACATCACTGTCCATATTTGGACAGTGTGTCAGGGTCTTCCCCAGAGCGGAGGCCCGGGCAGAGCGCTAGTATCGGCTCTGCTCCGGGACTCTGTGGAATTCCCTGACATCGGTGTCCATGTTTGGACACACGATGTCTGGGGCTTCCCCAAAGTCGGAGTCCCAGGCAGAGCGCTAGTATAGGCTCTGCTCTGGGACTCTGAGGAAGCCTCTGACATCGCTGTCCATACATCGACAATGATTTTTAGGGGCTTCCCCAGAGCAGGAGTCCCACTGATGTCAGGAGCACAGCTGGAGTCCCAGGAAGAGCCTACTAGCGCTCTGCCTGGGACTCCAGCTCTGAGGTTGCCCTGACATCTCTGTCCATATGGACAGTGATGTCAGGAGCAGACCTGGAATACCAGGCAGAGTGCTAGAAGCGGCTCTGCTCCGGGACTCCAGCTCTGGGCAAGCCCATGACATCACTGTGGCAGCATCTGCAGAGGGCACTGTGGCAGCATCTGCAAAGGGCACTGTGGCAGCATCTACGGAGGGCACTGTGGCAGCATCTGTGGTGGGCACTGTGGCAGCATCTCTGGAGGGCACTGTGGCAGCATCTACAGAGGGCACAGTGGCAGCATCTACAGAGGGCACTGTGGCAGCATCTACAGAGGGCACTGTGGCAGCATCTACAGAGGGCACTGTGGCAGCATCTACAGAGGACACTGTGGCAGCATCTACAGAGGGCACTGTGGCAGCATCTACAGAGGGCACTGTGGCAGTATGTACAGAGGACACTGTGGCATTATCTAGGGGTGTGTTGCATTATCTACAGAGGGCACTGTGGCATTATCTACAGAGGGCACTGTGGCATTATCGAGGGGTGTGTTGCATTATCTAAAGAGGGCACTGTGGCATTATCTACAGAGGGCACTGTGGCATTATCTACAGAGGGCACTGTGGCATTATCTACAGATGACTCTGTGGCATCATATACAGAGGGCACTGTGGCAGCATCCACAGAGGGCACTGTGGCAGCATCCACATAGAGCACTGCGGCAGCATCCACAGAGGGCACTGCAGCAGCATCCACAGAGGGCACAGCGGCAGCATCCACAGAGGGCCCTGTGGCAGCATCCACCGAGGGCATTGTGGCACTATCTAAAAAGGGGCTGCCCAATCATGACATGTGTGTCTACCAAACGCTGCTAACTGAGCCGCCGGACTGCATTTAGCGACACTGAAACTGGAAAACTGGATTCGAGAAATATCTCACATTTTAAACCTAGCAGTATTATTATAGTAATGTAGTATTATTATTATAGTAATATAGTGTTATAGTAGTTCAAATAACGAATTGACTAACAATAATTTTGTATTGCATCAAATTTGAACGTAATGAGGCCCGTTAACTTCCCATTTTTTCTATAAGTGGCTCACTTACCCGGTCGAGTTTGAGACCCCTGATATAAATAAACCACCATGCAGACATAGAGGAGATCCGAGAAGATATCATTCATGAATTCCTGGAAGACTGAGGGAGCGTTATACAGACCGAAGGACATCACCAGATATTCGTAGTGCCCGTCGCGAGTGTTGAATGTCGTCTTCCACTCGTCACTCGATTCAAGTTGTAAGCCCCACGCAAGTCCAGCTTAGAGAAAATCCTGGCTCCTTGTATGCAGCCAAATAACTCGGGAATCAGCAGCAATGGATATTTATTCTTTACAGTGATCTGGTTGAGACCACGGTAGTCGATGCTTGGTCGAATAGATCCATCCTTTTTTTTTTTAACAACGAGGAACCCGGCTCCGGCCGTGAAGGAGGACTTTCGTATAAACCACCTTTCAAGATTCTCCTTGACATAGGCCAACATGGCTTGAGTCTCTGGCAAGAAGAGAGGATATACCCGTCCACAAGGAGGTGAGGCGTCTATTCAATCGGATAGTTGTAAGACCGGTGAGGGGGAAGCATCTCAGCCTCCTTGTTGCTGAAGACGTCTGCAAACTGTGCATAGTGAGTGGGTAGTCCCACTAATGACTGGGACAGTGGAGGCTGGACGGGACGGATCTGTGACAGGCAGCAGTGGAGACATCTCCAGCCCCATTGGAGAACTTCTCCAGAAGTCCTGTCAATGACATGGTCATGCAGCAGGAGCCAAGGCAGACCCCGCATGAAAGTATTGATTGCTTTGGGCAAGACAAGGAATGCCATTGGTTCAGTGTGAAGAGCTCCAACTTGGAACCGCAGTGGCTTAGTCTCAGACACTATAGGATACCAGTGTGACTCTCAGCGTCACACTGACAGTTTATAATAATTTACACTACCTAGGTAGTATAATGTGTTATAGCAGCTATCAGTGCTGCAGGTCTTCAATTAAAAAAAAGTAATAAGTAAAAAAAAAGGTTATAAAAATGTTTTATAAAAGTGTAAAAATAAGTTAAGTTCAAAAAACAAAAAATGCTTATTTTCCTATAATAAGTATATTATTATAGGAAAAAAAATGTTAAAAGTATAATATTATTTTTCCCGCACGTTGAACGCTGAAAAAAAAAAAATTTAAAAACCATGGCAGAATTGCTATTTTTTTGGTCACCACCCCTCCCAAAATAAAGAATAAAAAGTAATCAAAAAGTGGCATGCACCCCAAAATTGTACCAATAAAACCTACAACCCGTTCTGCAAAAAATAAAACCTTACACCGCTTTTTCGACTGAAAAAGTTATGGCTCCCAGAATATGGTGACACAAAAAATTCATTATTTTATCGAAAAGTGATTTTATTGCACAAACGCCACAAAACATAAAAAAAACTATATACATATGGTATCGTAGTAATCGTATCGACCCACAGAATTAAGTAAAATTTAATTTATAGCGCACGGTGAACACTGTAAAAAAAAAGGGCAAAAAACATTGTCAGAATTTATGTTTTTTTGTCACCTTGCTTGCCAAAAAACCTAGTAAAAAGTAATCAAAAAATCGCATGTACCCCAAAATGGTACCAATGAAAACTACAGATTGCCTCGCAACAAATAAGCCCTCACACAGTTCCGGTGGAGAAAATATAAAAAAGTTCGGGCTCTCAGAATATAGTGACAGAAATTGTGCAGAGCGTTTCAAAAGCGGATAAGATCGGGCGCCATTTATCAGCACGACACTGGCCACATATCTATGAACTATTATGTATTTACCCTATTATTATACCCTCTTATTATTCCCTGATGTACTCTGCCCAGCTTACATACGACCCCACATTATAAACTGAAATACCAGCAAAAACCCAAACAGAACTATTACCAAGCAAAATCTGCGTTCCAAAAGCCAAATGGCACTCCCTTCTTCTGAGCCCTACAGCGTGCCCAAACACCAGCTTGCGTCCACATATATGTCATTTTATACCGGGTAGAACCTGCTCAACATTGTATGAGGTATTTGTCTTCAGTGGCACAAACTGGGCACAACATATTGTGCGTTAAAATGGCAAAACAGTGGAAAATTACAATTTTGACTTTGCACCATCCGCTGCGCATTAACCCCTTCGTGCACAACAACTTAATAGCATTTAGTGGTGTGGGGGGTTATATATGGAGCGGGCTCCATATGCTGCAGGTGTCAGCTGTGTATTACAGCTGACTCCCGGAACTAACGGACAGGAACAGCGATCGCTCTGTTACGGGAGCCTGTAAAAATTACATTATATTGCAATACATTACTATTGCAGTGTATTGTACCCGCAATCTAATGATTGCTGATTCAAGTCCCCTAGAAGGACTAATAAAATGTGTAAAAAAATAAGTAAATAAAGTTATTATTAGTAAAAAAATACATATTATATATTTAAAGTCCAAAAAGGACTACAGGAGAAACGGCTTTACAAATTTTGCTGTTATTTTTCTACATTATTCACTGTAAAAATAAAAAATGTCTGTTTTTTTTTAGAAAAAAATTTGATTTTCATTTTCACGGTTTAATTCCACTAAATTTAGCAAAAAAACTGTGGGGTATAAATGCTCACTATACCCCTAGATAGATTACTTAAGGGGTGTCGTTTCCAAAATGGGGTCACTTTTGGGGGTTTTCCACAGTTTTGGTACCTCTGCGCTCCAAAATCCAAATGACGCTCCTTCCCTTCTGAGCTCTGCAGTGCGTCCAAACAGCAATTTATTACCACGTATGGTGTATTGCCGTAATCGGGAGAAATAGCTTTACAAGTTTTGTGGTGCTTTTTACTCTTTATTCCTTGAAAAAATTTAAAAAATATATTTTTTTTCAGAAAAAAAAGTAGATTTTCATTTTCACAGACAAATTCCAGAAAGTATAGCAAAAGACCTGTGGGGTCAAGAAGCAAACTATACCGCTAGATAAAATCCAAGAGGTGTGTAGTTTCCAAAACAGTGTCACTTTTGGGGAGTTTCCACTGTTTTCACACCACAAGACCTCTTCAAACCTGACATGGTGTCTAGAATATAGTCTAAAAAAAGGAGGCCCCAAAATCCACTAGGTACTCCTTTGCTTCTGAGCCCTGTGTTTCAGTTCATTAGCAGACTAGGACCACATGTGGGATATTTCTAAAAACGGAAGAATCTGGGCAATAAATATTGAGTTGCGTTTCTCTGGTAAAACTTTGTGTTATTTTTTTTATTACAAATGAATTTCGGCACAAAAAATGTAATTTATAAATTTCCCTTCTACATTGCTTTAATTCCTGTGAAACGCCTAAAGGGTTAAGAAACTTTCGGAATGCTGTTTTGAATACTTTGAGGAGTGCAGTTTTTAAAAATGGAGTGATTTATTGGGTCTATCTGGTACATAAGACCCTCAAAGCCACTTCACATCTGAACTGGTCCTTGAAGAATAGCCTTTTGAAATTTTCTTGAAAATGTGAGAAATTGCTGCTAAAGTTCTAAGCCTTGTAACGTCCTAGAAAAATAAAATAATGTTAAAAAAATCTATGCAAATATGGAATATGTGAAATAGTAACTATTTAGTGTGGTATTACTATCTGTTTTATAAGCAGATACATTTAAAATTAGAAGAATCATAATTTTTGCAAATCTTCTTTCAATTTTGGTGTTTTTCACAAATAAGCAATGAATTTATTGACTAAATTTTTCCCCTATCATAAAGTAAAATATGTCACGAGAAAACTATCTCAGAATAGTTTGGATAGGCAAGAGCATTCCAGAGGTATTACCGCATAAAATGACACGTCAGATTTGAAAAAATGGGGCTGGTCCTGAAGATCAAAATTAGCTCGGTCCTCAAAGGGTTAAAGGGGATAAGTAATTTTTCTGCGGTAATCATGAAAGTTACTAGATCGTGTTTTGCAGGTTGGAAAGTTGGATCAGGTTTCCACAAGAGAACCAAGGTGGCCGACAATGTCACATGTTTGTTGCAAACATCTAGGATAGAGGAGGAGACTGCCAGCCAGAAAGTAGCAATCCTCGGACAGCTCCACCAGATGTGAGAGAGTAAACCAGTGTGGGCTCCACAACGCCAACAAAGATCATCCGAGGTGAGACCTACTTTGAACAGAAATTCCGGGGTTCTATATAGGAATTTTCTTGGACTCACACACACACACACACACATCTAGTGAAGCCATTAGAACTATGGAGGATCTGGGATAAGCCAAATTCATCAATAACCATCCTTAATTCCACTTCCCCGCCAGGATGAAATTAGTTTTTTTGTCTACCGGGGCTTTTCGAATCATGTCAGAATGGATCGTGGACAGAAATTTTTTAAGGGGTGAGTGGAAGCGGGTGATAACATCTAGACAGGATGCTTCAGGGAGAACAAGGAAATTATTTTTTAAAAATTTTACAAGGATTGCGTAAACCAGACAAATCCAGAGAGTTATTGTGGTGCGGTGGTAAAATGGAGGAGACATCTACGGAGATCAGGTCATCAAAGACCTCTGAGATAGGGGTGTTCCCTAATGAATCTCAGAGACCCTCTAGTTGGGGTTTACCTCCTAATATAATAGAGATCACACTCAAAGGGGCATTGGGGGAAAACTGTATGGGATGATTCGAAGAAGCAAGATGGGAACGAAAGGATATTATAGTGCCTCTGGATAGTAGGCTAATGTTTTTAGTGACCGGAAGGTGTGGGAACAATCCGCACAATAGCGGGGAGTGAGAGTTACTCAATAAATAGCGTTCAATATGTGGGGGGTTCGCTCCTTCTGCACAAGGAAACCCCCCTACTTAAGTGTGCCGCCAGGTAGTAATGATATGGGCCTTGCAGACCAGTCCCATCTAGGTGAGGCTTCAGAGACAGTAAATGATATGATAGTCTGGTATGTTTCTTAGACCATAAGAATTGTGCAAAGACTCTACGTAATTTGAGAAAAAAAGGACTGGGGTAGGAAATTGGTAAGGTCTGGAATAAGTATAAGAATTTGGGGAGAATGTAGGTTTTAAGAAAGTTTTTCCTGTCTAAGCGGGCTACAAAGGGGAGGTGTAGGCCGTCTAAGTGGGTTTGAATGTGTTGTAGGAATGGGCTAAAATTGAGAGAAAATAAGAGTGCAGGATCCTTAGGCAAGAGGATAACGAGGTGTTTAATCTCAGTGTCTGGCCATTTAAAGGGTGAGTTTCTTTTGATAGGATCTACAACTGCAGGGGGAGCCGAAACATTTAGAACTTCAGATTTATTAAAATGAATTTTGAAATGAGATGCTATTCCAAAGTTTTCAAAGATCCAAATAATATCCGGGAAAGCGGGTGCAGGGTTACTGATAATGAGAAATAAATCGTCTGCAAAAGCAACAGTCCGGGCGGAGCTTGACCGCGGGCAGAGAAGGTGGCATAGTTCGGAGCTCCTCGTATTACCGGATTGAGCTCATACCAGAAGCAGGATAATTTGCCTAAAAATGGGGAAAACAACCAAGGATAAAGGCCGGGACCTATCTGCCACGCCAAAACCGGGGAAAAATCTAGTGGATATGGATCAATACCTCCGTAGAAGACTTGACAAAGCTCAGGCGGGTGCTTCCAAGATGGCGCCAGAAAACGCTGCTGAGGATGATTCTGATGAGGGAAGCCTGGGAGATCATTCCGATACTAGGGGGGAGTCGGATATTGCCCCTGTCTCTAAAGACTTCATTAGAAGATTTCTCTATAAAGCCCTGGGTCCTATAGCTAAGGACCTTGCAAATATAAAGGCTGATTTACGCCATCTTGGGGATAGGGTGGACACTCTGGAAACTGCACACACTGCTGAGCTTACATCTGGAACAGCGGTGCATGACTCCCTCCATGTGCAACAGGATCACATTAATATGGCCCTCTTGCAACCTGAGGATCAAGAGAATAGGAGTCGCCGCAAAAATGTTAGAATACGCTGTTTGCCTGAATCTATTGCGTATGATGCTTTACCTAAAGTGGCCCATGAGATCTTTGGATTGCTGCTGGGGACTGAAGCTGCAGTGCTAATCAAAATTGAACTAATTCATAGGAGCGCTCAAAGCAAAACCTCGCTCCAACGACCCTCCTAGAGATGTTATTTGTGGCCTGTTGTGTTTTACTGATGCTGCGGCAATTTTGAAGGCGGCTAGAACATCTGAAAAGCTTAAATATGAGGGTTCATCTATCATTTTCTTTCAAGATCTGGCAGCTGTGGTGGCTGGACCCACTAAGAGTTAATAACACTCCGTTTAGGTGGTTGTTTCCCTTTGGCCTGGCTATAACCAAGAACGATAAGCACATTGTTATCAGGACACCCGGAGATCTGAAATCTGCAAGGGGTCTACTGGATATGCATTCCATGGACATTCCCTCATGGCTTCCTCTGTCTCATATGCCCAACTTTCTTGCTTTGCCTGCGCCGGATACATGGTCCATGGTCACCCATTACCGCTCACCTGGGATTAGTGCGAACATTTATTTGGATGCCTCCTGATACACTAATTCCCACTCCGTTTTGTATTTCTATTGTTCTTCTCATCCTTGGAACATATAGCACTCCTGCTATACACTTTTCAACTATATAAGTTTAATCTGTTTGATTTTTGAGCTTGATCTCGGTAGACACGCTTTTGGTCAACCGCATTTTTCTCTTGGAGACCTCCGTTCTTCAAATTTTTGAAGAAGCCATGTTTATGCAATATGTGAATGTCTGTCTTCTATCGTGTTGTTCCTTTTTCTCCTGTTATGGAGGAATTTTGCTAACTACACGATTATTGTTTTGTTCAATTTATATAAATGTCTCATGTGCTTCTGGATATTACTTCTTGTGTTCCTAATGGCTGTCTTTCTATATCATAAGTTTTCTGACAGCTTATTACCATGGCTGCACCTAAGATAGTTTTGCATAATGTGCGAGGTCGGAATATTCCACAGAAGAGGAGTCAAATTTTTAGAATGTTAAAAAAAGGATGCAACGAGTATAGTTCTTTTTCAGGAAACGCATTTTAAATTGCACAAGATTCCTTCACTTCCTACCCATGAATATGCCTTATGGTTTCATAGTCCATATCACTCGGCAGCTAGAGGGGAGAGCATTACTATCAATAAGCATGTCCCTTTTTTGGCAGAAATGAAAGATGTTGAGGGCAGATATTTGTTTGTTAACCCCTTAATGACCAGCCTATTTTAAACCTTAATGACCAAGCCATTTTTTAAGTTTTTCCATCGTCGCATTCCAAGAGCTATAACCTTTTTATTTTTGCATTGACATAGCTGTATAAGGTCTTGTATTTTGCGGAAACAAGTTGTATTTTTAATAATAGCACCATTTTGGGGGACATATTATTTATTGATTAACTTTTATTAACTTTTATTTGGGGGGAAATAGAAAAAAACCTGAACTTTCGCCACCCTTTTTTGCGTCTTAAATCTACGCCGTTTACCATGTGATATAAATAACACAATAACTTTATTCAGCGAGTTGTTACGATTGCAATGATACCAAATTTGTGTAGTTTTTGTATGTTTTACTACTTTTACACAGTAAAAACGTTTTTTTTTCAAAATTATTTGTTTTTGCGTCTCCATATTTGAAGAGCCGTAACGTTTTTATTTTTTTGCCGATGCGGTTGTATGAGGGCTTTTTTTTTGCGGGAAGACTTGTAGTTTTTATTGGTACCATTTTGGAGTAGATGCGACTTTTTGATCACTTTTTATCAGATTTTTTTAAAGTCAGGATTCACAATTCACAGAAAACAGCAATTTTTCCATAGTTTTTTTATTATTTTTTTTATGGCGTTCACCGTGCGGGTTAAATAATGTAATAGATTTATAGTCAGGGTCGTTACTGACGCGGCGATACCAAATATGTGTAACTTTTTAACTTTATTTTGTTTTTTTAATAGTAAAGCATTTTGTAAGGGGAAAAGCTGGGTTTTTCATTTTTTTTCACATTTTTATTTTTATTAACTTTATTAAACTTTTTTTTAACTTTTTTACTAGTCCCACTAAGGGACTATAATATGCGATTCTGCGATCGCTATTATAATACACTGCAATACTTTTGTATTGCAGTGTATTACTGCCTGTCCGTTTAAAACGGACAGGCATCTGCTAGGTCATGCCTGCGGCATGATCTAGCAGGCATTCACTCCAGGCAGACCTGGGGGCCTTTATTAGGCCCCTGGCTGCCATTGGAGACACAGACACTCGGCGATCTTATCGCCGGGTGTCGGTGGGATGAGAGGGAGCTCCCTCCCTCTCTCCAAAATCACTCAGGTGCGGTGCACGCTATTTTGCACCGCATCTGAGGGGTTAAACGGGTGAGATCGATACTAATATCGATCTCACACGGCAGAGCAGGGACGCCCCCCGCCCTCAGCTACATCTGGCAGCTGAGAGCAGAGACATTTGACAGCTCCCGGCTCTGTTTACTTATTCCGATGCCGCGACGTAAAAAGTCTATGGCATCGGAATAAGGCCCGTTAGTGACCGACGTAAATAGACTATGGGCCGTCACTAACGGGTTAAGGGAAAATTAGGTAGACATGTTTATACTTTGGCAAATTTTTATGCACCTAATAAGAACCAAACTTCTCGGCTAATACAGACCCTGCACTTGTTGCGTGATTTTGCTGAAGGGGTTTTGGTAGTTGGGGGAGACTTCAACCTCCCTTTGAATCCTGTGTTAGACACAACTGGCTCACATCATTTATCATATCGGAAACTGTCCAGACTTAATAAGACCTTATAGACATGTGGAGACTTTTCCATCCTACAGATAAAGACTTCACCTATTTTTCTCCCACACACAATATGTACCACAGATTGAACTATATTTTGCTTTCTCAGAAATGTACTAGTCTGGTACACTCTGTGGACATTGGAAATATATTGCTCTCGGACCATGCCCCTGTGTCTCGGACTATGAGATTAGTGGATATTCCTAAGGGAGATTGGTGTTGGCGGCTAAATAGTACTCTTATTGCTGATACTTCCAATGTGAAAGTCATTGAGAATCATTTGTTCCAATATTTTATACACAATGACATTGGTTCTGTGTCTGCGCCTATTCTGTGGGAAGCACATAAAACTGTTTTAAGAGGGGAACTCATTTCCTTGGGGTCCTATGTGAAACAACAGAGGACTAAGACTTGATTCTTTGTTTTCACAGATTTCTAGTCTTGAGGGTATAAATAAAAAGACGAGGGCTGTTTCTTCCTTAAAGGCATTGACTGATCTCCTGGATAGAGTGAAGGATTTTCAATAGTCTAATCCCCTTGGAGCGTCTGGTAGACGCCTTTACATCAATCTTCATTCAAATTATATACAGCGATTGTGAAAATCGCTTGTTCAAAAAAAACATTATTTGGAATAAAATAAAAAAATAAAGCAATTTTGAAAATCATTATCTCAAGTGTTCTTAGAGTGCTTTAGGTTTTTCTATGGACTTATAGACTGAAATATCAACAGCTTATTCTGTCACCTAGATTGGGGGGCATTGGGGATCCAGATATACTCACGTATTATAGGGCTAACCAATTAAATAGATGGAAAGATCACATTAGCGGTTCCAATCACTCTCTATATAATGACTTGGAAAGGGATCTTCTTTCCTTATCAGACAAATTATATTTAAGGAATCTACGGCATTTCTCCCCATCACTAACTGGTTCTAGTGTCTTATTGAAAGGTGTTATTTGAGTGGGGCAAGAGATTCATAATACACTCCCTCTTATATCTAAGAATTGCCCATTGTTGCCTTTAAGTCTGTTGTCATATTTAGTACATCCTAAACGTCCTCCACAACCAAGCTTTTGAGATAAAGTTGGGGATGTCACTCTCTCTTCCTTTTTTGACACAGAAGAACAGATATCAACTAATTTCTTATTTAGGCAGACAGGACTCATGTTAAAGGGCTTCTTGCAGATCAATGACTTTCAGACTGTCTGTACTAAATATGTTGCTACATGTTCTTCATGTTCATCAAGCCAGTTTGAGGGTCAATTGCAATGTTATGCTCCCCAAAAGAAGGCATTGGCCATTTCATATAAGTTTCTGTTGCAATCTCAGATTGACGGGAAACTTAAAATTATCAGTGAATGGGAAAGAAATCTCCAGACTTCTTTTAGTGAACAGTATCTAAAAATCGTTTTGACCCCTTAGTGACCACTAATACGCCTTTTTACGTCGGTCACTAATGGGCTTTAGGCTAGGCTGACGCCTTTTCACATCAGCCTAGTCTAAGTCCTGCACGGGTCTCCCGTGCAGGCAGGAGCAGGGGCTCTGCTGTCTGATGACAGCTGAGCTCCTGCTCCAACGCCCGCGATCGAAGTTTACTTCGATCGCGGCCGTTTAACCCGTTAAATGCCGCCGTCAATAGCGACTGCGGCATTTAACTTTGTTTACAGAGGGAGTGAGCTCCCTCTGTCACCCATCGGCGGCCCGCGAATGCAATCGCGGGTCTCCGATGGGGTGTCATGGCAGCCGGGGGCCTGATAAAAGCCCCCAGGTCTGCCCTGGACATATGCCTGTTAGGACGCGCCGGAGGCACGTCCTAACAGATTGCCTGTCAGATTTACACTGACAGGCAATAATGCTCTGGTATACAAAGTATACCAGAGCATTATAGCAGCGATCGGAAGATCGCACAGTAAAGTCCCCTAGTGGGACTAATAAAATAAGTCATCAAAGTGAAATAAAGATTATTCATAAAAAGTACAGTAAAAAAAAAAATAAAACCATTTTTTTCCATAAAAAGTGGTTTTATTTAGTAAAAGTGTAAAAAAAAAAAAAAAAGTACACATATGTGGTATCGCCGCGACCGTAATGACTCCATTAGTAAAGTTAATATGTAATTTAAACCACAAAGTGAACACCGTAAAAAAAAAAACGCAAAAAACCATGGCGAAATTGCAATTTTTTTCCATTGCCCCCCAAAAAAGTCATAATAAAAATTAATCAATAAGTCCCATGCACCCCAAAACAGTACCATTCAAAACTACATCTTGTCCCGCAGAAAAAAAGCCCAAAAAATCACTACATTGATGGAAAAATAAAAAAATTACAGCTCTTGGAATGCGATGATGCAAAAACAAATAATTTTAGTTCAAAAGTGTTTTTATTGTGCAAAAGTCGTAAAACATAAAAAAAACTCTACATATGTGGTATCACCGTAATCGTACCGACCCATAGAATAAAGGTAACATGTTATTTACGTCGCACAGTGAACGGCGTCAATTTAAAAACGCATAGAACAATGGCGGAATTTCAGTTTTTTTTTTATAATCCCCCCCAAAAAGGTTAATAAAAGTTAATATAAAAAATATATGTACCCAAAAATGGTGCTATTAAAAAGCACAACTAATCCCGCAAAAAACAAGTCCTCATACAGCTATGTAGACGAAAAAATAAAAAAGTTATAGCTCTTTGAATGCGACTATACAAAAACGAATAAAATAGCTTGGTCATTAGGGCCTACAATGGGCTGGTCACTAAGGGGTTAAAGCATTCCCAGGGGTTTTCCCAATGTATTAAGATTAAGACTTATTCACACGGACGTGTCTGTTTTGCGCGCACAAAAAACGCTGCGTTTTGCGCGCGCAAAATATCCGTGTGGCATCAGCATATGGTGCGTGGCTGCGTGATTTTCGCGCAGCCGGCATCATGATGACACTCTGTTTTTATGTTTACAAACAGAAAAGCACGAGGTGCTTTTTTGTTTTCATTCATTTATTTTACTACTGTAGCGTGCATCACGCGCGGCACCCGGAAGTGCTTCCGTGTGCCCTGCGCGATTTACACGCACCCATTGACTTCAATGGGTGCGTTCTGCGCGAAACACAGGCAAGTATAGGACATGTCGTGAGTTTCACGCAGCGCACATACGCTGCGTGAAATTCACTGACAGTCTGAACAGCCCCATTCACTAACATAGGTGACAAAATGACACGCATAGCATGGACGTATAACACGTTCGTGTGAATAAGGCCATAGAGAGAATTAATATAAACTTTTCTTACGATGGTATAGAACCCCTGAATGGTTGCATATGGTTAATCCTGAAATTCCTGCGACATGTTGGAGGTGTCAATCCAACATAGGCTCTTTATTTCATATTTGGTGGCAGTGCCCTTTGATCCACACTTATTGGGTTGCGGTGATTGATAAGATAAATGCTATTTGTTCCTTTTCTGTACCATGCTTACCTCAATCTATTGTTCTGTGGTTGCCTACTGATTCTTATGTGCCCAGTCGTAATAATGTACCCACTTTTTTTATTGCAGCCGCGAAGCTTTCATTCCTTTACATTGGAAGAGTATTTCCCCCCCCCCCCACAATCGAACAACGGGAGCTTATGGTTCAAGAGATTTCTTATAATAGAGGAACTTATACATTGGGAACGAGGAACGAGGGAAAAATTTCTTTGTATATGGTCTTCTTGGTGTGTTTATATTACCAATTCAAGGTCCTCTTCTTAACAAATAATATATGCTCAAAACCATAATTTACTAACTTCATTTGACAGCCAA
Source organism: Rhinoderma darwinii (assembly GCF_050947455.1). NCBI lineage: Eukaryota > Metazoa > Chordata > Amphibia > Anura > Rhinodermatidae > Rhinoderma > Rhinoderma darwinii. The sequence goes on from NC_134687.1 coordinate 144,575,724, forward strand.
AGTTTTGCTTGTAGTTCATGTTTTTGCTGTAAATTTTTCTCTCCAGTATTGATGTATTCAACCATCAGTGATATTGCCATTACCACATACTTATGATTTCTTGTATGTGGACATGAGACATTGTTTTTGTTTTTATTTTCCCTTCCTTATCCTCCCTTTTTCCTTTCGTTCCTATGTAGTCTTTACTTTTCCCTTTCCTTCCTTAGAATCTGGTTGCTTTCATTTGAAATTTGTAACATCAGTATATGTTGTTGCTGACTGCTTTATACAATGTGATTGATGTTGGTATGCTTTGATTTATTGTATGTTCTGTATCGTCATCTTTAACCAGTATAACCAATAAAAACAGTTGGAAAACATAAACAAAAGCAGCAGTCCGATGTGTAAAATATCCCACTGTTAGGCCCGCGATCCCATCTGACTCCCGGATCTTCTGGATGAAAGTTTCCATAGTTAGTATGAAGAGGGAAGGGTATAAGGGACACCCCTGCCTGGTGCCATTTAGTATTTGGAAAGAGGGTGGAAGAGTAACATTAAGTTTCAATCTAGCCCTAGGGGAAGAATACAATGAGAAAATGGCCTGAGCAAACCTGGGGGGAAACCAAATTTTGACAAAACCGTTCTCATGTAATCCCAGTTGACGCGGTCGAAAGCTTTTTCCGTGTCAGTACTTAAAAATACTAAAGGGACGTGTGATTTTCTAGCATAGTGTACAAGATTAATTAGGCGGGTAGTGTTATATCTGCCTTCCCATCCCGGAATGAACCCAGGCTGCTCCGGACCAATCAGGTTGTGCAGCAGGGGTTTGATCCTATTTGCGAGTAATTTAGCCCACAATTTCAGGTCCACATTCAGTTGCGAAATAGGACGATAAATGGGAACCCTTGAGCAAATTGTTGCAGACATTAAGAAATTAGGGGAGGGGGGGCGGAGCTAGCGGCGGACCTGAATGGACGTGTGCTGCTGAGCTCCGTAACTACCGACAGCTCATTTATCGCATAAGTTAGCGTGTTACAGCCAGCCATGGTCAAGATCGGCGGCAGTAAGTCCAGAGACGACCAGGATCCCCCCAGAACACTCGGGGCTCAAGGAAACATGGAGAAGTTTGTGAAAAGGGGGCCGGTGGGTGCAGGCGGACATGTGGCCAAGATGGCGCCGTCCTCCTCTCGCTCCCGGGAAGAAGATGTTGCAGGAGCAGCAGATGATAGCAGCGATGCAGGCAGCACTTCGACAGACTTGCCACTCACTAGAGACTTCTTCACAAAGGTACTTAATAAGGCTTTGGAGCCTTTGGTTAGAGATTTGGCAGACATTAAGCAAGATATGAGGCAAGTGGGGCAAAGGGTAGAGAAGCTGGAAGCTACTCAGGCGGCAATGCTTGATTTTAACACGGCAGTCACACAATGCTTCTCCTCGTGTCAAAAGCACTTTAATTCAGTATTCCGGGCCCTAGAAGACCAGGAGAATAGGAACCGCAGGAACAATCTGCGCTTTAGAGGGGTGCCAGAATCCATCACTGCGGATGCTCTTATGGAAAATATAAAGGGACTTTGCCGCTCGCTGATTGGCCCTAATACACATGCGGACATTGTTTTGGAGAGGGCCCACAGAGCTTTGCGCCCTAAACCAACTGCCTCAGACCCCCCGAGGGACGTAATATGCAGATTTCTGAACTACACGGATAAGGACGCTGTGCTGACTAAAGCAAGAAACACGGATGCCCTTACTTTACAAGGTTCTGTTATCTCTATATATCAAGATCTGGCATCTAGTACCCTTCAAAAACGTCGTCATCTGAAGCCGCTTACTGATCATTTAAGGAATAAGAATGTCATGTATCGCTGGACATTCCCGTTTGGATTATCATTCTTCTATGAAGGTCGTCGTATGTTGGTCTCATCCGTGACAGATCTGGAGTCCGTATATGCGCACTTGGATATAGAACCACTGGATATAGAAGACTGGGATCCGGTCTTGGATTTGACGTCTCTCCCTGCTACAGCCCACTTGACTCCATGGGAAGATGTTCCAGCTCCTAAACGTCAACGTAGCAAGAAGAAATCGGGACGTTTGGGCTCGCGTAGATTAGCAGGGGAAAGAGAGGAACTGCCTTGAATAACGGCGGGATAACATGCTTTATCCCAATATATTCTTTATTTTGACCATGGCGTGGACTGCTATGGCTAGATGAGCTGATTGTGACGATATATGGTTAACTTACCAGATTCCCCCCGGTGGAAGGTTCTGTGTGAACCGTTATTGTTCTTGTTCTCAGTTGTGGGGTACTGTCCCCCATCTTTGTTATTTTTGTTATCTTTGTTATTTATGTTTGCTCTTCCCCTCCCTGTCCTGTCGTTGGTACTTTTCGTCCCACATGTGTGCCTTATCTATGGTCCCGTGGTACTATGGAGAATGTGGGTTGTATCTCTTGGCTCGCCGTCATATGGTAGCAGAAAGTTTATAGGTTGGGTACTTGCCTGTCTGATTTGGGGATGTGATAATGTAACATACCTCTGCAATGTAATATGGCTGCTCTGAAGATAGTATCTTATAATGTGAAGGGCTGCAACTCCCCCTCAAAGCGATGCCAAATTTTTTCTTTTATGAAGAAAGCAAAATGTGATGTCCTTATGTTGCAAGAAACACATTTTAAGAAGGATCATTATCCAAATCTTTCCTTTTCTCACTTTCCAGTATGGTTTCATTGTGGTAGCAATAGTGGGGCCTCCAGAGGGGTGAGTGTGGGTTTTGGAAAAAATGTACCATTTGTCTGTTTATCTACCACTCTGGATCCAGAGGGCAGATTTATTATATTGAAAGGTAAGATAGGTACTCAATTTGTCACGTTTGTAAATCTATACGCTCCTAATGTTGGACAGGTATTGTGGTTGAGTAAGGTACTACTGGTAGTAGATTCAGTGGCAGAGGGTATGACTATTATAGGAGGGGACATCAACCTGGTTATGGATCCTTTAATGGATTCATCCGTTAAAAAATCGGCTTTATCATACAGAGCTCTGAGGAGGGTAAAAACTTATTTGGAGGACCGTGGCCTGGTTGATGTATGGCGATGTTTTCATCCCACGGAGGTGGATTACTCCTTTTATTCTCTTGTGCATAATTCCTATCAAAGGTTAGACCACTTTTTTCTGCACAAAACTAACCTTCAACATTGTAGTAACACAAGTATAGGTTCCAGAGTGCATTCAGATCACGCACCGGTTTTTCTGTCATTACAGATAGCTAACACACAAAGCAGATCGCCAAGGTGGAGGATTAATGACTCGGTATTAGGGCGTGGAGATGTAAAGGAGAATGTCAAACAAAAGTTGGAAGAGTATTTTAGACTAAATGCTTTACCAGACTCTTCCCCCCAGGTGGTTTGGGACGCTCACAAAGCAGTTGTTAGAGGGCACCTGATTAGCATATGTTCTCATATAAAAAAGGAAAGAGATAGAGAGGTAGAGGTACTTCTGTCCCAGATCCAGAAATTGGAAAAAATTCATAAGAAGTCCCTGGCTAGCCGACATTTGACTGAACTAAACGACCTTAGATCCCAGCTTAAAAACTTACTTAACGCTTCGTCGGCTAAATATTTTGAGAAGTCCCGACAAAATTTTTACGCTCATGGCAACAAAGCCTCTAAATTCATATCCAAAAGGGTCAAACAGCGGCAGGTTAACAACCATGTCCATATGTTAAAGTCACCTGATGGCAGTTTGACTTACTCAGCTCCTAAAATAGCTTCTTTGTTTAGAGACTTTTATCATAATCTTTATAATTTGGAGAAATCACTGCCCTCGGAGTGTCTGGCAGAGAGACCTGGGCTCATATCCTCTTTTTTAGACTCTCTCTCTCTTCCGGTCATCTCCGAGACGCAGGGGGAAGTGTTAGCAGAACCATTTACTTTAGCTGAACTGGAGACAGCAGTAAAGCAGTCCCCAGCGGGGAAGTGCCCGGGGCCAGATGGTTTATCTATAGAATATTATAGATCCTTCGGAGAGATTCTCCTCCCTCGCTTACTACGCATTGCAAATCTTACCACAGAAGGTGTACCTCTATCTGTAGATATGTCAAGGGCATATATCTCCCTCATACCCAAAGAGGGGAAGGACCATACGATCTGTGCTAACTTCAGACCTATCTCACTTTTGAATACAGATCTGAAGCGGATAGCAAAGATGCTGGCATCTCGTTTAAAACTGATCCTCCCAGACATTATTTCACCAGATCAGGTCGGATTTGTAATGCAAAGAGAGGGAAAGGACAACTCTACGAGAGTACTACACTTATTACATCACGCACAAAAAAACAGGGTTCCAACAGTCCTTCTCAGCACGGATGCGGAGAAGGCCTCTGATAGGGTTAGTTGGAATTTTATGAGACAGACTATGAGGGCATTCCACCTCCCTACACCATTCATTAATGCGGTTTTTTCAATGTATGCATCCCCCTCGGCAGTTATTACTGTGAACGGGGCCCTGTCCTCCCCTTTTGAAATTAGCAATGGCACCCGGCAGGGGTGTCCTCTTTCCCCCCTGCTGTTTGTCATGGTGATGGAGACTTTGATGCAGTCTATACGTTTAAAGTCAGATATAGCGGGTATGTGGGTAGGGGGGGTGGAACATAAAGTAGCAGCTTACGCAGATGACCTGCTACTGATTGTCACGAACCCTATTATTGCACTCCCAAAAGTTAAAGAAGTATTGGACTCCTTTGGGTACATTTCCAATTTCTTGATTAACGCAAGTAAATCAAAAGCGATGGGGATAGCGGTGTCGCCAGAGTGTAGAGAAAAACTGAGGGCTAACTCGGACTTTGACTGGTCGTCACCCCATATATCCTATCTAGGGATAAAGATGTGCGCAAATTGTGATGAGTTGTTCTCCTTGAACTTTTTACCACTCCTGTCCTCTTTACCAGACATGTTACAACGATTAGACTTGCCTTATCTGTCTTGGTTTGGTAGAAAGAACATTGTTATGTCCTATGTCCTGCCTGAGCTTACTTATCTGATGCAAACATTGCCAGTAGCTATTCCTCGGCTATATTTCTCTCGTATAATCAGATTTTTTGCTCAGTTTATCTGGAAGGGGAAAAGGGCGCGTATCGCGAGAGTCATTCTGACTCGGCAAAAAAGAACAGGGGGTATTGGTTTCCCAGACCCAGAACAATATTATAGAGCAATTCATTTAGCTAGGGTGCTTGATTGGGTGCGAGCACCTAGACATAAACTGTGGGTGCCGTTGGAGAACGCACTCTCCCCGTCACCGCTCAGGACTCTAGTATTTATAGACCCTTCTATGCTTTCGGATTGCGGCCCCTCGAATCCCTTTACACGGGCAACACTTTCAGTCTGGAAAGGGTTTGTAGCTAGCTTAGGGGGAATACAGCTGCCATCTCCTCTGATAGAGGTAAGGGATATTATAGGGGCAGCCACAAAAGCAGTAAGGGATAGTGCTCCGTTACATGTTAGCAGCTCTCAGATGCCGCTGGCTCAGCTATTAGATGATGAGGGTTGTCTAATTTCCCATTCTGCTATGCTGTCTAAATTATCGATTAACGAGGGGAATTTTTTACTTCTTGCATATATAAAGTCTGTTACTCTCACATGTTGTAGGTCCACCTCGTTTCACAGAGAAGCTAATTGGTTTGAAACACTATGTTCCCAGAATCGCACGCCGGTGAAGAGTATTTCTCAGATTTATGGAAGGATTTCTGTCCCTCTTGCAACTAGACCTCCATACTATATAGGATTGTGGGAAAGAGATCTGGGAAGGAAATTTTCTGAGGCCGAAATATCCCGAATATTGATCGCCCCACACAAAGCATCCAGATGCATTAAGATTCAGGAGAACAGTTATAAAATACTATCCCGTTGGTACAGGACACCAGATAAGACCTGCATGTATAGCTCCATGCATCCAGATACGTGCTGGCGTTGCAAGAGGGACAGAGGCACTTTTTATCATGTGTGGTGGGAATGTGCCCCGCTGAAAGAATGGTGGGGGAAAATTTTCTCAATATGTAACTCTGTGTGTAAGGGAACTATCCCGGTATCACCGGAAATTGCGTTACTTTCTGTTGCAGATTCTTCAGTCCCGGTAGTCCCATCTGCTTTATTCAAATTACTGATAGTGGCGGCTAGGCTTTTAATACCCCTACACTGGCTAACAGATACAGTTCCATCCTTAGATCATTGGATTGCGAGGGTAGATCAGATCTATAGGTTTGAGGAGTTATCTCATTGGAACTCACATTCGAGAGATAAATTTCTCAAGATATGGCATCCATGGAAAAAGTTCCGTAAATTTGTGTGACAGGATTTATTGTGAAGTAAGAGGTTAAAGTTATACCTTTGTAAGTGAAATGTAATGCTTGTCACTGATGTACCAATGACATCCCTCCTTTCCCCCCCCCCTTGGGTTTTTACCCGGTTCAATTTCCTCTTCCATGTTCCCCCTCCCCTTTTATGGTCTGTAAAGTACTTATAATATGGCATGGAATGTATTGCTTATTTGGGCAGACGTATATCTTCTGTATTGTTGGAAAATTCAATAAAAAATTTAAATATAAAAAAAAAAAAGAAATTAGGGGAGAAGGAGACCCTGACATTTTTTAAGGTAAGAAATAGGAAAGCCATCTGGACCTGGGCTTTTTCCATTAGGCACCGAACTCAACGTGAGGATCAGGAATGAAAATACTATTTATCCCCTCCAGCAGCCAATTAACCTGGTTGACATTAGGTGCGTACAGATTATTTTTTGTAGTCATAGTCCCAGCAAGGTGAACTTTTACAAACAGGAAGAGGCCCTCAGAGTCACATTGAAACACAGTGGGAGAGAAAGGAAGGGTCCTCTTAATAGCAATGCTAGTGCCTTTGGAAGTAGAGGAAGGGTGTGTGCTGTGGAACCACTGCGAATAATAGTGACGGGACAGATGGGGGATATTATGGGATTTATAATTAGTCCCTTGCAGTAGAAGAATATCAGAACCAGATTTTCTTGAAAGGGAAAGTATTTGGCTACGCTTCCTAGGGTCATTGAACCCCTTGACATTATATGAAGTAACACAACATTCTGACTACCCATGAAAATTGTTTACTCTGGGGGAGATGCCCAGAGTGTAACAACACCTCTCTGAGGGCCAGAGTCATTCAACCGTGCAAGACTGAGGAGAATGAGCACAGTAAACCTCCAATGGATGGAGGACAGAAAAAAAATAAGTAGGGGGTACAACTGGATACTATAGATCCACAACTACCCAGTCGAGAGATCTGGGCCAATGTGTAACCGTAAGGGGAAGGAGGGGTGTAAAACAGAAATAGAGGAGTTGCAAAGGGAGGGAGGTTGACTAAAACAGTCATAGTGGATGGTGTATCAGGGGTAGGGCAGTACCCCAGGATCCAATATAAATGCAAAGATATTCAAACTTAGTTCAGAAATACAAAAATAGAAACATAAATGGTATGCTTGTAAGTAAACATTGCAAAACAGACATCACATTTCCCAGCTGAACCTGCAGAGAAAGGGTCAGTGACAGCATGTAGAAACAAAATAAAGGATTTCTCAGAAATCAGGTAGTTTCCCACACTTCTTGCGCTACTTGCTTGATTTGCTTGGGCCCACAACTTCCCAAGGAGTGGGGGGATGTAGAGTGGGAAGAGAAGCTAGGTCTTGAACTCCCACCCTGTCAGGTATGGATAAATCAGACTGACTTAGGGCTCCCAGGGCATCAGGGAGGTCTATATGATGATAGATGACAATTAGTCTGCCAGAAGCCAAAAACGTGATTCCAAACGGGAAGAGCGATCTGTATGGGATACGTTATGACGAAGTTCATCGGTCAGGGGCTTCATAATCCTCTGCTTCGTTAGCGTAACCGTGGAGAGGTCTTGAAAAATAGCAATGGAAGAGTCCTCAAATCGAAGAGGGTGTATATCCCTGGATTTCCGCAAAATAGCCTACAGATGATATCTCTAGGAGGTTAGGTAGGTTTAGGTTTAGCTCTGAGAGCTCTGTGGGGCCTTTCAATCGAAATGTCCTCTTGGAAGGTGTCATCCAGGATTGAGATTAACAGTTGTTTAACTGTAGAATTCAAGGTTTCCGACTCTATGGACTCCGAAAAGCCCTCTATGCGCATATTATTCCACCGTCTTCTATTATCCTGATCCTCTATGAGATCCATCAACTAGTTGAGATGGGTTTGGCAAGCTTGAAAAGAGGTAATAGCAGCCGCATAGGCAATAACCTGTGAGAGGATTCCAAATTCTCCACCCTAGAGCCAATGTGTTTAACCTCCTGATTGATGTCCTGTAGGTCCCGTATCACGGGTTCTAGGTCTTTGATCAGAGCGCTGTTGATGAAAGATCTGGATATGGGCAAATTCAAGGCAGAATGTTGATCCTCATCCTCGTTGCCTGAGTCCTGTTATGAACTAGCAGGAGGTGTGGTCGGGCCCATTGCCGAAGTCTCTGAGGTAGCTTTAACCAAGTCTGAAGCAGAGTTCTTTTTTAGGAAGATATCAAGGATACTATTTCTGGTAGAGGCAGCAGATTCTCTAGGTTTGCTGGGACCGATTTTGACCATCGTAGATGTTTCTTTCGCTCAAAGGATCATAGGGCTGCCCAACATAGGTCTAGGATCAAGGCATATTTAGGCCTTTATGATGGACGAAAATGTAGACCCCTGTAGCGAGGTCCAGAAAAATTAGGACCAGGACCCTTGCTAGTCCAGCGGACAAGCGGGTAGTTTATGCTCAGCAGAGCAACCCCCAAATGGCAGGCATCAATGTCCAGGTGGTAAAGGCAGGTGGGGTTAGTGGGGGGAGGTTGATGAAGCGGTGTAACGGTGGGCTTATCACCAAGTCAATTGCCTCACAGAGGCTACTCACCAACCCCCATGAATGTCCGCTTGTAAAGGCAGAAGGGTGCCTAAGATGGCGGGTAAGATTGCAGTTGCGCCCCTGTATCAGCTGCCCGGACCCCATAGGTTGGAGCAGGAGCCCAGTTGCAGTAGTATGTGGGGTGAGAGGTCCGGTAGTCAGTACCGCCGTCCTTGGGGCTCCAGAAGGGATGCCGGGCGAGCCGTCTCCACGGCCGTGGCCGTTGTTGGAGAGGCTTAAGTCCCGCCAGTAGACCGTGAAATCGGACAGGTGCCGAAAACGCCGAACCCGGTCCAAAAATGATCAGTAGGAGGTGAGGACTGTAGGGCTGATGGTGGAGTTCTGTTATCGGCTATGGATCAGGTAGGATGGCGCTGGATAAGGCTCAATGGTCAGGAGCTCTCCTCAGATGTGACCATCCAGTTCTGCTGCTAGCCACACCCCAATTTATTTTCTTTTTACAGAAATTCCATTTGAATCCATTTTAATTTACCAAAGAAACACAAATCAATATTTATTGCCTAGAATCTGCAGTTTTTAGAAATATCACACAGTGTGCTTCTGAGGCCTGTGTTTCAGTCTATTAGCATAGGAGCACCTACTGAATTTTGGGGCCTTCTTTTTATTAGATTATATTTTAAGCACCATGTCAGGTTTAAAGAGGTCTTGTGGTACCAAAATAAATTAAACACCCCAAAGAAGACCCCATTTTGGAAACTACAAACCACAAGGAATTAATCTAGGGGTGTAAAGAGCACTTTAAAACCAACATGGTGTTTCATAGATTTTATTAGAATTTTGACGTAACAATAAAATAAGATGTTTTTTCCCCAACATTTGTAAATCAACTTCTCCAGAGTATGTAAATACCCCATATGTGGTCATAAACTACCATCTGTGCACACGGCAGGGCTCAGAAGGGAAGGCACGCCATTTGGCTTTGGAGCACATATTTTGCTGGATTGGTTTCTCGGCACCATTGCATATATGAAAAGCCCCTAAGGTACCAGTACAGTGGAAATGCCCCAAAAGTGACTCCATTTGGGAAGCTATACCCTAGGGGAATTAAGCTAGGGGAGTAGTGAGTGTTTTGACCCCACAGGTGTTTTAAAGATTTTATTAGAATTGAGCAGTGAAAATATATATATATTTTTTTCCAATAAGATGTAGGTTTAGCTCAACATTTTTAATTTTCTCAACAAATAATAGAAGAAAAAGCACCCCAACATTTGTAAAAAAAATTCTCCCAAGTACGGCAATACCCCATATGTGGTCATAAACTGTTGTTTGGACACACGGAAGGGCTCAGAATGGAAATAGTGCCATTTGACTTTTGGAGTGCAGATTGTTTTCCCTGCACCATTTCACATTTACAAAGGTCCTGTGGGACCAAAACAGTGGAAACCCCCCAGAAGTGAACTCATTTTGGAAACTACACCCCACCAGGTATTTACCTAGGGGTGTAGTGAGCATGTTAACCCCACAGGTGTTTTCCAGAAATTAGTGTTCACTTAATGTTGCAGAGTGAAAATGGCAATTTTTCCATGGATATGCGATTTCCAATGTGTCCAATAGATGGTGCCCAGCTTCTGCCACCATGAAAAGACAGCTCCGTAATTATTATGATGTGTTTCCCAGTTTTAGAAACACCCTACATGTGGCCCTAATCATGTGGTCTGGACATTCAGCAGGGCTCAGGAATGTAAGTTTACCACGTGAAAATGAGTCCTAATTTGGCGATTTACAAAGAATTGGTTCACAATTGCAGAGCCTCTGATGTGAAATAACAAAATAAACCCCTGAGACACCACTCAAGACATTTATTAAGAGGTGTAGTGAGCATTTTGACCCCACAGGTCGTTTCCTTCAATGATTGTGCTGTGGATGGTGCAAAGTAAAAACTGCAATTTTTCCCTAGATATGCAGTTTCAGTGGCACACATGTTGTGCCCATTTTGTGCCACTGGAGACACACAATCCAAAAATTGTTAAAAAGGTTATCCCGGGTATGGCGATGCCATATATGTAGATGTAAACTGTTGTTTGGGCACAGTGTAGGGCTCAGACGGAAGGGAGTACCATTTTGAAGCGTGGATTTTGCTTGTTAGTTGGTTTCTGGGATTTACTGGTATTTCAGTTTATAATATGGTTGCATATGTAAGCAGGGCAGAGTACATTAGGGTATAATCAGGTAATATAGTAGTGGGGTAAAAAAAAAAACAATAAAATATTCTATAGATGTTTGTATGCTGCAAAGCAATCCTTTCTGCTGAGGGCAGTGTCACACACTGAATAATGTCCTTTCTTATCCCCCTTTTGGTATACACTCTGCACCTTTGCTGTTTGGGGAATTTTGCTGGGAAAGTGTTGTCCCAGTATAATATAGTAGTTACAAGGTTCGGATAGCACTAGGTAATGGTGTGGGTGCATGAGTAGGGGCCCAACCCGATCCAGTAGAGAAAAGAAGTACTATGCACACCTATATGGAGTTATTTATCCAAGCAAATAATTTATTTATCTGTAGCCAGTGACAGTGAGCGCCTCACACAGTGGTTACCCGCCAATCTTATAGTGCCATCCACGCAGGACCAGCATTGACTAAAGTGCCTGAGGAAGGTCTAGGTTTTGACCGAAACACTTGTATAAATAACTCCATATTGGTGTGCATAGTACTTCTTTTCCCTAGTATAATATGGGCACCCTTGCTTCCAGCAGATATGTTTGAGCCCTCCCCTTCCCGGTTGCCTAATTTTACGGCCTTGATAAATCGCCTCATGGAACAGAAATGTTTGCCCTCGGGCCTGCATAACTACATATTTTGTCTTTCCTGACATATGGGAGCCTTTACTTATTTTATTTTTTCATAGACATAGTGGTATGAGGGCTGTGTTTTTTCAGGATGAGCTGTAGTTTTTATTGGTACCATTTTGGGGCCCATACGACTTGTATGGTTTATTTTTATTTTTTTCAATATTAAATAACTTGATAAGGGAAAAAGGGAGATTACAGCTTTTTTTTTAAACTTTTTTTTAGTCCACTAGGGGACTTGAAAGTCCAACTGCTTGGTTGCATTTCTATTACATTACATTACACTACCTATGTAGTGCAATGCATTAGAACTGTCAGTCGTTTACTGACAGCAAGCAGATTAGGTTCCGCCTCTGGGCGGGGCCTAATCAGCTTCCATAATTGGCAGACCAGGAGGCCTCCTGTTGCCATAGCAGCTGACGCCCCCGGGATCGCGTCGCAGGGGTGCTGATTTGCTACAAACCATTTAGATGCAGCGATCGCTTTTGAGCGCATTTAAAGAGGCTCTGTCACCACATTACAAGTGCCCTATCTTCTACATAATGTGATCGGCGCTGTAATGTAGGTAACAGCAGTGTTTTTTATTTAGAAAAACTATAATTTTTGACAGGGTTATGACCTATTTTAGCTTTATGCTAATGAATTTCCTAATGGACAACTGGGCGTGTTTTACTTTTTGACCAAGTGGGCATTGTGGAGAGAAGTGTATGACGCTGACCAATCAGTGTCATACACTTCTCACCATTCATTTACACAGCACATAGTGATCTTGCTAGATCACTATGTGCAGCCACATACACAAATACTAACGTTACTGAAGTTTCCTGACAGTGAATAGACATCACTACCAACCAGGACGTGATGTCTATTCAGAATCCTTCGGCACAGCAAGCGTTATCTCATTTTAAATGACAGTTTACAGCGTAATCTTCACACAAACGTTACTGAAGTGTCAGGATTCTGAATAGACATCACATCCTGGCTGGTGGTGATGTCTATTCACTGTCAGGACACTTGAGTAATGTTAATGTGTGTGTATGTGGCTGCAGATAGTGATTTAGCAAGATCACTATGTGCTGTGTAAATGAATGGGGAGAAGTGTATGACGCTGATTGGTCAGCGTCATACACTTCTCTCCACAACGCCCACTTGGTCAAAAAGTAAAACACGCCCAGTTGTCCATTAAGAAAGTCATTAGCATAAAGCTCACATGGGTCATAACTCCATCAAAAATGATCGTTTTTCTAAATAAAAAACACTGCTGTAATCTACATTACAGCGCCGATCATATAATGTAGAAGATAGGGCACTTATAATGTGGTGACAGAGCCTCTTTAAGGGTTTAATGGCGGGAATCGGTTCCTGCCATTACAGCAGGGTGTCAGCTGTAACTTACAGCTGACACCTGTGGCTGATTTCACGGGCTCAGCTTCTGAGCCTGTGCCATGCATTTGTTGAAAGTATACAACAAATTCCGGGAAGCACTATCTTTCCATGACGTATACTTACGATAAATGTCGGGAAGGGGTTAAAGAAATGGCATTGGTTAAAAAGTTAAAAATAAGTGGTTTATTTATTTTTTTACAAAAGCCATCCAAGAATTATCCCTTTAGGGGGGCAGATGCCAGACCAGTGAATACACACACACACACACACACACACACTGCGCTGGTTATGGAAGAAGCAATGGAAAACATAGTGGAAGAGGAATGCACCGAATACTGACTCAAACTGACAGTTTCATTGTCAGTGGTAATATCATCCTGCTGTGAATCAGCTGGGCGAAAATATCTTCCGTGTTTTCTTCACTAATATCAGACTTACTGTGCTGGGGCCTGCTAGTGGTACTACTACTTGCTGCCGTACAGCTGGCAACTACAATGCTGCCTCTACCACCACCACCACCCACATTCTGCTTAATGCCGGATGATGTGGCACGGGTCACTCCTCCTACATTACCATGTCCCCATCTTCTGACACCCTGTCTTTTACCAAACGTTTTAACGGAAACACTATTTTTTTGTAAAGTACAGTGAAGTTTACCGCTCAGACGGCACTGGTAACAGTCCAATATCATTCAGTATGGGCTCTCTCCCAGAAAAATGCAGTGGACAGTCCGCAATCCAATGAGGGTGTGGATGGTAATTCTTATCCTTGTAGTTCCACCAAGCTCCTTATCGTCTCTCTCCACATTCAATGAACTCCTGGTAGGAAAAGGATCTTATGTCTCTAATAGATGGAAAAAGGAAGACACATAGTGCAACACCCTCTGCAAAAAGATTGCTCCACGCCAAGTTTAATCCATACTCACAGAAGTAACAAGAAATAAAAGCATCAAGGTAAGTAAAAATCGTTAAAATTTCTAGGCGGCACGCCAAACACTCTCGCCCGACCCTGGGTTTCGCCCTTCCGGCTTCCTCTGGGGCATGTGTGACGTGTCTAATTAACAGGTTTATATAGCCGCATATCATTTAAATTTACATAAATTTACATAGATAAAAAATGGTTAAAAAAACATATACACCCACAATGATCTCTGCAATATATAGAGATAATCTGATCTTACCATCATAATCGTATACATATATATACACTTTTATTATTTTTATATAAATGCCTAATCTCTTTAAAAAGTAAAAAAAAATATATAATATATTATGCTAAACAAGCCTATTTGCCACCTTTATAGTTGGTTAGATTCCACATATCATCCCATATCCATTATATTGATTTTTATTTATATTTTATCAATTGTTTTATATTTTTTCTGTCTCTAATTTTCCACTTAGTCTGAACTGTGGCCAATCTCTAAAGCTTCCAGAGCTTCAGTGAGCTGCAGCTAATCAGAACAATTAAGTTCTGCTGAGACAAGATCCCTTGGTCAAAATGCTATGTGTGAACAAGTCTCTTACTAATACTATACATAGGGCATTTTTTTGCATAATTGTTTTCATAACATGGAACTACCAATATGGACCAGAATATCTATCAGATGATATCTCACCAATATTAATAAGTACTTGTATAAACAAAACAAAAAAAAAAAACATTTTTATAAAAAAACACTTCAATTCGAAGTCTGAATTGAGTCCTAAGGGCTGAAGCGTTTTTAATTGATAGATCCAAAAACTTTCTTGCTTGCTCATTTTTTTAATAAAATCCTCCCCCCTCCAATGATTATTAATTGTCTCAATAGCAAAGAATTTAGTGTCCTTGGGATATTTATGGTGGAATTTACAATAGTGTGCTGACACACTATGGTCCATCTTGCCTTTTCTGATGTTATTACAGTGTTCTGCTATTCGAGTTTTCAATTTGCGGGCTGTACGTCCTACATATAACTGCCCACAGGGACACTGCAATAAGTATATAACCCCTTTAGTATTACACGTTGTAAAATGTTTGATCTCATATTTTCTTTTATTTTCGGCATCCATAAAAAAGGTAACATTCCCCTTTCTTTTATTATACCCCACTTCTTTACAAGCTTTACACTTGTTACAGGAAAAAAATCCTTTTGTCGCAATAATTGGTTTTGTAGGAGCTTTTATAAAACTATGAGTAATTTTATCCTTTATATTAGGTGCCCTACGATGTACAATACTAGGATTTTTGGGCAACCTAGGCCCTATAACAGGATCGTTCCTTACAATATGCCAATTTTTTTTAAATAATATTTCGTATCAATGAAGAACTTGTGGAATATGTGGTAATGAACGGAACCCTTAATGTTTTATCATTATCATCAATTCTCTTTGTATGAAAATTATAAATTTTTTTGATGTTATCGCCAGAATGGACTGCGATTTCTTCTCTAACCTCCTTCAATGCTAACGACACCCTCTGTTCCTCATAATTCCTTTCTATCAAACGAGATTTAAAGATACCTGTATACCCCACAAATTAGGGATACAGGCTGTAGAACATACTCTTGGTATGGATAAAAATATGACTCCTGAGCAAGGTCGTTTTATTATAGACCTCATTAGGTTTAGTTTAGAGAAGAATTATTTCTGGTATAATTCAGACTATTACCTTCAGACTGCCGGTACTGCTATGGGCGCTAAATTTGCACCAAGTTATGCAAATCTGTACCTGGCAGTCTGGGAAGATTCTTTTATTTACTCTAGTAATAATCCTTTCTGTGAATTCATAAAGTTGTACAAACGTTACATAGATGATGTGGTTATCATTTGGGAAGGAACAACAGAGAATTTATTAACTTTCATAGATTATATTAATAACAATAAATGTAATCTGACCTTTACTTCAGAGTATGATAAAAATAGAGTTAGCTTTCTGGATTTGGAAATTTTTATAGAAAACAATGTACTTTACACCAAAAATTATTTCAAACCTACTGACTGTAATAGTTATATTGAATGTTCAAGTTGCCATTTCAAACCTTGGCTTCGGAATATCCCAAAAGGGCAGTTTAAAAGGATAAAGAAAAACAGTACAAAAATAGAGGACTTTGATGTACAGTCACAAGTTATTAAATCTCGTTTGATAGAAAGGAATTATGAGGAACAGAGGGTGTCGTTAGCATTGAAGGAGGTTAGAGAAGAAATCACAGTCCATTCTGGCGATAACATCAAAAAAAATTGATAATTTTCATACAAAGAGAATTGATGATAATGATAAAACATTAAGGGTTCCGTTCATTACCACATATTCCACAAGTTCTTCATTGATACGAAATATTATTAGAAAAAATTGGCATATTGTAAGGAACGATCCTGTTATAGGGTCTAGGTTGCCCAAAAATCCTAGTATTGTACATCGTAGGGCACCTAATATAAAGGATAAAATTACTCATAGTTTTATAAAAGCTCCTACAAAACCAATTATTGCGACAAAAGGATTTTTTTCCTGTAACAAGTGTAAAGCTTGTAAAGAAGTGGGGTATAAAGATCCCAAGGACACTAAATTCTTTGCTATTGAGACAATTGATAATCATTGGAGGGGGGAGGATTTTATTAAAAAAATTAGCAAGCAAGAAAGTTTTTGGATCTATCAATTAAAACCGCTTCAGCCCTTAGGACTCAATTCAGACTTCGAATTGAAGGGTTTTTTATAAAAATGTTTTGTTTTTTTGTTTATACAAGTACTTATTAATATTGGTGAGATATCATCTGATAGATATTCTGGTCCATATTGGTAGTTCCATGTTATGAAAACAATTATGCAAAAAAATGCCCTATGTATAGTATTAGTAAGAGACTTGTTCACACATAGCATTTTGACCAAGGGATCTTGTCTCAGCAGAACTTAACCCCTTAAGGACGCAGCCTAGTTTTGGCCTTAAGGCTCAGAGCCCATTTTTCAAATCTGACATATTTCACTTTATGTGGTAATAACGTGGGAATGCTTAAACCTACCCAAGCGATTCTGAGATTGTTTTCTCGTGACACATTGGGCTTCATGTTCGTGGTAAAATTTGGTCGATATATTCAGTGTTTATTGGTGAAAAATTGCAAAATGTAGAGAAAATTTTGAAAAAATTGCATTTTTCAGAATTTAAATGCATCTGCTTGTAAAACAGACGGTTATACCACCCACAATAGTCACTAGTTCACATTTACCATATGTCTACTTTAGATTGGCATCGTTTTTTGAACATTCTTTTATTTTTCTTGGACGTTACAAGGCTTAGAACATAAACAGCAATTTCTCATATTTTTAAGAAAATGTCAAATGCCTTTTATTTAAGGTACCTGTTCAGTTCTGAAGTGGCTTTGAGGGGCCTATGTATTAGAAACCCTGATAAAACACCCCATTTTAAAAACTAGACCCCTCAAAGTATTCAAAACAGCATTTAGAAAGTTTTTTAACCCTTCAGTCATTTCACAGGAATTAAAGCAAAGTGGAGGTGAAATTTGCAAATTTCATTTTTCTTGCGGAATTTCCATTTTATTCATTTTTTTTCTGTAACACAGAAGGTTTTACCAGAGAAACACTACTAAATATGTATTGTCCAGATTCTGCAGTTTTTAGAAATGTCCCACATGTGGCCCTACTGCGCTCGTGGACTAAAACACAAGCCCTAGAAGCAAAGAAGCACCTAGTGCATTTTGAGTCCTCTTTTTTGTTAGAATATATTTTAGGCAGCATGCCAGGTTTGAAGAGGTGTTGAGGTGCCAAAACAGTAGGAATCCCCCAATAGTGACCCCATTTTGGAAACTACACCCCTCAAGGAATTAATTTATGGTTGTTGTTACCATTTTGACCGCACAGTTTTTTCACAGCACGTATATGAATTGGGCTGTGAAATGAAAAAAATGACATTTTTTCCAAATAAATGTCATTTGTGATCAAAATTTCTTATTTTCACAGGGAACAAAATACCCCATTTGGTTGCCCAATTTGTCCTTAGTGTGGCAATACCCCATTTGTGGTGATAAACTGCCGTTTGGGCCCATGGGAGGGCTCAGAAGGAAAGGAGCGCTATATGTTTGTTGGAGTCCAGATTTTGCTGGATTGGTTTTTGGGTGCCATGTCGCATTTTCAGAGCCTCAGGGGTATCAAAGCAATGGAAACACACCAAAAGTGACCCCATTTTGGAAACTACACCCCTCAAGGAATTCATTCATGGTTGTTGTTAGCATTTTGAGCACACAGTTTTTTCACAGCACCTATTTCAATTGGGCTGTGACATCAAAAAAATGACATTTTTTCCAATAAGATGTAATTTTTTATCAAAATTTCTTATTTTCACAGGGAACAAAATGCTCAATTTTGTTGCCCAATTTCTCCTGAGTGCAGCAATACCCCATTTGTGGCAATAAACTGCCGTTTGGGCCCATGGGAGGCCTCAGAAGGGAAGGAGCGCTGTGTGTTCTTTGGAGTCCAGATTTTGCTGGATTGGTTTTCGGCTGCCATGTCGCATTTTCAGAGCCCCAAAGATATCAAAGCAATGGAAACCCACCAGAAGTGACCCCATTTTGGAAACTACACCCCTCAAGGAATTCATTTATGGGTAATGTGACCATTTAGACCCCATAGTTTCTTCATAGAACTTATTTGAATTGGGCTGGGAATTAAAAAAAAATTGCTTTGAGGGGCCCATATATTAGAAACCCCTATGAATTTTTTCCAATAATAAGTCATTTTAGCTCAAAAATTCTTATTTTCACAAGAAATAAAATACTCCATTTTGTTGCCCAATTTGTCCTGAGTGCGGCAATACCTCATTTGTGGCAATAAACTGCCGTTTGGGCCCATGGGAGGGCTCAGAAGGAAAGGAGCGCTGTGTTCTTTGGAGTCCAGATTTTGCTGGTTTGGTTTTCGGGTGCCATGTCGCATTTGCAGAGCCCCAGAGCTATCAAAGCAATAGAAACCAATCACAAATGACCCCATTTTGGAAACTACACCCCTCAAGGAATACATTTATGGGTGTTGTGACCATTTTGACCCCATAGTTTTTTTACAGAACTAATTTGAATTGGGCTGGGAATGAAAACAAAATTATTTTTTTCAAATAATATGTAGTTTTGGCTGAAAATTTCTTATTTTCACAAGAAACAAAATACCCCATTCTGTTGCGCAATTTGTTCTGAGGGCCGCAATACCCCATTTGTTGTGATAAACTGCCGTTTGGGCCCATGGGAGGGCTCAGAAGGAAAGGACCACCATTTGGCCTACTGGGGATTTTCTAGTGCGAAGTCATGTATGCAGAAGCACCTGAGGTACCAGTACAGTTGAAACCCGCAAGAAGTGACCCCGTTTTAAAAACTACACCCTTAAGGCATTCATCTAGAGGTGTAGTGAGCATTTTGACCGGAGACCTACACCCCATAAACTGTAATGTGGATTCTCCCGGGTATGGCAAAACCCTACATGTGGCTGTTATCAAAGAAAACATGATTACAGTACGTGACAGTTGTCCTGCAGCGAGGCAGGGACTCCTAGCATCGTACATAAGTATGATGCTAGGAGCCCGGCTCCCTGCAGTGTGTTCGGTCCGGTACTTGCGTCCGAAATACGTCCGTCAATTACGGACGTAATTAGTGTGTGTGCACATACCCTTAGGATGAGCCATAAACCTGATTGCCTGTCAGTTTATCAGTGACGGGCAGAAATGCTTTGGTATACTGAGTATACCAAAGCATTATAAAATTCATCAGCAAATTGAATTTGAAGTCTCAATAAAGTTTATTTTAAAAAAAAGTAAAGCAAAAAAGTAAACTTTTTGTTGCATAAAAACAGATTTTATTTTACATATGTTACGAAAATGCACAAATATGGTTTCACCACAATCATAACAACTTTTATAATAACGATAACATGTTATTTAAACCGCACGGGGAAGGTCGGCAAAAAAAAAAAAGGTGGCAAATTTTCTTTTTTCTATTCCCCTCCAAAAAATTATGAAAGTTAATCAACAATTTATATATATCCCCAAATGGTTCTATTAAAAAATATGACAAACCCACATATGGTTAAAGCAACAGAAAAATAAAAAAAACGTTTGGGCTTTTGGAATGTGGGAAATCACAAGGAACTGACTGAATACCATTGAAAATGTTTAAAAGATTAAACAAAATACTATTTAATTTCTTATTACAATTTTTTTTAACAGCACAGAAGACAGTTTTTCCATATTCACAGAACGCAATAATCCCTCTATTATTGAAAGCAGATACAGATCCTTCACTGATTGATTCATACAGACTGGTATCACTTTTTTTTAAAAAAACCTTTAAAGGCTATGTAAACCTTTAAATCAAAATTATTATTTTTTAAATAAATCCATGTTTTAAAACAACTTTTAAATGAACTCTTATTGAATTTTGTTTTACTTTATAAGATACAGCTGCCTGTATACATAGAAGCTGTATCCTTATGTTAAAGCCGATTCCATCAGGTCAGCTGCACTTATGTGCACACGGTAGCAGGCTTTTACGTCTGAAATGACACTGTTTTCAGGAGAAAACAGCTGCCTCGTTTCAGACGTAAATGCTCCTCCTCGCATTTTGCGAGGCTTCTCTGACAGCCGTAAATTTTGAGCTGTGCTTCATTGAGTTCAATGAAGTACGGCTCAAATTACGTCTGAAAGAAGTGTCCTGCACTTCTTTTGACGAGGCTGTATTTTTACGCGTCTTCGTTTGAGGGTATGTTCACACGCACTAATTACGGACGTAATTCGGGCGTTTTTGCCCGAATTACGTCCGAAAATAGCGCCTCAATAGCGCTGACAAACATCTGCCCATTGAAAGCAATGGGCAGACGTTTGTCTGTTCACACGAGGCGTAATTTACGCGCCGCTGTCAAATGACGGCACGTAAATAGACGCCTGCGTCAAAGAAGTGACCTGTCACTTCTTTGGCCGTAATTGGAGCCGTTATTCATTGACTCCAATGAATAGCAGCGCCAATTACGTGCGTAATGGATGCGGCGTTCAAGCGCCTGCACATGCCGTTACGGCTGAAATTACGGGGATGTTTTCAGGCTGAAACATCCCCGTAATTTCAGCCGTTACGGACGCCCTCGTGTGAACATACCCTGACAGCTGTCAAACGACGATGCGTAAATGACAGGTTGTCTGCACAGTACGTCGGCAAACCCATTCAAATGAATGGGCAGATGTTTGCCGACGTATTGTAGCCCTATTTTCAGACGTAAAACGAGGCATAATACACCTCGTTTACATCTGAAAATAGGTTGTGTGAACCCAGCCTTACAGCTTCGGTGTCAGCTTCAGCTGATAACGATCAATTCTAAGTTAAGAAAATCAGCTTAGACAGAAAGATACAAAGAAGTCATTTTGAAAGTGCTTTTAAATCACCTCAAGCATTGATTTAGTTAAAAAAATATATTTTAATTTGAAGGTGTTTACAGCCTTTAAAATATTGGCTAAAATATTATGGTAGCTTTAAGATTAAAAAAGTTGATAAGGCAAATTTATAACAATCAAATATGATCAAAACAGTACAATACATAGATGAATAAAACCTAGAAGGAATAGATGATAGGGGAGCTGGAGGTCTTGGTATTGTAAGAAAATATAGCTATAGTTGGTGTTGCTGATACATGGCTAGACTCTTCACATGACTGGGCTGTAATTCTACAGGGTTTTACACTGTTTCAGAAAGACAGGACAAATAGGAAAGGTGGTGGTGTATGTCTGTATGTGAGAAGTGATATGAAGGTGAGTGTGAAAGAGACAATAGTGGGTGAAGACTGTGAGGAAGTTGAAACCTTGTGGGTGGAATTACAAAGGGAGGTAAACACTGAAAAAAATCATTTTGGTGTAATCTATAGACCCCCCCAATATAATTGAGGATATAGAAGGTCAAATATATAAACAAATGGAGCGGGCTGCACAGGCTGGTACTGTAGTAATAATGGGAGATTTTAATTACAGGGATATTAATTGGTGTCATGGCTCGGTTTCATCTGCAAAGGGGAGACATTTCCTCAACCTGTTGCTGGAAAATTTTTTGGCCCAGTTTATGGAAGACCCGACAAGAGGTGCCGCTCTTTTGGATCTGGTCATTTCTAATAATGCCGAGCTTGTTGGGAATGTCAATGTTCGTGAAAACCTCGGTAACAGTGATCACAATATAGTTACATTTTACCTATACTGTAAAAAACAAACACAGGCTGGGAGGGCAAAAATACTTACTTTTAAGAAAGCCAATTTCCCCAGGATGAGGGCAGCAATTCAAGATATAGACTGGGAAGAACTAATATCAAATAATGGTACAAATGATAAATGGGAGATTTTAAAATCTACTTTGGGTAATTATAGTGCAAAATTTATTCCTATAGGTAATAAGTATAAACGACTAAAATTAAAGCTAACATGGCTTACACCTTCTGTATAAAAGGCCAAAACATGACAAGAAAAGGGCATTTGAAAAATACAAATCTGAGAGTACAGCTGTAGCCTTTTTAAATTATAAAGAGCTTCATAAAATCTGAAAAAATACAAAATGAAAGGCAGGTGGCCAAGGATAGTAAAACAAATCCACAAAAAATCTTCAAGTATATAAATGCAAAAAAGCCAAGGTCTGAACATGTAGGACCCCTAGATAGTGGTAATGGGGAGTTGGTAACAGGGGATCAAGAGAAGGCAGAGTTTCTAAATGGGTTCTTTAGCTCTAAATATACAACAGAAGAAAGAGCAGCTGATGTTGCCGGCGCCAGTGCTGTTAATATATCAGTTGATATACTGATTTGGATGAATATAGATATGGTCAAGCTAAATTAAATTAAATAAATGTACACATGGCCCCCGGGACTAGATGGGTTACACCCTAGAGTTCTTAAAGAGCTTAGTTCAGTTATTTCTGTCCCCCTCTTCATAATACTTAGAGATTCTCTAGTGACTGGTATAGTGCCAAAGGACTAGCGCAGGGCAAATGTGCTGCCTATTTTCAAAAAGGGCTCTAGGTCTTTCCCGGGTAATTATAGACCAGTAAGCTTAACATCCATAGAGGGGAATATGTTTGAGGGGCTATTGAGGGACTATATACAGGATTATGTGACAAAAAATTGTATTATAAGTGACAGCCAGCACGGTTTTACTAAGGAGAGAAGTTGTCAAACCAACCTGATTTGTTTTTATGAAGAGGTGCGTAGAAGCCTAGACAGGGGGGGCGGCTGTGGATATAGTGTTTTTGGACTTTGCAAAGGCATTTGACATCTGTCCCTCATAGACGTCGAATGGGTAAATTAAGGACTATAGCTTTAGAAAGTATAGTTTGTAATTGGATTGAGAATTGTCTCAAAGACCGTATCCAGAGAGGTGTGGTCAATGATTCCTACTCTGAATGGTCCACTGTTATAAGTGGTGTACCCCAGGGTACCATGCTAGGACCACAATTATTCAACTTATATATTGATGATGTAATCGATGGGATTAACCCCTTCAGGACTGAGCCTGTTTTGGCCTTCAGGACGAAGCCGATTTTTAAAATCTGACATGTGTCACTTTATGTGGTAATAACTCCGGAATGCTTTTACCTATCCAAGCGATTCTGAGATTGTTTTCTCGTGACACATTGGACTTTATGTTACTGGCAAAATTTGCCCGATAGATTCAGTATTTAATTGTGAAAAACACCAAAATTTAGCGAAAAATTGCAAAAATTAGCATTTTTCTAAATTTAAATGTATCTGCTTGTAAAACCGATAGTAATACCACACAAAATAGTTACTAGTTACCATCCCCCACATGTCTACTTTAGTTTGGCATCGTTTTTTGAACATTATTTTATTTTTCTAGGACGTTACAAGGCTTAGAACTTTAGCAGCGATTTCTCATATTTTCAAGAAAATTTCAAAAGGCGATTTTTACAGGGGCCAGTTCAGTTCTGAAGTGGCTTTGAGAGTCTTATATATTAGAAAGTCCCCATAAATCACCCCATTTTGAAAACTGCACCCCTCAAAGTATTCAAAACAGCATTCAGAAAGTGTATTAACCCTTTAGGCGTTTCACAGGAATTAAAGCAAAGTAGAGGTGAAAGTTACAAATTTCATTTTTTTTATACAAAATTCATATGTAATACATTTTTTTCTATACCACAGAAGGTTTTTCCCAAAAAATGTAACTTATTATTTATTGCCCAGATTCTGCAGTTTTTAGAAATACCCCACATGTGGCCCTAGTTCGGTCATGGACTGAAGCACCGGCCTCAGAAGCAAAGGAGCACCTAGTGGATTTTGGGGCCTTCTTTTTTTAGCATATATTTTAGGTACCATGTCAGGTTTGAAGAGGTCTTGTGGGGCCAAAACAATAAAGAACCCCAAAAGTGACCTCATTTTGGAAACTACACCCCTCAGGGAATTTATCTAGGGGTATAGTTAGCATTTTGAACCCACAGTTTTTTTGCTAAATTTATTTGAATTAGTTTGTGAAGATGAAAATCTACTTTTTTTCTGAAAAAACGTAGAAAATTTTAATTTTTTCAAGGTATAAAAGAGAAAAAACACCCCAACATATTTAAAGCAATTTCTCCTGATTATAGCAATACCCCATATGTGGTAATAAACTGCTGTTTGGACCCACAGCAGGACTCAGAAGGAAAGGAGCACCATTTGGATTTTGAAATTCTGATTTTGCTGGAATAGTTTTCAGTGCCGTGTCGCGTTTGAAATGCACTGGAGGGAACAAAATAGTGGAAACCCCCAGAAAGTGACCCCATTTTGGAAACTACACCCCTCAAGGAATTTTTCTAGGGGTAAAGTTAGCATTTTGACCCCACGGTTGTTTTGCTGAATTCATTGGAATTATTCTGTAAAGGTAAAAATCGACTTTTTTTCTGAAAAAAGGTAGCCATTTTTAATTTTTACAAGGAATAAAGGAGAAAAATCACCCCAACATTTGTAAAACAATTTCTCCCGATTACGGAAATATGCCATATGTGGTAATAAACTGCTGTTTGGACCCACAGCGGGGCTTAGAAGGGAAGGAGCGCTATTTGGCTTTTGGAGCTCAAATTTAGCTGAAATGGTTTTTGGGTGCCATGTCGCATTTGCAAAGCCCCTGAGAGGCCAAAACAGGGGAAACCCCCCAAAAGTGGAAATTACACCACTTAAAGAATCTATCTAGGGATATAGTGGGCATTTAGACCCCACAAGTCTTTTGCAGGATTTATTAGAATTAGGCCGTGAAAATGAATATCGACATTTCTTCCACTAAAATGTTGCATTTTTTAAATTTCACAAAGGATAAAGGGGGAAAAAGCTGCCCAACATTTGTAAAGCAATATCTCCCGAGTACGGCAATACCCCACATGTGGTCATAAATGGTTTTTCATTAGAAAGTAATTAACCCTTTCTGGAGTGATCCATTTTTTTCTTTTCCTTCTTATTTTTTTCCTCCCCGCGTTCCAAGAGCCACAACTTTTTTATTTTTCAGTCAATAGAGCGTTATGAGGGCTTATTTATTGAGGGACGAGCGGTCGTTTTTATTGGTGCAACTTTTTGGTACATACAACTTTTTGAGCACTTTTTATTACATTTTTAGGTAGAGCCAAGGTGACCAAAAAAACTGCGATTTTGCCGTTCTAAATTCTTTATTTTTTACGTGAGACGCTCCATACATCACCCCCCACACTACGACATGCTATGTCATGGTGCGCGCAGGGGTTAATGCGCAGCGCATGGTGCGGAGTGAAAATTACAATTTTCCACTCATATGCCATTTTAGTGCACTATATGTTATGCCCAGTTTGTGCCACTGAAGACAAATAACTCAAAATATTAACCGGGTTCTCCCGGGTATGGCGATGCCATATCTGTGGACGTAAATTGGTGTTTAGGCACGCTGCAGGACTCAGAAGGGATCGACGCCACTTGGCTTTTGGGGCACAGAGTTTGCTTGGCAGTTGTTCTGTTTGGGGTTTTACTGGTGTTTCAGTTTATAATGTGGGGGCATAGGTTATCTGTGCGGAGTACATCAGGGTACATGTTATCTGTGCGGAGTACATCAGGGTACTTGTTATCTGTGCGGGGTACATCAGGGCATAATAAGAGGGTATAATAATGCAGTAAATAAATAATAATCCGCAGATGTGTGGCCAGTGTCGCACTTATAAATGGCGCCCGATCTTATCCGCTTTTGGACACTCTGCACATTTTGCATCGCCATATTCTGAGAGCCAGAACTGTTTTATTTTTTCTCCACCGGAGCCGTGTGAGGGTTTATTCTTTGCGGGACAATCTGTAGGTTTTCATTGGTACCATTTTGGGGTACCAGAAATTTTTTTGATCATGTTTTATTCCATTTTTTGGCAAGCAAGGTGACCAAAAACCATCAATTCTGACAATGTTTTTTATTTGTTTTTTTTTATGGCCTTCACCCTGGGCTATAAATGACCATTATACTTTATTCTGCGGGTCAATACGATTACAGCGATACCATATGTATATAATTTTTTTATGTTTTGCAGCGTTTGTGCAATAAAATCACTTATTTATAAAATAAATTATTTTCTGTGTCACCATATTCTTAGAGCCGTAACGTTTTTATTTTTCAGTCAAAAAAGCGGTGTAAGGGCTTGTTTTTTGCGGGACGGGATGTAGTTTGTATTGGTACCATTTTGGCGTACATGCAACTTTTTGATCACTTTTTATTGTATATTTTGGGAGGGTTGGTAACCAAAAAATAGTGATTCGGGCACTGTTTTTCGTTTATTTTTTTCTCGGTGTTCACCGTGCGGGAAAAATAATATTACAGTTTTATAGTTGGGGTCGTTACGAACGCGGTGATACCAAATATGTGTACTTTTTTTAACGTGTTAATTTTTTTCCTATAATAAAATTCTTATTATAGGAAAAAAAGCATTCTTTGTTTATGTCACTTCTAACTTTGATTTTTACACTTTTTCAAAATATTTTTATTATCTTTTTTTAACTTTTTTTACTTGTCCCACTAGGGGACACTTAGACTGGCAGCTCTGATCGCTGCTGGAACACATTACACTACACACGCAGTGTAATGTGTTCTAACTGTCATTGTGACGTAACTGTCACACTGACAGGAAGCAGAGGAGGAACGGCCGGAGGCTGATCCTCCGAGGCTTCCGTACATGGCAACCCGGAGGTCATTGTCTGGCCTCTGGTTGCCATGATAAGGATCGGCAGCCCCCGCAAATACATGTGGGGGGCTGCCGATCCGCTGTAAACCTCTTCGATGAGGTGATCGCAATCGACCACCGCATCGAAGGGGTTAATTGCCGATTTCAGCGGCGACAGGCCGCTGATCGGCAACGGGGAGAGCAGGGCTGACACCCTGCACAGTTAACCGCCGCTGCGGTGTAGCGCCGCGCGGCGGTTAACTTTTAAAGCGCGGACGTAACTGTACGCCCAGGTGCGCGAAGTTACTGCTTATCTGGACGTACAGTTACGCCAAGGTGCGGGAAGGGGTTAATAGCACTATTTCTATTTTTGCAGATGACACCTAGCTATGTAGTAATGTTCAGTCTATGGAAGATGTTCATGAATTGCAAGAAGATTTAAAGAGGCTCTGTCACCAGATTTTGCAACCCCTATCTGCTATTGCAGCAGATAGGCGCTGCAATGTAGATTACAGTAACGTTTTTATTTTTAAAAAACAAGCATTTTTGGCCAAGTTATGACCATTTTTTTATTTATGCAAATGAGGCTTGCAAAAGTCCAACTGGGTGTGTTTAAAGTAAAAGTCCAACTGGGCGTGTATTATGTGTGTTACATCTGGGCGTGTTTACTTCTTTTACTAGCTGGGCGTTCTGACGAGAAGTATCATCCACTTCTCTGCACAACGCCCAGCTTCTGGCAGTGCATGGACACAGCGTGTTCTCGAGAGATCACGCTGTGTCATCACTCACTACCTGCCCCAGGTCCTGCATCGTGTCGGACGAGCGAGGACACATCGGCACCAGAGGCTACAGTTGATTCTGCAGCAGCATCGGCGATTGCAGGTAAGTCGATGCAGCTACTTACCTGCAAACGCTGATGCTGCTGCAGAATCAACTGTAGCCTCTGGTGCCGATGTGGCCGACATGATGCAGGACCTGGGGCAGGAAGTGAGTGACGTCACAGCGTGATCTCTCGAGAACACGCTGTGTGTCTGCACTGCCAGAAGCTGGGCGTTCTGAAGAGAAGTGGATGATACTTCTCGTCAGAACGCCCAGCTAGTAAAAGAAGTAAACACGCCCCGATGTAACACACATAATACACGCCCAGTTGGACTTTTACTGTAAACACGCCCAGTTGGAGTTTTGCAAGCCTCATTTGCATTAATACAAAAATGGTCATAACTTGGCCAAAAATGCTCGTTTTTTAAAAATAAAAACGTTACTGTTATCTACATTGCAGCGCCTATCTGCTGCAATAGCAGATAGGGGTTGCAAAATCTGGTGACAGAGCCTCTTTAAACAAAGTAAATGTTTGGGCGTCCACCTGGTAAATTAAGTTTAATGTAGATAAATGTAGAGTTATGTATCTGGGTACCAACAACCTGCATGCATCATATGTCCTAGAGGGAGCTACACTGGCGGAGTTACTTGTTGAGAAGGATCTGGGTGTACTTGTAAATCAAAAACTAAATAACAGCATGCAATGTCAATCAGCTGCTACTAAGGCCAGCAAGATATTGTCGTGTATTAAAAGAGGCATGGACTCGTGGGACAGGGATATAACATTACCACTTTACAAAGTATTAGTGAGGCCTCATCTAGAATATGCAGTTCAGTTCTGGGCACCAAAAATCCAAAAATATACCTGATGTGCAAATAACATCAATAAACAACAAAAATAACAAATATAAATCTTTATTATCCCATAAGGGAAAAATTACCCACAAGATACATACGTTTAAAACACAAATAATTAAAAACACCCCGGATAGGAATGTCCAGCATATCCCATAATAATAGCCATGAAATGTAGCAGTGTTGCACCAGTATTGTAGTGTAATAAAGTTTTGCCTGAAGATCAGGTATCTAGAATGATCAACATGCTATGGCATAAATATTTCACATAACTCATATATGGGTAAGCAAGATCACATCTATGTCTAAATGGGCTATTTATTTACCTTTAGTGGACATGATGAAAAAAACCCGATCCGAGGACCACCTCGACGCGCATTTTGCTTCCTTCGTCAGGAGGTGAGATATGCTAGATGTTTCCCCTCTTAAGTACAGACTCAAATGAGGTGATGTTAATCGGCGCATGACAGATCACGCCCATCTCCATGCGTCAGACCATCCGCGTCACGGCCGGAAGTTGTACCTGGAAACCAGGATTCGTTCTCAAACCTAAAGACAACTTCCGGTCTGACGCATAGGAGACCACGTGACCCGCACGCGCACCCATCAAGTACCCAGTAAGTGAAACAAAAAGTATACAATCGATAGAGGAAAGGTGTCATTTAAAGTATCGGTCCATAAAAAGCCAAAGACCTATATACATACACATGAAATTACTTAATATATATCAGTGTGCCTATATCAATATTACAAGAATGCCGATAATACGTTCTAGATAAATTACTAAATAAATAATTAAATATCAAATCCATAATTGTACAAATATTTCAATGCCGACCTATATATCAAAATTCTATATACATACCCAAAGATAGTCAGGTACTATATCACCTATTGTTCCATATAAAATAAATAAATAAATATAATTAATTAATATAGATATACCGCTTCTAAACGTAACATTTTGTATATTAAAAAAACGAAGAAACCCCAAAGTAATAAGAGGACCTAGAACCCGGACCAGACCCTAAATCATTAAATATAAAGTGCTCAAGTGTAAGTTAATGGATTCGTGAATGATCATCCCGATCAGAAACCCAACCTGACCCCAGGAATTACGGGCTCCGACCCAGATGAGCATCCCGGATCCAAAAATGTTGTGAAATACTACTTTATACACATAGGAATTATACGTATACAATTTATATGATAAAATTTAGAACAATATTCCAATTAATAAGATAAATAAATAAATACATAGTATCAAAACACCAATATACATAATTTATCCTCAACGTGAACCCACAGTGTATACAAATAATTTATACATATATAAACTCTCTACATTAAAATACATTCCGAAATAGATCCTAAAATATAAGTACAGATAGAGATAGACAAAATATTGCACATACAACCAAATAAATACATTGGCCCAATACATCAGCACTTGACAACAGATACGTATATAAATCTCCCACAATATCCATATTATATAAAGAGCTATCAAAATGAAAATTACACACGTGTATATATATATATATATATATATATATATATATATATATAAAAATATATGTATTATCCATATCACTACATATATATACACAAAGAGATATATACATATGAAAAATATATAGACCGCCATGTATATTGTCCAGAACTTCGCATCATCCAGTATATATAGTCATTAGCACTGTTCCGTATGATTCAGAACCTTCGATATTCGCTTTCTATAGAAATCCGATAATTTGACACTAGCAACAAATAAAAACAGCATTAGTCCTAAACAGAATAATTACAAAAAGGATGCAAAACTTTGTGATTCATTCAAAACCCTTGGGGACAATGTATCTAAGGTAACAATCCATTTCATTTCCTTTCTTAGGCTATGTTCACACGGGGTATTTTGCCGAGTTTTTTGACGCGGAAACGCGTCGCAAAACTCGGCAAAAACGGCCCGAGAACGCCTCTCATTGATTTCAATGGGAGGCGTCGGCATCTTTTTCCCGCGAGCAGTAAAACTGCCTCGCGGGAAAAAGAAGCGACATGCCCTATCTTCGGGCGCTTCCGCCTCTGACCTCCCATTGACTTCAATGGGAGGCAGGAGAAAGCGTATTTCTCGCTGTTTTATGCCCGCGGCGCTCAATGGTCGCGGGCGAAAAACGGCGCGATAATCGCCGCGAAAATCGGCGTGCAAGGAGAGGAATATCTGCCTCAAAGTTCCAAACGGAATTTTGAGGCAGATATTCCTCCCCCAAAATACTCCGTGTGAACATAGCCTTAGAAGGTTTTTCACAATATCCCCCCCATGGTTCCCAGCATAAATACGATAAATTCCCTTTACTTTCAGCAGTCTCCAATTACTGCCATGGAACTCCTTGAAATGCCTTGCAAGAGGCTTACTCCTGTCACCAAAAACAATATCGTCATCTCCATTATGTTTATGTTGAATGCCCTTAATATCCCTAATATGTTCCATTATACGCATTTTCAGATCCCTTGAGCTCATTCCAATGTAAATCTTATTACAGGGACAACGTGTGTGGTAAATGACAATCCTTGTGTTGCAATTTACAAAATGCACAATTTTATACATTTTGGTGCAATCTGAGCCGGAGAACAAATCAGTTCTCTCCATTATTTGACAGGCTCCACATTTCCCGCATGACACGTTGCCCCATTTTGGCCCTCTTGATCCAAATAAATATTTGTTGGATGTAGAGGGAACATAGTGACTCCTAACAAGAATATCACGGAGGTTAGGACTCCGACGCGGTGTCATAGCTGGGAGAGGAGTGATGATTCTGGATAGACGTTTGTCTGTTTTCAAAATAGACCAGTGCTTATTAAAGATCCCTCGCATGGTGTTCCATTGCTTATTGTACCCTGACATGTATTTTACCACATTATCAGACCCTTTTCTTCCCTTCACTTGGGGTTTGAGTAGATCAGTTCTGGTCTTGGTTTTGGCATACTCGTATTCACGTTTCACTTCCGATTCTTCATAACATCTATTGAGAAATCTGTTCATAAGATTCTTGGATCGATGCTCGAACCCATCCTCAGTAGAGCAAATCCTTCTAGCTCGGAGGAATTGCACCCTTGGGATGGCCCTAATGATGTGTCTAGGGTGGGATGAGTCAGCCGTTAAAGGGAATGTGTTGCCAGCAAAACATTTTTTTTTTTTTTTTTTAGTTAAACAATTAGTGTGTAGGTGATTAAACATTGTTCTAATTTTTTTTATTTTTTTCACGAGTCAGGAAATATTATAAATTGTATTCAATTTGTAATATTTCCCAGCACTGGTCACTAGATGGAGCAATTCCCAAAATTGCAGCATTGCATGTGGTAAAGCAACCACATTGCTTTATGCTGCAAAATTGGGAAAAAATCCCTCGCTCTAGTGAGCTCTCAGAATCCCCCCCCCTCCTTTATCCTGGCTAGTGCCGGGAGAAACAAGGGGTTTGAATGGTCTAACCTCCTACACTGTGTGTTGCCATTTTTTGAGCTAACACACAGTGTAGAAGGTTTACATACACTAGTAAAACACACTGAAACACGAACATACATAGAAATCACTTACCTGCTCCAGTCGCCGCCGCTCCCTCCGGTCCGTCCGCTCCGTCTGCTGCCGCTGCTCCATGTGCACAAGTCCGTAAGCCGCGACCGGAAGTAGTAATCTTACTGCCCGGCCGCGACTTCCGGTCCACAGGAAAATGGCGCCGGACGGCGCGCATTTCAAATCGGACTGTGTGGGAGCGGCGCATGTGCCGTTCCCACACACACGGCGTACACTATAGTGGATGGAACGGGCCCCGTTCGCAGTCCCTATGGGACTGGAGCTGCCGTATTCCATGTCTGTATGTGTCGTTAATCGACACATACAGAAATGGAAAAAAAAATGGCAGCCCCCATAGGGAAGAAAAAGTGTAAAAATAGAAAAAAGTAACACACAAACACACAAATAAATATAAACGTTTTTAATAAAACCCTAACATAAAACTGATATAAAAAAAAAAATGTTGGTGACACTGTTCCTTTAAGTAAGAATTCACAGAAGTGTTTTTTCTAAAAATATCGGTGTTAAGCTTACCATCAGCCTCCACCTTTATCTTTAAGTCCAGGAAATCGATTTTGGTTTTACTGTACTTGCTTACAAATTTAATACCCATTTCATTAATGGTTTAGAAATAGGTTAAGCTCATCCTCAGTCCCCTGCCAAATGAACAAGACATCATCAATAAAACGCCTCCATGACAACACATGCCATTCATCACAATAATTACCATTTGTTATCAAAGATCTTTCCTAAAATCCCATAAATAAATTTGCATAGGATGGGGCGCAAGTTGCCCCCATCGCAGTGCCTCAATTTTGTATATAATATTTATCTTTAAAAACAAAGAAGTTATGTCTCAACACATAGTCTAGCAGTTCCAGGATGAGCTCAACCATTTCACACGTCATGTTTCCTGTCTGCAGAAAAAACCTGCATGCACGTAGACCATGATCATGATGTATTGATGTATACAAGGATTCTACATCACTTGTAACCAGATACATATCAGATTCCAATCTCAGACCTTCAAGGGATACAAGAATATCAGTTGAATCACGTATATATGATGGAAGAGTTTCCACATGAGGTCTGAGATAGAAATCAATGAATCTGCATGTCATCTCGCAAATCCCGCCGATTCCCGAGATAATCGGTCTGCCAGGAGGGAATTTGAAATTTTTATGCACCTTAGGTAAAAGGTATAGAGTGGGTACTTTGGGCTCTTTGACAACTAGACTCTCATGGACCTCCCGTGTGATGATACCCCTATCCACTGCTGTCCGCAAAATGGTATCTAGTTTTGAGCTAAACAAAGCCATTGGGTTCTGCTCTAAAACCCTATAAGTTTCTTTGTCACCAAGTTGTCTCCCAACCTCTCTTTCGTACATATCACAGGGCCAAACCACGACATTTCCACCCTTATCCGCCGGCTTAAATATAACATCTTTCATTTGTTTTAATTCCCTTAGAGCCACCCTCTCACAGGGTTTCAGGTTGTCACAAAAATTATTAGAAATCACTCTCAGATCCTCAGTGACCAACCTGACAAAGATATCAACTTGTGGACAAAGGGAAAAGGATGGAAATGTCGTGGATTTCTTGCGGGTACACAAGGGAAATTTAGATATGCTTATATCATCTCCAAAACTTTCCCCCCGCAGTTCCTCTAATGCTTCAAGGGTCTCTCTTTCTGCATCATCACATGGTACGAACTCATCCGGATTCGAAAAATAGCGTTTTAGCATAAGTTTACGGGCAAAAAGATGCAAATCCTTGACCGCTTCAAAGAGGTCAAAGTTAGGCGAAGGTGAAAAAGTTAAACCCCTACTTAGAACGGAAATCTGTGCATCAGAGAGATCAATATTAGACAAATTGATTACCTTTAACGTTTCCTTATTTTCGTTTGATTCACTCTGATGCCTCCATAATTTTTCCTTTTGTGATAGTTCCTGGTATGCATTCGAGATTGATCCAATTCCAATTCCTCTTGATTTGTTGTGGGTATACGTTTGTCTAAAAAACGTTCCCCTAGATTGCTTCTGGTAGATGACACAGAAGATGATCGTGATGAGGACATGGGTCTCCCAGATCTCGCACGTCGAGGTGGTCCTCGGATCGGGTTTTTTTGATCATGTCCACACCAGGCAAATAAATAGCCCATTTAGACATAGATGTGATCTTGCATACCCATATATGAGTTACGTGAAATATTTATGCCATAGCAAGTTGATCATTCTAGATACCTGATCTTCAGGCAAAACTTTATTACACTACAATACTGGTGCAACACTGCTACATTTCATGGCTATTATTATGGGATATGGTGGACATTTCTATCCGGGGTGTTTTTCATTATTTGTGTTTTAAACGTATGTATCTTGTGGGTAATTTTTCCCTTATGGGATAATAAAGATTTATATTTGTTATTTTTGTTGTTTATTGATGTTATTTGCGCATCAGTTATATTTTTGGATTTTTGATAACTGATAGTTATATCTGATGGTATGACATATGCTCAGGATACATTTTTGTTGAACAGTTCTGGGCACCAGTTCTTAGAAAGGATGCCCTGGAGTTGGAAAAAATACAAAGAAGAGCAACAAAGCTAATAAGGGGAATGGAGAATCTAAGTTATGAGGAAAGATTAAAAGAACTAAACCTATTTAGCCTTGAGAAAAGATGACTAAGGGGGGGGGGGGCATGATTAACTTATATAAATATATTAATGACACATACAAAAAATATGGTGAAATCCTGTTTCATGTAAAAACCCCTAAAAAAAGCAAGGGGGCACTCCCTCCGTCCTGAGAAAAAAAGGTTAATCTGCTGAGGCGACAAGCCTTCTTTACTGTGGGAACTGTGAATCTATGGAATAGTCTACCATAGGAGCTGGTCACAGTAGCTACAGTAGATGGCTTTAACCCCTTAAGGACCCAGCCACTTTTGGACCTTATGACACAGCCTCATTTTTTAAATCTGACATGTGTCACTTTATGTGGTAATAACTCTGGAATGCTTTTACCTATCCAAGCGATTCTGAGTTTGTTTTCTCGTGACATATTGTACTTTATGTTAGTGAAAAAATTTGGTTGATAAATTCAATATTTATTTGTGGAAAACACCAAAATTTAGAGAAAATGTTCAAAAAATTAGCATTTTTCTAAATTCAAATGTATCTGCTTGTAAGAAAGATAGTTATACCACACAAAATAGTGAATAGTTAACATTTCCCATATGTCTACTTTATGTTTGCATCATTTTTTGAACATCCTTTTATTTTTCTAGGACGTTACGAGGCTTAGAGGGCCTTATATATTAGGAACACCCACAAATCACCCCATTTTAAAAACTGCACCCCTTAAAGTATTCAAAACAGCATTTGGAAAGTTTCTTAACCCTTTATGCGTGTCACAGGAATTAAAGCAAAGTGGAAGGGAAATGTGCAAATTTAATTATTTTTTTTGCAGAAATTCCATTTTAATCCATTTTTCCTGTAATACCGAAAGTTTTTACAGGAGAAACACACCTGAATATTTATTGCTCTGATTCTGCAGTTTTTAGAAATATCCCATATGTGGCCCTAGTGCGCTACTGGACTGAAACAAAGGCCCCAGAAGCAAAGGAGTACCTAGTGGATTTTTCGGCCTTCCTTTTCTTAAATTATATTTCAGGCACCATGTCAGGTTAGAAGAGGTCTTGTGGTGCAAAAACAAAGGAAACCCCCCAAAAGTGACTCCATTTGGGAAACTACACCCCTAGAGGAATTCAACAAGGGGTGTAGTGAGCATTTTGACCCCCCAGGTGTTTCATAGATTTCATTAGAATTGTGCAGTAAAAATTAAAAATTAAATTTTTTTCCACTAAGATGTAGCTTTAGGTCAAAATGTTTCATTTTCTCATCAAATAAAGGAGAAAAAGCACCATAAAATTTGCAAAGCACGTTCTCCAGAGTACGGCAATACCCCATATGTGGTAATAAACCACTGTATGAATACACATCAGGGATCAGAAGGGAAGGAGCGCCATTTGGAGAGCAGATTTGGCTGGATTGTTTTTTCTGCACCATGTCACTTTTGCAAAGCCCCTTGGGTACCAGTACAGTGGAAACTACCCAAAAGTGACTCCATTTGGCAAACTACACCCATTGAGGAATTCATCTAGGGTGTAGTGAGCATTTTGACCCCACAGGTATCTCATTGTTTTTTATTAAAACATTTTATGGTGTTCACCGTGCGGTAAAAATAATGTGATATTTTTATAGATCAGGCCGTTCCGAACGCGGCGATACCTATTATGTATAGTTTTTTTTCATATTTTAATTTTTATTCTAATAATAAAGGAGTTGATCAGGGAAACAGGGCAAGTGTTGTTTTTATTATTTATTTATTATTTATTAACTTTTATTTATTTATTTTTCTTTCACATTTTTTTTTACATTTTTTACTTTTTCTTTTACACTGACCTGGGGACTTGAAGTTCTGGTCTTCTGATCCCCGATACAATACACTGCACTACTTATGTAGTGTAGTGCATCGCAACTGTCATTCTTCATTTGACTGTTAGCGTATTAGGTCCTGCCTCGCGATGTGAGGGAATTCCACAGAGTCCGGGAGCAGAACCTATACTAACGTTCTGCCCGGGACTCAGGCTCTGTGGAAGCCCCAGAAATCGCGTGTCCATTCATGGACAGCGATGTCAGGGGATTCTACAGAGTCCCGGAGCAGAGCCTATGCTAGCGCTCTGCCCTGGACTCCGCTCTGGTTAAGACTCTGACAAAAACTGTCCATATATGGACAGCGATGTCAGGGAATTCCACAGAGTCCCGGAGCAGAGCTTATGCTAGCACTCTGCTTGGGACTCCGCTCTGGGTAAGACCCTGACATCGCGTGTCCATTCATGAACAGCGATGTCAGGGATTTCACGGAGTGCCAGAGCAGAGCCAATACTAGCGGCTCTGTGTCCCACGGACCGCAGATGACAGCCTCAGGGGCCGCGTGCTTGAGACCCCTGATTTAGATAATATCTTGATCTTCTCCCCAGACCCGACGACACATTGGAGACATGTCCGTCAAGTCCAGTTGTGATTCAGAGAGAATTGCCTGTATGCCAAGCTGGAGAAATGCATTTTTGAGAAATGTTCTCTGATGTTTCCTGGGCTACATGGTCTTTGATCAAGGCCTCAAGATGGATCCTGAGAAAGTGAGGTCCGTCTTGGAGTGGCCATCTCCTCAGGGCCCCTGGTCCATACAGCGTTTTCTGGGATTCGCTAACTTCTACCGGCAGTTTATCCCAAATTTCTCATCGCTGATGGCTCCCATCTCTACCCTTACCAAGAAAGGTTTGGACGACAAGGTGTGGACTCTGGAGGCAGAATCAGCATTTAACAGCCGCAAGATTGCATTCACTTCAGCCTCGATCTTCCATCATCCAGATGTATCTCGACAGTTCTCTTTGAAGATGGATACTTCCTCTGTTGGTGCAGGTGCACTTCTGTTCCAAAGAAGCTTCAAGGAAAAGGCAGTAGTATGTGGTTATTACTCAAGACTTTTTTCTTCTGCAAAGCACAATTTCTCTATTGGGGATCGGGAGTCACTGGCCATCAAGCTAGTAATGGAGGAGTGGAGACATCTGCTAGAGGGTGCAATTCATCCCATCATGATATACGCCGACCAGAAGAATCTCACCTATCTCCAGTCGGCTCAACGGCTAAACCCCCGTCAAGCAAGGTGGTCGCTGTTTTTCACCCGTTTCCAGTTTGTGCTCCACTTCCATCCCGCTGACAAGAATGGCATTTGAAATGGAGGACATTGAGGAGACCCCTCAGTGTATCATAGACCCGTTCTGTATTATTGCCGCTAATCCCCTGCAAGTTAGAGACATCCCTCTGAGGAGGACTTTTGTTTATCTGTTCCAGACAGGAAGAGGTTTCTTCGCTGGGGACACAGCTCCAAAAGGGCTGGGCACCCTGGTGTCCATAAGACACGAGACTTGATAGCTCATCATTTCTGGTGGCCCACGCTGCCCAAAGATATTGTGGACTATGTCTCCTCCTGTACTCTCTGTGCTTCTAATAAAGTTGCCCATTCCTGACCTGCCAGTCTGCTCCAACCTCTACCTGTGCCCAAGCCCGTCTGGCAGCATTTTGCAATGGATTTTGTCACAGATCTTCCTCCCTCATAGAGATGAGCGAACTTATGAAAAGTTCGGTTCGGCAAGTTCGCCGAATTTCGTGCAAAAGTTCTATTCGGACCGAACTAGTTCTGACCGAACCTGTAATACAAGAAAGCCCCTAAAAATCGTGTATAACACTGTTTTAAAGTACTAGAAGCCCTGTATAACACTCTTAGGTCACCCATGAGTGTATCCAAGTACTTTTGAGCTGTCTTTAATGCAAAGTTAGTGTCAAAGTTACGCCAACATGTATGGCTCTAGGAAAACGGATGGGACACGGAGATAACTAACAGAAACCACTGCACTTGTGCATGTTGTATGCTTAATGCATTGTTAAAAAAGGTACAAAAATTAACCATTTTAGGCGGCTGATGCCTGCCAGGGTTCATACATATTAGGTGGTAAAAGGAGAAGCAATGGCTTTTGACAAGCCCTCCAAAAATTTACCCTTTTTATTGGCAGATGCCTGCCGGGGTTCTTCCATACATGGATGTGAAAGCAACAAGCAATGGCTTTTCACAAGCCCTCAAAAAATTGACCCTTTTTATTGGCAGATGCCTGCCGGGGTTCTTCCATACATGGATGTAAAAGCAACAAGCAATGGCTTTTCACAAGCCCTCCAAAAATTGACCCTTTTTATTGGCAGATGCCTGCCGGGGTTCTTCCATACATGGATGTAAAAGCATTAAAGCAACAAGCAATGGCTTTTCACAAGCCCTCCAAAAATTGACCCTTTTTATTGGCAGATGCCTGCCGGGGTTCTTCCATACATGGATGTAAAAGCAACAAGCAATGGCTTTTCACAAGCCCTCCAAAAATTGACCCTTTTTATTGGCAGATGCCTTCCGGGGTTCTTCCATACATGGATGTAAAAGCAACAAGCAATGGCTTTTCACAAGCCCTCCAAAAATTGACCCTTTTTATTGGCAGATGACTGCCGGGGTTCTTCCATACATGGATGTAAAAGCAACAAGCAATTGCTTTTGACAAGCCCTCCAAAAATTGACCCTTTTTATTGGCAGATGCCTGCTGGGGTTCTTCCATACATGGATGTAAAAGCAACCAAGCAATGGCTTTTGACAAGCCCTCGAAAAATTGACCCTTTTTATTGGCAGATGCCTGCCGGGGTTCTTCCATACATGGATGTAAAAGCATTAAAGCAACAAGCAATGGCTTTTCACAAGCCCTCCAAAAATTGACCCTTTGTATTGGCAGATGCCTGCCGGGGTTCTTCCATACATGGATGTAAAAGCAACAAGCAATGGCTTTTCACAAGCCCTCCAAAAATTGACCCTTTTTATTGGCAGATGCCTGCCGGGGTTCTTCCATACATGGATGTAAAAGCATTAAAGCAACAAGCAATGGCTTTTCACAGGCCCTCCAAAAATTGACCCTTTTTATTGGCAGATGCCTGCCGGGGTTCTTCCATACATGGATGTAAAAGCAACAAGCAATGGCTTTTCACAAGCCCTCCAAAAATGGACCCTTTTTATTGGCAAGGGTGAGTAGTAGCAGCACATTAAAAGACACTGGACGACAGTCACAGGACAAAGCCCTGTGGTGGGGCAGGCCTGCTTGTAGCAGACGGGCGGCAGTGGAGGTGTATTGGTGGTAGTAGTCGAGGTAGCCAACACAGACAGCAAGGGTGCAAGCAGTAGTAGCAGTAGTAGCAGCACATTAAAAAAAGAGACTGGACAGTCACAGGAGGACATAGCCCTGTGGTGGGGCAGGCCTCAGGCCTGCTTGTAGCAGATGGCAGTAGAGGTGTATTGGTGGTAGTAGAGGTAGACTAGCCAACACAGACAGCAAGGGTGGTAGACTGGTAGTAGCAGCAGCACATTAAAAAAAGAGACTGGACGACAGTCACAGGACATAGCCCTGTGGTGGGGTAGGCCTGCTTGTAGCAGACGGGCGGCAGTGGAGGTGTATTGGTGGTAGTAGAGGTAGCCAACACAGACAGCAAGGGTGGTAGTAGTAGTAGTAGTAGTAGTAGCAGCACATTAAAAATAGTGACTGGACAGTCACAGGAGGACAAAGCCCTGTAGTGGGGCAGGCCTCAGGCCTGCTTGTATCAGATGGCAGTGTAGGTGTATTGGTGGTAGTAGAGGTACTAGCCAACACAGACAGCAAGGGTGCAAGCAGTAGTAGCAGTAGTAGCAGCACATTAAAAAAAAGAGACTGGACAGTCACAGGAGGACAAAGCCCTGTAGTGGGGCAGGCCTCAGGCCTGCTTGTAGCAGACGGCAGTGGAGGTGTATTGGTGGTAGTAGAGGTAGACTAGCCAACACAGACAGCAAGGGTGGTAGACTGGTAGTAGCAGCAGCACATTAAAAAAAGAGACTGGACGACAGTCACAGGACAAAGCCCTGTGGTGGGGTAGGCCTGCTTGTAGCAGACGGGCGGCAGTGGAGGTGTATTGGTGGTAGTAGAGGTAGCCAACACAGACAGCAAGGGTGGTAGTAGTAGTAGTAGTAGTATAGTAGTAGTAGTAGTAGTAGTAGTAGTAGCACATTAAAAAAAGAGACTGGACAGTCACAGGAGGACAAAGCCCTGTGGTGGGGCAGGCCTGCTTGTAGCAGACGGGCGGCAGTGGAGGTGTATTGGTGGTATTAGTCGAGGTAGCCAACACAGACAGCAAGGGTGCAAGCAGTAGTAGCAGTAGTAGCAGCAAATTAAAAAAAGAGACTGGACAGTCAGAGGAGGACAAAGCCCTGTGGTGGGGCAGGCCTCAGGCCTGCTTGTAGCAGACGGGCGGCAGTGGAGGTGTATTGGTGGTAGTAGTCGAGGTAGCCAACACAGACAGCAAGGGTGCAAGCAGTAGTAGCAGTAGTAGCAGCACATTAAAAAAAGAGACTGGAGAGTCACAGGAGGACATAGCCCTGTGGTGGGGCAGGCCTCAGGCCTGCTTGTAGCAGATGGCAGTGGAGGTGTATTGGTGGTAGTAGAGGTAGACTAGCCAACACAGACAGCAAGGGTGGTAGACTGGTAGTAGCAGCAGCACATTAAAAAAAGAGACTGGACGACAGTCACAGGACATAGCCCTGTGGTGGGGTAGGCCTGCTTGTAGCAGACGGGCGGCAGTGGAGGTGTATTGGTGGTAGTAGAGGTAGCCAACACAGACAGCAAGGGTGGTAGTAGTAGTAGTAGTAGTAGTAGCAGCACATTAAAAATAGTGACTGGACAGTCACAGGAGGACAAAGCCCTGTAGTGGGGCAGGCCTCAGGCCTGCTTGTATCAGATGGCAGTGTAGGTGTATTGGTGGTAGTAGAGGTACTAGCCAACACAGACAGCAAGGGTGCAAGCAGTAGTAGCAGTAGTAGCAGCACATTAAAAAAAAGAGACTGGACAGTCACAGGAGGACAAAGCCCTGTAGTGGGGCAGGCCTCAGGCCTGCTTGTAGCAGACGGCAGTGGAGGTGTATTGGTGGTAGTAGAGGTAGACTAGCCAACACAGACAGCAAGGGTGGTAGACTGGTAGTAGCAGCAGCACATTAAAAAAAGAGACTGGACGACAGTCACAGGACAAAGCCCTGTGGTGGGGTAGGCCTGCTTGTAGCAGACGGGCGGCAGTGGAGGTGTATTGGTGGTAGTAGAGGTAGCCAACACAGACAGCAAGGGTGGTAGTAGTAGTAGTAGTAGTATAGTAGTAGTAGTAGTAGTAGTAGTAGTAGTAGCACATTAAAAAAAGAGACTGGACAGTCACAGGAGGACAAAGCCCTGTGGTGGGGCAGGCCTGCTTGTAGCAGACGGGCGGCAGTGGAGGTGTATTGGTGGTATTAGTCGAGGTAGCCAACACAGACAGCAAGGGTGCAAGCAGTAGTAGCAGTAGTAGCAGCAAATTAAAAAAAGAGACTGGACAGTCAGAGGAGGACAAAGCCCTGTGGTGGGGCAGGCCTCAGGCCTGCTTGTAGCAGACGGGCGGCAGTGGAGGTGTATTGGTGGTAGTAGTCGAGGTAGCCAACACAGACAGCAAGGGTGCAAGCAGTAGTAGCAGTAGTAGCAGCACATTAAAAAAAGAGACTGGAGAGTCACAGGACAAAGCCCTCTGGTGGGGCAGGCCTGCTTGTAGCAGACGGCACTGGGGTGGATTGGTGGTAGAAGTAGTAGCAGCTGCAGCACCAACAGCGGCACATTAAAAAAAGAGTGGACAGGACAGAATCCCGTAGTAGCAGGCGGCAGTAGCAGGCGGCAGTGGCAGCGGCAGCAGCAGCAGCAATGTCAGATCTAATCAGTGGCATCAGGCACAGGGGTTTTAAAATCCTCACCGATCCACACTTGATTTATTTTCAGAAACGTGAGATTTTCCAAGCTGTTGGCAGACAATCTTGTTTGCTTAGGGGTGACGAAGCCCCTTGCTGCGCTGAATACCCTCTCTGACGCTACACTGGAGGGTGGACAAGACAGTATACCCATGGCAAACTGGGCCAGTTCTTGCCAATGATCCAATCTGCTGACCCAGAAGTCCATGGGGTCTGGGATCAGAATTTCTGATGGAGAAAGGGCACAGTCCAGGTACGAGTGAACCTGGTTGTTTAGGTGCTGCACCTGGAGATTGTGAACATCCCTTTGGTGACTAGTACTACGATGTGTGTCAGGTCGGGGTATTGGATGTAAAAATGTTGTCATCATATTTTCCAAACTGAATTGGCTGCTGCTGCTGCTGCCGCGGCTGCCGCCTATTGCAGAGGTAGCTCTGCCAGAGGCGGTGGAACGATGAGACAGTGGGGAGCGGAGATTGGCCCCCCGGTCAGACATGCTTGCAGCGGGTGTTTGCCGTTTGAAAGCCGTGACAAGCTGGCTGCATAGCTTCTCTCTATAATAAGCCAATTTTGCCTCCCTCTCGGAAGGCGCAAAAAACTCCCCCATTCTGGCTTTATACCGAGGGTCTAAAAGTGTGGCTATCAAGTACTCATCTCTTTGCTTCATGCTAACAATACGACAGTCAGCGCGCAAGTAACGAAGCATACAGCTCGCCATCCTGGCCAGCGTTTCAGAGGGCCCGGTTGGTTCCATCTCCGCCCCATACTGCCATGGTTGTACATCATAAGGTCGTCGTCAGACTCGTCATCACCACCATCACTGTCATGTTGTGCGGCTGCCTCGTCCCCTATCCCTTCCTGTGATTCCATCTCCAAATCCAGCTCCTCTTCAGGTCCTGTTTCCTCATCCTCCTCCTCCTCCTCCTCAACATCCATAGCCAGATGTGATCCTTCCTCCATCCTTTGCTGAATCATCGCTGTGAGCGTTTGCTCCATAAAGAATATCAGCGGCATAACATCGTTCATTCCGCTAGCGTCACGGCTCACAAATCGTGTGGCCTCTTCAAAGGGCCTCAAAACGCGACATGCGTCTCTAACCAGCTGCCAGTGCCTGAGCTCGAAATT
Source organism: Rhinoderma darwinii (assembly GCF_050947455.1). Classification (NCBI taxonomy): domain Eukaryota; kingdom Metazoa; phylum Chordata; class Amphibia; order Anura; family Rhinodermatidae; genus Rhinoderma; species Rhinoderma darwinii. The sequence goes on from NC_134687.1 coordinate 144,619,731, forward strand.
ACACTGGCTCCAAACGCTGCCAGTCTGCTGCATCAGGAAATCATTCACGGCTTTCCGCTGTTCGTACAGACGGTCCAACATGTGCAGGGTGGAATTCCATCGTGTTGGAACGTCGCAAATCAGGCTGTGTTCTGGGAGATTGTTTTGACGCTGCAAGTCCAGGAGGGCGTGCTTAAATGCATACGAACGTCTAAAGCGAACGCAAACCCTCCTGGACATGGCCAGCACACCCTTCAAACCAACATATGACTTTAAGAAGCGTGTTATGACCAGATTGATCACATGTGCCATGCAAGGAGCGTGTGTCAGGTGACCTAGACGCAGTGCAGCCTCAACGTTCTTGCCGTTATCAGAGACAACATTGCCCAGTGTGAGTTTCAGAGGAGACAGCCAGCGTGCGATTTCCTCCTTGATGCACAGCAGCAGCTCCTGCCCTGTGTGGCTTTTCTCGCCCAGGCTCAGCAGGTGTAAGACAGCGTTGTGGCGCTTCACCTTGCACCTATGAAAAGAGGAGGGAGGAGGAGTGGAAGATACGCTGTGTCCTGTCGGGGACGGGAAGACCTCCAAGGAGGAAGGCAAGGAGGAGGAGGAGGAGTAGGAGGAGAAGGATGGTTGGCGCCTGGTGTCCGGAGTTGAACTAGAAACATACAAGCGTGGAGGTGGTAATGCCTGGCATTGCTGCGGTGGTGCATCGGACTGCAAAATATTGACCCAGTGGGCCGTGAAAGACATGTACTGTCCCTGCCCATAGTTGCTGCTCCACGTGTCGACGGTGGCATGTACCCTGCTGCACACGGATAATTGCAAGGACTTGGACACCTTTTCCTCCACATGCTTGTGCAAGGCAGGGACAGCTGTTTTGGAGAAGTAATGTCGGCTAGGTATTCGCCACCTAGTCTGAGCGCACGCCATCAATTGCTTGAAGCCGGCGGAGTCGACCAGGTGGTACGGCAGCGACTGCACCACCAACAACTTAGCCAGGTGTGAATTAAGCCGCACGACAAGTGGATGACTGGGTATATATTGTTGCTTATTGGACAACGATTCCGTAATGGATAACTGACGGGACATAGGAGGAGCACTAGATGACAGTGATGATGATGATGATGACAACGACATGGTGGATAAGGCCTGGCTACTACTTAGATGACAGGGACTCTGAGCAGCAGCAGCAGCGGAAGTGGGGTCTTCATTAGATGTACATGATGGTGGGGCATGTTGATTGTCCCACATGGCCTTGTGATGCCGTTCCATGTGTTTACGTAGAGCAGTAGTTCCTACATTGCTGCCCTGCCCACGCCTTACTTTCTGCTTGCAGATACGGCACTGTGCCATGTTTTCCTCCTCCGGGAAGGTACAGAAAAATTGCCACACGGCAGAGTACCGTAAAAAGGTAGTACCACGTCCACCACCACCACCACCACCACCACAACCGCCCGAGCTTGCCCCTTGTCTGGCAGGCTTTTTTCGGGAGCCTACACCAGCATCTGTGTCGCCGTCAACGGCTCCTGAGCTGACCCTACCGTTGCAACGTTTTGCAGATTGACTTCTGCCCCTACCTCGGCTTGGCTGTTTATCACATCCAGTGCCGCCACTACTACCCTCCTCCTCTGACGCCGTCATCACCTCGTCACCTGGTTCCCACGTCCTGTCTAAAACAACATCATCATCATCATAGCCTTTCTCATCATCCCCGCCACTTCTGTCACTGTGTTGTGAATGTGATGTGACATCATGGCGGGCTCCATGCCCCCCCTCATTACTGCGTCTGCCACCACGGCTACCACCACCAACACCCCCACTACTGCAGCTATGCGTCTCGGTCACCGCTTCCACCTCCACCACCGCCGCAACACACTCCGTTGGCTGACTCGCGGAAAACAAATCATCATCATCACTATGTTGTTCAGTATCTTCCTTCGCACCCGAGGAGATGTCTCTTAGGACTCTCAGGAAAGATGGCTTCCCGCTAGGAAGGGGGAGCGAAGACATAGATGATGGAATGGAAACGCTAGAAATACCTATATTACTACTGTCACCGTGCCAAGGAACTGTAGAGGATCTGGAATCCAACGAAACCTGGCTTGAAGCCAGATCGTCAGAGTCTTCCTGCTGAGATGACCGCGAGCCAGCCAACCAGTCCACAATGGCCGTATTGTCTAAAGTAACCCGCCCACCGGAGGAGATGGACAAGTCTGGCTTGCTGATACTACTACCAGCAGGCACATGGCAGCTGCTACTAGTGGAACTGGGCACATGTCTTGTGCCACAAATGCTGCTACTGGGTCTGGCACCAACAGATCCAACATTTGGACTGGAAGAGGAGACGGCATGGGTGTTTTTTCCTCTACCCCGTCCTTTCACAACCTTTTTTTTCCCAGACATTTCAGAGCCCCTTCTAAAAGCGTATTCACACACTGACACTGGCGTGGCAAATGGCAATGAATGAGAATTTCAATCAGCCTCGCTGCAGTGCACTCAGGGAATGCTGGGCCTTGTAGTACTACTAGGCTGCCTGAATGGCAAGTTGGATTGTTATTCCTGTTAATAACGGCCAGGGATGAGCCCCTTATAAAAGCGTATTCACACACGGACACTGGCTTGGCAAATGGCAATGAATGAGAATTTCAATCAGCCTCGCTGCAGTGCACTCAGGGAATGCTGGGCCTTGTAGTACTTCTAGGCTGCCTGTATGGCAAGTTGGATTGTTATTCCTGTTAATAACGGCCAGGGATGAGCCCCTTTTAAAAGCGTATTCACACACGGACACTGGCTTGGCAAATGGCAATGAATGAGAATTTCAATCAGCCTCGCTGCAGTGCACTCAGGGAATGCTGGGCCTTGTAGTACTACTAGGCTGCCTGTATGGCAAGTTGGATTGTTATTCCTGTTAATAACGGCCAGGGATGAGCCCCTTTTAAAAGCGTATTCACACACGGACACTGGCTTGGCAAATGGCAATGAATGAGAATTTCAATCAGCCTCGCTGCAGTGCACTCAGGGAATGCTGGGCCTTGTAGTACTACTACTACCACTACTACAAAGGCTGCCTGTATTGCAAGTTAGATGCAATGGGGATGAGCCCCTTCTAAAAGCGTATTCACACACTGACACTAGCTTGGCAAATGGCAATGAATGAGAATTTCAATCAGCCTCGCTGCAGTGCACTCAGGGAATGCTGGGCGTTGTAGTACTTCTAGGCTGCCTGTATGGCAAGTTGGATTGTTATTCCAGGGATGAGCCCCTTTTAAAAGCATATTCACACACGGATACTGGCTTGGCAAATGGCAATGAATGAGAATTTCAATCAGCCTCGCTGCAGTGCACTCAGGGAATGCTGGGCCTTGTAGTACTACTAGGCTGCCTGTATGGCAAGTTGGATTGTTATTCCTGTTAATAACGGCCAGGGATGAGCCCCTTTTAAAAGAGTATTCACACACGGACACTGGCTTGGCAAATGGCAATGAATGAGAATTTCAATCAGCCTCGCTGCAGTGCACTCAGGGAATGCTGGGCCTTGTAGTACTACTACTACCACTACTACAAAGGCTGCCTGTATTGCAAGTTGGATGCAATGGGGGATGAGCCCCTTCTAAAAGCGTATTCACACACTGACACTGGCTTGGCAAATGGCAATGAATGAGAATTTAAATCAGCCTCGCTGCAGTGCACTCAGGGAATGCTGGGCGTTGTAGTACTTCTAGGCTGCCTGTATGGCAAGTTGGATTGTTATTCCAGGGATGAGCCCCTTTTAAAAGCGTATTCACACACGGACACAGGCTTGGCAAATGGCAATGAATGAGAATTTCAATCAGCCTCGCTGCAGTGCACTCAGGGAATGCTGGGCCTTGTAGTACTACTACTACCACTACTACAAAGGCTGCCTGTATTGCAAGTTGGATGCAATGGGGATGAGCCCCTTATAAAAGCGTATTCACACACTGGCTGAGTAGTGAGTAGTGGATGTGCCCCTTCGATTGCTGGATTCCTGGCTTTTAGATTCCTAAAGCTTTCCCTTACTGCACAGAGATGCTATCCCTACAGCTCCTGTCTGTAAAATGGCCGCTGAGCTCCGTGCATAGACTTTTATTGCAGGCTTGAGCCCGCCCCTATGCTGACTCCCGATTGGCTGGGAGAGCCGTTTGCAAGGCATTATGGGGTAGCCTGATGTCAGGTGATCTTCTGTAATCCTCCATTTTAGATGTAACATGTGGCAGGCGCCAAAATGTAGCCGGGTTCGGTCAAAACGGGTTCGGCCGAACCCGGTAAAGTTCGGATTCGCTGCGAACCGAACTTTTCCTGAAGTTCGAACCGAAACCGGATTCGGTTGTCCCGGTTCGCTCATCCCTACTCCCTCAGTTCTCTAAGATGGCACATTTTATCCCGCTAGCCAGCCTACCTTCTTCTCCTTGTCTGGCGAAACCCTTAATTCAACATATCTTCCGCCTATATGGCTTGACTCTTCATATCGTGTCTGATCAAGGCGTCCAGTTCACCTCAAAATTCTGGAGAGCCCTCTGTAAAGTCCTCAATGTGAGATTGGACTTTTCCTCGGCCTACCATCCTCAGTCTAATGGTTAGGTTGAGAGGATTAATCAAATTTTGGAGAATTATCTTTGTCACTTTATCTCTGTGCAGCATGACGACTGGGTACAGCTTCTTCCATGGGCCGAGTTCTCCTATAAAAACCACACAAATTACTCCACTATTTCCACATCATTCTACATCGTCTACGGCCATCATCCACGAGTTCATCTTCCTGTTCCTGCTACATCTCAGGTACCTGCAGCTGACTCTGCATTTGGGGACTTTCTACACATTTGGCAACAGACCAGGTCCTCTATTCTACTGGCAGTCGATCGCATGAAGCGAATGGCTGATTGAGCCGCCCCAGTTTCCTCCTGGAACCAAAACCTCGAAGAATGTTCATTTGAAGGTGCCCTCATACAAATTTGCTCCCAGGTTCCTCGGACCTTTTGAGATCCTGCAACAGATAAAACCTGTCCCCTATAATCTTCGGCTGTCTCCTACACTCAGAATCCCCAACTAATTTCATGTGTCCTTCCTGAAACCACTACATTAAAGCTCCTAGTTCTGCAGTTGCTCCCTAAGGTTCTTCTGATGTGTTCGAGGTGAAGGAGATCCTGGACTACAAGAGAGTAGGAGGAAGGACTTTCTATTTAGTGGACTGGAGAGGGTTTGGTCCTGAGGAGAGGTCCTGGGAGCCAGAAGAGAACCTTATTTTTAATGAGGGTAGAGGCTACCCTCATTAAAAAATTCCTCTCACGGTCTGGACCCAAGAAAAGGGGGCGTAAGGGGGAGTTCTGTAATGGCCACAGTCATGGACCGTCGCCTCTCTTTACTACCCAACGGCCGCGACTGCAGACCTCTCTCTTCTTGCCGGCATATCCCTCCCAGGAGACACCAGCACACGTGGCCACACCACTCTGTGATTTCCTCTCTGGTGCGCACACTCGTCCCCGGCCTTAAAGGGCCAGCACGCGCACATACATTTAATTATCCCATTATCCCCAGATCACCCTGGACTATATCCTAGATCACCCTGCCCTTCCACTCTTTGCCTGAGTGTTGTTGGATTCCCATGTTAGTCTTAGCAAATGGACCCTTAATTGTATCATATTCCAAGTGTTCCCGTATCCTGCTTCCTGTATCCCTTTTTCCATGCTGTGTTTGTTCCTGTGCCTTATCTAAAGTTGGAGTCGTGTTGTGTCATCTGCCACGCCTGGTGCCACCTCCCACGTCTGCTGTCATTTGCCATGCCTCGTGTCACCTGCCATGTCTACTGTCATCTGCTATGCCTGCTGTCCTATGCAATGTCTTGTATCATCTGCCATGTCTGGCGTCATCTGCCACCGTGCCAAAGCCTCTGCTACTATCTGAACTATTACAGGTACTCTTGTGCTAAGGACTTTGCATAGACTTTATAGACTGTAATTTGGCCAACTGCCACTTCGCTACGGCAGAGTGGCCTAGTGAGTTCACATACCCCTAGATCATTACACAACCGGATTTTCTATCTCTTGATGTCGCGCCTCCTTTCTTATCTGCCATTATTCCCATTTATTTTTTCCTTTTACCTTACTTCTCTTACTCTCTTCCCACTCTTCACTGCTACTGCACCTTAGTTTCAGTGACGGTGGGTGTTTCAGCATCGGGACCCCCACTGATCAAAACTTCTGATATGTCTCTATGACATATCACACTTTTTTTTTTTTAAACTAAAGTTTATCTTTAAATAATTAAATATTTCACACTGTGTCATGTGTTATTATCACACAGTCATCCCCCGAATGACAAATGAAATAAGTCCAGCAAAGTTTTTCCAATATAAGGTGTTAGTATTAAAGCAAAATCCTTCTGGATTCAATGCAGAGATATGTACTTATAAAAAATATAAAGTCAGTGACCGGAGAAAGGAGGTAGCAAATACAGGCTTGTAATAGAGATGAATATATAAATCTCTCCAGTCTCCTCCTTCCAGTGTTGTTAGTCATCCGGCTCTGTAAATGCATTCATTGCCCGCTTCCCCTGCCTGTTGCTTTATCATCTTTGCACGCATTTAATCGGCATTCAATAGCGCAGGTTGTTCAAAGGCCGTGGCTTCTCTCAAACTATCCATCAGGGTGCTCCCACTAAGGGGGCATCACTTTTAGATAACTTTATGTATTTGATTTCTAGTAATATGGTCACATATGGCAAAACATATCCTGTAACAACTTCTTCTTTAATCGACTTTTAGGTCTTTATCCAAGTCAGGTGAAGACAATTGAAATACTGTACTTAAATTCTCTGAGGCTTCTATATACCTTAAGGGCTTTGACCTACACTTTTCAGTCATTGGCTCCAAAAATAAAGTTAATTGACTCTCACAATGCAGAAGAAGAATGTAAAAAGATTGTTAATGTGTACCTCCAATTATATAGAGAACCAATTTTAGTACAGGAGTGTGCACATTAATAGTTTTTCTAAATAACTTGCATAGCAGATTCTGTCTCTAAATAGAAGCACGGACCAGCTAGGTCCGTGCTGCAGGCTGCTCATAACTATGCATTATTAGACAGAACGTCCTGCTCTGTCTCCTAAGCTCGTGTCTCCAGTATTGTAGCCAGCACTGTTGGATGTAATGTGATTCTCCTAATGCATAGTTATGAGCAGCCTGCAGCATGGACTGCGGTCGACCCGTGCTCCTATTTAGAGACAGAACCTGTTATTCAAGTTATTTAGAAAAATTATTATTATTTACACTCCTTTGCTATAATCATTTCTTTATATAATTGAGCTTGCAATTTCAGCTGTCCAAAATGTTGTGTTGAAGTTAAAATGGACTGTGACATTGTGTCAAAGTTAAAAGGGACTCTGACACTATGACACTGAAAGGCCAAAATAAATCTCAGAACTGCCCTTTAAAAAATAATCCACCCACATAATTTCCAAGAACCTGCCAGCAAGGCTGGCCTTAATTTGGATGGCGCCCTGTGCGGGACTTTCTATCCCCTACACAAACCAATTATTAACCACATATATAGACAGGCACATACTGGAACATATATACTGTACATATATAAAGACAGATATTTAGACAAACAGGCAAATATACATACACACATTCTGAAATATAGACATACATACAGGTAAATATATAGACGTATAAACACATATACACACACACACACACAAACACACACACACACACACACACACACACACACACACACTGACAACGGCAGATAAATACACAGACAGGAACATATGCAAATGCATTAAAAGGCACATATGTTCAAGCACAAAGACACATTCACAAACAGACCCATATATACCCACACAGGCACATTTATACACAGTACAGATAATGTAGTAGATTTCACACACAGTACTATGTAACACCACAGATAACACAGTCATAATGTTTAAGTGTGGTCAGGGGCGTAGCTAAAGGCTCATGGGCCCCGATGCAAAAATTCTTACTGGGCCCCCCCCCCCCCCCCCGCAAACTTCTCATGGCCGACAGTCCGCAGCTTTCAGCTGCATCGCTGGGTCTCCTGAGTGACCCAACAATGCAGCACTAGCAGCCGGGGGCGTCACTAAGGCTGGGTTCACACACACTATTTACGGACGTAATTCGGGTGTTTTAGCATTGAATTACGTCCGAAAATGCGGCTCAAAAGCGTCGGCAAACATCTGCCCATTCATTTGAATGGGTCTTACGATGTTCTGTGCCGAGGGACATTTTTTTTACGCGCCGCTGTCAAAAGGCGGCGCGTAAAAAAGACGCCTGCGTCAAAGAAGTGCCTGTCACTTCTTCAGACGTAAATGGAGCCGTTTTCCATGGACTCCATAGAAAAACAGCTCCAATTACGTCCGTAATGGACGCAGCGATAAACGCCTGCACATGCCATTACGGCTGAAATTCCGGAGCTGTTTTCCTGAAAACAGCTCTGTAATCTCAGCCGTAACAGAGGCTGCTGTGTAAACATACCCTCAGGGCTTAAAATGTCAGGGAAATAGCCCCAATACATATGTGTCCGCCCAAAAAAAATGTGTGTATAGGAGACAGCATAGCATATCTATAGCACTACGACCCTATAAACTATGGATAGGATTAGATACAGTGGCTCAGCAGACAGTATCACACATGATTGGATTAGATACAGTGGCCCAGCAGACAATATCACACATGATAGGATTAGATACAGTGGCTCGGCAGACAGTACCACACATGATAGGATTAGATACAGTGGCTCAGCAGACAGTACCACACATGATAGGATTAGATACAGTGGCTCAGAAGGCAGTATCACACATGATAGGATTAGATATAGGGCCCAGCAGATAGTATCACACATGATCGGATTAGATACAGTGGCTCAGCAGACAGTATCACACATGATAGGATTAGATATAGGGCCCAGCAGACAGTATCACACATGATCGGATTAGATACAGTGGCTCAGCAGACAGTATCACACAAGATACGATTAGATACAGGGCCCAGCAGACAGTATCACACATGATTGGATTAGATACAGTGGCTCAGCAGACAGTATCACACATGATCGGATTAGATACAGGGCTCAGCTCGCTGACATTGCGTCCCCAGCGCTGGACCCAGGATAGGTAAGAATAATAATTTTGCTTGTTTATGTGTTACTGATTATTTTTTGTGTTTGTGGCTTTTTTACAGGTTCGGTTGTTGGACTTCGGATTCGAGGACGACTTCAATGACGGCGTTTTTTTTATTCTCAATAAAATGGTTAATGAGGTTTGTGTTTTTTTATTTCAATAAAATATTTTTTCTATGTGCTTGTATCTTTTTAAAATTTATTATCACCGCCTTAGTAATGGCCGCTGGCTGATTGACAACCTCCATTACTAAGGCGGGGCTTAATGTTAGCCGATGCAAAGGCTACACTAACACCCATTATTACCCCGGTACCCACCGCCACCAGGAGTACTGGGAAGAGCCGGATACAAACCAGTACCCGACCATCTGTAGTGACGGGCAGGCACCGGGGTGGCCGCAGGCTGGTAATATTAGGCTGCGGAAGGCCAAAAACAGTGGCCCTTCCCACCCTTGTAATGCTGCCTGCTGCTGCTGTGTTGTATCTGGCTGGTTATGTAAATTGTGGGGGACCCCACATCATTCTTTCCAATTATTTTTTATTTATTTTTTTTTAAATGACGTGGGGTCCCCCCATTTTTCATAACCAGCCAGATACAATAAAGCAGCAGCAGCCTAGCATCACCAGGGTAGGAAGGGCCACTGTTTTTGGCCTTTCCCCTCCTGATAATACCAGCCTGCGGCCACCCCAGTGGCCGACCATCACTACACATGGTCAGGTACTGGATCGTACCCGGCTCTTCCCAGCACCCCTGGTGGCGGTGGGTACCAAGGTAATAAAGGGGGTTAGTGTTAGCCTCTGCATTGGCTAACACTAAGCCCCGCCTTAGCAATGGATACTGTCAATCAGCCGGCGGCCATTACTAAGGCGGTAGTAATATAGTTTAAAAAAAAAACACAAAGACATAAAATATTTTTTCTATTGAAATAAAATAAAAACCCACACCCCTCATTAACCATTTTATTAATAAAAAAAAAGCTGTCATCGAAGTAGTCCTGGAATGGGCCGTAGTCCAACGACCGAACCTGTAAGAAAACACACACAAAAAACGATTAGTAACACATGTGTTAGGCTTAGATACAGGGCCCATGTGTGATACTGTCTGTGGGACCCTGTATCTAAGCCTACCACAATGCAGGCTTAGATACAGGGTCCAGCAGACAGTAATCTTATACTGTATAAGATTACTGTGTGCTGGGGCCCTGTATCTAAACCTACAGTGTGGTAGGCCTATATACAGGGCCCATCAGACAGGATCACGCATGGGCCATGTATCTAAGCCTACCATGTGATTGGCTTAGATACAGGGCCCAGCAGACAGGATCACACATGGGCCATGTATCTAAGCCTACCATGTAATTGGCTTAGATACAGGGCCCAGCAGACAGGATCACGCATGGGCCATGTATCTAAGCCTACCATGTGATTGGCTTAGATACAGGGCGCAGCAGACAGGATCACGCATGGGCCATGTATCTAAGCCTACCATGTGATTGGCTTAGATACAGGATCACGCATGGGCCATGTATCTAAGCCTACCATGTGATTGGCTTAGATACAGGGCCCAGCAGACAGGATCACACAATCCGTGATCCTGTCTCATGGGCCCCCTAAGCCTGCTACATCGTAGGCTTAGGGGTTGTACAGTCCCTAAACATTGATGGCCTATCCTCAGGATAGGCCATCAATAGCTGATGTGTCTCTCGGGACCCGCAAATCAGCTGTTTTGAAGGGGCCGCAACACTCGTACGAGAGCTGCTTCCCCTTCATTTCACTACTCGCCCACACTGTGAATCGCCGACACGGATTCACAGTGTGACCGGAATGAAGTGACAGGAATGAAGGGGAGCAGCTCTCGTACGAGTGCTGCGGCCCCTTCAAAACAGCTGATTGGCGGGTCCCGGGAGTCGGACCCCGCCAGTCAGGGCTAACCTTACCTTCCTCTTCGGCCGCGGCGGGAGTTCTGTCGTCTCGATGCTGTGCGCGGCGCATAGCGCTGTGACGTCATGCGCTGCGCACAGCGCTTGACGTCAGGACCTCCGCTGCGATCCGGAACCAGGAAGGTAAGTAAAGTATGTTACTATAGTAACAGGGGCCCGCGGCCCGAGTTACCATAGTAACATTTTATTGATGTGGTGCGGGGGGCCGTGGGCCCCCCTGGCTTCGGGGCCCGGTCGCAATTGCGACCGCTGCGACCCCTATAGCTACGCCAGTGAGTGTGGTACATGTTCCCAATGTAAATTTGTCAAAAAAATCGAGTGTATTCTTAGACCCTTGTGGCTGTAAAGAATTTAATGTTTGAAGTTTTCTTAACTGTCGTTCTTCGATGGTTGTGTACCTTATATACTGTCCCTGTAAAAAAAATTACGTTGGGAAAACAATTAGGGAAGTACATTTGAGAATTTCTGAACATATAAGGGATATAAAGAAGGGAGAAGTAAAGAGCCCCCTAGCCATGCATTTTAAAGAATATCATAAGCAATCGCCAGAAGGATTGTCATTTATGGCTATCTACCAACTGCCTAGAGGAAACAGGGGCGGCAACCGTGATCGGTTGCTGCTGCAGAAGGAGAGCATGTGGATTTATACCCTGAAAACCATCAATCTCCTGGGTTTAAACAGTGAACTTAAATAACATATGTTTCTTTGATGCGGCATGGGTCCCGGGACTCTGTTCACATGACCTCGTTGTTGTGTGGTCGGACTCCCGGGACCCAGCCTGCATCCTCTTTTACTATTTATTTAATTTTTATTTTTATTTCTTCCTTTTTGTTTTCTTTTTCTATTATATGTTAATTTTCTAGATATCCACTTAACGATGATTTGGAAATGAGTATGAACACAAAAGTGAATTTGTATACTCATCTAATACTATATTATGTACTTAGGACTGAATTGAATTGAATGACGGCGACCTTGATCTCTGATTGGCTGTCAGTCTATTTAAATAGGTGATTATTGATGGAGTTGTTACGCTCTGAGGAAGTCACATGGTGACGAAACGCGTCAGCGCACGCCCTCTTTCTGTGACATCACATGCTGAGCAATGTGTAGACTCATTTGTGGACTCACCTGTGGACTCATCCGTGGAACCGCTTACAACCTCTTACAACATGTATCTGCTTGAGACTGTGTAATATTTGTGCCGATGGGAGCCTGGCGATCAGAGAACCTGACGATCGGGGAGACGGGGCCGACATACACGCAGCTAGTTTTATCCTGCTTGCCTTTAATCTACATGACACCCGGTCCATAAAGGAACTCTCTCTACTGGAACAACCAATTGCCTCTCTTCCAAAACCACTACTGCCTTCTGGGCTTCCTTGTGGTTCCGGTTTGGTCGGCTATAAGTACGGACTTTGGAAAATACAATAGTCTGTAACCAAAGAAATTGACAGCATACTTGGTTGCTAATGACAACATGTCGATCTACATTTCGGAAGCCACAACTATTGGCGATAAGTATATAAACTGACATGTGCTGTTGAACAAACCTTTTTGGTCATAACTTGTATGCCTTCTTTATGCAAATATTTGCACTACTTATCTAATTTTCCCATAGTGAGATTCATATGTTATATATATTGTTTGCATTCTCTAATTGCACTCTCATATAGCGGGATCCACAGCTTATATGTATGAATATACCCATGTGGTATACGAACAGGTTACACCCATCTTGTGTCCACAGCTGATAGTAAAAATACACCGACCAACTAAACGCATGGTCTGCACACTGTCCTTTACTGGACGGGTCTATTGTTAGCCCACTACATTTCCAACATTCCTGAATTTGATGCTATATACCTCTGAATTATTATTGAGGAATTACATGAGCTATTATTGGTAACCCGGCCGGGCTTGTGATGTCTACTCTTGTTTGTTTATTGTATGTATTGTCATTTTTTGTTCAGTCATCTGTATTGACATAGGGTCGCACTTATTGCTACTTTCTGTTTTTTAACTTACTGATAATAAAATTTGATATTTTTACATATTGCGGAGACGAGTGCCTATTTTCCAGTGGTTTTCCTTCCATATCCCTTTCCCTGCTTCTCTCCCTATCTCCCTTGTCCCCCCTTCCTGCATTATAATATATAGGGGGCAGCAAGGTAGATAAGGGGCAGCAGGGTATATAAATTGCAGCAGGGTATATTGGGGCAGCACAGATCTTCACTTTATCTGTTCTACATTAATACACACACACACACACACACACACTTCCTGCAGGGCGGGCTTTGGGTGGAGCTTCCTCCTCTTCTCTTGCTCCTCGGCTCTTATTTACTCCATGTGTGTAACTAAGAGCAGAAGACCGAGCAGAGGCAGAGCCCAGTGGAGCCCCCTACATGCTGGGAGGGTGCAGCACCCTGTGCACTTGCACCCTGTGCAGTGTTTCTTTCACAAATGTTATCTGCAGGTAAAAGTTATCAAAAAACATTACCTATGATCTGTTCCCAAAAGACAACATCTCAGGTATAACACCCAATACATAGAAAACCAGAGGCATTTTAGAATAAAGTATTATGGTCTAACGAACCACGCTTTTCGATCCTGACGTATCCCACAAAAAAATGTATACCGTGTGGTATACATTTTTTCTAAACATGGGAGCTTGTTAAAACCGCATGTATTACATCCCTCTGTCAACTGGTAGTTATCAAGACCCTAGGATTTGGGAACCAGGAAGGGGAGGGCCAAAACACATCTGCTTGAAGCGAGGGCGCCTGTAATATACAGGAGAAACACTTTCCTAGAGTATGTAACAAAAGGAAATAAGGAAGGACACCATTTATCACTGCGACAAGTGCCCCAAAAACCTGGCCTGTGCAAAAACGGTTGCTTCAAAAGAATACCACACTTCTAAGGATTATTAATTGTATTATTTATTTACCCATTATTTTTCCACCTATTTTTGCCCTGATGTACTATACACAGCTTAAGTATGACAGCACGTTATAAATGAAACTACATTAAACCATGAACAAAATTACTATTAAGGAAAATCTACACTCCAAAAGCCAAATGTGCTTCTTCCCTTCTGAGCCCTGCAGCATGCCCAAACAGCAGTTTATGTCCACATTGCCATACCTGGGAGAACACGTTTAAAAATTTATAGTGGGGTGTCCCCAGTGGAAAAAGCTAGGCACAACATAATGTGCATTGAAAAATTTCTGCGTATGCATTTCCGGAATTTACCTTTGGGGTCAAATTCCTCACTACAGCCCTTGATAAGTGCCTCGAGGGGTGTAGTTTCCAAAATGAGTAATTTCTTTGGGGATTATTTTCCTATTAGACCTTGGGGCCCCTACAGTTGTGGGCCAATTCTGTGTAAAACACAAAATTAGGCCTCAAATTCCCATTGTTCTCTTTTACTCCTGAGCCTTGTCGTATGTCTAGGCAGAAGATTAGGGTCACATGTAGGGTGTTTCTAAAAAAAAAAAAATTAAATGTATCCTTTTCATGGTCCATTTCAAATAAATTCTATAAACCACCTGTGGGGTAAAAATTATCTGCAAACCTATAATGGTGCCTAGCAAAGATTCTAATAAATAGGAGAAACTAAGGACCTCACATAGACAATACAGTTAACATGAAATTAGGTTCTTTGTTAACATTTTAAACAATTAAATAAGCCCACTTGCCACTTCATGGCTCCATCCTTTAAGTGGGTCCCTACTCTATCGGTTGCAGCAACGCATTCTGGCGCCCCCTACCCCAGTACTGCACCCTCAGAGGGAGCAATCCAAACTCCCAGTAGCACCCCTACTGCCAGGCCAAGTCAATCTTGGCTCTGGGCCACGTCCCCCCACAAGTGCAGCACCACAGCAACAGACATCACCACACGGCACCGCAACAAGTGAAAAGATGGAATTAACTCACCATTAGATGAGATCAACTGGTCAACTCAGTGGTCGACTGAGAGCACAAGAGCAGAAACACTTAGGTCATTCCTAAATTTATAATCAGCTGGGATAAAGGCGTGGAGTGCTGGTACCAGAAATTGCAAAAAAGGGAAAGACTGTATGATCTTACTGAAATTGAAGTGGAGAGACTAAGGACCGCACATCCACAATATTAATCAGTAAACATGAACACGAGGTTGTTTGTTAACATTTTGATCAAATGGTATAAGCCCACTTGCCACTTCACGGCAACCTCCTTTAAGTGGGTCCCTTTTATAAATTTTTTTTTTTTGCTTTTTACAATACATCTTCTCTGTATTTTCTCTCATCCAAATCTGTCAATCTTAGGCCTTATTCACACGAACGTTGAATACGTCCATGTGACGGCCGTTAAAACAACAGCCGGCACACGGACCTATGCAATTCAATAGGTCCATTCAGACATGTAGTGTTTTTCACGCAGCGTGTTTCCATAGCGTGAAACTCACTAAATGTCCTATTATTGTGCGTTTTTTGCGGATCACGCACCCATAGAAGTCAATGGGTGTGTGACATCCGTGTGCTGTCCATGATTCACGCACCAGTTCCTTGAAATATAGAGAAAAAAAAAAAGAAATGTGCACTAACACTGACAACAACAACTGATACAGCTTGGAACAAACACTGATTGCACAGAGAACTGCAACGCATGAAAAACTTGTCCGTTTTTTGCGGGCACAAAACGGAAATGCTCGTGTCAATCTAGCCTATGTCTCAGCTATCAGTTCAGCTGAACTGACAGTTTCGGCTGAGGGAGAACAATACAACTATGTATACAGCATAAATAGAAGCTGTGTCGTAAAAACATTAATAAAGTCAATTAGAAAAGTTCTTAACAACACTAAAAATATTGATTTAACAAATTAATTAAAAAAAATACATTCAAAAGTGTATATAGCTTTTAACTTTTAGGCAAAAAACGAGAGCAAGTCATTTTACAAAGGACAAATGTTATTAAAAATTATGGTGTATGAACTGTCCACCATATTTAACAATATATTTACTCCATATTACTGACATGTTATAACCAAACATCAAATACAATATCATTAAAAACACTTTTTTACATTTCATACTAAAAGAATGAACATATAATATAAAACAAAATGTGATAATACGTTGCTGCTGTTTTATGTTCTCTCATTGATCGCAGCCTAAATTCTCATTCATTATTAAAATGTCATTCACACAACTAGTATGAGTAATGTTTTTAGTCTTTACTGCACAAATAAACAATGTCAATAACCAATTATCTAAAAAAATGCCTTTTGTTTTGTATGTGGTCAGTGTCTCCATAAATGTACACCCCCTAAAGCAATTATTTAACCCTAGAGGTGACAAAATGCAACCCTAGAGAAATCAGTTAGCCTAAGAGATAGCCATTTCCCATTTTTTTTTCGTATTGTTAGAATTTTTTTTACATCAATAGAGATTATTGTTCATTATCGCTCAGCACAACCCAAGCAGTGGTGGTATTTGGTATTTGCTTATCTCTGGTCCCCTAAATACCTTGCATGCTCGTCAAAGTAGAACATGCATGTTTATAAGAGAGATTAGGCAACAGATATGTTAAGTGCATGGCCAGAATTAGGAGATTGACAAATGTATCCATGCTCTCACTTCATTACAGAGAAAATATCCAAATAATGGTCATTAAACTGACCAGGAACCGACAGATTATTGAGAATCAAATATCTTATATACAATTATGTACTTTGGGTTCAGTACTGGGGGCCAGAACACATGAACATTGCATATGAATATTAAAATCTTCCTAAATCGCTGCATTTAATTTGTGTTTTTTTAACTGAGTCCACTCCATAAGGCCTCATGCACACGGCCGTGCCCCTAATCACGGCCCACGATTGCTGCGTATTTTCAGACGTTTTTTAGTAAGCGTGTGAACATACCCTATGGCTCAGAATGCCTTTATTAATCCAAGGGATTCTGAGACTGTTTTCTCGTGACTTATTGTACTTTATGTTAGTGGTAAAATTTGGTTGATACATTCAGTGTTTATTTGTGAAAAAAGCAAAATTTAGAGAACATTTGGAAAATTTAGTATTTTTCTGAATTTAAATGTATCTGCTTGTGTTATAACACACAAAATTGTTACTAATTAACATTTCCCATATGTCTACTTTATGTTGGCATTGTTTTTTGAACATTGTTTTATTTTTCTAGGATGTTACAAGGCTTAGAACATAAACATCAATTTCTCATATTTTCAAGAAAATTTCAAAAGCCTTTTTTTTTAGATAAATGTATACATTTTACCGCTCAGACGGTTATTGGAAAGGCAGTCCGAAGTATTTACAGAGAATTCACTTATCCCCTAGTCCATATGCAAATAGATAGTTTCAAAGTCCCACTTGCGTGTTATCCGTAGATGTTCACCTTGTAGTTCTATATGGGTTATAGCAGCGTCCTGACTTTAGATGTTCTCCATCGGTCACTAGCCTATATCTCCAATGGGGAAAGAAGGAACAGATGTGTTTAAATATCCAACAAGGATCACACACAATACACATTACACACAATAGTATAAACATATGTAAAAACTCTAAAACATCAATGTTAGGAAATTACCATAAATATAGTAAAAATTGAAATACATAAGAATATGCAAAGATCTTTTTCTTATAAGACAACGCAAGTTACATTGTATATTTTGCCATGTGGCTATTCCACTCGTAGTCGCTATAAATTTATACTGCTGAAAATACTATATATCCTTATTCTTTTAATATTCCTTTCTTATCATAGAGACTCTGTTGTTTTTTTTTTTTACAAATTATTATATATTATAAACTTTCATTAACCGCTTCCCGACCGCCCACTGTAAATTTACGTCGGTGCTTGCTGGGCTCTGTGCAGCGCCGACGTGAATTCATGGTGGGTGTCAACAGGTTTGTGTGTCTCAGAGTAGCACTGACACCCAGATCGTGCTGTTAACACTGGCCTTTGGTCCCGGAAACATGATCAGGACCTGATTGGTTCAGGCCCCGATCATGTGATCACAGGGATAGATTGTTGAAGCAAGAAACTGGGACCAATGCTGCCGTTGGTTGTCATGGCAAAACCGGAGGCCACGCAATGGACTCTGGGTCTGCCATGCAAAACTGGAGGCTATACAACGGCCTCCGGGTCCGCCATGCACGAAAGCCTATAAGGACCAGCCGTAGGCTGGTCCTGATAGGCTTCCTGTCAGAGTCACGCTGACAGTTTATAAAACGTTACACTACCTAGGTAGTTTAATGTATTATAGCAGCTATCAGTGCTGCAGGTCTTCAAGTAAAACAAGTAAAAAGTTAAAAAAAAAGGCAATAAAAATGTTTTATAAAAGTGTAAAAATAAATTATAAGTTGCAAAAACCAAAAATGCTTTTTGTCCTATAATAAATCTTTTATTATAGGAAAAAAATTAAAATGTTAAAAAAAAGTACACATATTTGGTATCAGCCCATTCGTAACGACCCAAACTATAGAACTATAATATTATTTTTCCCACACGATGAACACCACACAAAAAAAAAATAAGTAAAAAAACAATGGCTCTCAGACTACGGTGACACAAAAAAAAATATTATTTTATAGAACATATATAAAACATAGAAAAAACTATAAATATATATATATATATATATATATATATATATATATATATACACTACCGTTCAAAAGTTTAGGGTCACTTAGAAATTTCCTTGTTTTTTAAAGAAAAGCACAGTTTTTTTCAATGAAAATAAAATGTCTGTTTTTAATGCAATATCTACATAGGTGTATAGAGGTCTCTCCCTACTTTGGAGTTACCGGACCATAGGAGCAATATGGGTTAGTTACCTAATTTTTTATTATAAATAAATTGACATTATAATTATACGTTTGGAACCTCTGTGTCCTTTTCTGAGGCTTAGGGATGTCGAGTTTAATGACTGGCACCTTTTAGATGTGAGCCCTATTACAGTGAATGATAGCACTATGATCTACCTCGTCCTCCACAGTGATTAGTATGGTACACACTTCACTTTTGATACGTTGTGGCATATGATGTAAACTCATTTATACTCTATCTTGCATAAAATATTGTTATTTGACTGCTACCTTAGATACGGCTATATAGCCTCTTTCCCGGAGTTCTCCCTTTTGATACCTATGTGCTCTTATGTTCTTTTTGCGCAACTGAAATGCAGTTGTTTGATTTGAAGTCTTTGTTTTAACTAAGTGTATTTTGTATTGTCCAATAAAGTATATATTTTCCTATGCCTGTTGGCATTTAAATTTAAATAGTACATGACTCCTTGTTTTCCTCTATTTGTTTAATAGGTGTATAGAGGCCCATTTCCAGCAACCATCACTCCAGTGTTCTAATGGTACATTGTGTTTGCTAACTGTGTTAGAAGGCTAATGGATGATTAGAAAACACTTGAAAACCCTTGAGCAATTATGTTAGCACCGCTGTAAACAGTTTTGCTGTTTAGAGGAGCTATAAAACTGACCTTTCCTTGAGCTGGTTGAGAATCTGGAGCATTACATTTGTGGGTTCGATTAAACTCTCAAAATGGCTAGAAAAAGAGAGCTTTCATGTGAAACTCGACAGTCTATTCTTGTTCTTAGAAATGAAGGCTATTCCATGCGAGACATTGCCAAGAAACTGAAGATTTCCTACAACGGTGTGTACTACTCCCTTCAGAGGACAGCACAAACAGGCTCTAACCAGAGTAGAAAGAGAAGTGGGAGGCCCCGCTGCACAACTGAGCAACAAGACAAGTACATTAGAGTCTCTAGTTTGAGAAATAGACGCCTCACGGGTTCTCAACTGGCAACTTCATTAAATAGTACCCGCAAAACGCCAGTGTCAACGTCTACAGTGAAGAGGCGACTCCGGGATGCTGGCCTTCAGGGCAGAGTGGCAAAGAAAAAGCTATATCTGAGACTGGCTAATAAAAGGAAAAGATTAATATGGGCAAAAGCACACAGACATTGGACAGAGGAAAATTGGAAAAAGTGTTATGGACAGACAAATCGAAGTTTGAGGTGTTTGGATCACACAGAAGAACATTTGTGAAACGCAGAACAACTGAAAGGATGCTGGAAGAGTGCCTGACGCCATCTGTCAAGCATGGTGGAGGTAATGTGATGGAGCCAATTTCATCCTACAACAGGACAATGACCCAAAGCACACCTCCGAATTATGCAAGAACTATTTAGGGAAGAAGCAGGCAGCTGGTATTCTATCTGTAATGGAGTGGCCAGCGCAGTCACGAGATCTCAAGCCCATAGAGCTGTTGTGGGAGCAGCTTGACCGTATGGTACACAAGAAGTGCCCATCAAGCCAAACCAACTAGTGGAAGGGGCTTCTGGAAGCATGGGGTGAAATTTCTCCCGATTACTTCAGCAAATTAACAGCTAGAATGCCAAAGGTCTGCAATGCTGTAATTGCTGCAAATGGAGAATTCTTTGACGAAAGCAAAGTTTGAAGGAGAAAATTATTATTTCAAATAAAAATCAATATTTATAACCTGTCAATGTCTTGACTATATTTTCTAGTCATTTTGCAACTCATTTAAAAAAATATAAGTGTGAGTTTTCATGGAAAACACAAAATTGTCTGGGTGACCCCAAAATTTTGAACGGTAGTGTATATATATATGGTATCGCTGCAATCGTATGGACCCGCAGAATAAAGTACAATTTTATTTATAGAGCACAGTGAACACTGTAAAAAAAAGGACAAAAAACGTTGTCAGAATTTATGTTTTATTGTCACCTTGCGTACAATAAAAAAGTGGAATAAAATGGTGATCAAAAAAATTGCATGTACCCTAAAATGGTACCAATGAAAAGCACAGATTGTCCTGCAACAAATAAGCCCTTACACAGCTCCAGTGGAGAAAAGATAAAAAAAAACAGAATATAGCGACAGAAATTGTGCAGAGCGTTCCAAAAGCGAAAAGATTGGGCACCATTAATCAGTGCGACACCTGCCACATATCTATGAATTATTTTTTATTTATTGCATTATTATACCGTCTTATTATGCCCTGATGATCTCCGCACAGCTTACATATGCCCCCACATTATAAACTGAAATACCAGTAAAACCCCAACCAGAACAACTACCAAGCAAAATCTGCGCTCCAAAAGCCAAATGGCGCTCCCTCTGTTCTGAATCCCACAGCGTCCCCAAACACGAATTTACGTCCACATATATGGCATCTCCATACCCGGGAGAACCTGCTCAACATTGTATGAGGTATTTGTCTTCAGTGGCTCAAACTGGGCACAACATATTGTGCACAAAAAAGACATATCGGTGGAAAATTGTAATTTTCACTTTGCACCATCCGCTGCACATTAACCCCTTTGCGCACCATGATTTAATAGCATCTCGTGGTGCGGGAGGTTATATATGGAGCGGGCTCATGTGCTGAGCCCATATGCTGCAGGTGTCAGCTGTGTATTACAACTGACACCTGGCACTTACGGACAGTAACAGCAATCCTGCTTTTACAGGAGCCTGTAAAAATGACATTATACTGCAATACATTTAGTATTGCAGTGTATTGTACAAGCAATCTATTTATCGTTGGTTCATGTCCCCTAGGGGGACTAATACAATGTGTAAAAAAAGTTATTATTAGTGAAAAATTATATAATATATTTAAAGTCCAAAAAAAACCCTTTCACATTTTTCCTCCAAACTAATGTAAAAAATATAAAATACAAAATTGGTATTGCTGTATCCGTAAATATCCAAACTATTACAATATACCATTATTTAACTTGCTCGGTGAATGCCGTAAAAAATAAAGCATTTAAAACACCAAAATCACAGTTTTTTGGTCACCATAGCGTTTTAAAAAAATTTAATAAAAAGTGATCAAAAAGTTGTATGTACCAAAAAATTATAACAAGAAAAATGACAGCTCGTCCCGCAAAAAATAAAGC
This sequence comes from Rhinoderma darwinii, assembly GCF_050947455.1. Lineage (NCBI taxonomy): Eukaryota > Metazoa > Chordata > Amphibia > Anura > Rhinodermatidae > Rhinoderma > Rhinoderma darwinii. The sequence continues at coordinate 144,641,763 of NC_134687.1, forward strand.
CCTAACACCACTCAATCGACCAAAAAATATAAAAAAGTTATGGCTCTTGGAATCTGGTGAAACAAAACATTTTTTTTTTAATAAATAGTATTTTACTTTGTAAAAGAAGTAAAATATATAAATAAAATGGTACAAATTTGGAATCACCTTAATCGTATTAAGTCTCCGAAAAAAAATTAAGTTGTCGTTTTTACCGCACGGTGAAAGCCGTAAAAACGAAACCAAAATAACTATGGAGGAATCACAGTTTTTTTCTATTTCAGCCAGCAAAGAATTTTATTTTCAGTTTCCCAGTACATTAAATGGTACTTTAAATGGTGTCACTAGAAACTACAATTCCTCCCGCAAAAATAAGCCCTCACACCACTCTACTGACGGAAAAGAGAAAACGTTATGGCTCTTGGAATACGGGGAGGGAAAAAATGAAATGAAAATGCAAAAAATGGATCAGTCCTAAAAGGGTTAATTAATTTCTAATGAAAAACCCTTTATGACCACGTGGGGTATTGCCGTACTCGATAGAAAATGCTTTATAACGTTTGGGTGCTTTTTCTCCTATATGAAAATGAAAAAATTCAACATTTTAGTGGAAAAAAATGTTGATATTCATTTTCACGGCAAAACAAGTTTTACAAGATTTGGGGTGCTTTTTATTCTTTATTCCTTGTAAAAATTAAACATTTTTGTTTTTTCAGAAAAAAAGTAGATTTTCATTTTCACAGACTAATTCCAATAAATATAGCAAAAGACCCGTGGAGTCAAGATGCTAACTATACCCTTAGATAAATTCATTAACCCCTTCCCGCTCCTTGACGTACTATTACGTCATGGCAGCTGTATCGTTCGCGCTCCATGCCGTAATAGTACGTCTCGGGAGTAACGGCCGTTTCGGCCGTCCTCCCGACACATACAGGAGCTGTGACGCTGCTGTCTTGTTCAGCAGCTGTCACAGCTCCTACAGCGGGGACCGATCGCTGTGTCCCCGCTGATTAACCCCTTAAAAGCCGCGTTCTATAGAGATCGCGGCTTTTTAGGGGTTAAGCTGCCATCGCCGGCCTGCTACGCGATAGCGGCCGGCGATGGTGACTATGGCAACCGGACACCAAACAATGGCGTCCGGCTATGCCATAGACGGAAGCCTAGTGGGTCCTGACAACGTCAGGACCCACTATGCTTGCTGTCAGTGAGTAGCTGACAGTTCTAATACACTGCACTACGCATGTAGTGCAGTGTATTAGAATAGCGATCAGGGCCTCCTGCCCTCAAGTCCCCTAGTGGGACAAAGTAATAAAGTTAAAAAAAAGTTAAAAAAAGATGTGTAAAAATAAGAAAATAAAAGTTTTAAAAGTAATAAAAGTAAAAGTCCCACTTTTTCCCTTATCAGTCCTTTATTATTAATAAAAATATATAAACAAACAAATAAACTATACATAATTGGTATCGCCGCGTCCGTAACGGCCTGAACTACAAAATTATTTTGTTATTTATCCCGCACGGTGAACGCCGTAAAAAAAAATATTAATAAACCGTACCACAATCACAATTGTTTGGTCACTTCACCTCCCAAAAAATGGAATAAAAAGAGATCAAAAAGTCGCATGTACCTAAAAATGGTACTGATTGAAACTACAGTTCGTTACGCAAAAAATAAGTCCTCGCACGGCTTTATTGATTGAAAAATAAAAACGTTATGGCTCTTAGAATAAGGTAACACAAAAAGTGAATGATTGTTTACAAAACGTATTTTATTGTGCAAACGCCATAAGACATAATAAAAACCTATAAACATCTGGTATCGCCGTAATCGTATCGCCACGCAGAATAAAGTGAATATGTCATTTATAGCGCACGGTGAACGCTGTAAAAAAAAAAGTATACAAAAACAATAGTAGAATTGCTGTTTTTTAGTCACCACGCCACCTAAAAATGGAATAAAAACTGATCAAAAAGCCGCATGCACCCCATGAAAACTACAATGGATTCCTCAAGGGGTCTAGTTTCCAAATTGGGGTCACTTTTGGGGGGTTTCCAATGTTTTGGCACCACAAGACCTCTTCAAACCGGACATGGTGCCTAATAAAAAAGAGGGCTCAAAATCCGCTAGGTGCTGCTTTGCTTCGGAGGCCGGGGCTTCAGTCCATTACCGCCCGAGGGCCACATGTGGGATATTTCTCTAAACTGCAGAATCTGGACAATAAGTATTAATTTGTGTTTCTCTGATAAATCCTTTTGTGTTATAAAAAAAATGGTATAAAAAGAGTAAATTTCACCTCTACTTTGCTCTAAATTTCTGTGAAACACCTAAAGGGTTCATAAACTTTCTAAATGCTGTTGTGAATACTTTGAGGGGTCTAGTTTCTAAAATGGGGTGTTTGATAGGGGTTTCTAATATATGGGCCCCTCAAAGCAACTTCAGAAATGAACTGGAACCTAAAAAAAAAAAAAAATGAGGCAATACTTCGCTTCTTACATTATACTGATAATGAGCCGTGCCCACTCCGAGATGACCCCAGTTTTGACCGTTTGTATAAACGGAGACCCCTATTAGACCGTTCCAGTGCCCGGTTTTCCCAAGCATACACCCCCGAGAAGTGTTTTTCTATTGATGAGTCCCTGGTACATTTTAAAGGGAGGGTTCAATTCCGCCAGTACCTGCCAGGTAAGAGGGCAAGGTATGGCGTGAAGATGTATAAGCTGTGCGAGAGTGCATCAGGCTATACCTACATATTTAGGATATATGAAGGAAAGGCCACCCCCAAACCAGACTGCATCCTGGACTACAATAGGTACATGGGAGGGATGGACTTGTCAAATCAAGTCCTGAAGCCCTACAGCGCCATGCGGTGTGGTATAAGAAGCTGGCCGGGCACATCATACAGATGGCTTTGTACAATGTGTACGTGCTACGTCGATGTGCAGGCCAGAGGGGAACTTTCCTGGAATTTCAAGATCTAATCTTTAGGGACCAGGAAGGGGGGGCACCCAGTACTTCTGGAAGCGAGGCCACACGCATCGTACCAGGGCAACACTTTCCAGGAGAAGGTCCCCAAACCGGTGGAAAGGGAAAGAGTCAAAAGAGGTGCAGAGTCTGCTATAAGAGGGGGATAAGGAAGAACACAATATACCAATGTGACACGTGTCCCGAAAAACCAGGGCTCTGTATAAAAGATTGTTTTAAAATGTATCATACATCCCTTGATTTTTAATTTACCCTGATGCACTCCGCACAGCTTACCCCCCTCATCTTTCCCTTCTGAGCCCTGCCGTATGCCCAGGCAGCTGATAACAGCCACATGTAGGGTATTGTCGTACCCAGGAGAACCCACATTACAATTTAAGGGGTGTATATCTCCCGTGGCGCATGCTGGGCACACTATATTGGACACTGAAATGGCATATACATATATAAAATTGCAAATCTCACACTGCACCATCTGCTGCGCATTATCTTTTACACAGTACCTGTGGGGTCAAAATGCTCACTACACCTCTAGATGAATGTCTTAAGGGGTGTAGTTTTTAAAATGGGGTCACTTCTCGGGGGTTTCAACTGTACTGGTACCTCAGGGGCTTCTGCACACATGACTTAGCACCAGAAAAGCTCCAGTAGGCCAAATGGTGGTCCTTTCCTTCTGAGCCCTCCCATGGGCCCAAAGGGCAGTTTATCACCACAAATGGGGTATTGCCGCACTAAGGACAAATTTGGCAACAAAATGGGGTATGTTGTTCCTTGTGAAAATAAGAAATTTTGATCAAAAATGACATCTTATTGGAAAAAATATCATTTTTTTCATTTCACAGCCCAATTCAAATAGGTGCTGTGAAAAACCTGTGCGGTCAAAATGATAACAAAAACCATAAATGAATTCCTTGAGGGGTGTAGTTTCCAAAATGGGGTCACTTCTGGTGGGTTTCCATTGCTTTGATACCTCTGGGGCTCTGCAAATGCGACATGGCACCCGAAAACCAATCCAGCAAAATCTGGACTCCAACAAACACATAGCGCTCCTTTCCTTCTGAGCCCTCCCATGGGCCCAAACGGCAGTTTATCACCACAAATGGGGTATTGCCGCACTAAGGACAAATTGGGCAACAAAATGGGGTATGTTGTTCCCTGTGAAAATAAGAAAATTTGATCAAAAATGACATTTTATTGGAAAAAATATCATTTTTTTCATTTCACAGCCCAATTCAAATAGGTGCTGTGAAAAAACTGTGCGGTCAAAATGATAACAAAAACCATAAATGAATTCCTTGAGGGGTGTAATTTCCAAAATGGGGTCACTTCTGGTGGGTTTCCATTGTTTTGATACCTCAACGCCTCTTCAAACCTGGCATGCTGCCTAAAATATATTCTAATAAAAAAGAGGCCTCAAAATGCACTAGGTGCTTCTTTGCTTCTAGGGCTTGTGTTTTAGTCCACGAGCGCAGTAGGGCCACATGTGGGACATTTCTAAAAACTGCAGAATCTGGACAATACATATTTAGTAGTGTTTCTCTGGTAAAACCTTCTCTGTTACTAAAAAAAAATTGAATAAAATTGAAATTCAGCAGAAAAAATGAAATTTGCAAATTTCATTTCCAATTTGCTTTAATTCCTGTGAAATGCCTGAAGGGTTAAAAAACTTTCTATATGCTGTTTTGAATACTTTGAGGGGTCTAGTTTTTAAAATGGGGTTTTTTTATGGGGGTTTCTAATACATAGGCCCCTCAAATCCACTTCAGAACTGAACTGGCACCTTCAAAAAAAGGCTTTTGAAATTTTCTTAAGAATATGAGAAATTGCTGTTTATGTTCTAAACCTTGTAACGTCCAAGAAAAATAAAATAATGTTCAAAAAACGATGCCAATCTAAAGTAGACATATGGGAAATGTGAACTAGTAACTATTTTGGGTGGTATAACCGTCTGTTTTTCAAGCAGATGCATTTAAATTCTGAAAAATGCTATTTTTTGTAAATTTTCTCTAAATTTTGCAATTTTTCACAAATAAAGACTGAATATATCGACCAAATTTTACCACGAACATGAAGCCCAAAGTGTCACGAGAAAACAATCTCAGAATCGCTTGGATAGGTTTAAGCATTCCGACGTTATTACCACATAAAGTGAAATATGTCAGATTTGAAAAATGGGCTCTGAGCCTTAAGGCCCAAACTAGGCTGCGTCCTTAAGGGGTTAAGGTGTGTAGTATCCAAAATAGGGTCACTTTTGAGGAGTTACCACTGTTTTGGCACCACAAGACTTCTTCAAACCTGACATGGTCCTTAAAATATATTATAAAAAAGGGAGGCCCCAAAATCCTCTAGGTTCTCCGTTGCTTCTGAGGCCTGTGTTTCAGTCCATTAGCCTACTAGGGCCACATGTCGGATATTTCTAAAAACTGCAGAATCTGGGCAATAAATATTGAGTTGCATTTCTTTAGTAAAACCTTCTGTGTTACAGATTTTTTTTTTTATTACAAATGAATTTCTGCAAATAAAAAAAATAATAATTTGTACATTTCCCCTCTACATGGCTTTAATTCCTGTGAAACTAACACCTAAAGGGTTAAGAAACTTTCTGAATGTTTTTTTGAATACCTTGAGGAGTGCAGTTTTTAAAATGGGGTGATTTATGGGGTCTCTGAAGTGACAACTGAGTAAAATATACCTTTTAATAGTAACTCGTTTTAAAAACAGGGGTAACACACCACTGTGAAATGAGCCCCACCGTGAAAATTAAAAAATGTATTAAACAGAAAACACTGAGTCATTATGATAAATATATCTCAGTGTCTGTAACAATATTTTTCTGGAACCAGCATATATCCTGGGCACAACAATAGTACAATCCCCAAAAGAAGCACCAGTGTCCGAAATAAATCACCGGATCTACTAGCGCTGGGTGTAACACAATGTTCCTGTCCCCTATGCAGACATTCCATATACAATAAACGACCCTACGCGTTTCAGATACTCATCCTCAGGGGTCCGTATCTTGGTAACTCTGGCCTCATCACCAGCGATAATAGTATTCAACAGCAGATATTCTGCTGTGCGTCACGGGAAGATGCACGTATCGATGTCAACGGCATACTTCATTGCAGGCGCTGGGTTACTATAAACACCTAAACTCCACCCCTCGTATTTGGCGGCGATACCTGAACTGACCAATCACAACACCCTCTCGATTCGTGACACCTGCCCATGTGACCCCCCGCCGTCAGCTGACAGCCAGGGGTCATCATCGACCGCATCATGCCGAACGCGCAGGCGCAGTAGAAGCCAAGGACGTGTCGCCCGGACTGCCAAGCAAGAGGAGGGTAAGCGCAAAACGATAATTAGTTTTGTAAGTATGTCTTGCGGGACAGTTACCCACCGCAAGTGGACTACCTCACAAAGCAACTCTAAGGTTAATAAACACATATTAGGTGGACAAGATTAACGACAAAAGATCTCTTTATATGTTGGCTGGCCAATATGGCCATATCGAACATAGTGCACTATGCAAATAGAACCCACCCACCCACAAAGGCAACCCACGGTGAAATTTGGCCACCTTACGGGGAATGGTATTGCATATTAAATAAAACACGTATAATTAGTCTGCTCATTTAAACCCGCTGGTTGTATGCATGCCAGTCTATGGATCCATTGGGCTTCTTTGCGTAGAATTAGGTTGTCCCAGTCACCTCCTCTTTTTGGGGGTCTAATGAGTTCAATTGCTTGAAATTTTAAACATGCTGCATGGCCTTGGTGTTTAGCATGCACATGCTTAGATATTGGGGTGTCCCTAACATGGATAATATCTCCAACATGCTCCCTTATCCGGCGTCGAAATTGTCGTGCTGTTTTGCCCACATAATTTAGGGGGCATGGGCATGTAATTAGGTAGACCACCCCCGCTGTTTTGCAATTGACAAAATCCCGAATGTTGTATTTTTCCTGTGTTGCAACACTGGTGAAGCTGTTCCCTTTGAGAATGAAATCACACGCTTTACAGCTACCACATCTGAAAGTGCCTGGAATTTGTCTATCCAGCCACGTACCCCTAGGTGTAATGGGGTCAAAACAACTGTGCATGACTCTGTCCCTAATGTTTTTCCCTATCCGATACGTGACAGAAGGCCACTGTGTGATCTGATCTACCAAATCTATATCAGAACTGAGAATACGCCAGTACCTTTTCAGGATCTGCATAATATCATTTTGTTTAGAATCATAGGTGCCTATGAGTCTCGTAACTTGTTCTTCTTTACGTTTTTTAGGAACCAGGAGACATTGCCTGTCTGCGTCCCTTGCTCCCTCATAGGCCTTCCTAATTACACTCTTGGGGAAACCTCTATCCTTCAATCTTGTTTTGAGTTCCTGGGCCTGGCACTCAAAATCACCCATAGAGCTACAATTCCTACGTACTCTCATAAATTGGCCTTTCGGAATGCCACGTTTGAGGGGATAAGGATGACAGCTATTCCATTGCAAGAAACTATTGGTTGCTGTTTCTTTCCGGTGTACCTTGGTACGAATTGTGCCTTCTTCTGTTTTTATAATTTTCAAATCCAGAAAAGACAATTCTTTTTCACTGATCTCACATGTGAACTTTAGCCCTACATCATTTGTATTGAGGGCTGCTACAAAACTATGGAACTCCTCTGCTGTAGAGTTCCAGAGAAGCAGCACGTCATCAATATATCTAATCCATAATCCAACGGATGAAGTCCATTTGGCAAAGTTGTCCCCAAAGACAATTGTCTCCTCCCACCAGCCAAGAAATAAATTTGCATAGGTGGGAGCAGCAGGACTCCCCATTGCAGTGCCACATTGCTGATGAAAGATCTTGTCTTCAAAGATAAATATATTTTTTTCAAGAACAAATTGTAATAACTGCAAAACAAACTGGTTATGGGCTGCAAACTGAGTGCCTCTTGATCCAAGGAAGTACTCGATCGCCTTATAACCCAATTTGTGAGGTATGGATGAATACAACGCCTCAACATCCAGGCTAGCCAGGAGTGTGTCTTTCTCTAAAGAAATACCGTCAATCTGTTTCAAGACATCCATAGTGTCACGTACATATGATGTGAGACTCAAGACAAAAGGGCGCAACACCTGATCAACATATGTACTCACATTTTGAGTTAAATTATTAATGCCTGAAACAATGGGTCTGCCGCGTAAGGGGGGATACCCTTTGTGGATTTTGGGCAGGCTATAAAAACACGCCATAATAGGAAATTGTGGGAACAGGAACCCAAACTCACTCGCACTAATCAAAGATCTGCTCTTTGCATCACTCAGAATGCCCAGCAATTCCTTCTTGAATAGTGCTGTGGGGTTGTCCTTTAAAATGGTGTAACAGTCAGGGTTGAGTAAAATGTCCTCACACATTTTTTTATAATCATCCCTACTCATGACCACGATGTTCCCACCTTTATCAGATGCCTTTAGAACAATATTTTGTTTTTTCTCTAAAGTGGTCAGAGCTACTCGTTCGGACCAAGACAAGTTGTTATCTATGCCCCTAATATCCTGACTAAGATTTTTGATCTCATCTCCCACCATCTCCACAAATAAATCCACATTGGTAAAATCTCCTATAGGTGGCAACTTTCTACTCTTCATTTTTAGGTTGGTGAAAGGACCTAAACCTGGGGTTCTACCAGATTCCTCTAGTAACCCCTCTAAGGCCACAAGGCCTTCCATATCAGATTCTTCTAGCCCCAATTCCATGCATTTTTTTCTATTATGGTGTTTGAAGAATTTGATCCATTTGAGCTTACGAGCAAATAAATTGAGATCCTTTATCCAAGAAAATGAGTCAAATTTAACTGTGGGGACAAAGGAAAGTCCCTTTTCTAATAATGTACTCTCTGATGCACTCAATGTGTATTCAGATAGGTTTATGATTTGTAGCCTATCCATATTACTTCCCTTCACTAATCCTTTTGTCCCCTCAGCATGTAGCGGGAAATGGGGGGATTGTTGGCTAAAAAATTATTGCCACTATTAGAAGAGGCTCTAGCACGGCCTCTATTTCTTCCTCTAGCTCCTCCCCTATATTTTTGTTTCCCACCACTACCGCCAAAGAAAGGGCCCACTCTTTCAGAGTCTGTTGTTTCACTCTCTGATGTGGAAGGGTCAGATTCCCTAGGGCTAAAGTTCACATGTGAGATCAGTGAAAAAGAATTGTCTTTTCTGGATTTGAAAATTATAAAAACAGAAGAAGGCACAATTCGTGCCAAGGTACACCGGAAAGAAACAGCAACCAATAGTTTCTTGCAATGGAATAGCTGTCATCCTTATCCCCTCAAACGTGGCATTCCGAAAGGCCAATTTATGAGAGTACGTAGGAATTGTAGCTCTATGGGTGATTTTGAGTGCCAGGCCCAGGAACTCAAAACAAGATTGAAGGATAGAGGTTTCCCCAAGAGTGTAATTAGGAAGGCCTATGAGGGAGCAAGGGACGCAGACAGGCAATGTCTCCTGGTTCCTAAAAAACGTAAAGAAGAACAAGTTACGAGACTCATAGGCACCTATGATTCTAAACAAAATGATATTATGCAGATCCTGAAAAGGTACTGGCGTATTCTCAGTTCTGATATAGATTTGGTAGATCAGATCACACAGTGGCCTTCTGTCACGTATCGGATAGGGAAAAACATTAGGGACAGAGTCATGCACAGTTGTTTTGACCCCATTACACCTAGGGGTACGTGGCTGGATAGACAAATTCCAGGCACTTTCAGATGTGGTAGCTGTAAAGCGTGTGATTTCATTCTCAAAGGGAACAGCTTCACCAGTGTTGCAACACAGGAAAAATACAACATTCGGGATTTTGTCAATTGCAAAACAGCGGGGGTGGTCTACCTAATTACATGCCCATGCCCCCTAAATTATGTGGGCAAAACAGCACGACAATTTCGACGCCGGATAAGGGAGCATGTTGGAGATATTATCCATGTTAGGGACAGCCCAATATCTAAGCATGTGCATGCTAAACACCAAGGCCATGCAGCATGTTTAAAATTTCAAGCAATTGAACTCATTAGACCCCCAAAAAGAGGAGGTGACTGGGACAACCTAATTCTACGCAAAGAAGCCCAATGGATCCATAGACTGGCATGCATACAACCAGCGGGTTTAAACGAGCAGACTAATTATACGTGTTTTATTTAATATGCAATACCATTCCCCGTAAGGTGGCCAAATTTCACCGTGGGTTGCCTTTGTGGGTGGGTGGGTTCTATTTGCATAGTGCACTATGTTCGATATGGCCATATTGGCCAGCCAACATATAAAGAGATCTTTTGTCGTTAATCTTGTCCACCTAATATGTGTTTATTAACCTTAGAGTTGCTTTGTGAGGTAGTCCACTTGCGGTGGGTAACTGTCCCGCAAGACATACTTACAAAACTAATTATCGTTTTGCGCTTACCCTCCTCTTGCTTGGCAGTCCGGGCGACACGTCCTTGGCTTCTACTGCGCCTGCGTGTTCGGCATGATGCGGTCGATGATGACCCCTGGCTGTCAGCTGACGGCGGGGGGTCACATGGGCAGGTGTCACGAATCGAGAGGGTGTTGTGATTGGTCAGTTCAGGTATCGCCGCCAAATACGAGGGGTGGAGTTTAGGTGTTTATAGTAACCCAGCGCCTGCAATGAAGTATGCCGTTGACATCGATACGTGACGCACAGCAGAATATCTGCTGTTGAATACTTTTATCGCTGGTGATGAGGCCAGAGTTACCAAGATACGGACCCCTGAGGATGAGTATCTGAAACGCGTAGGGTCGTTTATTGTATATGGAATGTCTGCATAGGGGACAGGAACATTGTGTTACACCCAGCGCTAGTAGATCCGGTGATTTATTTCGGACACTGGTGCTTCTTTTGGGGATTGTACTATTGTTGTGCCCAGGATATATGCTGGTTCCAGAAAAATATTGTTACAGACACTGAGATATATTTATCATAATGACTCAGTGTTTTCTGTTTAATACATTTTTTAATTTTCACGGTGGGGCTCATTTCACAGTGGTGTGTTACCCCTGTTTTTAAAACGAGTTACTATTAAAAGGTATATTTTACTCAGTTGTCACTTCAGTGAACCCTTTAATTTTTTCATATTGTGGGAGCACAATTATATTTATATCAATTTATACAGTGAATTTATATTTAGTCCATACAGTTAATAATTTCATTATATCTGGGTATGGCAGCCTTTGCACTCTCTGATTTAAACACAGAAGGGTGGATGAGTGAGGCAAAAAGTGTATTTTCTGAATGTGAACTGGTGTATACAGCACAGGGTGCATCTCTCAAATCTACCTTTAAAAACCTTAATAGATTGCATAAGGATTACACTAGAAGTTGGTGGGATATTCAGAGTCTGGAAAACTATTTAAAAAACAATATAGTTCCCAGAGGCCTTAGGGTCCCCATTGTTCCAGCATCAAGATTAAAAACCACCAATATAAAAGGTAGGTGGGAACAGGAGATCACAGGGAGTTCACTTAGGCTGATGCAGATTTTAGTGGAGGAAGAGAAAGTCCAGTTTGACTCTATTAGTGCTGAGCTTAAAAAAGAAATTGAGGCAGCTAAGTCTTTAGTAGATACCCCTGGTTTTGATAAAAAAGACAAAATCCTTCAACAAACTCTAGAAAGGTTCACTAATCATTTAAAGGAACGTAAACACTTCCAATTCCAGAGAGACCTACAGGAATTTAGGGAGAAAAAAGCTTACGACTTTGTTAATACCCAACAATAGCAATATCAACAGACCAATAGGGGGCCGAGGGAATCTGACCCTTCCACATCAGAGAGTGAAACAACAGACTCTGAAAGAGTGGGCCCTTTCTTTGGCGGTAGTGGTGGGAAACAAAAATATAGGGGAGGAGCTAGAGGTAGAAATAGAGGCCGTGCTAGAGCCTCTTCTAATAGTGGCAATAATTTTTTAGCCAACAATCCCCCCATTTCCCGCTACATGCTGAGGGGACAAAAGGATTAGTGAAGGGAAGTAATATGGATAGGCTACAAATCATAAACCTATCTGAATACACATTGAGTGAATCAGAGAGTACATTATTAGAAAAGGGACTTTCCTTTGTCCCCACAGTTAAATTTGACTCATTTTCTTGGATAAAGGATCTCAATTTATTTGCTCGTAAGCTCAAATGGATCAAATTCTTCAAACACCATAATAGAAAAAAATGCATGGAATTGGGGCTAGAAGAATCTGATATGGAAGGCCTTGTGGCCTTAGAGGGGTTACTAGAGGAATCTGGTAGAACCCCAGGTTTAGGTCCTTTCACCAACCTAAAAATGAAGAGTAGAAAGTTGCCACCTATAGGAGATTTTACCAATGTGGATTTATTTGTGGAGATGGTGGGAGATGAGATCAAAAATCTTAGTCAGGATATTAGGGGCATAGATAACAACTTGTCTTGGTCCGAACGAGTAGCTCTGACCACTTTAGAGAAAAAACAAAATATTGTTCTAAAGGCATCTGATAAAGCTGGGAACATCGTGGTCATGAGTAGGGATGATTATAAAAAAATGTGTGAGGACATTTTACTCAACCCTGACTGTTACACCATTTTAAAGGACAACCCCACAGCACTATTCAAGAAGGAATTGCTGGGCATTCTGAGTGAAACAAAGAGCAGATCTTTGATTAGTGCGAGTGAGTTTGGGTTCCTGTTCCCACAATTTCCTATTATGGCGTGTTTTTATAGCCTGCCCAAAATCCACAAAGGGTATCCCCCCTTACGCGGCAGACCCATTGTTTCAGGCATTAATAATTTAACTCAAAATGTGAGTACATATGTTGATCAGGTGTTGCGCCCTTTTGTCTTGAGTCTCACATCATATGTACGTGACACTATGGATGTCTTGAAACAGATTGACGGTATTTCTTTAGAGAAAGACACACTCCTGGCTAGCCTGGATGTTGAGGCGTTGTATTCATCCATACCTCACAAATTGGGTTATAAGGCGATCGAGTACTTCCTTGGATCAAGAGGCACTCAGTTTGCAGCCCATAACCAGTTTGTTTTGCAGTTATTACAATTTGTTCTTGAAAAAATATATTTATCTTTGAAGACAAGATCTTTCATCAGCAATGTGGCACTGCAATGGGGAGTCCTGCTGCTCCCACCTATGCAAATTTATTTCTTGGCTGGTGGGAGGAGACAATTGTCTTTGGGGACAACTTTGCAAAATGGACTTCATCCGTTGGATTATGGATTAGATATATTGATGACGTGCTGCTTCTCTGGAACTCTACAGCAGAGGAGTTCCATAGTTTTGTAGCAGCCCTCAATACAAATGATGTAGGGCTAAAGTTCACATGTGAGATCAGTGAAAAAGAATTGTCTTTTCTGGATTTGAAAATTATAAAAACAGAAGAAGGCACAATTCGTACCAAGGTACACCGGAAAGAAACAGCAACCAATAGTTTCTTGCAATGGAATAGCTGTCATCCTTATCCCCTCAAACGTGGCATTCCGAAAGGCCAATTTATAAGAGTACGTAGGAATTGTAGCTCTATGGGTGATTTTGAGTGCCAGGCCCAGGAACTCAAAACAAGATTGAAGGATAGAGGTTTCCCCAAGAGTGTAATTAGGAAGGCCTATGAGGGAGCAAGGGACGCAGACAGGCAATGTCTCCTGGTTCCTAAAAAACGTAAAGAAGAACAAGTTACGAGACTCATAGGCACCTATGATTCTAAACAAAATGATATTATGCAGATCCTGAAAAGGTACTGGCGTATTCTCAGTTCTGATATAGATTTGGTAGATCAGATCACACAGTGGCCTTCTGTCACGTATCGGAGAGGGAAAAACATTAGGGACAGAGTCATGCACAGTTGTTTTGACCCCATTACACCTAGGGGTACGTGGCTGGATAGACAAATTCCAGGCACTTTCAGATGTGGTAGCTGTAAAGCGTGTGATTTCATTCTCAAAGGGAACAGCTTCACCAGTGTTGCAACACAGGAAAAATACAACATTCGGGATTTTGTCAATTGCAAAACAGCGGGGGTGGTCTACCTAATTACATGCCCATGCCCCCTAAATTATGTGGGCAAAACAGCATGACAATTTCGACGCCGGATAAGGGAGCATGTTGGAGATATTATCCATGTTAGGGACACCCCAATATCTAAGCATGTGCATGCTAAACACCAAGGCCATGCAGCATGTTTAAAATTTCAAGCAATTGAACTCATTAGACCCCCAAAAAGAGGAGGTGATTGGGACAACCTAATTCTACGCAAAGAAGCCCAATGGATCCATAGACTGGCATGCATACAACCAGCGGGTTTAAACGAGCAGACTAATTATACGTGTTTTATTTAATATGCAATACCATTCCCCGTAAGGTGGCCAAATTTCACCGTGGGTTGCCTTTGTGGGTGGGTGGGTTCTATTTGCATAGTGCACTATGTTCGATATGGCCATATTGGCCAGCCAACATATAAAGAGATCTTTTGTCGTTAATCTTGTCCACCTAATATGTGTTTATTAACCTTAGAGTTGCTTTGTGAGGTAGTCCACTTGCGGTGGGTAACTGTCCCGCAAGACATACTTACAAAACTAATTATCGTTTTGCGCTTACCCTCCTCTTGCTTGGCAGTCCGGGCGACACGTCCTTGGCTTCTACTGCGCCTGCGCGTTCGGCATGATGCGGTCGATGATGACCCCTGGCTGTCAGCTGACGGCGGGGGGTCACATGGGCAGGTGTCACGAATCGAGAGGGTGTTGTGATTGGTCAGTTCAGGTATCGCCGCCAAATACGAGGGGTGGAGTTTAGGTGTTTATAGTAACCCAGCGCCTGCAATGAAGTATTGCGTTGACATCGATACGTGCATCTTCCCGTGACGCACAGCAGAATATCTGCTGTTGAATACTATTATCGCTGGTGATGAGGCCAGAGTTACCAAGATACGGACCCCTGAGGATGAGTATCTGAAACGCGTAGGGTCGTTTATTGTATATGGAATGTCTGCATAGGGGACAGGAACATTGTGTTACACCCAGCGCTAGTAGATCCGGTGATTTATTTCGGACACTGGTGCTTCTTTTGGGGATTGTACTATTGTTGTGCCCAGGATATATGCTGGTTCCAGAAAAATATTGTTACAGACACTGAGATATATTTATCATAATGACTCAGTGTTTTCTGTTTAATACATTTTTTAATTTTCACGGTGGGGCTCATTTCACAGTGGTGTGTTACCCCTGTTTTTAAAACGAGTTACTATTAAAAGGTATATTTTACTCAGTTGTCACTTCAGTGAACCCTTTAATTTTTTCATATTGTGGGAGCACAATTATATTTATATCAATTTATACAGTGAATTTTGATTTATGGGGTCTGTAGTATATAAGGCCCTCAAAACCACTTCAGCCTTTTGACATTTTCTTGAAAATGTGAGAAATTGCTGCTAAAGTTCTAAGCCTTGTAACGCCCTAGAAATATAAAAGAATGTTCAAAAGATGATGCAAACATAAAATAGACAAATGGAATATGTGAAATACTAATTATTTTGTGTGGTATTATTATCTGTTTTCCAAGCAGATACATTAAAAATTTGAAAAATCATAATTGTTGCAAATTTTCTTTACATTTTGATGTCTTTTGCAAATAAGCAATGAATTTATTGACCACATTTTTCAACTAACATAAAGTACAATATGTCACTAGAAAACAATCTCAGAATCGCTTGGATAGGTAAAAGCATTCCAAAGTTATTACCACATAAAATGACACATGTCAGATTTTAAAAATTGGGGCTGGTCCTGAAGGCCAAAATTGTTCGGTCCTGAAAGGGTTAATGAAAATATTTAGCCAGTTACGATTCAGTTAGGCTTAAACGATAGTGTGAAATGTATACAATGAGGTTCGTTTATTCATAGAAAGTACAACCAATCAAAATTCAGTTGTGCTTAGCCAATAGTGTCTACTGTGTATAATGACGTATTTTTCATTCATAAGAATGGTAATCATCGGTGGACACTTCACTTCTTTATGAAAGAAAGATACCTAGTAATTTCACTCTTTCCACTCGGTAAGGACACATCACAACAAGATATGTAAGAGCTATATAAACATTATTTATAATTAGAAGATGGCTTATAACAATGGCAGTTTAAGGATTGATATCAATTATATATTATTATGTGCGGGATGGAATGTTCAATATTCTAAATTTCAGATGGTTATTTTAAATTTAAAGAAAGCATTTAAGTTCAAAGTCTAAATTTAGAGCCAAAGGACATAATATTTGTAATTTTTAAATGGTATATCCAATAGGATTCTTTCTGGCTCATTTTTTTTTTTTTTTTATATAGTTGTCACGTCTCCAGTGGTTTTCAATAATTTCAATCCCATAGAATTTTGTTCCCTTTGGGTTTTTGTTATGGACCTTTACATAATGTGCCGACATTTTTCCTTTTCGGATGTTATTACAATGCTCGGCCACTCGCGTATTTAATTTACGTGCAGTTTTCCCCACATACATAAATCCACATGGACAAATTAGTACATAAATGACACCTTTGGTATCACAGGTGATAAAATGGTTAATATCATGAGTTTGTATCTTTTCGGTGTCTGGGAATGTTTTATTTTGTTTTATTAAAGCCGACTTCTTTACATGCTTTACATTTGTTGCAAGAAAATAAACGTTTTACAGATATAATTGAATTAGATTTTGTATAGCTTTTAGTTATAGTGTCCTTAATGTTTTTTGCCCTATGATATGTGATGGTAGGGTTCTCTGGTAGTAATTTTTGAAATATCCCACATGTGGCCCTAGTGTACTACTGGACTAAAACACAGGTCTCAGAAGCAAATGAGTACCTAGTAGATTTAGCGGCCTCGTTTTTTATTAGGATTTATTTTAGGCACGATGTGGCTGTTATCTGCTGCCTGGGCACACGGCAGGGCTCAGAAGGGAAGGATCACCATTTGGCCTACTGGAGCTTTTTTGGTGCTGTCAAGTATGCAGAAGCCCCTGAGGTACCAGTGCAGACGAAATCCCTGAGAAGTGACCCCATTTTAAAAATTACACCCCTTAAAGCATTTATCTAGAAATCTAGGGAGCATTTTGACCCCACAGGTATTGTGTAAAAAGTAATGCACAGCAGATGGTGCAGAGTGAGAGAAGAAATTTTCTATGCATATATGTCATTTCAGTGTCCGATATATTGTGCCCAGCATGTGGTACCGGAGACATACACCCCATAAATTGAAATGTGTGTTCTCCGGGATACAGCAATACCCTCATAAGCTGTGCAGAGTGCATCAGGATAAGTAAAACTGGGGTAAATTAAAACTCAAGGGATGTATGATACTTTTTAAAACACTTTCATACAGAGCCCTGGTTTTTCGGTGACACATGTCAGAATGAAATATTGTGTCCTTTCTTATCCCCCTCTTATAGCAGACTCTGCACCCCTTTTGATTTCTTTCCTTCCCAACAGTTTGGGGAACTTCTCCTGGAAAGTGGTGGCCTGGTACTATGTGTGTGGCCTTGCTTCCAGAAGTACTGGGTGCCCCCCTTCCTGGTCCCTAAAGATTAGGTTCCTGATAACCACTTCTTGAAATTCCAGGAAAGTTCCCCTCTGGCCTGCACATCGATGTAGCATGTACACATTGTACAAAGCCATCTGTATGATGTGCACGGCCAGCTTCTTTTACCATACCCTTGATTTTCCCATGGCACTGCAGGGCTTCAGGACTTGATCTGTCAAGTCCACCCCTCCCATGTACCTATTGTAGTCCAGGATGCAGTCTGGTTTGGGGGTCTCTGTACCGGTACCTCATACTGATACAAGGGTACTGGTGTGCCCATGTATTGTTGTCAATACAAGGACCTCTCTCTTGTCCTGTGCCCTGCTTTCACCCCTTCTGAGTGTTTGCCCAAGCAGTGTCTTAGGGAGGCCTCTCAGATTTTTTCTAGCAGTGCCGCATGCCACAGTATTTCTTTCTGGAAGCAAGGCACTTGAAGAGTGGGATGCTGGTATAAAAAATTATCCAGATAGAGATGGTGACCCTGGTCCATCAGTGGGTGCACCAAATCCCACACAATTTTTGTGTTTACTCCCAGTAAGGGGGCATTCTGGGGGCTGAATACTGGTGTCCTTCCCTTCATATATCCAAATTTGAAAGTGTACCCTGATGCACTCTCGCACAGCTTATCCATCTTTACACCATACCTTGTGCTCTTGTTCGGCAGATACTGGCGGAATTGAAGCTTCACTTTAAAATGTACCAGGGATTCATCAATAGAAATACATTTCTCATGGGTGTATGCTTGGGCAAACTGGGCACTGAAAAGGTCAAATAGGGGTCTCAGTTTAAACAAGCGGTCAAAACTGGCATCATCTTGGGGTGGGCACTGCTCAATATCGGCATAAAGTAAGAAGCGAAGTATGGTCTCATAACGCATCCTAGACACGGCCATGTGCTACATCGTTGTGTGGTATACAATGTCTGGCTACAGTAATATCTAATGTATGGCTTCTTCAGAAGCCCCATGTTCAAGAGCAGTCCCCAGAACTTTGCCAACTCTGCTGCGTCTAATTGGGTATAAAATTATGTGGGGTTCTTGGTGATATACTGTTGGACATATTTATTTGTCTGGGACACCATAAGATCTATAAAGTCATCCGTGAAAAATAACTTGAACAAGTCCATCTCACTGAGCCCTGCACGTGTACTCAGGTATTTAAGGCTCATAAATGTCCGGTGTGGGAATCCAAATCGGGTCACTTCGCTCCGGGGTTTCAACTGTAGTGGTAGTCCTGGGGCGCCTCTTAGGGGTTCCCTCCTCATTATCACTGGGTGAGGAGGTTGATAAATAAAATAGAGTCTCACCATCGATGTGTCGTAGGCAAGAAATGAATATGCCTCTTCGACAGTAAATTTTCATTGGGACATGTTTGTTGTATTGTGCTTATACACGTAGAATAAGTGGATCTCCCTGATACTAAACCTAGCTAGGGCGAGGGTTGCAAACATAAAACCTAACTAGATTTTATTTGAACTTCTCTAACACTAAACCTAACTACGGAGACGATTCCCTGACACAAAACCTAACTAGATTATTCTGAGCTTCCCTGACGCTAAACCTAACTACGGTGATGGGTGCCTGACACAAAACCCAAGTAGATTATTCCGTGCTTCCCTGACGCTAAACCTAACTACGGGGATAGATTGCTAACACTAAACATAACTACAGTGACAAATTCCTGACACTAAGGCGCAGTCGACTGCGCTATTGATTCTATCAAAAATGACGGAATACTGCCACAACGGTGACAAACGTAAACCTTTAGCTAGATTTCCGTCACCATTGAGTTCAATGGTGAGGGAAACAGAAGCTAAGGTTTCAAGTTTACCTGTCCGTTGAGGGGTTAACCCGACAGAAACCTCCAACGGAACCCCTCAGCGGAAAGGAACGCTGATATGAAAGGGCCCGTAAGTCCCTGACGCTCTACCTAATTATGTTTTTTGACGGTTCCCTGACACTAACTAACCCAAATACTAAACTAACTAGCTGGGATGCTGCAGATTCTATCGAGACAAATTTTTTTTTATTATTTTATATACTTTGTTTTTTGTTTTTATAGAACAAGTTGACTTCCCTGACAGTAAACCTAACAAGGGTAAGGGTTCTTAACACTAAACCTTATTAGATATTATGTAAACTTCCCGGAGGCTATACCTAACTACGGCAACGATTCCCTGACACTAAACCTAACTAGATTATCCCAAGCTTCCCTGACGCTAAACATAACTATGGTGACGGGTGACTGGCACTAATCCTAACTACATTTTATGTGAACTTCCCTGATGCTAAACCTAACTACGGTGATGGATCCCTAATGCTAAACCTAACTAAGGAGACAGATTCCTGACGCTAAATTCCCTGACGCTATACATTACTACACTTTTTGACAGTTCCCTAACACTAAATAACCCTAATACTAAACAAACTAGTTGATAACTGTCTAAACTTTTTTTTTTTTTTCATATATTTTTTTATGTTTTTTATATTTTATAAAGGAAAAAAAACAGAGACCAGGAAATGTGGCCTTGAAGACTAAGAAGTGGTCAGTAATAGAGATCACTGACCAAAAACGTGGGGGTGACAAGGGGAACACAAGGAGGAGGAAGACATGAGTGGGAAGTAAATGGAGGAAGTAGGAAGCAAAAAAAAGCTCTAATATTTGAATTCTTAGAATTTTATTCACAGGAACTATCTCCACACAACCGGTCTGAACGACTCACTAACGCCAATAGAGAAGTATTGTTTCTGTTAAAACCACGGACACCCCAACGGAAACCTGGCATAACCCACTAAAGTTAATGGGTACAGTCCGGCGCTGGATGTCTCCGTCGTTCAACGAAACCGGAGCTTCCGGCATTTTCAATGTTCTGCTCCTCTGACAAAGCAGAAGAACAGAAAGTCGGATGCAGGTTTTGCATACAATATACCTCTCTTTACCTGGGGCAAAGATTACGTTTTCTGCCCTAGCCCTGTATCCAAGGCCCCATGCCCACTTTAGATTTTTCCTTCAGGGTGCTAGCCATTTTTCTGACGGCTAGCAACCTGACCCATTCATTTCAATTGGGCCATGCACACTTCAGTTTTTTTTACGGTCCCGTTGCTCCGTTCCGATCCAAAGTAGAGCATGTCCTACTTTGGTCCGAGATTCCGTAACTGTGAGGTCCATGCAAGTCAATGGGGCCGTCAAAAAAACTGAAGGCACGCGGAAGGCATCCGTGTGCTGTCTGTGTGTGACGGAGCCGTTGCCTAGCAACGGCCGGGCGGGCAGAAATACATTACAGAAATATTACACTAATCGGCAGCCACTTGTCTCTATCAATCACTGATAGAGAAAAGAGGCTGTTGATTAAAAATAAAATAAAAAGCAGTTCATACGTACCCGGTCGTTGTCTTGGTGACGAGTCCCTCTTTTTCCTCCAGTCCGACCTTCCTTTCTGACGCGGCAGCCTGTGATTGGCTGTAGAGGCCGCTGCAGCCTGTGATTGACTGCAGCCGCGACATGGATGAAACGTCATAGCTGGAGGCCAGACAGGAGGAATGTAAGTATGAACTTATTATTTTTTTTTTTATTACATTCAAATTTTATTTTCCGAGCGCCGAGCATGGTACTGTCCATGGTGCTGAAAGAGTTACCGCCGATCAGTGCAGCCCATTAACTCTTTCAGCACCCTGGACAGTACCAAACTCGGCGCTCGGAAACGGAAACACAGAGTGCACACGGGAGTGCACACGGGAGTGCACATGGCCACTAAAACGGGCACACGGATCCGTCACAAACGGCCGTGAAAACTGTGTCGGAAGTGTGCACGAGGCCTAAACATAATGACAGGGCAGGATGGCTTGTTGGGAATCCCCTCTTGTATTCAAGCGTACTGACAGCCCTCATTCTTTCTAGCTATGTTCCTGTATAGTAATTTTCTTTCAATATTTAGCCGTCTTTATTACAGATTCCATTTTTCTCATATCTTTCCATTTTATGACGAAATCTGTAGGGATTTTTTTTGTGCTTCTTCAAAACATCTCTAGTCTAATAAGTTAGGTGCATCTTCCAAACACAGGGCCGCACCCAGTGTCAGCACCCAGCAAATCCGGGCAAGTGCCAGGGCTCACTACCCTTGGGGTGGGCCCACTCACCCGCCGGGTGCTGACGCTGCTGTCATGAATCCTCCAGGAGTAGAATCCCCAACTGTGTGAGCCCTCCTAAGGGCAGTGCCACACAGCCCCCTCCCTGGTAGTGCCACACAGCCTCCCTCCCTGTAGGTAGCGCCTTTGGGGCTCCCTCTAGGAATGGAATCCCCAGACAGAGCATTGCCGATGCTCTGGCAGGGGATTCTGCTCCTGGAAAAGCACCTGACATCACTGTTTTTATATGGACAGTGACATCAGGGGTTCCTCCTGAAGTGGAATCCCCTGGCCGGTGATTCCACTCCTAGAGGGAGCTCCTGATGTCACTGTCAATATATGTACAGTGACGTCAGCGGCTTCTCCAGGAGTGGAATCCCCGGCCAGAGCTTTGCCAATGCTCTGGCCGGTAATTCCGCTACAGAAGGCGTCCCCTGCCAGAGCGTCGGTAATGCTCTGGCTGGGGATTCCACTCCTAGAGGAAGCCTCAGAGGGATCCTGAGGACGCACATACAACAGAATGTGGCAGTCACTAGAACCGTAAATGTAATTTGCTGGTCGGCGTGGGCCCCTTAGCATGGCAGGGGCCCTGAGAGGATGTGACCGTCGCAGATCAGCCATATCAAACAGCTGATCGCTGATGCAGCCGCCCGGCATAGCTGTTTTGATATGGCTGCTCTGCGGCGACCCACCTTCTCTACATTGTCATTGCGCCAGGGGCACATGCCCTGCCTTCCCCCCTGGCTATGCCCCTGGCTGTATGGCACTGCCAGGGAGGGGGGCTGTGTGGCACTACCAGGGAGGGGGCTGTGTTGCACTACCTTGGAGGGGGCTGTGTGGCACTGCCTGGGGGGGCTGTGTGGCACTATGTAGGAGGGGGGCCATGTGGCAAAACATGGGAGGTGGGCTGTGTGGCAGAGGTGGGCCGTTTGTCACTACGTTGGAGGGGGCATATGGCACTATATGGGAGGAGGCCGTGTGGCACTACCTGGGAGGGGGACTGTGTGGCACTACCAGGGAGGATGGTTGTGTAGCACAACCTGGGAGGAGGGCTGTATGGCACTACCTGAGAGGGTGGCTGTGTGGCAGAACCTACAAGGGAGGCTGTGTGGCAGTACCTATGTGGGGGCTCTGTGGCAGTACCTACGAGGGGGGCTCTATGGCACTACCTGTGAAGAGGGCTGTGTGCCAAATCTAGAGGGGGCACTATCTACAGACGGCACCAAATATATGGGGGGGCACAAACTAGGGGCCTAACTTCCACCATGAGTTTCCTGCAAAGGGGCCCACTAAGTCTGTCTCACCCAAGGGTCCACATAAACCTGGAGCCGGCCCTGCCCAAACACATTCACTGTTGTTGAGATCTGGGATCTGGGGTGTAGTAGTCCATATTTTTTAAGAACACCAGCAGCTTCTTTGTTTGATATTTATGCCTTGATATTTACAAAAGTGTGCTTCTGGCTATCAGGGGTCATGTTTAATGTAGAAAGAGTGTAGTGTGTGCTGTATTGCCCAAAATAGCATATATCTGTTGAGGAATTTAGCACACCCTACTGACTAAATCCGGTTCTCATTGAGGATTCAAAGAGGTACAGTAAGGTAGCAGAACATTTAGTAAATTTGTTGCCCTTGAATTCACTAAAAGTCAATACCCTTGCTTCTCTGAAAAAAAAAAATGTGTTAGTAAAGGTGGCAGGGGATCTTCAAAAATATGGTGTTTATGCCAAAAGTTAATTGTCTTCAATGTAATTATGCTAGATAACTGTCATTTTATTGATACATTATTTATTTTACCTAATCAGAAATGTTTCCATTGTGTTTTGCATGAAGCGTTAATATGTTGCTATGTGCCTCAAAGATGATTGCTGGGGGTCCAAGCAATGGGATAAACTGTGATCTGCAAATCATCAAGAAACCCTTCTACCCAAAACGGACTAAATAAAGTGGGCAAGCCCTTTAGCAATATTTTCACAAATATTCAGTATCCCTTTTAGTGGTATGTTTTAAGCTATAAGTCCACTCAGTCATCTAGTACAACCAAACATGACAAGGATTTCACTATCAATGTCAGATCATTGTACACATAAATGCATTCAATCCTTCATGATTCTAGAAGGTAAAATAAATCTAAATCCTAATGAAAGTGCATGTTGTGAGCTACAGAATTATTTTCTCATTTTCATCAGACAGATTCTTAACCACTTCTTTACAATAATAGTGCATGCAATGATACGCTTATTTTATTATTATCTCCATGCTACTAATACTTCTAAATCTCTGATTTAATGACAAGATAACAAGTGTTATAAAATGTACACTTTGTATGTGCTATTTCTTCTCAAAGACAATTACAATAAAGCTTTATAACTAGGGTTTAAATATATTAAAATATTTCTCTTGTTTTATATAGAATTTAAAGGCAGGCATAATTACTCATAACTAAAAATTTGCTCTAAATTTCCTAATCCTAATTTTACTCTTATTTAGCCACTGATCTTTTACTCTCCCTTCTGCAGTCTATGTAAATCTTCTTTATAGAGCATCATCCCTGTCCCTTTTAGTATTCATATTCTCTGTAAAGGTCTCCTCACATTAGAGCACCTACTGATTTAATGTAGTGGGAATAACCATTTGGGCATTAGGGTAGTGCTCAAAAGTCCATGACCATATGGTACATGACATTATGGCTACCCACAGCCAATTGATCACTTCGAGCACAGTGCAGAACCTGCAAAAAAAAATAATAAAAGGGGGGGGGGGGTCCTCAAATTACATGTATTCATCTAGATCAAGTGTAACGTATCTGCTGATAAAGGGCTTATTGCCTTTAATGCGCCGAGGACCCATAACAAGCGAATTCTACCCTTGACTTATAATGTATTCTTCATAATAAGACTACATAGTAAAAATAGTATATAGTATAAAGTCAAGTTTGCATTGCCTGAGTACTGAGTAAAAGTTTAGGTTGCGGCATTTTCACTGTGTGTCCGTCTGCCATTTTTGGTCACTATCAAAGTTACTGCTTTCGTCAAATAACTTTCTGTAAATTTACACGCATCCCTCATTTTACCTTATTTAATATATACAGTAACAAGTCATGCTCCAAATTATTGTCTTTTTCACTTGAGAGAAAAAAGACTGGTGGCATATAAAGAGAGTGGAATACAACACTTCTAATATAGTTATGCTGAACTAATGATGTGCATTCACATTTATGTAAAATACATTCAAGTGGTGATTAGAGCTTCCTTTTATCAAAGATTCTGGTCAATACTTTATAGCTCCTCTGAGCCTTAGCATTCTGATCAAACTATGGAATATAAAAGATTAAAATTCCTTAGCTAATTACATGCCTGAAGGCACATTAACAATGCAAGTGTCAATGCACCGTTAAAAATCCATTTTGCATTTTTAACACAAAACTGATAGGAATGCTTCCAAAGCACAAATGTGTAAAGAGTTATATGTGCTCCAACGGTTTCTTAAAATATTGTTAGTATCTAAAATACTCCCATATTGAATAAGCCTTGATAGTTTTATGCTGTGAAATTGAAAATATGTATGCTCAGTCATTCTTTTTCCCCAAAGACCTATATCTCTACATATAATAAAACTGTAAACATTGCGTGTCTGTACATTGAAAATATTTGCGGAAAAAAATAATTGGGGGGATGAAGGATAAGTCATAGAATGCATTAAGATCATTTTTGGCATTTGTGTCTGTTTGTTTGTGCACGCATCACGTAAAAACTACTGACCCTAATCGGATGGAGTTTTTTGAAAAACTTGAAGTAACATTTAATTTTTATTTGTCCAAGCTGCCTCAGAAAAAAATAACTGTAATCTGATTGGTTGAACAAAAGTATTCGGCACACAATGTTGTAGTTTAGAAGAACATCTTATTTTTATTAGAAAACTGCCAATGACTTAGTGGGACGTTTCAGTCTTATGACCTTCATCAGACCATGTAGAGACAATATGGATGATTGCAAGAAAATATATTATCTACATAGAATTTCAAAATACATATGTCTAACATAGTGTAAGTATCATGAACAGAACCATAGCATGTAAGCAGACATGCCTAAGCAGTGGCAACAGGTGCCATCAAGTTTTAGAAAACCCATACAGGGAAAATAAATAACATTAAATAAAATGAAGTAGAAAATGTAGATGCCAGGTAGGCATTAATCAGTCAGGTATCAACTGATGCATGTTAGACATATGAACTTTGAAATTATATGTAGATAATATATTTTCTTACAATCATCTATATTGTCTCTACAGTGCCTGATGAAGGTCATAAAGACCGAAACGTCGCATTACGTCATTGGAAATTTTCTTTTTTAAGTCAGTCCAATTTTTATTAACAAGAACAGTAGTACATTAACAGTCATGTATCAACTGTACCAGCATCATATACATCATTTCCATTATAACAGCATACAGAAATACCCCAACATTGCATTACCCCCCTCAACCCCTGCACAGCCCCCTACCAGTATCTCTCTCAATTGCACTCATTACAAAGTCAGTTCTATCAGTAAGACCCAACTATACACCTCAGGTCTGTTCTCAGTGTTGCTAGAAATGACCTCCTAAATTTGTGGCCGTATTCTGCTCAGTTCTGGTGACACCACCCCTGGGCAATCCAACCATCTTCCCCACTGCTTATTAAATTTCTTCACATTACCACTTTTCAAAAATATTTTATATTCCATCAAAATAGTGTGATTCAGAATTCCCACAATTTCCCTCTGTATGGGAGGTTCCACATCCAACCAGTGTTTAGCTATACACTTTCTAGTCTGATATAACATTTTTGCAATTGCCAAACATTCCAGCTTGTCACCCTCTAGTTCTCCCACAAACCCCAGCAACAACACCTTTGGATCTGCCACCAATTCCACACCATATACATTTATAATAATTTCTGATATCTCCCTCCCCATAGGTTCTGCAAAGCCCCACATGTCCAGAACATATGATAAATGTCCGCTTTCTCCTCTGTACACCTGGGACACTTTCGCCATACTGAGAGATAGATGGTAAGATGACGCTAAGATCTCCTTCCCATCCGCTTTGGGCAAAGAACCTATATCCGAACAGATAAATGTGCATAGGCACAGAGAAGTCCCAAGTTACCACTACTGTTTGTGGATGTATATATACATCCAAACAGTTACTTAAACAGCGCAACTACATCAGGATGAGAAACTAAGACGTAGCAGTTAACACCTCACACGCCGGCTCATACGGCGCATTTTCTGGTTCTCCCTAGACAATACACCTGCCACATAGTAATTTAATTATATGTGGGTAAATATAGATATACCTTATAGTAACAACATTATAGCAGGCAAACCTAAATTTAGATGATAATATGTTATGCGACTATACATACAGCGCATTTATCTGCTGCGGTATCTTCTAATGACAGCAGAGGTCTCAGTGAAGGCCATACTTCACTGTCATCTCAATAAATACATATACGTCCAGATGTAACTGCCTCTAAATCTAGGATCTACACTAGATGCCAGTAAATGTAGACGCAGCCGATAACATGCAGTGCACCTGTATACAGAGCATATTTACTCTTTACTCTTTTCTCTCTTGTCTATTATGGCATCTTTAGTGATCATAGTGGTCCCTCTTAATATCGTAATTCTACGTCCGGATCTAACTAAGGCACGTAAGTGTCGCTACTTATAGTCTGATTCCGACAATGACCTCTCTGACAGTAGTACAAACTATAGAACCAATGACCTATTTCATCGGACAACTCCATTGTTTGATGAAAAACTAAGAGTTCGCCGGTATTATAGAATGCACTTGTATATATAATGTATCGTTCAGTTTCGGGCATCACTACCAGCTCCACTTAGAACAACGATCTTCTAAGAGCCATAAATTTCATTACCTGACTCTATCACTTGATCCGACGGTAGTGCGCATGCACCAGGCATTCCACATGTCCGGGACAACGGCCTCGACATATGATAGGCCGATCTCTGTGCCAGTTAAACACAGAGAAGGCTCGTCTCGGTTCACAATCTTCATTGGTTGCTTCATGGTGATGACACACCATGAAAGAGGTGTTTCCTCAATATATAAGGAAGAGGAAATCAAACGCGCGAGTAATAGCCCTGAAATTATCCCCTGAGGACGCTGCTGAAGCAGTGAAACATGTCGGGGGGGCTAGCGTTTCTTCTTTTTTAAAATCATTGCTGGTCTAACAAATTAATCCTACCACTGTGTCATAATAGAGGCTGCCCGAGCAGTCTGCAGCTGCCGTCCATGCCTGACACATTGAGATCCTAATATACTCCAGATCTCCAACGTTAGACTAACCAGCTCTGAAGAAAAATTTTAATCAAACAATTATTGTACAACTATTTACTTTATTTACTGCAACTTGTTTCCAATTTGTTTCTAATCTAAACATTAAAAGTTATATTTTAACTAATTCGATAGCAGCTGGGAAATTTGGGACTTCTCTGTGCCTATGCACATTTATCTGTTCGTTCATTAAAATTATCCCTGCCAGCTGCTAGGGTCTCTACCAATTTTTTCTAAGAACCTATATCCCGCTCCCATTTCACTCTCGCTAGCTCCATAGGATCACCCTAGTGTTTTGATAGTAAGTTCTTATAAGCCATCGAGATCAGCCCTTTAGATGTGTCCGCCTTAGCCGTATATTCTAATACTCCCAGTGCACAAACAGCCAGATCCACCCCAACTACCAGCGCCCGCAGGGCATGTCGTATCTGCATATATTGGTAGAACATGCTGTTTTCCAATTGAAACTGGTCTTTTAATTGCTGAAAGAACTTCAGTGTGGTATCATCATGCAAGTGACTCAATCTTCTGACCCCTGTCATTTCCCATTTTTGCATACCCTCTAATTGATACAATTCCCACAGAACCTGATTATGTCAAATGGGAGTATATTTAGTACACATCCCTACACTCCATATCTGTTTACATTGCCATCAGACTTACATATCAGGAGTAATGTCGGTTTAGTACACGCTAGGCTTTTGTAAGTATGCGCTTCCAGCCCCTCCAGCGGACTAACCCCTCCCCACAAATATGACAATAAGTGTGCACTGGATCCCCATTTCTCTTTGTCTTCCCATCCTTTAAAATGTTGGCTCTGAGCTGCCAAGTAATATATCCAGGCATTCGGTAAAGCCACACCCCCTTCATCTTTTGGCAATCGTAACTTCTCCAATTTTATTCTAGGCACCCCCCCCCCCCCCCCCCGTTTCCAGAACAGATCTCGAAAGAGATTATGCAATCTTCTAAACCAGTGTTTGGGTATCCATACCGGGGAATTCTGGAGAATGTACAGTACCTGGGGCATAAGAATCATTTTAATGAGATTAGTTCTCCCCAAAGCAGAGAGAGGAAGTCTGTTCCAAGTTTCCACCTTAGCTTTCACCTTGGGCAACAATGGCAAGACATTTAAAGAAATATAATCATTAACCCTAGACGTCACCAAAACCCCTAAGTATGTAAATTCTGAAACTACCAGAATACGGGGCCCTACTCCAGTGCCCGCAACATTAACCGGGTCAAGCGGCACAAGAGCTGTCTTGTTCCAGTTAATATTTAAACCAGAAAAGACTCAGAATCTAGTGATCATGTCCAGTACTAAAGCAAGAGTATTTTCAGTGTCTGTCAGATATATCAAAATATCATCAGCATATAGAGATATTTTTTCTTCCATCTCCCCGTATTTCAAACCCTTTATGCTCTCTTCTTGTCTTATTACACAAGTTAACGGTTCCACTGCCAGAGCAAATAATACCGGCGACAATGGTCACCCCTGACGCGTTCCCCTGGCCAGTGGAAATTGTTCACACAGCGCTCCTTTCACCCGTATTCTAGCCGTAGGAGCCACGTACAGCAACTGAACCCACTTCACAAAATTAGGACCAAATCCCATATTCCCCATAACCTTCCGTAAATACCCCCATTCTACACAATCAAATGCTTTGGCAGCATCAAGCGTTAATACAGCTCCCCCCACAGTTTCATCCGGTACTGCCTGAAGATTGAGGAATAACCTCCTAAGATTCACAGCCGTTGATTTGGATGGCATGAACCCCGATTGGTCTTCATACACAAGCCTCTGCACCACCTTATAAAGCCTTTGCGCCTTGACCTTCGCCAGTATGTTAATGTCCGATGTCAGCAAAGATATCGGTCTATAAGATTCCGGTAATTGGTTATCTTTCCCTCCTTAGGTAAGACCACTATCGTTGCTTCATATAAGGAATCAGGTAATTTGCCTCTTTCAAAACTATCCAGGAGGGTATCCAAAAAGTGTGGCGCTAGTTCATTCCTATACTCCTTATAAATTTCCCCAGGCAAACCATCTGGACCCGGTGCCTTCTCATTTGCCATATCTCCTATCACTCTTTCCAGCTCCTCCAGGGAAATAGGTGCCTCAAAACTCACCCTGTCCTCAGGACCTAGGCTAGAGAATTGTATATTTCCCAAATACTCCTCCAATTGCTGTGTAGTGTAATGCACTCTATAGGTATAAAAGTCAGTATAAAACTGTTTAAAGACTTGCAAAATTTGCCCTGTATCTGTCTCTAACCTCCCCCCTCCCCCTTAGTCCATGAATTAAGTTATTACCCCTTTGTGGCTGTGCAAGCAAGCAACCTCCCAGCAGTCTCCCCTTCTTCGTAATATTGCTGCTTAAGAAACAATCTGTTATAATCAGCTTTCTCCAGTAGGTGATTTCTCAACAGTGTCTGAGCCTCAACCTAGTTTCTAAGTGAGTTCTCTGAACCCTCTTCCACATGCCTCCCTTCCGTTCCTGTCACCCGTTCCATCAGACCTTCCCCCAACTGCCTAGACCTGGTTTTGATTTGCTTAATATTTTGGATGAACACTCCTCTTAGCCAAGCCTTCATGGCATCCCATAAAACCCCCTGTGGTACCGAGTCAACATTAAAAGTAAAATACTCCCCTATCAGATCTTGTACCTCCTTGTCATCCATCAATTTCAACCAAAACGCATTCAGCTTCCAGTTCACAGGACTCCTGGTGGGCCATTCTCCACTTCCAGCGTCATTACCACCGAGGAATGATCCGACAGCGCTCTCTGTAAATATTCTACCTATGCGATATAATACACCCCCAAAGCTGAACAGACTATCAGATCTATCCGAGAAAGGGACTGGAACGTGGACGATGCACACGAGTACTGGCGTATCCCTGGGTGTTTATCTCTCCAAATATCCCGCAATCCCATTTCCATAATTATCCTTCCAAATGCTGTCATGCCCTCCCCTTGTCCCCCCCCTTTGAAATCTGTCCAGCCCCTCATGCATCACCGCATTAAAGTCTCCCATCAGAAGTAACGGTACCTAAGGCAATGTTGAGAGTTTCTCCAGAAGTTTCTTAAGTACAGTATTAGAATAAGGAGGAGGAATGTATAATACAACCAAAACACACTCCCAATGATATATGGTGCAATGTATTCCCACATACCGTCCCTCACCGTCAGCGGAGGAGTGACAAACAAAATGAAGACTCCTATGCATCAGCAAGCTCACCCACCTGGAATAAGTCATATGAAAGGAGTGAAACCCATGAGCGATCCACACTCTATGTAGCAATGACACCGAGTCCCTGGTCAAATGCATCTCTTGTAGCCCCACTATCAGAGTGTTTTGCTGTTTAACACAATCAAAAATCACCTGGCGTTTCCTTCCTTCCCTCAGTCCCCTGACATTCCAGGATATGCATCTAACCGACCCCATCAGGCATCATAACATAAAGATGTTTTCCATTGGTTCCAACCACTTTGACAAAGATACTACGCCGTGCACCCCCTCCCCACCCCCCCAAAAAAACCTTCCCTCCGAAAAGGGTCAGAGCGACATGTACTGTCTCTCCTACCCAACTTATGCACATCTGAGTGTGGACATACTACAGGCCTTACATTCACTTCTATCCTGACCATGTAGCGTTCGTACCCCTCCTGTCTAGTGGTGACTCCCACTGTTATGCATAGTGCATAAGCAATCCCAAAAAAACGAAAGATATAACAGTTACATCATGACACATAAGTTAACCCATAATATCCGTTCTAACAAATGCAATAGCTTTGAAAGGATATCACTCTGCTGAGCTCAGTTCTGGGTGTATTCTCACTCATGAAAACAACACAACATATCATAGAGTACTAGAGTCTCACAAGAACAGCACCGCCTCCAAACTCCATCACTGAAGCAGTCTTTCACGCTTCCTCCGCTCCAGCAGGTCTCTGCAATCGACTCTCATTGCAGTCCAGCCACCTGGTTGCCTCCCTGGGCGTCTCAAAAAAAGAGGCAGACCCAAAAGCAACCACTCGCAATTTAGCCGGGTACACCATAGAATATTGAATGTTCATGTCTCGTAAGCGTTTTTTAATATCCCAGTATTGCGACCATTTTTTCTGCACTTCCGCAGAGAAATCCGGAAAAAGGACACTTTAACCCCATTAATAGAAATGTCCTGCCTTTCCCTTGCCTTCCACAGTATCCGATCTCTATCTTTATAATGCAGCAGCTTCACTAATACCGGCCTCGGGGGTCTCCCCGGCGGGCCCGGTCTGGTAGGTACTCTGTGTGCCCTCTCGACAGCAAATAGAAGGGACAATTCCTCTCGGCCAAACTGTTCCAGCAGCCATTTTTCAAAGAACTCAACTGAGTTAGTGCCCTCCACTTTTTCCGGCACTCCAACCAAGCGAACATTATTTCTCCGTAGCCGATTCTCCAAATCGTCCGCCTTAGCCTGTAGGGCCACCACAGCTAGTGAATAAGACTGTACATCCCGTTGTATCTCCGGAATAGCATATTCCACCTCAGACATTCTTCCCTCAATAACCGTAGTACGTTCTGCCACCTTCTGCAGATTATTCCTTAAAAGCAGAATATCTTCCTTCAGGCCTCCCACCTGACCAGACAGCAAGGAGAGATTCGATGAATTCTGTTTCACCGCTGAAAGTATGTCCGTGAGGGACAACACCTGCACTCTGCCCTTTCTGTGGTGCATTCATCCACCATCATTAGGCGGATCCCGCTGCTGACTACCCAGCTCTTCCTCCTCTTCACTCACTATGTCCTCCTCTAACACAGAGTAGCGCTAGCCATAGGATGGTCTGTCTGCCTTGCCACAGCTAGCCACAGGTATCTTACCCGCTGCTGAGCTACTTGCTCGTGGCGTTCGAGCAAATCTCTCCAGCCGGTCTGCTGAATCTGAGCGCACACTTCTGCTCCGGCAGTCTTTTTCCTCAGCGCCATCTTGGATCCCAGGCCCCGGACTTGCCATCAGTGTTTTTTGCTTTTTAGAGCGAGTCATCGCCGCAAACGGGACCGGGTCAATCACCTCCAGCTTTACCAAGTTGGGAAGTATTACCCAGGTAAGTAAGGGATAAACGCTATTTTCAGGATGGGCACAGCGGGAGCTCCAGCCACACACGTCTATCTTCATCTGCTGCTAGGCCACGCCCCTCATTGTCAATTTTCTAATAAAAACAAGATTTTCTTCTAAACTATGTGCCAAATACTTTTGTTCATTACGATTGGGTTGGGACACTATTCGTGCACCTGGTAAGTCTAGTGCGATCTGAACCACTACGTAATTCTCTACATTGATTTTTGTACATAGTAAGGAGATATAGCAACCAATCAGATTGCTGCTATCATTCACCTGCTTTATTTCATATCTGATTACAATGAACAGGCCAATATCAGATATCAGAACTTTCCACAACTAAATAGTAACCTTATATTTCGACTTCAAAACATGCTGCATCAGGTGAATCCGTACGTGCATAGTTTCAAATCTGTATTACTTTGCAGGGGCAAACCAATGATTACAAAATGATCATCAGCGCAGATAGACGTCCCGTTGCTGAACACTGCGCCAGGTATAACACCCCCATCACAGATGAAGTTTCAGTGTTTATAGTTGATCAGGAGTGCGATAGGCGTGACATCGTGTTGCGCACTCACACCGCATTTTCGAAACACACAGGGCTTACGACGCCCTGCAATATCCTTTAATTTATTGCCACGGTGAAGATGGGTACAATTTTGGACTCTACCAAGTTAATCCTACTACTAGGGTAACAAATTTTCATACAAATATATTAGCCCAGCAATTTTATTCATACCTTCTGCAGATAAGGCATAATCGTTTTATCTGTATGCAACGATTTTGAGGATTGTTCAGCCAATTTATTGTGGACATGTATGCGAAAATAGAGACAGAGCGTTTACTGTACATACGCACTAACCAGACACGTTTACGCGCTGAAGATTATGTGCATCTGCGAGACACCATGCAACAAGATAATAACGTGGAAAACTTAGGGCGATTAGTTATCCTGCCATCCAGTTTTACTGGTGGTCTGCGTTACATGAATGAACATACACAATATGCTTTCTGCTATGTCCGAAAATACGACCGGCCTGACCATAAAATTCACAACTAATCCAAACTGGTACGAAATTTTCCAAGAACTTCTCGCAGGACAGGCGTCTTGTGATAGGCATGATATTATAGCCAGAGTTTTCCATTTAAAACTTAAGTTGATGATCGACCTGATAACAAAACAAAAAGTTTTCGGTTCAGCTCGTTGTTTCATATGTAGCGTTGAGTGGCAAAAGCATGGCTTGCCACATGCCCACATTCTCCTGTGGCTGCAAGAAAAAAATCATCACGATGCTGTTGACATGGTCATAAGTGCTGAATTTCCTGACCATAACGAGGATCCGATATTGCACAACATTGTAAAGACCCACATGGTTCATGGTCCATAGGGCGCTTTTAATAAAATGCCGGAGGGTCATTGCTCTAAAAGATACCCTAGAGCACTATTAGAGCAAACAATGTCGGGGGAAAACGGGTATCCATTGTATCGTAGAAGATCACACATCTACCTACGATCAGGTTACATTTGACCTACCGCCAGGTTATATGGTCAAGAAATAGTTTTGGACAATCGATGGTTTGCACCCTATTCACCGGTGTTATCAGAACATTTCAAGCTCACATCAATGTCGAAATATGTACCAGCGTCTAAGCCATCAAATATATATGTAAATACGTCAACAAGGGTAGTGACCAGGCCATGTTTGCGTTGAGAAATAATAATGAATATGACGAAGTCACAAGGTTCCAATCTGGCCGATATATAAGCTCTTTTGAGGTGGTGTGGCGCATTTTGAGCTTTCACATTCACGAAAGACATCCGCCACTGATGCATATTAATGTTCACCTTGAAGGCAGGTGTACTTCAACCCTGAAAATGTGGCAGAGCGGTTAGAAAACCCGAGACAAACCACTTTGCTGGCATACTTTCAACTTTGTGAAACAGATGATTTCACAAAAACACTGTTATCTAGCGAAGTTCTGTCATATTATACTTATAATAAGCAGCAAGGTGTTTTCAACCGTAGAAGACGTGGAACAGCTGTGAATGGCGAGCCCGGCATTTTAAAAGAACACGTCATTGGAAGAGTCTATACGGTGCATCCAAACAACTCTGAATGCTTTTATCTACGCTTACATCTACATACAGTGCGAGGACCTACTTATTTTGCCGAATTGCGAAAGGTTCACAATATTGAATATCCTACTTACCAGGCTGCTTGCCGAGTGCCTCACTTGCTAGATGATGTTCAGCATTGGGATGGTGCTTTGGCCAAAGCATGCGTCAGCGATAGTCCACATCGCTGGCATCATTTGTTTGCTAATTTGCTGTTTTTTTGTGGACTTTCGGATGCTGCACAGTTGTGCCAAACATATCAGGAAAATTTAGTTGAAGACTTTTTCAGGAATGGACAACTAAACAATAATGCTAAACTGAATGACAGGTTGCGTGAAAGTAATATGAATCGATGTTTGCTGGCTATCCAAGACATAGTTACATCTATAGGGGGTAATCCTGTCTCTCAATATGGTATGCCCGCACCAGCATAAGACGGGGAACGCATCAACAGGGAGTACGCAGCAGAAATAAACTATAATACGGTATAAACTATAATCGTGTGAACTATGGCAAACCATAAAGCGGTAGAAGCGGTAGATAGAACCTTGCAAGATATCA
The DNA here is from genome assembly GCF_050947455.1 of Rhinoderma darwinii. Classification (NCBI taxonomy): domain Eukaryota; kingdom Metazoa; phylum Chordata; class Amphibia; order Anura; family Rhinodermatidae; genus Rhinoderma; species Rhinoderma darwinii. Next base: position 144,677,563 of record NC_134687.1, read on the forward strand.
AACAAAATGACAGGCCCATGGGTGGTATGACAATACTTTTCTGGTGGCGATTTTAGGCAGACTTTGCCAGTCATATCACGAGGAACGAGGGCAGATGAAATTAGAGCCTGCCTAAAGAGCTCAAGTCTTATACCGTTGCATTTAACAATAAATATGCAGGCACGAGCAGGAGGTAACCCAAATGCACAAGAGTTTTCAGATTTATTACTAAAAATTGGTGACGCACGTATCCGCAAGAAGAAGGGAAAGTTATATTGCCTGATAATTTATGTTGTACTGTTCCATCAATGCAAGACCTCAATTCTTTTGTGTATGGTGACCCAACGCAAATAACAAATCATGAAAACTCTTGGCTATGATAAAGAGCTATTTTGACCCCTCGCAACGACCAGGCAGCAGCAATAAACGCTGAAATATTGCCGTGTGTTCATGGGGAAGTGCAGAATATATAGATATATCAACAGAGTAATTGAACAAGACGACGCTACCAACTATCCGGTGGAATTTTGAAATTCCCTAAGCACACCCGGTCTTCCATCACACAAAATTAATTTAAACATCAGCCTCCCCATAATTCTCCTTAGAAATTTAAGCCCACCAAAACTATGTAACGGCACCCGTCTAAAAATCACAAGTCTACAACAAAACGTGATAGAAGCTGAGATTTTAACAGGATGCGGTGCAGGTGATAGCGTTTCTATACCCCGAATCCCCCTCATTCCAACTAATTTTCCCTTCAGTTTTAAACCTGTACAGTTTCCTGTCAGCTTATGTTATGCTATGACCATCAACAAAACGCAGGGCCAAACGCTGCGTGTTGCTCTATGTGGTTCTCTCCTGTGTTAGCAACTTCACCAATCTTTATGCACACATCCCTGGTGGTTCTACTGCTAACATTGTTTACAGGGAAGCGTTGTTGTAGTGAACCTGAATACTGAAAGAAAACTATTTTTAATTGAAGTTTGTTTATTGTCTTTGGTCTTATTTCACTTTGTTTTGAGCATGGTCCAAGGCTAGGAGTATACTTATAAAAAACGTCATAGGTACGTTTCTCAGTGGTCTGCGCGTATGAAGTCGCGGGCACAGCTAGTATATAAATATATATATATATATATATATACATATATATATATCTATATATATATATGCATATATGTACACTACCGTTCAAAAGTTTAGGGTCACTTAGAAATGTCCTTATTTTTGAAAGAAAAGCACAGTTTTTTTCAATGAAGATAACATTAAATGAATCAGAAATACACTCTATACATTGTTAATGTGCTAAATCACTATTTTAGCTGCAAACGTCTGGTTTTTAATGCAATATCTACATATGTGTATAGAGGCCCATTTCCAGCAACCATCACTTCAGTGTTCTAATGTTACATTATGTTTGCTAACTGTGTTAGAAGGCTAATGGATGATTAGAAAACACTTGAAAACCCTTGTGCAATTATGTTAGCACCGCTGTAAACAGTTTTGCTGTTTAGAGGAGCTATACAACTGACCTTCCTTTGAGCAAGTTGAGAATCTGGAGCATTACATTTGTGGGTTCGATTAAACTCTCCAAATGCTAGATAAAAAGAGCTTTCATGTGAAACTCGACAGTCTATTCTTGTTCTTAGAAATGAAGGCTATTCCATGCGAGAAATTGCCAAGAAACTGAAGATTTCCTACAACGGTGTGTACTACTTCCTTCAGAGGACAGCACACACAGGCTCTAACCAGAGTAGAAAGAGAAGTGGGAGGCCCCGCTGCACAACTGAGCAACAAGACAAGTACATTAGAGTCTCTTGTTTGAGAAATAGACGCCTCACAGGTCCTCAACTGGCAGCTTCATTAAATAGTACCGTCAAAACGCCAGTGTCAACGTCTACAGTGAAGAGGCGACTCCGGGATGCTGGCCTTCAGGGCAGAGTGGCAAATAAAAAGCCATATCTGAGACTGGCTAATAAAAGGAAAACATTAATATGGGCAAAAGCACACAGACATTGGACAGAGGAAGATTGGAAAAAAGTGTTATGGACAGACAAATCGAAGTTTGAGGTGTTTGGATCACACAGAAGAACATTTGTGAAACGCAGAACAACTGAAAAGATTCTGGAAGAGTGCCTGACACCATCTGTCAAGCATGGTGGAGGTAATGTGATGGTTTTGGGTTGCTTTGGTGCTGGTAAATTGGGAGATTTGTACAAGGTAAAAGGGATTTTGAATAAGGAAGGCTATCACTCCATTTTGCAATGCCATGCCATACCCTGTGGACAGCGCTTGATTGGAGCCAATTTCATCCTACAACAGGACAATGACCCAAAGCACACTTCCAAATTATGCAAGAACTATTTAGGGAAGAAGCAGGCAGCTGGTATTCTATCTGTAATGGAGTGGCCAGCGCAGTCACCAGATCTCAACCCCATAGAGCTGTTGTGGGAGCAGCTTGACCGTATGGTACGCAAGAAGTGTCCATCAAGCCAATCCAACTTGTGAGAGGGCCTTCTGGAAGCATGGGGTGAATTTTCTCCCGATTACCTCAGCAAATTAACATCTAGAATGCCAAAGGTCTGCAATGCTGTAATTGCTGCAAATGGAGCATTCTTTGACAAAAGCAAAGTTTTAAGGAGAAAATTATTATTTCAAATAAAAATCATTATTTCTAACCTTGTCAATGTCTTGACTATATTTTCTAGTCACTTTGCAACTAATTTGATAAATATAAGTGTGTTTTCATGGAAAACACAAAATTGTCTGGGTGACCCCAAACTTTTGAACGGCAGTGTATATAAAGCAGGCAAAGGAAAATGAAAAAACAAGCTGTAAGTCGGGCCATGTGCACGTTACCAGTGAAAGGATGTATCAACTTCTTAGTAAATAGATAACAGAAGTAGAGCAAGTAACTGCACCAGTTCTTTAATATTGATGGAGAGATGTTGGTTTATTCACCACAGAGTGAGCGACGTTTCGGTTCAGATCTCAACCTTTCTCAAGCAAATAAAAAGTTCACAGTGCAAAGTATTTATAGGAAGTACATACAGTGTACAATAAATAATGCATTTGATTTATAATTCATATTAATAAACATACACAAAAGTGCATTTACACAAATATTGTACCCATAATAGACAGTGTTACATAATCAATAAATATAAACACAGTATCTCTCAAAAGTGCAAACAAAATATCTAAATAAATATCTGATATTTTAAATATATCAATAACTCCTAATGAAGAGTTGAGGGCAGAGGCCAATCATATATTCATAATAATAAAATAAGGCTAGTCTCTTGAACATAGGCGCCATACTACCCCCTCATGCTCTGGACCTTATCTCAATACTCTATTCTGATATACAACAATCCAAAACTAGAGCAACTCTCAACTGTATAGCCAAATGGTATATATATATATATATATATATATATATATATATATATATATATATATATATACACTTATAGTTTCACTCCGAATTTTATTCTTATATTCTATGTCCAAATTTTATCCTAGTTTTAAAATACTACTCTTATTTTGTATTATTCTATCTAACATCCTTTCTTACGTTCTTTTATATTACTGGAAATGATGTGTTTTTAAATGTCTAAACTCTTTTTGCCATAATCTGCCCTCTCATTGTGACCTATAACCTAACCCGGTAGTCATCTTGACTACTGACCTGTGATAGGAATATGGATATGGATATATGGATATGTGATTTCTTGAGTATGATATATTGGCTAAGCAAATATATATATAGGTTATAATACGTTTTTGTTGTATATTTCTGAGCAGAAAAAATTTATATGGATTATAAAGTACGTGACCTGGCATGGGTCACACAACTGGCAACCATTTTTGATGGTACTAATTTAAACACTGAGGATGCAAATGGCGATGTGAAGGAGATTAAGGTATCACTAAAACATCTGTTGAAAAAACGCACGAAGGTGTGGTGGAACAAGGCTACACTCGAGAACTATCTGTTGAAGGATTTAATTCCACGTGGCCTCAGAATCCACATTTTCCCCTCCTTTCCTGTTGAGGATCAGATATTTAGACAAAAGTGGGAAGAATCGTGTAAATTGTGTTCCAGGAACTTTTTAGAGTTACTAATAGGGTTGGATGTGGCCACTCTGAAATCTGTGGAAGCAGAGATAGAGATTCTCCAAGAGAAATTGAAACGTGAATTAACTGATAGTTTGCTTAAAGATTTTGAAAGTGAATTAGATCAGGAATTCAAAAAGTGGGAGAGTGAAGTACAGGCCAATAAAGTAAATAAATTTAAAAGAGATATATCGGACTATCAGGCTAACACGGTATATAAATGGCAAAAATTGGGAAGGTCATATTCTTCATCACGATCTTCCTCTGTGTCATCGGTGAGAAGCATCCCAGGGGATCGTTTTTTAGACAGACAGACCCCTGTATCAGATCGGGAAGGAACCATAGAACAACCCCAAATTTATACTCGGAGTCAGTACGGAAAAACGAAATACGGAGGTGTCAGAGAGATCAAGAAAAAGACAAAGAAACATTAGAGGTAATTAATCTTTCAAAGCGAGAATTTACTGATGATGAACTCTCAGTCTTAAGAAGGGGGTTAACATTTTGTCCTGCAGCCAATTTCGATCTTTTTGAAGCTGTAAAAGATGTACATTTATTTGCACGTAAATTGCTATTAAAACGACACTTCTTCAATCCAGACAAATTTATTCCAGTAGTGATACTGAAAGAGAGGCATTAATGACATTGGAGTCACTGTTAGAGGAAAATCTGGGTGATGATGGGTTAGGGTCTAATTTTCCATCATGCATAAAGAAGAAGTCGACTACTTTTCCATCCCTGTCCCTTTGTCCGCAGGTTGATATTTTTGTCCGACTAGTCGTTAATGATTTGAGAAATTTACAAACCAATTATCATGATAATTTGAGCCTAGGTGAACGTAAGGCTCTAAAAGATCACAGGCTTATGAAGGACATCGTATTTAAGCCTGCGGACAAGGGAGGTAATATTGTAGCATGGCCGAGTGACATGTATGAACAAGAGGCTATGAGACAGCTTAATGATGTACAAACCTATCGGGTTTTTGATCATAACCCCACTTCTCTTTTTAAGAGTAAACTCGAAGAAATCTTGGAGAGGGCTCTCAGAAATGGAATTATCACCAAGGAGGTATATGGGGGATTGATGGTGAATGAACCAAAAATCCCTACCTTATACCTCCTACCTAAAGTCCATAAGGATGTTCAATGTCCTCCTGGTCGGCCTATTATTTCCGGGATGGGAAGTCTATGTGAATTCTCATGTAGATTTATAGATTTTTATCTTAGACCACATGTTGAGACCCTTCCCTCGTACACCCGTGACTCCAATGACATTTTGCTATCCCTTGAGGGTTTGAAATTTGAACAGGATATGTACATGTCACAAGTGATGTTGAGTCCCTGTACACTTGTATTCATCACAGCCATGGCCTGCGGGCATGCAGATTCTTTTTACAGACTGGGAATCTGGCACCTGACCTTGTGGAACTTGTCCTTGAGCTATTAGAGTTTGTGCTTTGTCACAATTTCTTTGTCTTTAAGGACAAGTATTATCTCCAGAACCGTGGTACAGCGATGGGGGCTACCTGTGCCCCGTCGTATGCGAACCTTTTTATGGGTTTCTGGGAACGACAAATGATTTTGGATGAACAGAACCCATATGAACTCTCTGTTATTTCATGGAGGCGGTTCATAGATGATGTGCCGTTCGTATGGCAGGGCTGTGAACGGGACTTGACATAATTTCTTGACTATCTGAATAAAAATGACATGAATGTCAAGCTTATCAGTAAATATAGTCAATCTGAGATAGAATTTTTGGATCTTAAAATCTCTATTGCATCCGATGGTCGGGTGGTCACTGACATTTTTAGGAAAGATACCTCCGTAAACTCCTATTTGAAGGCTGACTCCTCACATCCTAGACATGTGATCAGGGCTATTCCGCGGGGACAATTTATACGTGCAAGACGTATTTGTTCCTCGGATACTTGCTTTGAAAATAGATCTAAAGACTTAACTGAGAGATTTATTAGGAGGGGCTATGATAATCTCCATTTAAAGAAGGAATATGAGTATGTAAGGACCCTGAAAAGAAATGATCTTCTCAAACCTAAAACAAAACAACCAAAAAATACCACTGTGAGATTTATCTCTGGATATAATAAGAATTGGAATTCTATTCGCGATATCTTTCAGAAACATTGGTCTGTGTTACATACAGACAAACGATTGAATAAAATATTGACAAACACTCCAGCCATGACTCCGCGTCGTAGTCCAAATCTACGGGACATGCTAGTTCGGAGTCATTATGTTCCTCCTATGAACAGGTACATATTCGGCTCCAAGGGGCCAAGATGGGGCAATGTACCCTGTGTGTCCTGTTGTGCCTGTCCAGTTATGGAAAGAACTAAGTCTTTCTCGGGGTCTGATTTTGCTAGATCATACAATATAGTACACTTTGTAAATTGTAATGTGCGAAATGTGATCTATCACGCACAATGACCCTGTAATAAAATCTATGTGGGAATGACCACAAGGGAGTTGAAAGTACGCGTGATGGAGCACATTCGTGACATTAAAGGGATTACATATGGGGAATAGGACGATAATTTCGGGGATCAAAATAAACCATTGGCCAGACACTTTAGGGACCACCATGACAGGAACTGGAGGTTACTTAAAGTTAAGGGGATTGATAGGATCTATCAGGGGAATCGTGGCGGTGATACCTTTAGAGAGCTCCTACGGAAGGAAACTAAATGGATTGTTATCTTAGACACTATGTCTCCAAGAGGTTTGAATGAATCTCAAAGCTTTGCATCCTTCTTGTAAGTATTGTTCTATGTTTTTAATTATTTTTATTTTTGCTACTACTTTGATTAGATCCAATATGACTACTTCCGACCTGAATTGAGCTTTGATGAATTGAATGATCAAGTGACTACACGTCCTGGGACATTGAAGATGATGAGAAGAATTACAACTATGAATTTATATGTGTATGATATTTGTTAATTTGTGGGTTTAATACCCGCTTTGGTGATAATATGATAAATCACATATCTTGATGGTTATGTAATTATTTATATGATCTATGTATGTCTTATTTTTGTGTTGATATTTTAGTTAGATCATGTGTATATGTGGATGTGTATGGATGTACATTTGAATAATAATTTTTTACATTTTTGGTTTTGGCATTATTCACATTTTCATAATTATTTTCACTTTTTGTTGTTATATATATTTATGTTTATTTTATATTGGAATATATTTTGATAACACAATTGATACAGTATAAAGTTATCTTACTGATCCTTACCTATTAGTGTTCTATTATATTTATTACACACCATTCACTATTAACACCAAATATTATTTTTGTGTTTGCGGGTTACTGTTTGGGTGATTTCGGGATTGGTCTGGCGTGTGGGTTGGACCCGATGTGCTTTCTTGAGTGGAGGGCCCCCGCTCGTGTGGTGCATCTGGTGTCCGCCCCGTGCTAGGCCTTTGCTTGCTCGGACCTTGACATCTACTTGTTTATTATTTTAAATACATATATATTTTTTTGCTTTTATGAATAATGAACAATATACAATATATATATTTATTTTTAATTTATTTTTCTTTTACTTAACTTTTATATATTATATATTTTGATATGTAATTTTTTCCATATATATTTATTCATATATTGTTTACACTTTATATTCTTCACATTACATATATACTTTTTACACTATATTTATTTATATATATATCTATATATATATATACATATATATATATATATATATATATATATATATATATATATATATATATATAATAAAATAATGTTTTTACACATATTTATATTTATGTAATGTCATGTAACTATCACTTTACGAGTTGGTGTTATGAGTATATGCATTAATTTAATTTATTCTTGATTGTCATTTATTATCATTTTTTCATATATCCTGTTTGATTGTTGTCCTTTTTTGTATTCGTATTTGAGTGAAAAATGTTATTCATTCATTTATTCTTTATAACATACTTTCAGATGTATCGTATAGGATGTATAGGTCATTCACTATTATTATGTACTCAGGTTTTGTTTGTGGCAAGCCTTTTTAAATCTATGCAAGACATGGTGGTTCCGGATTGATATAGGGATTTGTCTTATTGACTAAATCTAGACGTTGATTCATGCCGGCGTTGATGTGTTTGGGCGTTGTCATGGTTACCCGTCTGTTATCAGGATATACTGCACGGTCACTAATAGGATTGAGGGGCGTGACCCGCTCCTTTCTTATGGGTGAACCGCATCACTCCCACGGCTGACACGCATCGTTGCGCGTCATGGTATTGTCGGCGCGACGCTGGTTACTTCAGTGGGAGTGGTTTTTCCTTCTGCACATTATTGGTTATTTGCCTCCGTGTTCATAGTATTTAAACTTCAGCTGTCAATGTAGTAGCACACCTCCTGACGAAGGTTGCGAAACGCGCGTCGAGGTGCTCGGTGTCCAGGTGTATAATTTCCTCCATCATGTCCTCTGCAGGTATAGTCCATTCTATTACTAATTGTAGTTGATATTCTTCTATATTTGACCCCTGGTGCTCTGATGCTGCTATTGCATGTAGATACATATATTTGTTCTCCTATCCTTTTTTAAGGGTACATGCTTTTCTGTATGAGGACCTCTTATTTGATATAATCACATTTACCATCTTTTTTCATTCATCATATTATACCTGGCATATATTTTATGATATTTTAATTGTCTATAGTATATACTTGGGAGGGGGGTTATTTTTTGTATCTCTATTTTTGTATTTATGTGTAATAAATTAATAATTATGATAAATAAAATTATTTTGATAAAATAATATTATATCAAGATTTTTCTTTGGTTTAATGACCTGTGATAGGGGCTATATAATGGCCGAGACTTCTCTGTTTTAATTTACTTGTACTTGACCTGACGAAGGGGCCGGTACGGCTCCGAAACACATATAGTGCTGTTGTTTTATGTACAATAAAAGTTATTTCAAACCTAGCTACGCCCTTGGATTTTCCGTCCCTTTTCACCCCTTATCTTCTAGCCAAATGGGAGGCAGACATAGGGGCACTTCATTGACTTGCTTTGTACAATAAATGATCCGTTGTTCAACAGGATAGAAAAGTGAGAGTCTTTGTTTGTCTTTCTTGTTGAAGAAATGGATCCTGACGGAAACTTGTAAAACGATTGAAAACGATAGCCAAACGTGACGTTAACAGGCCCTAAGATTGATAGAATAGGCCTATTTTAAAACAGGTACTGTAGGTCTGTGTTTTTTGGAAAACAAAAAGTCCACATACAAGTTTAATTGTATTTAACTCCTATGCGTACAGTATAACTATTTGATGGTATTTTCTGGTATGTTTGTAATTGAATTCACATAAAGCAAAAAAGATTGGATCTTCCCTAATAAAGGCTTACTTAAAAACATTTTCATACCAAAATGGACAATATAGAATGAGAAATAAAAACTGACTGGAAACTGGTGACTCCCCAGCTATAGTTGTAAGGGCTAATCTTCTGCCTATAGCAATATTCTATGTGTGCCATGTAAAGTAAACTAGACATTCTAAATCTCTGTTACTAGTAATGATGCATTAAACCTTTATACAGTAACATTTAGAAAGTTATTAAAAATAGACTAAAATAAATACATTATAATAATAGAATGAGGAAAAAAGAAATAAATGACAGTATGTCAACACTAAAGAGCTTAAGGCGAACTATTTTCTCAGTACCTATGTAATTGAATTGATATTCACTTTTTCATGAATATTAGAAAGCTAGACTTTATTAAAAATGGCAAGGGAAAGTGAGTGTATGACTGTTTAGAGTAACAAGCAGCACAAATTTATTCATTCAATACATCTCTGAATTATTTAAAACTCAGCTTAAGCACAAGGTCACAGAATAATTTTGGCAAGTACGCACTTTTACATGATGCATTTCCATAATTCCCCTACATCCATAAAGTTAATCACAGCATTGGCATGCAAACTTCTTCATGTACTAAATGGAGTCAGACAAAGGCTTTCAGTGAGTAATAGAACTAAGAAACAAAGAAGAAATATCGGGATATATACACTTGTGTTTTTGTTTTTCTTCACATATTGCAATTTTTATATTAGAATACAAATTAACATTTTTTATAAATTTGATGTAGGATTGCTGTTTTAAAAGTTGAAAACTAAAACATAAAATGAGGGAAATATAAATGAAATACACAATTCCACAATAAATGCAGAATAAAAGAATGACTCATATTTGCATCTGAGCATAAAGTTTTTGTTTTATGCATGTTGTATTATAATTTAGGAAAAAAAGTTAAGATTAAACTTTATACTGTATATTTATCATTAAATTTTTTTTCTATCTAGTACCTGCCAGAATAATCAATATTACGTTATCATCATTAGCATTATTTAAGCTCATTAAGTCTTTTATTACTACATGCACATAATAGTACAAGTAACAAGTTATACAACAAACTGTGTTTGCAGGACGGCAAGCCTACGATATGCAATAAATAGTACTGAGGAGGTACACACAACAACATCACAATGTAGATGTAATTTGCAAGTAAATAACATATAGATAGAACAAAAAGGAAGGGCCAAGGAAGAGGATACAGGATTCAGGAATGGGACAGGTGGCTTGGCAGCAAGTATTGACTGAGGGAGTAATTGAGGCATAGAAGGCCTGTGAAAAGGGTGTTAATGAGGTGTGGAAAGCAAGGGAGTCCCTAAACTGAGCCGAGGGAAAACATAGAATTAGAAGCCTTTAATTCTTCCATGCGCATCAGATTGTTTAGCATTTACACCAACATCAATCAGGATAGCAGATATCCAGAGTTTTGGAATAATTTGCCTAACCATTAAAAAGGAAAATTAACAAGAACCTAGCAAAAGATCCCAGAAAAATAGAGATCAGGGACATTGATTAGCATTATTTAAATAAAACAGCAATTCAGAGAAGCTATAAATAAAATAGAGCAATTCAAAGAAGTCTTAAGTGTTATCTTGATATGATGGTGGACATTTTATAATCTATGTTAAAACAGGCTGCCATAAATGGTGCTTATATTCTGCTGACTGCTCCTGCATTGCACACATTTAAATCTTCAAGCCCCAAGGGTTGAGGACATGTAAGTGGCAAGCAAACTTAAAGCCTCCCAGCACGTATGACGATGACATGCCCTAACAACTTCCTGTGTAGTACACAGGCTAATGTACTGTGAACAATTTAAATAAAAAATTGCCATAACGGAAAAAAGGAAATTGAATAATAGAAAAAGTAATGCTAAAAAAAATGGGTAAAAAAACCACTATTGCACATTTTTTACATTCAACAAACATTTTAAAACATTAGTTATAGCATAATTTATGATGATCTATTTATGCTTAACGGGTGAATTACTATCTCCCAGGGGTTGTCTGTATACAAGAACACACTTAATAGGGTTATGCGGGGACCAAAAATTATTAGCAGTGTACTCACTGAAGTATGTGAGTGCACTCGCTAATACACTGTACATTCCGGATTCAAGTCTACGAGGGATCTGTGAAAACGGGTCCCGCACGGGTGCAAATAGGCCATGAATAACAGCTGTTTTACACGGCCGATTTGACACCCAGTCATGTGAATTAAAGAGGCTCTGTCACCAGATTATCAAATCCCTATCTCCTATTGCATGTGATCGGCGCTGCAATGTAGATAACAGTAAAGTTTTTTTTTGTTTTTTTTTAAACTATAGTTTTTGGCCAAGTTATGAGCAATTTTATATTTATGCAAATGAGCCTTTCTAATGGACAACTGGGAGTGTGTTTTCTCTTATTTCCAACTGGGCGTGTATTGTGTTTGTAACATCTGGGCGTGTTTACTTGTTTTACTAGCTGGGCGTTGTGAATAGAAGTGTTTGTCAGCATCATCCACTTCTATTCACAACGCCCAGCTAGTAAGACAAGTAAACACGCCCAGATGTTACAAACACAATACACGCCCAGTTGGATATAAGAGAAAACACACTCCCAGTTGTCCATTAGAAAGGCTCATTTGCATAAATATAAAATTGCTCATAACTTGGCCAAAAATGATAGTTTTAAAAAAAACAAAAAACGTTACTGTTATCTACATTGCAGCGCCGATCACATGCAATAGGAGATAGGGATTTGATAATCTGGTGACAGAGTCTCTTTAAAGGGAATGTGTTGCCAGAAAAACATGTTTTTTTTTTTTTTAATTAAACATTTAGTGTGTAGGTGATTAAACATTGTTCAAATTTTTTTTATTTTTTTCACGAGTCAGGAAATATTATAAATTAGATTCTAATTTATAATATTTCCCATTGCTGGTCACTAGATGGAGCTATTCCCAAAATTGCAGCATTGCAAAATTGGGTAAAAAGCCCTCGCTCTAGTGAGCTCTCAGCATCCCCCCCTCCTTTATCCTGGCTAGTGACGGGATAAACGAGGGGTTTGAACGGTCTATCCTACTACACTGTGTGTCACCATTTTTTGAGCTAACACACAGTGTAGTAGGTTTACATACAGTAGTAAACGTACACAAACACGAACATACATTGAAATCTCTTACCTGCTCCTGCCGCCGCGGCTCCCTCCGGCCCGTCCGCTCCGTCTGCTGCCGCTGGTCCAAGTGCACAAGTCCGGAAGCCGCGACCAGAAGTAGTAATCTTACTGTCCGGCCGCGACTTCCGGTCCACAGGAAAATGGCGCCGGACGGCGCCAATTTCAAATTGGACTGTGTGGGAGCGGCGCATGCGCAGTTCCCACACAGACGGCGTACACAGAAGTGGATGAGACGGGAGCCGTTCGCAGTCCCTATTGGACTGTGGCTGCCGTATTCCATGTCTGTATGTGTCGTTAATCGACACATACAGAAATGGAACAAAAAATGGCAGCCCCCATAGGGAAGAAAAAGTGTAAAAATAAGAAAAAGTAAAACACAAACACACAAATAAATATAAACGTTTTTAATAAAGCACTAACATCTTTAACATATGAAAAAAAAAATTGTGATGACACTGTTCCTTTAAGCCTTAGTATTTTGTTTTCTAGTGTTCCTGCACTATATGCTAATGAGCATAAAATAGTCATATCTTCATTTGAAAAGAGTCATATCTTCATTCCTCAAGGCTTTCTGAGTTAACCCCGCCTCCTTACTTAGGATTCACAGCTCCTCGCCTCTCTCTTGGGCATTGATGTCTTGTTCTGTAGCCTGCGTACAACAGGACACCATAGAAGCCCATACGCAGTAACTAGATTTGAGGCTCAGAAGAAGCAGGGAAGCATGTCGGACCATACACGCTATCTCAGACGAGATTTCGGCATTCAGGGCAGGCCAGTTTTTGGCGGTGGGTGGGCATAAGAGGAGAAACGAACGAGTCTGCTGGATTATTACCATAGAAGGCGCAAAATGTTTACAGACCGTTATTTAGGGTTGGAGGAGGAGTTTAGAAAAGGGGATAACGGCAATAAACATTTAACAGCAGCGACCATCGAGGGGTGAGTAGAGTTCAATAGGTGAAATGCTGATGACAGGTTCCCTTTAAGGATCTAGTGTGTGTAGGAAATACTGATGTTGAAATGTGAATATCTGTAACTCTCGAAAGGTCAAGAAGTACTTTCTCTCCCAAATATAGTACTATATTCTAATTGCAGCTCAGATGAGGCATGTAGTTACATGGGCTGTAAGGAATCATGGGCTCTTCCTTCCTCTTGGGGAACAGGGAAGCACAATATATGATATATTAGAGAAGGTTGTATACAAAGAGGGGGTGATATAGAATTGAAAAGGAAAAATATGCTCTATATATTTTCTATATAATTCTTATAGTGAAAAAATAAAAATATAAACAAAATTAAGCCCCATAGTCATTATAAAAAAAATTACTACTTTTAAAAGAAGTTATTCCAGTCATAACATTATCCTATGTCATTTCTCGCCCTGCTGTCTAACGTTCTGCATTATATCATTGTTTTCCTACTTATTGTAAGATCCTTTTTAGTGTGTACACACAATTATAAACGTGTTACAAACAATAAAATAATGAATTCTGGAAAAATATAAAATAATGTCTTTAATTTTGAAATAGCAGGACACTCGTTGCTGGCAGTTTGAACCATTTTCTTTGGTTTTATACAGTTACCAGAAGCTGCTCCTCAAAGATTCATCATGAAAACTTGCATGACGCATCTATCAGTTTCAGTTTTCCAGTGAGTCTAGAAGATTCAACTCTATTGTGTTTCCTTGAATAAATTCTCTGAACTGACTAAGTTCATGGATCATTAACTACTAAGCAAAGTACTACTGTGAACAAAAAGATAGACTGTGTTGTTTTTAAAAGGTGAATTGTAACATTATCCACGCTGCCTGCGTCTCATTCACCCTAATTTTCTGAAGGATGAGGGATAATTAGTAAAACTACATAAGAAAAATAACTTTGATAACATGTTAATATATGAATATTTATTGTTTTAATTGCACCTTGATTATAATTTTGTTACCTAAACTACAATGCATTCTAAAATCCAACACCATATAATTAAGAAACACTAAACCTAGAAATGAGTGATAAAAGTAAACACAAAAAAAAACCTTTAGGCTGGATTCACGCAATGCATTTTACTTTGAGTTTTTTTCAGGTAAAAAATGCTGCGGCCATATGTTGCTTTGAAAATCTATAATGAAATATTGAAAAGTTTACATACACAGCTTTTTTGCAAATATAGCGTGCTCTGGCGATGGCATTTTTTCTGGCGTTTTAGTTAGTCCTATAGAGAAACATATGAACAAAATTATACTTTTTAGTGTGCGTACACTTATATCAGTTGCATCAGCGTCAGTTTTTTTGTTTCTCAAGTGATTACAACTGATGCAAAAACTGATGCAAAAATGTATCAGTTGCCAACAGGCTTTTTCACATTTTATACTACAAAACCATCAGTTATCATCGGTTGTCGTTAGTTGTCATCAGTTTTTACCATCCGTATTTAACATCAGATTTTACCACAATGGTCCACCAAAAAGGTAGTCTAGGATCTGAAAATGTGCCAATTTCATCAGAGTGGTGCGTAATTTGTGATATATTGGGTACATGATAGATTAGATACATGTTGTGTACTTGCCATTTCACAGGACTTCTGACATAAAACCTGGCCTGTCGGGGCTCTCCTCTGCTCCAGCCTCGGCGCTACACTGAAGTTTGAGACAGACATTGTAATGTCATGTGTGTCATATTCAGTGCAGCGCCGAGGCCGGCGCCAAGAAGGAGAGCTCAGATGGCTGCTGCTGTCCACTCCCCTCAGATCAGATCTTCAAAGCAGTCGTGTGAAACTGCAAAGATGCCAAACACTAGCCCTAACTTCAGGGAGTAGCCAGTTTTTGTCGTCTTTACAGCTACCCAATCGCACCCCACATCTCCAACCCACCCCACATTACTCCGGGATTGCTGTTGTCTCGGTCCATTTTTGATGGCCGTTTTGCATCTGTTTTGTATTAGTTCCGTTTCGACGTTTCCGTTTTTGATGGACCATTATGACCCATTTTGTATCTGTTTTTTACTGTCCATTTTAAAAATGGAGGAATTTCATGTGTAGATAATGTCAAAGTGTAGATGATGCTGTAGTGCCCTCTGTAGATAATGCCACAGTGCCCTCTGAAGATAATGCCAAAGTGCTCTCTGTATACAGTGCCACACACCACTGTAGATAATGCCACAGTGCCCTCTGTAGATAATGCCACAGTGCCCTCTGTACATAATTCTACAGCACCCTCTGTATATAGCGACTCACACCCCTGTAGATAATGCCGCAGTCCCCTCTGTAGATAATGCCCCAGTGGCCTCTGTATATAGAGCCACACACCCCTGTGGATAATGCCACAGTGCCCTCTGTAGATAATGCCACAGTGCCCTCTGTAGATAATGCCACACTGCCCTCTGTAGATAGTGCCACACTGCTTTCTGCATATAGTGCCACACCCTCTAGATAATGCCGCAGTGTCCCCTGTAGATAGCGCCACACAGCCCCCTGTAGATAGCGGCCCACACAGCCCACTGTAGATAGCGCCACACAGCCCCTTGTAGATACCAACATACTGCCCCCTGTAGAACACGCCACGCAGCCTATTGTATATAGCGCCCTCCATTCCCCCTGTAGGTAGCGCCATCCATGCCCCCTGTAGATAGCGCCACCCACACCACTATAGATAGCATCACCCACGCCCCTATCGATAGTGCCACCCATGTCCCCTATACATAGTGCCACTCATGCCCCCCTGTAGATAGTGCCACCCACTACCCCTCCTGGAGGAGCCCCTAAAGTCACAGTTCATATATGGACAGTGACATCAGGGGCTCCTTCTGGAGCGGAATCCCCGGCTACAGCGTCGGCAATGCTCTGGTCAGGGATTCTCTCCAGGAGGATGAGTGATTCATTATTACTCTTATTTTTCTTCGTATGTTCACATCAATACTGGTATTTTATGGTATGGTCCTGAGGGTCATTTTTTATGTTGATACATTATTAACTTTGATACTTAGCCATTTCTCTTCTGGCCTCTACTTAATGCCTATAAATTGTGACAACACCCATACACTAATACTGAGAGCACATAGATCCACGCTCTTCATGTTTAAACTAATTGTCATTAATTGTCATTAATTATGCTTTATTATTACGCATATCCTTCTATGCTATATTTACGCCAGGCTTTGTGAAATACCACTGCATTATACCTATGCCAATATGAGTAAATATTCTTTATATGTTTGTAGTACTTATATATATATTTTTTGTTTTTATATCATAAAGCGATTGTGACAAATGTCTGGGAGAGGCTGAAATGTCCTAAAAAAAAAATTGCCTGTTCATAAAAATCATTTTAAAAATCCACATTTACCTCTATATTCTTCTTTTTCATTGAGTGCTAGGGTTGTTCTTTGTTTATACAATTTGTTGGGTATCCAACCCGAACCCTACCAGCACCTGAACATTCTATCCAGGATTGTAGTCCATTGCTTCTTTTATACAGCCCATATATGGACAGTGACCTCAGGGAATCCTCATAGAGCGGAATCACCGGCCAGAGCATGACCTTCTGCTCCTAGAGGGAACTGCAGTGGCGCTATCTACAAGGGTGTAGCGCCATATACAGGGAGTGGCACTATTTACAGGGCGGCATGGGAGGCGCTAAAGTCCGCTCCTGTACAAGTATAACAAATAGCATAAATCACAGCTATAGACAATGGACTGTCTTATAAAAATGTTAACAGACTATTGAGTGGAGTAAAATTAAAGTGAATCCATAAAGCCAGCAGAATACATCAATTGTACAAATGCAATTACAAGTTGTCTTTGCAAATTAGTATAGGAATAAAAACAGATCACCCTCTGGTTATAGATTATCCATTATGGAAGAAAGGGCTGTCAGCCCATACTATCCGTATACCAGTAAGCACGGGATATGTGAAATTGCCATATGCAATTATCTTCTCATACATGTAAGATGTATGAATTAAATATAGCAATTCCTCTAGGGAAGGGGCACTAGTATTTTTCCAATGTCTTGTCAAGATTCGTTTAGCCATCACTAAAATTCTAGAGGTCAGCGTTCTATGTCGGGGAAGAATAATATCCATAGTCAAAAAAAGTAGAGCCAAGTGTGGAGGCATGGGAATTTAGATCCGAAATAAAGATTCTAGCAAATGTATCACTTGTTTCCAATAGACATTTATAATAGGACAATCCCACAACGTATGAATAAGAGTCCCTTTATAACAACAGTTTCTTCAGCAATCTGCTATAGGGTTCAGAAACATCTGGTGTAAACGGTCAGGGGGAATAATACCAATGCAAGGTTATTTTAATGGCAGCTTCTACATGTGAGCTGAACTGTAAAGTAGTATGGATCAGTTTGAAAGCATTAAACCATTGTCTATCATCAAATGTGGTCCTAGTTCTCTCTCCCACAGTCAAATAGAGTAAATCTTACTAAAGCAAGTGTGAGTTTTCAGAGTGTTATACATATATTTAAGGCCTTTTTGTCTCTTTATCAAACTAGCCAAAAAGTTTAATATTACATGTTGATTTTAGGTTGTTATGGCGAGTAATAAAGTGTCTTATTTGTATAAATTTAAAGAACTTGCTTTGTGGTAAGAGGTACTTCAATACTAGACATTCAAATTGGCTCAGCTAATCTTGTTCATAAATATGGGAGAGATTTATAATACCCCTGTTTCTCCAGGTAGACAAGTTTAGATTAGAAATGACCAGTTCAAAGAAATCTATCGGAATATGTGATCTGGAGATGCAATTGATCTAGTGATTCCTTATGGAGATATGACCAGCATGTTAATGCAGCAGTTGTAAAAGGTGATATATGGGAAGGAGGTGGGATTTTCCAAAATGCTAAAAATAGAATTGCTTTCACGCTAGCAGGAGAGATATAGGAAGACTCAATCTGGACCTAGTGTTTGGATAAATTTGCATGGCACCCAGGAGTTAAATGTGCCACCAAAGTAGCTACGTAATATCCATACATGTTTGGGATTCCCAAGCTGCCCAATTTTTTTTATATCTCTTCTAAGTATATATGAAGCAATTTTTGGCCTGCGGTTCGACCATACAAATTGCATAAGAATTTTCTGAAGACGTTGGAAATATACTTTCAGAACTGTTATCGGAAGGGTACAAATAATTCATAAAGTTACATAATACATAATCTTCGGCAATAACATTTTAAATGTTGCCACCCTACACACCCATGATATTTAAAATGTATGTAAACTAGAAGCTTCAGATTGTATTTTGTTCATGAGGGGTTCATAAATAGTTTGGTATAAAGTTTTATATAATGGTGTCAAGGTAATACCTAAGTATTGAATCCCCTCGTCTGGCCTTGCAAATGTAGTGTTGAGGTAGGGAGATATAATGGGAGTAGCTGAGATTTTTGTGTATTGAATTTGTATAAGGAAATCTTTCCAAAGGCGAGTATACAATCTAAAGTGGCTTCTAGGGAATCCTCCGGAGAGGTCAAAGAGAGGATAACATCATCCGCATATGCATATAAAGAAATAGTATGGGTTCTAGTACCAACTTGTATCCCTTGTATGTCATTATGTGTCCTCAAAAGCTGTACCAGTGGTTCTATAGATAAGATGAACACAAGTGGGGATAGTGAGCATCCCTGTTAAGTAACATTAGAAATTTGGAAACTGTCCGACAAAAAACCATTAGTACAGACCCTAGCTGAACGAGCTGAGTATAATTCTCTAATAACACTGAGTATGTCTCCATGAAAACCTATTGCCTTGGGGTCGAGAAAGCATAAGAACAATGAATGTGGTCAAACACCTTCTGGGAGTCAAGAGCAAGCATAACCAAAGGAGTCTTTAGTTTTCCAATATGATGTAAGAGACCTAAAATGTGTTGTGTATTGTCAGAGGCCTGTCTACCCGTAACAAACCCCACCTGGTCTTCACCTATCTAAGATGGTAAGAGAGGGGAGAGTCTAGTCGCCAATATTTTTAATATCTGTGTTTATCAATGATATAGGTCAAATATTCTGAGGGGGTCAACAGGTTTCCCAGGTTTGGGAATAGTCACAATCAAGGCTGTTTGATTTTTACTTTTGGGAGAGAGCCAGACATAAAAGCTTTTTGAAAAAAATCTACAACGATAAGGAGTCAAAATTCCATGTAGAGATTTATAATAGGTATTAGAAAGCTCATCAGGGCCAGGTGATTTGCCATTGGGTAAGTGTTGAATCGGGTCAGAGATCTCTTTATCTAATATTGAGGAGTTTAGAATAGACAATTGGCTCGCCGACAGTTAGGTAAAAAGATATTCCTTAGAAAATTATGAATGTCTGTTTGGATTGGACGTGGGGAAAAGGGGCCTATACTATAAAAATATTTAAATTGGTTAGCAATTTCTCTAGGATTCATCAATTTCCCCTTTGAGCGAGGATCTATGAGAAATGGGATTCTAATTTTCTGATGTTGAGTTTTGAGATGGGTAGCAAGCAGCTTTCCTGCCTTGTTGTTTTGCGAATAATACCTAGCCTGTGTTTTTCTAAGGTTTTTCTCATAGTCAACTGGTAAAAAATTGCAAAGACATTGGCACAGATTAAATAGCTGTTCTGATTACTACGGTGTCTGTGTGAATTTATTTTCTATGGAGGATACAGTAGCTAATCTTTGTTTTTTCACTATGTGACCTATGCATATCAGGGTGCCTCTAATAAATGCTTTGTAAGCATTTCATAGAAAATTAATATTAATATCTGGAGTATCATTTTTTTGGGAACTATTTACGGAGATCTCTTTCTATTTCCTGTTTGTGTAAAGGATGAGAAAGTAGGAAGGAGTTACATCTCCAAAGATAAGTCTGGTTCTTATTGTTATGTTCCTCTAATGTTAACGTTACAGCAGCATGATCAGACCATTTTATGGCCTCTATTGATGAAGTTTTAGCTATAAGGAACAATTCCTTGTCAATAACAAATTGTCAATTCAGGAGTAGATATTGTAAATCTGAGAAAAAAAATAAAAAAATCTCTCTCCACACTATGTTGCACACACCATACATCATATAGTTCACTTTTCCAAAACAAAACGACCTAATGTGGCCTGTATCTGTAGAGAACGTATTGTAGTATCTAAAGTGCCATCAACGATAGCATTAAAATCCCCACAAATTAACAATCTTCCTTGTAAATTTTTGTTAACAATTCTGAACACTTTGTTCAGAAATAGAATTAATGTCTATTAGGAGAATATAGGGTCACCAGGGTATACACTACCTTTCAAAAGTTTGGGGTCACCCAGACAATTTAGTGTTTTCCATGAAAACTCATACTTATATTTATCAAGTGAGTTGAAAAATTACTAGAAAATATAGTCAAGACATTCACAAGGTTAGAAATAATGATTTTTATTAGAAATAATAATTTTCTCCTTCAAACTTTGCTTTCGTCAAAGAATGCTCCATTTGCAGCAATTACAGCATTGCAGACCTTTGGCATTCTAGCTGTTAATTTGCTGAGGTAATCAGGAGAAATTTCACCCCATGCTTCCAGAAGGCCCTCCCACAAGTTGGATTGGCTTGATGGGCACCTCTTGCGTACCATACGGTCAAGCTGCTCCCACAACAGCTCTATGGGGTTGAGATCTGGTGACTGCGCTGGCCACTCCATTACAGATAGAATACCAGCTGCCTGCTTCTTCCCTAAATAGTTCTTGCATAATTTGGAGGTGTGCGTTGGGTCATTGTACTGTTGTAGGATGAAATTTGCTCCAATCAAGGGCTGTCCACAGGGTATGGCACGGCGTTGCAAAATGGAGTCATAGCCTTCCATATTCAAAATCCCTTTTACCTTGTACAAATCTCCCACTTTACCAGCACCAAAGCAACCCCAGACCATCACATTACCTCCACCATGCTTGACAGATGGTGTCAAGCACTCTTCCAGCATCTTTTCAGTTGTTCTGCATCTCACAAATGTTCTTCTTTGTGATCCAAACAACTCAAACTTCTATTCGTCTGTCCATAACACTTTTTTCCAATCTTCCTCTGTCCAATGTCTGTGTGCTTTTGCCCATATTAATCTGTTTCTTTGCCACTCTGCCCTGAAGGCCAGCATCCCGGAGTCGCCTCTTCACTGTAGATGTTGACACTGGCGTTTTGTGGGTACTATTTAATGAAGCTACCAGTTGAGGACCTGTGAGGTGTCTATTTCTCAAACTAGAGACTCTAATGCACTTGTCTTGTTGCTCAGTTGTGCAGCGGGGCCTCCCACTACTCTTTCTACTCTGGTTAGAGCCTGTTTGTGCTGTCCTCTGAAGGGAGTAGTACACACCGTTGTAGGAAATCTTCAGTTTCTTGGCAATTTCTCGCATGGAATAGCCTTCATTTCTAAGAACAAGAATAGACTGTCGAGTTTCACATGAAAGCTCTCTTTTTCTAGCCATTTGGAGAGTTTAATCGAACCCACAAATGTAATGCTCCAAAAGCTCAAAGGAAGGTCAGTTTTATAGCTCCTCTAAACAGCAAAACTGTTTACAGCGGTGCTAACATAATTGCACAAGGGTTTTCAAGTGTTTTCTAATCATCCATTAGCCTTCTAACACAGTTAGCAAACACAATGTACCATTAGAACACTGGAATGATGGTTGCTGGAAATGGGCCTCTATACACCTATGTAGATATTGCATTAAAAACCAGACGTTGCAGCTAAAATGGTCATTTACCACATTAACAATGTATAGAGTGTATTTCTGATTAACCCCTTAAGGACGCAGCCTTCTTTTGGCCTTAAGGCTCAGAGCCCATTTTTCAAATCTGACATATTTCACTTTATATAACGTCGGAATGCTTAAACCTATCCAAGCGATTGTGAGATTGTTTTCTCGTGACACATTGGGCTTTATGTTAGTGGTAAAATTTGGACGATATATTCAGTGTTTATTGTTGAAAAATTGCAAAATTTATGGAAAATTTATAAAAAATAGAATTTTTCAGAATTTAAATGCATCTGCTTGTAAAACAGACGCTTATACCACCCAAAATAGTTACTAGTTCACATTTCCCATATGTCTACTTTAGATTGGCATCGTTTTTTGAACATTATTTTATTTTTCTTGGACGTTACAAGGCTTAGAACATAAACAGTAATTTCTCTTTTTTTTAAGAAAATGTCAAAAGCCTTTTTTTTAAGGTACCTGTTCAGTTCTGAAGTATCTTTGAGGGGCCTATGTATTAGAAACCCTGATAAAACACCCCATTTTAAAAACTAAACCCCTCAAAGTATTCAAAACAGCATTTAGAAAGTTTTTTAACCCTTCAGGCATTTCACAGGAATTAAAGCAAAGTGGAGGTGAAATTTGCAATTTTCATTTTTCTTGCTGAATTTCAATTTTATTCAATTTTTTTTGTGTAACACGGAAGGTTTTACCAGAGAAACACAACTAAATATGTATTGTCCAGATTCTGCAGTTTTTAGAAATGTCCGACATGTGGCTCTAGTGCGCTTGTGGACTAAAACACAAGCCCTAGAAGCAAAGAAGCACCTAGTGCATTTTGAGGCCCCTTTTTTATTAGAATATATTTTAGGCAGCATGCCAGGTTTGAAGAGGTGTTGAGGTGACAAAACAGTAGGAATCCCCCAATAGTGACCCCATTTTGGAAACTACACCCCTCAAGGAATTAATTTATGGCTGTTGTTATCATTTTGACCACACAGTTTTTTCACAGCACCTATTTTAATTGGGCTGTGAAATTAAAAAAATGACATTTTTTCCAATAAGATGTAATTTATGATCAAAATTTCCTATTTTCACAGGAAAAAAAAAACCCCATTTTGTTGCCCAATTTGTCCTGAGTGCGGCAATACCCCAATTGTGGTGATAAAATGCCGTTTGGGCCCATGGGAGGGCTCAGAAGGAAAGGAGCGCTATGTGTTTGTTGGAGTCCAGATTTTGCTGGATAGGTTTTCGGGTGCCATGTCGCATTTGCAGAGTCCCAGAGGTATCAAAGCAATGGAAACCCACCAGAAGTAACCCCATTTTGGAAACTACACCCTTCAAACAATTCATTTATGGGTAATGTGACTATTTAGACCCCATAGTTTCTTCACAGAACTTATTTGAATTGGGCTGGGAATTTAAAAATAAATAATGTTTTCCAATAATATGTAGTTTAAGCTCAAAATTTCTTATTTTCACAAGAAATAAAATACTCCATTTTGTTGCCCAATTTGTCCTGAGTGCAGCAATACCCCATTTGTGGTGATAAACTGCCATTTGGGCCCATGGGAGGGCTCAGAAAGAAAGGAGCGCTATTTGTTCTTTGGAGTCCAGATTTTGCTGGATTGGCTTTCGGGTGCCATGTCGCATTTGCAGAGCCCCAGAGGTATCAAAGCAATGGAAACCCACCAGAAGTGACCCCATTTTGGAAACTACACCCCTCAAGGAATTCATGCATGGTTGTGGTTATCATTTTGACCCCACAGTTTTTTTACAGCACCTATTTGAATTGGTCTGTGAAATAAAAAAAAAGACATTTTTTCCAATAAGATGGCATTTTTTTATCAAAATGTCTTATTTTCACAGGGAACAAAATACCCCATTTTGTTGCCCAATTTGTCCTTAGTGCGGAAATACCCCATTTGTGGTGATAAACTGCCATTTGGGCCCATGGGAGGGCTCAGAAGCAAAGGAGTGCTATGTGTTTGTTGAAGTCCAGATTTTGCTGGATTGGTTTTCGGGTGCCATGTCGCATTTGCAGAGCCCCAGAGGTATCAAAGCAATGGAAACCCACCAGAAGTGACCCCATTTTGGAAACTACACCCCTCAAGGAATTCATTTATGGGTGTTGTGACCATTTTGACCCCACAGTTTTTTCACAGAACTTATTTGAATTGGGCTGGGAATTAAAACAAAATTATTTTTTCCAATAATATGTAGTTTTGGCTGAAAATTTCTAATTTTCACAAGAAATAAAATACCCCATTCTGTTGCCCAATTTGTCCTGAGTGCGGCAGTACCCCATTTGTGGTTTGTCGTTTGGGCCCATGGGAGGGCTCAGAAGGAAAGGACCACCATTTGGCCTACTGGGGATTTTTTGGTGCAAAGTCATGTATGCAGTAGCCCCTGAGGTACCAGTACAGTTGAAACCCCCAAGAAGTGACCCCGTTTTAAAAACGACACCCTTGAGGCATTCATCTAGAGGTGTAGTGAGCATTTTGACCGGAGACATACACCCCATAAACTGTAATGTGGGTTCTCACGGGTACGTCAATACCCTACATGTGGCTGTAATCAGCTGCCTAGGCATGCAGCAGGGCTCATAGGGGAAAGACGAGGGGGGATAAGCTGTGCGGAGTGCATCAGGGTAAGTAAAACTGGGGTAGATTAAAAATCATGGGATGTATGATAAATTTTGAAGCACTCTTTCATACGGAGCCTTAGTTTTTCGGGACATGTGTCACATTGATATATTGTGTCCTTCATTATCCCCCTCTTATAGCAGACTTTGTACCTCTTTTGACTTTTTTCTTTCTTGCCAGTTTGGGGAACTTCTCCTGGAAAGTGTTGCCCTGGTACGATTCATGTGGCCTCGCCTCCAGAAGTACTGGGTGCCCCCCCCCCCTTCTTGGTCCATAAAAATTAGTTTGTTGATAACCACCTCTTGAAATTCCAGGAAAGTTCCCGTCTGGCCTGTACATCGATGTAGCACGTACGCGTTGTACAATGCCATCTATATGATGTGCCCGGCCAGCTTCTTATACCACACCGCATAGCGCTGTAGGGCTTCAGGGCTTGATCTGACAAGTCCACCCCTCTCATGTACCTATAGTAGTCCAGGATGCAGTCTGGTTTGGGGGTCTCTGTACTGGTACCTCATACAGGTACATGGGTACTGGTGTGACATCTCTCTTGTCCTTGTACTTGAAACACAATATGTTGCTGCTAGATTGTGCCCTGCTCTCACCCCTTCTGAGCGTTTGCCCTGCAGAGTCTTAGGGAGGCCTCTCAGATTTCTTTTAGCAGTGCCGCATGCCGCAGGACTTCTGGAAGCGAGGCAGTTGAAGAGTGGGACGCTGGTATAAAAATTATCCAGGTAGAGGTGGTAACCCTGGTCCAGCAGTGGGTGCACCAAATACCACACAATTTTTGCATTAACTCCCAGTAAGGGGGGGGCGGGCATTCTGGGGGCTGAATACTGGTGTCCTCCCCTTCACATATCCTAAATTTGTAGGTATACCCTTGTAAAGGGAAGTGTCCATATATGTGTATATATATGTATGTGTGTATATATATATATATATATATATATATATATATATATATATATATGTGTATATATATATATATATATATATATAGTATGTATGTATACAGTGTGTGTGTATATATGTATATATACACATATATATAATATATATGTGTATGTATAGTACATATGATGTATCATGAGCCAGGGCTGTAACTACAACAGCCCTGGTCATGAATACGGTTGGAAACAGAGCAGGACAATTAGCATGTCCCTGCTTTGTTAGGAAACCATGGAGACAAGGGATAGTTATCCCCTGTCTCCATTTCAAGTCTCCCGCGTGCACGGACTGTCTCGTGCAGGCTCTCATGAGTCGGCTGGTGATACATTATCACCATGCCGACCCATGCTAGCCTGGGGCAAGCGCCACACTCCCCGCTGTGAGCGTACCGATAGGGTTAAATAGCCCTGCATCGGTACGCTCAGGAGCCGAGCTCAGGAGCCGAAGCTGAAGAAGATCAGCTGTGAGCTGCCTTCACAAACCACCGACGGCTCACCTCTCTCTCTCTCCTCCAAAGACCTGGGTTCCTGCTGCTGCCTCTGCTGCTCCACAAAGTCACGCTAAGTATCAAGTGTAGCAGCAGCTACACTTAACCCTGTCTCTCCCTGTCTCCTCCTGCTGTAACCCTTGCTTCCCTGAGTTAACCCCTTGATCTCCCTGAGTACTGTCCCTGAGTTAACCCTTGCTTCCCTGAGTTAACCCCTTGCTCTTCCTGAGTCCCTACTGTCCCAGAGTTAACCCTTGCTTCCCTGAGTTAATCCCTTGATCTCCCTGATTACTGTCCCTGAGTTAACCCTTGCTGTCCCAGAGTCCCTGAGTTAACCCTTGCTGTCCCAGAGTCCCTGAGTTAACCCTTGCTGTCCCAGAGTCCCTGAGATAACCCTTGCTGTCCCAGAGTCCCTGAGTTAACCCTTGCTGTCCCAGAGTCCCTGAGATAACCCTTGCTGTCCCAGAGTCCCTGAGTTAACCCTTGCTGTCCCAGAGTCCCTGAGTTAACCCTTGCTGTCCCAGAGTCCCTGAGTTAACCCTTGCTGTCCCAGAGTCCCTGAGTTAACCCTTGCTGTCTGTTTTACACAGTAACCCATTCCCCTTGTTCCTCCTTATCCCGTATTAACCCTTAGTGTATAGGGAAAGTTATATTAGGAGGGAGTTGGATAGAGATAGAGAGCGTGTGAGAATCACAAGTAACTTATGTTTATTGTGTTGTAACTTAACTGTATTCTGTGTATGTTTATGTAAGTGGGTGGCGGTATAATATCTTGATACCGTGTTTATACTGTACGGTGATTAGTTACTGTATTATACATATGAGAGTGATTACTGTATGTTAATAAATATTACCTTTATTCACTATACGGTCTTATTCCCTTGAGTAGCCGCTAAAGCAATTAGATCGACGTTCGTATAAGGAAAAGGTAGGGGAACTAGGCATAACCCTAGTGACCCTGATTATAAAGGCGGTAGTAATAGTGGGTGCCACTAACCAGTGAATCCCGCTATTACCCCACCCCCTTTAACAACCCTGATGCACAGCTT
Organism: Rhinoderma darwinii; assembly: GCF_050947455.1. Classification (NCBI taxonomy): domain Eukaryota; kingdom Metazoa; phylum Chordata; class Amphibia; order Anura; family Rhinodermatidae; genus Rhinoderma; species Rhinoderma darwinii. Next base: position 144,705,035 of record NC_134687.1, read on the forward strand.
ATACATCTTTACGCCATAGCTTGCCCTCTTACCCGGCAGGTACTGGCGGAATTGAACACTCCCTTTAAAATGTACCAAGGACTCATCAATAGAAATACACTTATCGGGGGTGTATGCTTGGGAAAACCGGGCACTGAAACGGTCTAATAGGGGTCTCCATTTATACAAACGGTCAAAACTGGGGTCATCTCGGGGTGGGCATGGCTCATTATCAGTATAATGTAAGAAGCGAAGTATTGCCTAATTTATTTATTTTTTTAGGTTCCAGTTCAGTTCTGAAGTTGCTTTGAGGGGCCCATATATTAGAAACCCCAATCAAACACCCCATTTTAGAAACTAGACCCCTCAAAGTATTCACAACAGCATTTAGAAAGTTTATGAACCCTTTAGGTGTTTCACAGGAATTTTGAGCAAAGTAGAGGTGAAATCTACTTTTTTTTTTGTCAAAAAATCCTTTTTATACCACTTTTTTTTATAACACAAAAGGTTTTATCAGAGAAACGCAACTCAATATTTATTGCCCAGATTCTGAAGTTTTGAGAAATATCCCACATGTGGCCCTAGTGCGGTAATGGACTGAAGCATCTGCCTCCGAAGCAAAGGAGCACCTAGTGGATTTTGAGCCCTCCTTTTTATTAGGCACCATGTCCGGTTTGAAGAGGTCTTGTGGTGCCAAAACAGTGGAAACCCCCCAAAAGTGACCCCAATTTGGAAACTAGACCCCTTGAGGAATACATTGTAGTTTTCTTGCGGTGCATGCGGCTTTTTGATCAGTTTTTATTCTATTTTTAAGTGGCGCGGTGACTAAAAAAACAGCAATTCTACTATTGTTTTTTTATTCTATTTTTTTTACAGCGTTCACCGTGCGCTATAAATGACATATTCACTTAATTCTGCGGGGCGATACGATTACGGCGATACCAGATGTTTATAGGTTTTTTTTTATGTCTTATGGCGTTTGCACAATAAAATACGTTTTGTAAAAAATCATTCACTTTTTGTGTTATCATATTCTAAGAGCCATAACGTTTTTATTTTTCCATCAATAAAGCCGTGTGAGGACTTATTTTTTGCGTAACGAACTGTAGTGTCAATCAATACCATTTTTAGGTACATGCGACTTTTTGATCTCTTTTTATTCCATTTTTTGCGAAGTGAAGTGACCAAAGAATTGTGATTCTGGGACGGTTTATTATTATTTTATTTTACAGCGTTCACCGCGCGGGATAAATAATAAAATAATTTTGTAGTTCAGGCCGTTACGGACGCGGCGATACCAATTATGTATAGTTTATTTGTTTGTTTATATATTTTTATTAATAATAAAGGACTGATAAGGGAAAAGGGGGGATTTTTACTTTTATTACTTTTAAATCTTTTATTTTCTTATTTTTACACATCTTTTTTTAACTTTTTATTACTTTATTACTTTGTCCCACTAGGGGACATGAGGGCAGGAGGCCCTGATCGCTATTCTAATACACTGCACTACATCCGTAGTGCAGTGTTTTAGAACTGTCAGCTACTCACTGATAGCAAGCATAGTGGGTCCTGACTTCGTCAGGACCCACTAGGCTTCCGTCTATGGCATAGCCGGACACCATTGTTTGGTGTCCGGTTGCCATAGTCACCATCGCCGGCCGCTATCGTGTAGCAGGCCGGCAATGGCAGCTTAACCCCTAAAGAGCCGTGATCGCTATTGAACACGGCTTTTCAGGGGTTAATCAGCGGGGACACAGCGATCGGTCCCCGCTGTAGGAGCTGTGACAGCTGCTGTACGAGACAGCAGCTGTCACAGCTCCTGTATGTGTCGGGAGGACCGCCGAAACGGCCGCTACTCCCGAGACGTACTATTCCGTCATGGAGCGCGAACAGGGCGCTTACCATGACGTAATAGTACGTCAATGAGCGTTAAGGGGTTAATTTAATGTTATTTTCATTGAAAAAAAACTTTTCTTTAAAAAATAATGAGATTTCTAAGTGACCCTAAATTTTTGAACGGTAGTGTATGTCACACTGTTAATTAATCAGATCAATATTTTAAAGCACCCATTAGGCTCCATATTGGCTGAAAAGCAACTGTGTTTTTAATAGCTATTAGAACACCTCTAGATTTAGTTGTAAAATGAGAATGATAGATATAAGGGAATAGGTGATGTTATATGTGGTCAGCAGGGTCAGCCTTAGGGGTGTGCGAGCTGTGCCTTCGCACAGGGCGCATCACTCTAGAAGGTGGAAGGGGGCGCTGCACTGGCTCCCTTCCCCTGCTTGTTTCAGAAGCACCTGGGCCAGGCGACTCAGCAGTCACCTTCCGCCCGGGCGCTTCTTCACTTAGTGCCGTTGCTACTGCTGTAGCAGCCATAGCGGCTGCTATCGGCGACACCGACCATGAGGCGACGGCACTATCTCCCTGCTCTGCTATCTACTAGCGCCACTGTAGTTCCCTGAAGGAGCGGAATCCCCGTGTGGCCTGGGATTCCGCTCCTGGAGCACTACTTGATGTCTCTGTCCATATATGGATAGTGACATCAGGGGAAACTCCTGCGGCTGCAGCAGAATCCCCGTCCACAGCGTTGCAGACGCTGTGAACGGGGATTCCACTCCAGGAGAAACCAATGACGTAATTGTCCATAAATGGACACAGACGACAGGAGCTTCTCCTGGAGTGGAATCCCCGGTCACAGCGTCGGCAATGCTGTGGACGGGGATTCCGCTGCAGGAGTTTCCCCTGTCACTGTCCATATATGGACAGAGACATCAAGGAGTGCTCCAGGAGTGGAATCCCCAGCCACACGGTGATTCCGCTCCTTCAGGGAGCTACAGTGGTGCTATCTACAGGAAGTGGGTGGGGTTTGCTATCTACAAGGGGGCTGTGGGCTGTGTGGCACTACCTACAAGGGGGCTGTGGGCTGTGTGGCACTACCAACATGTGGGCTGTGTGGCACTACCAATCAGGGGGGCTATGTGGCACTTCCAAACAGGGGGCTGTGTTGCACTACCAACCAGGGGGCTGTGTGGCACTCCCAACCAGGGGGCTATCAGGTGCTCCCTACCAGGGGGCTGTGTGACGCTCCCTACCAGGGGGCTGTGTGGCACTCCCTACAGGGGGCTGTGTGGTGCTCTCTACAGGGGGCTGTGTGGAGCTATCTACAAGGGGTTTGTGTGGCGCTATCTACAAGGGGGCTGTGTGGCAACATCTAGAAGGGGGCTGTGTGGCGCTACCTACAAGGGGCTGTGTGGCGCTACCTACAGGGGGCTGTGTAGCGCTCCCTACAGGGGGCTGTGTGGCGCTATCTACAAGGGGGCTGGTGGCGCTATCTACAAGGGGGCTGTGTGGTGCTACCTACAAGGGGGCTGTCTGGCACTACCTACAAGGGGGCTGTGTGGCGCTACATACAAGGGGCTGTGTGGCACTACCTACAGGGGGAATATGTGAGTGGTGGGCTTATGGTCATTTTACTGTGGGTTGGGGGCTGATGGTCATTTGACTGTGAGTTGGGGGCTGATGGTCATTTTACTGTGAGTGGCGGGCTGATGGTAATTTTACTGTGAGTTGGGGGCTGATGGTCTTCAAGTGGTTTCCGCCTCTGACCTCCAATTGAAATTAATAGGAGGCACAAATAACTTGCGGCGCTCGTTTGGTGCTATTTTGCCTGCATCTTTTGCATTAGCTTCAACTGCTTAAGAAAAAACACAAAAAACAAAAGGTCAAACAACGCTGTCACTTGCTGACGGAATTTTGAGGCAGATTTTTTTTGCCTTGCAAAAAACGCTGTGTAAACATACGCTACGAGTGTAGTGTAGTGTAACAAATTTTGGTAGGTGTGCCGTGAGGAAATTTTATTTTTCCAGTGCTACTCTGTACCAGGCTACAAGATTCCGTCGTGGAGCAGCTCAGTTTGCCATGGAAATGGGGCCTAGGTGAGTACAATTTTTGTTTTTGCATGAGGCCACTGTCTACAAGGGGGAGGTGGGGGACTGCATGGCACCATCTACAAGGAGGAGGTGGGGGATTATGGCACTGTCTACAGGGAGGCTGTATGGAAAAATCTACAGGGGGCACTATACTGTGTGGGGGGCACTAAGCGGACATTATACTGTGTAGGGGTACTACAGGTGGCATAATACTGTGGGCACAATTAGAGGACAAAATGTTGTGTCCTTGAAGGGGTTGTAATACATTATATTATTAAATATTATTAGTATTATTATACTGTATGGGGCACTAAAGGGGCATTATAATTTTTTTATATGGCAGTCTTTTTTTAATGATGGGGTGGGGCGCCGAAAGATCATTTCGCACAGGGCGCCATCTATCCTAAGGCCGGCCCTGGTGGTCAGCATCTGTTTGCAAAAGGTGTGTCTCCTGGGCATGCTAAGGATGCTAAGCATGTTTATGTTGGCTATTGAGCCCATTAACATTCAAGAAGGCTAATGTGAGGACCATTTCTTAAAGTAGAGGCATGCTGATAGCTACAAAATCCTATTACAAACAATAAACATAACCAATATTACATCCCCAAAAATTGTTTGGATCAGTTTAAGCTAGTCCTGCTGTTTGTGGAGCTGGTCGTCTTTGTTCTTGATAGCTAAAATATAAAAAAGAATATAAAACAGTCAAAGTGGGACTTCCCTCGTCTCAAAATGAAGGAGAGAAACAAGAACAGGTAATGCTGTTCAATACAAGGGGGAAAACAGTCAAAATGAAAGTTGAACCAAAGATGGTCACCAAAATATCACCAAAATGAAATATAGAATGCCTCGTAGGTATGCAAAGTAGTGGAAAGTCACGATCAGCATCCCTTTGTAAGGAGATGGAGGTAGCATCAGATAAGTCCTGTCAATGTTTAGGATGTTTGCTGTATTTCACCATTTGCCATTCCCCTCTGAGCTGTTGTGGAGTATGGTTGTGAGGTTTATCCGGAATGGAAACTTCTATATCGCACTGTCTCAGGAGAGCTCAATTTGAATTCCACATGTTGCACTCTATTTTCCATCTGCCACACCGTAATCGACATAGGGTTACTAAGCTTAGCAAACCAGAATGCAAAGATTGACTCCAAGCCTGTAACATGGTTTTCATAGTAAGTTCACTGACTGGGTTAGATGAAGAGGGAGGGTTCTCCAAAATGTCGTTATGCTCAAAGACAGTAGGGATAGTGAGCGTATCCTCTACTACCTTGTCCTGCACCAAATCCGGTGTATGTAGTAATTGTCTTTGCTTTGCTAGGCTTCTGGAGAATGGAAAGTTGGGGTGGAAGAAGCCAAACCATGTGCAGATGAGGAAAGATCATGGCTGAGATTACCAGAAGTCAAGGCCTCTCAACCATGTATCTGTTCCTCCACTGAGTTTCTCTGGGCAGAAGACGGCAGGAGGGCCAAGCTGGGCAAGCTACTCCTCTGCTGTGGAGCTGTTTCTGCCACCTGTAAAGACGGTGATGTAGTAGCTAGTTCAGAGGTGAGTGAGCTCGCCAGAGAGCATGTATCGCCGCTATCATGCTCTCAGTCCAAACAGCGAGGGCAGTAGAAATCAGCCAGTGTAGTGGGTCTCTGCTGTAGCTAAGGCAGAAGTCGCTAAAGTTACTGATGTGGTGCAGTAGCTGAGCTTTTAAGCGGCCATCAAGCTCAGCAGCCAAGCCATGACCCTACTAGTTCTGATTTTATACCATATAAAAACCCCTATGCCATAAAAATGGAAAGAAAAATTGGCTAAACTAGTCGGTACAAAACACAGAATAGGTGCAAATATTTATTTTTATAGCTTTTCTCTGCTTAAGTTCCATTTTTGATTTTGAATACAGCACTGTTTACATACTGGTATTTCCTTAGATTTAGCGTGTACGCTGGGAAAGCTCCATGCTAAACGTGTCCATAGGATTACTTTAGCCTGACAGAGGCTTTTGTCCTTTGTCAGAATGGTATATGTTGGTATATCACAAAAAAGTTTTGGAATAGTGTAGTAAACTATGCTACTTTTTTTTTTTTGCAATGGGTTGCCTATGGGTGATTGATACCTCTGTATCCATCACAGGCCTCCGTTAAACAGATACCTTGGGAAGATCCTTTGACGACACTGTCCATATATTGACACTATCACTGGGGCTTCCCCAGGCAGAGTTGTGTATTATCATCTCCCTCCCTGTGTTCATTGGCTATAGAGAGGGTATCAGAGCATCAACTACCCTTTCTGTGTGCAGACAATAAGAGTGAGGTCGTCCTAAGTGATCCCTCCTCTGTGAAGGTTTAACTTGGGGATTCAGAGCTCCTCTCAGGCTGGACAGTATAACAATAGCATTGCTAATAACATAGGGAAACCGGGGCAGCTGTGCTACACACACTCCCCTCCATGAACTCTGATCCTGCTTCTCTTCCTGCTTAATGAGGGATCTTCCCTTTCTGGACAATTAAAATGGCTCCAAGGAGTATTCAATAACTCCCCAGTACTCACAGAGGATGCAGGTGTGGCCAGTAAAGGGTTTTGGGCATCAAACAGTGCCCTCCTATACCCTTTGCCATTTTCCCCCCTCCCAGTCCTCCTCCTTCTGCTTAGCTCTCTCTAGAGCGATGATACTGCTGACAGCCTCCCTGCCTCATCTCCTAACCCTGTTCCTTCCCATCTGAGTACAGACCTGAACGGGGAAGTTCCAATGCAGGTATGGAAGCTTCACTCATCATGGTCTCATAAGTAACAGATCATGCAGAGTGTGAGAGAGGGGGCAGTATAGGTGACGTATCCCACTGTACGCTTATACAGAACGCCTCTGTTGGAGACAGCGAGGCATTCAGAGCGGTTGTCAGACGAGAGAGAGAAGAGCAAAGTCAAAAACCAACTATTTTTTGCTAATTTCTGCTTCCCACCTCCCCCATCCACTACCCATTCCTGTACCCTTCTTCCTTGTGTTCCCCCCACGTTTTTGGTCAGTGATCTCCTACTGACCACTTCTTAGTCTTCAGGACCAATTTCTTGGTCTCTGGGGATTATTTTCTTCTTTTTTTTCTTTATAAAATATATAAAACCCAAAAAATATAAAAATTAAAAAAATAAAATAAAAAAAATTAGTTAGTTTAGACAATTTTGACAATTTAACTGGTTAGTTTAATATTAGGGTTAGTTAGTGTCAGAGAACCATCAAAAAGTGAAGTTAGGTATAGTGTCAGGGAATTTATTTTTAAAAAACGAGCATTTTTGGCCAAGTTATGACCATTTTTGTATTTATGCAAATGAGGCTTGCAAAAGTCCAAGTGGGCGTGTTTAAAGTAAAAGTCCAACTGGGCGTGTATTATGTGCGTACATCGGGGCGTTTTTACTACTTTTACTAGCTGGGCGTTCTGACGAGAAGTATCATCCACTTCTCTTCAGAACGCCCAGCTTCTGGCAGTGCACAGACACAGCGTGTTCTCGAGAGATCACGCTGTGTCGTCACTCACAGGTCCTGCATCGTGTCGGACGAGCGAGGACACATCGGCACCAGAGGCTACAGTTGATTTTGCAGCAGCAGCGGCGTTTGCAGGTAAGTCGATGTAGCTACTTACCTGCAAACGCTGATTCTGCTGCAGAATTAACTGTAGCCTCTGGTGCCGATGTGGCCGACACGATGCAGGACCTGTGAGTGACGTCACAGCGTGATCTCTCGAGAACACGGCTGTGTCTGCACTGCCAGAAGCTGGGCGTTCTGAAGAGAAGTGGATGACACTTCTCATCAGAACGCCCAGCTAGTAAAAGTAGTAAAAACGCCCCGATGTACGCACATAATACACGCCCACTTGGACTTTTACTTTAAACACGCCCACTTGGACTTTTGCAAGCCTCATTTGCATAAATACAAAAATGGTCATAACTTGGCCAAAAATGCTCGTTTTTTTAAAATAAAAACGTTACTGTAATCTACATTGCAGTGCCGATCTGCTGCAATAGCAGATAGGGGTTGCAAAATCTGGTGACAGAGCCTCTTTAAGGCCAAAACAAGGCTGTGTCCTTAAGGGGTTAAATTAATCCATTGATTGATTGAAGCATACCATAATACATCTAAATTAGAACAGTAAACCCCTTACTGATCATACACTAGATTTCAGATTACAACAAATAATCTATTGAAAGAATAATCTATTTTTCTGAACATTACATGGCAGATGATGAAACAGAGATACATAATTTTCCTACTGATACATATTTAATTTGATTTAATTGATTTAATTGTAGTTGGAGATAATAATCAACAATGACAACCAAGACATATTATGGAGAGAAAAAAAATCACTTGACCAGAAAAGGGGCACTACAAGTCTGATTGTTTAAAATGTTCCAGTAAAATAATGCTAATAAATATCCTACAGTGATAAAAAAAATATATATTTTGAAGTCAATAATTAGACAGAAAGATGCAATTTCCTCATATTAACTTTGCATCTGTTTACGTGCTATTTAACATTTCATTCTCTCAGTATTGTTCAACCAATGACCTATTTATTGTGATTGATGTGACAATGCAGTTACTATTTCTGAACATTATAATTACCATACTAATTGACTCTCCTGTTGTGGTGATATTTTACTATAGTACTAAATTGTGAAGAAAAAAAACTAACGTGTATGATCATTTCAATGCTACTGTAGGACTTATAATGTGCGCGTCATATTTTTAAAAAATGTTTAAAGCTAGCCATAGAAACACAAATAATTGACCAAGAGCAGAAAGCTCTATTGACATGGCAGCTACTTGATATTTTTAGGCACATTGTAAGTCACACTAAGGGCTTATTCAGATGAACGTATAATACGTCGGTGCTACGCGCGTGATTTTCACGCGCGTCGCACGGACCTATGTTAGTCAATGGGGCCGTTCAGACTATCAGTGATTTTCACGCAGCGTACGTCCGCTGCGTAAAACTCACGACATGTCCTATATTTGTAGAAGAGATCAGCAGCATGACCAGAAGCTCTCAACCAGAGGGGAACAAGGTAGAAAATCCCAGCCAGGGATGGTGCAAGCAGCAAAAAGTCCCAGGTCCAACGGGACAACTATTGCACAATAATAATAAGAAAAACTGCAGCACTCCGATATTGTTTGACAAAGACCCAATAGGGGTTGAAACATTGCTGTTCTTTTATGCTTGGTGAATAAACTTTCACTTGTTTGGATATTGGAGTGCTGCAGTTTTTCTTATTATTAATGTCCTATATTTGCCCATTTTTCGCACATGACACACCCATTGAAGTCAATGGGTGCGTGAAAACCGCACACGGCACACGGACACACTTGATGCACGCTACTGTAGTCAAAGCTATGAATGAAAACAGAAAAGCACCACGTCATAATGATGGCGGCTGCGCGAAAATCATGCAGCCACGCATCATATGCTGCTGACATACGGAGCTTTTATGGACCTTTTGCAAAACGCACACGCTCGTGTGAATCCGGCCTAAGTGTGACTTGCAGGTCAAACCCCATTTAGGAAATGTTTGAGTATTGCAAAAAGTGGTGGGGGACTTGATCAATATGGCACTCAACCTGAGCACTATTTTTGCAATGCAGTTACGTCAGAAAAGGATTCTGGCGGGGGCACAAGCTGATCAATATTTACATACTTACATAGCAACGACTTTTAATTGTGCTTGCTGGCAAGGACAGTAAACGTATAAATTATTTAGTGTACCAGGCGGCTGCTGCATCAGCTCGTTTCTTACCAACAGAGGTAATCTATCAGTGTAGTAAATTATCTTATTTAGCAGCCAGTACACCTACATAAACAAACAGCGTATCACACCCCCAATCTGCTGTAGCCTCTGTGCTATATACGACCTCTCAGACGTAGAGAAGTAACCAGTGTTCTGCTTGCTTTCCTGATCACTGCTGAGGCTACCTCATCATTCCTCCTCAACAGCGCTTTGTAAAGTTAATATTGTCTGTGACCACCTCGGACCCCATACCTGGCTGGGCCTGCCTATGTAAGTGGCCTAATCTACAGTTGTAATGTTATTTAATCACTTAGTGACTAGGCCTGAAAGGGCCTTAATAACCAGGTAAACATTTTTATTTTTGCCTCCCCGCATTTCAGCAGCCATAACATTTTTTCATTGACATGGCTGTATGAGGCTTAATTTTATAAGGGAGAAATTTTATTTTGTTGTCGCCATAGTTTGGAGGTGCTTACTGTATAATTTCATGAATTCGTTTTTCAGTGTGAATAAAAAAGAAAGTGATTTTTTTTGTCAATAAAATGTATTTCATAGTAAATAATCATTTAATTTATTCTTGCAGTTTTTTTTTTAGTAATTCATGTTTTTGTGTGTGTATATATATATATATATATATATATATATATATATTCATTCCATAAAGGGATTACTATTTTACAGATTGTTTTTGCTTGTAATGTGTCAGCACACTTCTATATGCTAATACATTTTAATCTGTGCCACTATGGCACAGGCTGCTGTTAGGTTAACATTAGTGTTCTTTCTAGGTCCTCAGGGCTGACTTCAGAGGGTTCCCCCAGTTTCCGATCGCATCACTGGGAAACCACCGCGGCGATCAAAGGGTTATTCGGGCACACGGGAAGCATTTCTAAGAACAGGAACTGTTAGTAATAACTACACCTACTTAGAGAATGTGCGCTCACTGGAATGCTCATAACATTTTTCTACAGCTACACCAAAAAGACGTGGCTGCAAAATGAGAATCTTCACTGCCCACCGTCAAAAGAAAATGGGCAGTTATTAAAGGGTTAAACCACATGTCACTCACAGTCTGCAAGCATGTGCATGTGCATTATACAGTGTACATATATATATATATTTTTTATATATATATATATATATATATATATACAGTAAAGGAAATAAGTATTTGATCCCTTGCTGATTTTGTAAGTTTGCCCACTGTCAAAGACATGAACAGTCCAGCATTTTTATGGTAGGTTAATTTTACAAGTGAGAGATAGATTATATTTAAAAAAAAACTGAAAATCACATTGTCAAAATTATATATATTTATTTGCATTGTGCACAGAGAAATAAGTATTTGATCCCTTTGGCAAACAAGACTTAATACTTGGTGGCAAAACCCTTGTTGGCAAGTACAGCAGTCAGACGTTTTTTTGTAGTTGTTGATGAGGTTTGCACACATGTTAGATGGAATTTTGGCCCACTCCTCTTTGCAGATCATCTGTAAATCATTAAGATTTCGAGGCTGTCGCTCGGCAACTCAGATCTTCAGCTCCCTCCATAAGTTTTCGATGGGATTATGGTCTGGAGACTGGCTAGGCCACTCCATGACCTTAATGTGCTTCTTTTTGAGCCACTCCTTTGTTTCCTTGGCTGTATGTTTTGGGTCATTGTCGTGCTGGAAGACCCAGTCACGAGCCATTTTTAATGTCCTGGTGGAGGGAAGGAGGTTGTCACTCAGGATTTGACGGTACATGGCTCCATCCATTCTCCCATTCATGCGGTGAAGTAGTCCTGTGCCCTTAGCAGAGAAACACCCCCAAAACATAATGTTTCCACCTCCATGCTTGACAGTGGGGACGGTGTTCTTTGGGTCATAGGCAGCATTTCTCTTCCTCCAAAAACGGCGACTTGAGTTAATGCCAAAGAGCTCAATTTTAGTCTCATCTGACCACAGCACCTTCTCCCAATCACTCTCAGAATCATCCAGATATTCATTTGCAAACTTCAGATGGGCCTGTACATGTGCCTTCTTGAGCAGGGGGACCTTGCGGGCACTGCAGGATTTTAATCCATTACGGCGTAATGTGTTACCAATGGTTTTCTTGGTGACTGTGGTCCCAGCTGCCTTGAGATCATTAACAAGTTCCCCCCGTGTAGTTTTCGGCTGAGCTCTCACCTTCCTCAGGATCAAGGATACCCCACGAGGTGAGATTTTGCATGGAGCCCCAGATCGATGTCGATTGACAGTCATTTTGTATGTCTTCCATTTTCTTACTATTGCACCAACAGTTGTCTCCTTCTCACCCAGCGTCTTACTTATGGTTTTGTAGCCCATTCCAGCCTTGTGCAGGTCTATGATCTTGTCCCTGACATCCTTAGAAAGCTCTTTGGTCTTGCCCATGTTGTAGAGGTTAGAGTCAGACAGATTAATTGAGTCTGTGGACAGGAGTCTTTTATACTGGTGACCATTTAAGACAGCTGTCTTTAATGCAGGCGCCAAGTTGATTTGGAGTGTGTAACTGGTCTGGAGGAGGCTGAACTCTTAATGGTTGGTAGGGGATCATAATAGGTATATATAATCTATCTCTCACTGGTAAAATTAACCTAGCCTAAAAATTCTAGACTGTTCATGACTTTGACAGTGGGCAAACTTACAAAATCAGCAAGGGATCAAATATTTATTTCCTCCACTGTATATATATATATATATTTCTTATACACGTGTGTATTTGTATACACTTTCTGAAATCCTGTAGTCTTTTGGGTTTATTCACACGGTAAATTGTATATTGTTCCTTCCAGCCCATGGCTTCTAGGCCTCCCTAAACGATCATTGCTGAAACAAATTCTTCCCTATATGTATGAATGTTTTAAAACTCTATTTTCCATTGATTCTCCAGTATGTGAATCACTCTGATTCACTGCAAATCAAGAAAATGTTGAATACTGACTACGTATGTCTAGATAAAATATTTTCCAATATTACCCAGTTCTCCTTAACATATATTTGGATATATTTGCATATTTGGACATTTAATAATCACATTATGAAGATTATTCAATAACAGTTTCTTGACATTTGTGAAGTAAAGCAAAACAATTTCTTTTTTTTTAAACAATGATAACCAAATTTGAACACTTGATGTTTAAAATATGTAAAAAAAAAGGTTTCCAAAATAAATGTTATGGTGAATGTAGAGAAATGCCAACAGCATAGTTAACTGTGACTAGACATCTTTGACATGTGCTTTGTCATTTAAAGAACATTTTTAAAACTGACAAAATGTATATTAGTTTTCTCATTGCAAGCTGTCATTTAATTTATGGAGGCATTCCTATGTCAAGTCCACAAATTGACTGTTTCTAGCTAGATGTTACCAAGCAGCTTGTACAAAAATGTAAATATATATTATTTAAACTTCTGTCAGCTTTGTGATCAACAGTATTATGATGATGATTATCATTAGTATTATTAGTATTATTGTTTTTGAGGGAACATTTCTGTTGTTAACGTACAAAATATTCAACCCAAGATTTGTTTTCCTATGATCATTGTTTAATGACAATTAAAAGGGTTTTTCCCAAAATCATAAATTATCACCTATCCGCAATACACCCACTGATTGTAAGAACAAGAGTCCCGAACCCAGAGGCATAGCTAGGTTTTCCTGCACCCGGGTCAAAGATTCAGTTTGGCGCCCCCCCCCCCCCCCCAAGTTCTTTCTCGACATCTTTTTTCAAATTTTTTCAGATTTTGTTTTTTATGCAACTCGAGCATAAAACCGTTTGTACATTTTACAAGCAATATAGATCTATAAGGTAGTTAACATAACAATAAATTAAAAGAAAATAAATTAAAGAGATTAGTATCTGACTAAAACAGATTGTATAACAGGCTGATAAGACTATATGGTGACATAATGAACAGCCTCCTTTTGTAGATAGTGGCACACCCCCCTTGTAGACAGTGCCAGCCCGCCCCCTTGTAGATAGTGCTACAAAGCCCACCCTTAGATATTGCCACACTCCCCCCAGTAGGGGCTTCAGTCAATGTCTATACTAATGACGGAAACAGCCCAGTACATCGCTCAGCTGTTTTGGTCATTCTCATAGACATTAAATGGAATGGCGGGCACATGCTCGACCACTACTCTATTTAAGCTCCTCCTCACTGTGGGGGGGTGCAGTAAGTAGGATCTTGGGGTACAGGACCCCCTTTCTCACGATTGGTGGGGGTCCCAGCGATCAGTAAATTATCACCTAACCTGTGAATAGGTGATAATTTATTATTTTCTAAACCCATTTAAGTATAATGTTGATTTCGTAGCTACAGTATTAAACTATTCTAAACTAATGTATTATTTTTTAATAATACACATGTCATTCACATATATCATATGTGCGTCACCCACAATATATATTTTTTAACTCAATGTGTCTTTATTGTCACAAAATTCAATTATAGACTTAAAAGCATAAATGCTAAATGGGAATACCACTTTAAAGCAAATCCCTATGGTCTAGATCAGAGGTCTCAAACACTCGTCCCAGCAGAGGAATTCCTGGCCAGATCATCGGCAATGCTCTTGCCGGTGATTCCGGTCGAGGAGGGAGCCCCAATAGAGCTATCTACATGGGGGTGTAGCGCTGTCAACAGGATGGTGTGTGTGGGGCGCTATCTACAGCAGAGGAATCCCAGGACAGTGCGTCAACACTGCTCTGGCTGGGGATTCCACTCCTATAGGGAGATGTGGTACTATGTATAGGTGTGTGTGTGTGTGTGTGTGTGTGTGTGTGTGGGTGTGTGTGTGTGTGGGTGTGTGTGGCATTATCTACAAAGGGGTGTGTGGCAATATCTATAAAGGTGTGTGTGTGGCAACATCTACAAAGGGCACTGTAGCAGTATCTACAAAGGTCACTGTTGCAGAATCCACACACTGTGGCAGTATTTACAGAGGGCACTGTAGCAGTATCTACAGAGGGCACTGTGGCAGTATCTACAGAGGGCACTGTGGCAATATCTAAAGAGGGCACTGTGGCAGTATCTGCAGAGGACACTGGGGCATTATCTACAGAGGGCACTGGGGCACTATCTACAGAGGGCACTGGGGTACTATCTACAGAGGGCACTGTTACACTATCTACAGAGGGCATTGTGGCAGTATCTGCAGAGGGCACTGTGTCAGTATCTACAGACGGCATTGTGGTATTATCTACAGATGGCACTATGGCAGTATCTACAGAGGGCACTGTGGCAGTATCTAAAAAGGGGCTGCCTAATATTGATATTCTTTGTCTGCCAAACGCTGCTAACTGAGGAGACAAACTGCACTTAAACTGGAAAACTGGATTGTTCAAATACGCACGTGGAGTAAACGCGCAAATTTCCGGTAAGTTTAAACCTAGTGGTATTATTATAGTAATGTAGTATTGTTATAGTAGTCCATCTTCAAATTTTTTCCATGTGCGGTCCATTTACCCGCCCGAGTTTGAGACCCCTGGTCTAGATCTTTACAAATATTCATACCATTATTAATCATTCGCATAACACCATCATGTTCTATGGCACTATACAATGCTTAACCCCTTCCCGACATTTGACGTACATGTACGTCATGGAAAGCATTGACTTCCCGCAAAATGCCGTACATGTACGTCAAATGTTTGGCACCGGCTCAGAAACTGAGTCGGTGCCCTCATCACCGGATCTCAGCTGTATCTTACAGCTGACATCCGACTGTAACGGCGGGGACCGAAATTAGCGTCGATCCCCGCCATTAACCCCTTAAGTGCAGCGCTCAAACGCGATCGCTGCACTTAAGGTGTTTGCAGCTCATCGGAGCCCCAGCAATGAAATTGCCGGGGTTCCGGTGGCTGCAATGGCAACCGGAGGCCTAATACTGGCCTCCCGGTCTGCCTAGCACCGAAGCCGGTCAAGATCCGCCCGGCGGCGGAGCCTGATCGGCTTCCGTAGCTGCCGGCAAGATGGCGCCGGGTCAGGAGCTGATCCGGCGTCATCAGCGGTGGATGTCAGCTGTACTGTACAGCTGACATCCACCTGTAACGGCAGGAACCGGAGCTAGCTCCGATCCCTGCCATTAACCCCTTCGATGCAGCAATCGAAAGCGATTGCTGCATCGTAGCGGTTACTAGCAGATCGCCAGCCCTGACAGGCAATCGGGACTGGCGACTGCTGTTATGGCAACAGGAGACACAATGGTCTCCTGCTCTGCCATTACGGAAGCCTATTAGGCCCCGCCGGGAGGCGAAGCCTAATCGGCTTGCTGTCAGTGAATGACTGACAGATCTAATACATTGCACTACATAGGTAGTGCAATGTATTAGAAAAAAAAAAATCTGACCGTTGGACCTTCAAGTCCCCTAGTGGGACTTGAAGAAAAGTGTAAAAAAAGTGCAAAAAAGTGTAAAAAAAAGTGCAAAAAATAAAAGTTTGAAAACAATAAAAGTTTCAAGTAATCAAATAAAACACAATCCCCCTTTTACTCTTATCAAGTCCTTTATTATTGAAAAATAATAATAAACCATATGTATTTGGTATCGCCACGACCGTAACGACCTGAGGTATCAAAATATTGTATTATTTATTGCACACGGTGAACAGCGTAAAAAAAAAACGTAAAAAACGTTACCAGAGTTTCTGTTTTTTAGTCACTTTGCCCTACAAATATTAGAATAAAAAGTGATCAAAAAGTCGCACGTATCCAAAAATGGTACCTATAAAAACTATAGCTCGTCCCGCAAAAAACAAGCCCTCATACACCTCCGTCGACAAAAAAATTAAAACGTTATGGTTCTCACAACTTTGCGACAGAAAAAAAATACATTCTTTTTACAAAAGTAATTTTATTGTGAAAAAAGTTGTAAAACATAAAAAAGTGCTATAAATTAGGTATCGCCAGAATCGTACTGACCCGCAGAATAAAGTTAACATGTAGTTTATAACGCATGGTGAACGCTGTATAAAAAAAAACCGAAAAAAGCTGTGCCAGAATTGCATTTTTTTGTTTACCTGGCATCCCAAAAAATAGGATAAAAGGTGATCAAAAAGTCACATGTACCCCAAAATGGTACCAATAATAACTACAGCTCGTCCCGCAACAAACCAGCCCTCATACCGCTACGTCTATGAAAAATAAAATTAGTTATGGCTCCAATAAGTCAGGAAATAAAAAAATATGCAGTTGTGCCTGAGGGGAACATTTCTTATGTTTGAAGAGGCGATTTATCAAGGACCTAAAATTAGGGAACCAGGAAAGGGAGGGCCCAAACATATCCGCTGGAAGCGATGGTGCCCGTATTATACCAGGACAACACTTCCCAGCAAAATTCCTCAAACTACAAAGGTGCAGAGTGTGGACCAAAAGGGGGATAAGAAATGACACCATTTATCAGTGCGACACTGGCCTGTGCGGAAAGGATTGCTTCACAGCGTAACACACATCTATGGATTATTAATTTTTTTTCATACCACCTGACTATGCCCCTTATATACTCCGCCCCGCTTACATGTACCCCCACATTATAAAACACCAGCAATACTCAAACAAATTTAGTACCAAGCAAAATCCGCTCTCCAAAAGCCAAATGGTGCTCCCTCGGCTCTGAACCCTACAGCGTGCCCAAACAGCAGTTTCCTTCAACATATATGGCATCGTCATACCCGGGAGAACCCTTTTAACAATTTTTGGGGTGTGTGTCTCCAGTGTCATAAGCTGGGCATGACATATTTGCCACTGAATGGCATATCTAGGGAAAAATATAAATTTTTAATTTGCACCATCCGCAGTGCATTCATTTATGGAAAAGACCTGTTGGGTGAAAATCCTCACTACACCTCTTAATAAATGCCTTGAGGGGTGCAGTTTCCATAATGGGGTCACTTCTCAGGGGTTTCTTTTTATTATTTCACATCTGAGCCTCTGCAGTTGTGAACCAATACTTTGTAAATCGCCAAATTAGGCCTCCACTCCGCATGGTACTCTTCACTCCTGAGCCCTGTCATATGTCCAGGCAAAAGATTAGGGCCACATGTAGGGTGTTTCTAAAACCGGGAAACACCGCATAATAATTAGAGGGCTGTCTTGTTATGGTGGCACAAGCCGGGCACCACATATTGGCATATCTATGGAAGAAAATCCCATTTTCACTCTGCAACATCGAGTGAACACTAATTTCTACAAAACACCTGCAGGGTTAAAATGCTTACTACACCCCTTGGTAAATGCATTGAGGGGTGTCGTTTCCAAAATGGGGTCACTTCTGGGGGGTTTCCACTGTTTTGGGCCCACAGGCGCCCAGAAACCAATCCAGCAACATCTGCACTATAAATGGCGGTCCTTTCCTTCTGAGCCCTGCCGTTTGCCCAAACAGCAGTTTATGACCACATATGGGGTATTGCCGTACTCGGGAGAAATTGCTTTACAAATTTTGGGTTCTTTTTTTCCTTTATTTGTTGAGAAAATGAAAAAATTTGCGCTAAAGCTACGTCTTATTGAAGAAAAAGGACTGTTTTTATTTTCACTGCCTAATTCTAATAAATTCTATGAAATGTCTGTTGGGTCAAAATGCTTACTACACCCCTAGATGAATTCCTCAAGAGGTGTAGTTTCCTAAATGGAGTCCCTTTTTGGGCGTTTTCATTGTTTTGTCCCCTCAGGGGCTTTGCAAATGTGACATGGCCTCCGCAAACCATTCCTGCTAAATGTGATCTCAAAAAGCCAAATAGTGCTGTTTCCCTTCTAAGCCCTGCCGTGTGTCCAAACAGCCGTTTATTACCACATGTGGGGTATTGTTTTACTCGGGAGAAATTGCTTTACAAATTTTGTGGTGCTTTTTCTCCTTCAGTCCTTCTGGAAATGAGAAAAAATTAGCTAAACCTAGATTTTTTTTGAAAAAATGTAGATTATTATTTTCAGGGCCTACTTCCAATATTTTCTGCAAAAAAACTGTGGGGTCAAATCGCTCACTATACCCCTAGATAATTTCCTCAATGGGTGTAGTCTCCAAAATGGGGTCACTTGTGGGGGGTTTCCACTGTTTTGTCCCCTCAGGGGCTTTGTAAATGTGACATGGCCTCCGCAAACCATTCCTGCTAAATGTGGACTCCAAAAGCCAAATGGCGCTCTTTCCCTTCTAAGCCCTGCCGTGTGTCCAAACAACCGTTTATTACCACATGTGGGGTATTGTTTTACTCGGGAGAAATTGCTTTACAAATTTTACGGTGCTTTTTCTCCTTCAGTCCTTGTGGAAATGAGAATAAATTAGCTAAACCTACATTTTCTTTGAAAAAATTTAGATGATCATTTTCACAGCCTACTTCCAATAATTTATGCAAAAAACCTGTGGGGTCAAAACGCTCACTATACCCCTAGATAATTTCCTCAATGGGTGTAGTTTCCGAAATGGGGTCACTTGTGGGGGGTTTCCACTGTTTTGTCCCCTCAGGGGCTTTGTAAATGTGACATCGCCTCTCAAACCATTCCTGCTAAATTTGAGCTCCAAAAGCCAAACGGCGCTCTTTCCCTTCTAAGCCCTGCCGTGTGTCCAAATATCCATTTATTACCACATGTGGGGTAGTGTTTTACTCGGGAGAAATTGCTTTACAAATTTTGCGATGCTTTTTCTCCTTTAGTCCTTGTGGAAATGAGAAAAAAAATCGCTAAACCTACATTTTCTTTGAAGAAATGTTGATTTTAATTTTCACGGCCTACTTCCAATAATTTCTGTAAAAAACCTGTGAGGGTCAAAATGCTCACTACACCCCTAGATAATTTCCTTGAGGTGTCTAGTTTCCCAGATGGGGTCACTTTTGGGGGATTTTCACTGTTTTGGCACCGCAAGAGCCCTTCAAACCTGACATGGTGGCTAAAATATATTCTAACAAAAATAAGGCCCCAAAATCCACTAGGTGCTCCTTTGCTTCTGAGGCCGGTGCTTCAGTCCAGTAGCACGCTACGGCCACATGTGGGATATTTCCTAAAACTGCAGAAACTGTGCAACAAATATTGAGTTGCATTTCTCTGGTAAAACCTTCTGTGTTATAAAAAAAATTGTATTAAATATTTATTTCTGCAAAAAAATATGAAATTTGTACATTTCACCTCTACTTTGCTTTAATTCCTGTGAAATGTGTAAAGGGTTAAGACATTTTCTAAATGCTGTTTTGAATAAGGCAGAAAAAAGAAGGTTGGAACCAGCGCTGGGAATAATGATTCTGTTTAAAACAGGAAACTATTTCCAAGTTTTAATGTTGATTTGAATAAAAACAGTGAACAGAAAAATGGTGGTGACGGGCAGGTAATGTCCAAAAGTTCAGGGGGTGTTGAGAGATAGGCGGTAGCCTACGCGTTTCAGACCCTATCTGGGTCCTTAGTCATGGCTTGTAATTTGTCTGACTGTGCAGTCTACGGCTTTTATAACCAGTCAGTCTCATGATTGATTAATTAATTGCGTTTCAAGCTAAAATAGGAGGAGTCTTGTGGAACGCAGTTTTGTATGTCATGTCCTAGGAAATGACATACAAAACTGCGTTCCACAAGACTCCTCCTATTTTAGCTTGAAACGCAATTAATTAATCAATCATGAGACTGACTGGTTATAAAAGCCGTAGACTGCACAGTCAGACAAATTACAAGCCATGACTAAGGACCCAGATAGGGTCTGAAACGCGTAGGCTACCGCCTATCTCTCAACACCCCCTGAACTTTTGGACATTACCTGCCCGTCACCACCATTTTTCTGTTCACTGTTTTTATTCAAATCAACATTAAAACTTGGAAATAGTTTCCTGTTTTAAACAGAATCATTATTCCCAGCGCTGGTTCCAACCTTCTTTTTTCTGCCTTATCCCTCTGCGTGTGCCGACACGAGGATCCGTGTGCTGACCACCCTACCTGTGACTAGGTGAGCTGGAGGAAATTCTCCCCCTTGTTTTGCTGTTTTGAATACTTTGAGGGGTGAAGTTTTTAAAATGGGGTGACTTTTTGGGGGTTTCTAATATATAAGGCCCTCAAAACCACTTCACAACTGAACTGGCCCCTGTAAAAATAGCCTTTTGAAATTTTCTTGAAAATGTGAGAAATTGCTGCTAAAGTTCTAAGCCTTGTGAGGTCATATAAAAATAAAAGGATGTTCAAAAAACGATGCCAATCTAAAGTAGACATATGGGTGATGTTAATTAGCAACAATTTTGTGTGGTATTACTGCCTGTCTTACAAGCAGATACATTTAAATTGAGAAAAATGCTAATTTTTGCAATTTTTCACTATATTTTCGTGTTTTTCACAATTAAATACTGAATGTATCGACCAAATTTTACCACTATCTTAAAGTCCAATGTGTCACGAGAAAACAATCTCAGAATCGCCCGGATAGGTGAAAGCATTTCAACGTTATTACCACATAAAGTGAAACATGTCAGATTTGAAAAATGAGGCTCTGTCAGGAAGGTCAAAAGTGGCTAAAGAGGGAAGGGGTTAACAGCAAGAGGTAAAAATACAATTGCAAACAAGTCTGGAGTACCAAAGCAAATACAATTTTAATGATGAGATATACAGTTGCAAGAAAAAGTAAGTCAACCCTTTGGAATTACCTGGATTTATGCATTGATTACTAAGAAAATGTGGTCTGATTGTTATCTAAGTCACACAAAAACAATCTAACTAAACTAATAACACACAAACAGTTGTAATTTTCATGTCTTTTAATGGAGTAAACATCCACATTGCAGGGAGAAAAAGTAAGCAAACCAATGTTTGAGTAAATGGAAAAAAAGTGTTTCATGTAAAGAGAACATTGGAAGTAAGGGTTTCACAGGTGCTTTGCCCATTAAATAATGTGCTTTACCTATTAAATTTGCCCTTAAATTAAGGTTCTTCTCAAGAAAGATTGGTAACTTTAAACCATGCCTTAAGGCAAATAACTTTCTTAAGATCTCAGAAAAACATGTTACAGAGATGTGAGAAGCTGGAGAATGCTACAAAACCATTGTTAAAGACTTGGGTGTACATCAATACACCGTTAGACAATTTGTCTACAAATGGAGAAAATTCAGGAATATTGATACTCTCCCTAAAACTGTTAAAATCACTCCAAGAGCACAGTGGGAAATACTGAAAGAGGTGAGAAATAACCTGAGGGTAACAGAAAAAAACCTACTGAAGACTCTACTAAAAACTGTTCATGTGTCCACTAATAGAAAAACACTGTACAGAAATGGTGTTCAGGACAGGACACCACGAAGGAAGCTGCTGCTGTCCAAACAAAAAACATTGCAGTCCCGACTCAAGTTAGCATGAGACCCCCTGGATGTTCCACAATACTTCTGGGAAAATGTTCTATGAACAGATGAGACAAACGTGGAACTTTTTAGCACAAGGGCACAACGCTATGTTTGGAGGAATAAGAACACAACACACAAACACTAAAACCTCATTCTACCTGTGAAGCATGGTGGAAGAAGCACCATGGTTTGGGGCTCCTTTTCTGCCTCAGGGCATGGATGCTTTGTGATCATTGAGGGAACAATAAATTCAAAGGTGTATCAAAACATTTTACAGGAGAATGAAAGGTTAGCAGGTCATGATTTCAAGCTAAAGATATGTTGGGTGATACACAGTTGCGGATTTTCATATGCCCGAACCGCACATAATTAAAAAAAAACGACATTGCAGTGCACAAGCGCCGCTAATGGGGAGGAGGGGCAGGCTGAGAGGGAGTGGGGCCGCACCGTCCGCCCTGCTGCCTTTCTGAGGGGGCGGCGGCACAACTGAAACCAGTCGCCGCTACCCCCTCCGGCACTAATTGTACCTGCATCTATAGAACGCAGGTACAATTACAGGCATAAGCGCTGAATGGCCGAGTACATTCTGTGCCCGACCATTCAGCGCCTTACAATGACGCTGATTGGCAGGGCAGAATGAGTTGTCCCGCCAATCAGCGCCTTTCAACTGCTTCCATTGTTGAAGGGCGCTGATTGACAGTGGGATGTCATTCTGCCCTGCCAATATGCGCCTTTCAAAGACGCAAGTGGCGCGATGGCGTCGCTCAGCCCCAGCAGATCTGCTCAGAAGAGAGCAGGCCTGTATTGACACAGGACGGCGTGGGAACGGGATCACGGTGATTATGTATATTTTGTTGTTTTCAACTAAATAGTGTGGGTGGCATTATATAAAGGAGGGGGGCTGTATGTGGGGCACAATCTACAGGACAGGCTTTATGTGGGACACATAATACCCATAAATGTATGTGAGGACATATCAAACATCCAAAAAGGTGGAAATAACACAAAGTACAAATATGTACCATGCAAAAATATGAATACCTTATTACAATAATCATAAAAACATTTTGGCCATCAAGACCTGAAATAGACAGACAATTAAAATACAATAGTGTGGAGATAGATGAGGACTACACAAGTAACATGCACTAAACATATAAACATCATAGGATTTAATGTCATTCAAATGAACTGCTCAAAAGGACATGCTGTATATGCATGGATAAATTTAAGAAACACAAGTATACCACAAGGCAAAATGCCGTTAAAGTGAACTACACAAAAAGACATGTTATCTATACAGAAAATCGGTCAAAGAAGCACAAGTAGAAGTGTAATTGCAGTTACATAGGCACCAGGGAATCACCAGAAATAAAAGCCCCAGAACCAACACTACCATTCAAAAGTTTGGGGTCACCCAGACAATTTTGTGTTTTCCATGAAAACTCACACTTATATTTATCAAATAAGTTGCAAAATGACTAGAAAATATTGACAAGGTTAGAAATAATGATTTTTATTTCAAATAATAATTTTCTCCTTCAAACTTTGCTTTCATCAAAGAATGCTCCATTTGCAGCAATTACATCATTGCAGACCTTTGGCATTCTAGCTGTTAATTTGCTGAGGTAATTGGGAGAAATTTCACCCAATGCTTCCAGAAGGCCCTCCCACAAGTTGGATTGGCTTGATGGGCACTTCTTGCGTACCATACGGGCAAGCTGCTCCCACAACAGTTCTATGGGGTTGAGATCTGGTGACTGCGCTGGCCACTCCATTACAGATAGAATACCAGCTGCCTGCTTCTTCCCTAAATAGTTCTTGCATAATTTGGAGGTGTGCTTTGGGTCATTGTACTGTTGTAGGATGAAATTGGCTCCAATCAAGCGCTGTCCACAGGGTATGGCATGGCGTTGCAAAATGGAGTGATAGCCTTCCATATTCAAAATCCCTTTTACCTTGTACAAATCTCCCACTTTACCAGCACCAAAGCAACCCCAGACCATCACATTTCTTCCACCATGCTTGACAGATGGCGTCAGACACTCTTCCAGCATCTTTTCAGTTGTACTGTGTCTCAAAAATGTTCTTCTGTGTGATCCAAACACCTCAAACTTCGATTCGTCTGTCCATAACACTTTTTTCCAATCTTCCTCTGTCCAATATCTGTGTGCTTTTGCCCATATTAATCTTTTCCTTTTATTATCCAGTCTCAGATATGGCTTTTTCTTTGCCACTCTGCCCTGAAGGCCAGCATCCCGGAGTCGCCTCTTCACTGTAGACGTTGACACTGGCGTTTTGCGGGTACTATTTAATGAAGCTGCCAGTTGAGGACCTGTGAGGCATCTATTTCTCAAACTAGAGACTCTAATGTACTTGTCTTGTTGCTCAGTTGTGCAGCGGGGCCTCCCACTTCTCTTTCTACTCTGGTCAGAGCCTGTTTGTGTTGTCCTCTGAAGGGAGTAGTACCCACCGTTGTAGAAAATCTTTAGTTGCTTGGCAATTTCTCGCATTGAATAGCCTTAATTTCTAAGAACAAGAATAGACTGTCGAGTTTCACATGAAAGCTCTCTTTTTCTAGCTATTTTGAGAGTTTAATCGAACCCACAAATGTAATGCTCCAGATTCTCAACTAGCTCAAAGGAAGGTCAGTTTTATAGCTCCTCTAAACAGCAAAACTGTTTACAGCGGTGCTAACATAATTGCACAAGGGTTTTCAAGTGCTTTCTAATCATCCATTAGCCTTCTAACACAGTTAGCAAACACAATGTACCATTAGAACACTGGAGTGATGGTTGCTGGAAATGGGCCTCTATACACCTATGTAGATATTGCATTAAGAAACAGACGTTTGCAGCTAGAATAGTAATTTAGCACATTAACAATGTATAGAGTGTATTTCTGATTAATTTAATGTTATCTTCATTGAAAAAACTGTGCTTTTCTTGCAAAAATAAGGACATTTCGAAGTGACCATAAACTTTTGAACGGTAGTGTATACCGACCCGTTTGTTGCATGGTGAGCCTATACAAACAATCTCCACACTAAGAGCCCCGACACGCATTTCACTGTCAGCTTTTTCAAGGGGTAATGACTGATATGGTGGCTGACATAATATATACGAAAAATAGTGGGAGGAGATTGTTTGAAAGGTCCAATGACAGCCCGATGCCCATAATCTATAGCCATTACCATTATAGCATAACAGGTGTAAACTGTACGCACCTGAATTGCGATCCGTGAATGGCGGACACTGCCGACCCGACCCCTCCATGCAGGCGTCCGGAAGACGCGGAGCGCGCATCCGCACACGCATCACCCAAAAGCGCCGGAAGGAGAGAACGGGGCAGCACATGCGCCAAACACAGACGCAAAGTGGCCATTTTGGAAACTGGCCAGAATAATTAATGCCCACAGAACATATGTGGGAATACAACAAAATCGAAATGGGCATGTTAGAGTGACCGAGGCAGACACGCCACCCCTGAACTTACAAAAAGGGAAAGAAGTAGCAACGTGCCACAGTACCCGAACATATCCGAAATAGAGCAGCATATACTCAGTAAAAAGTGCATGTTGGTTGATAGCATAAATTGTCAGTAATTCACGTAAAGTGCAGATGCAAATTCAGATAAATATTGTTATCAAGAAATACATATATATATATATATATATATATATATATATATATATACATATACATACATATACATGTACATATATGTACATATACATACACACAGCAAAATACAAGGGAAACAAATAAAAAATAAAAGAAGAAAAAAATAATAAATAATAATAAATAACAAAGTGAGTGAAAACAAGGTGAGTGAACACACGTGCAAAGTGACAAATGAAAAATAATAAAAATTAAAAAAGTGAAACAAATGTGATTAGGACTACACCTGAAAAGCATAAAAATGATTATTAATCCAAAACACAAATCAATAATATTGAGAAATAAGTGCAATGATAATGCAAACTATATCATACAATATTTGAAAAGTGTATATAAGATTATATATAAATATATATATGTGATAATTATAATGAGTTTAAATATGCAAAACAATATAAATTGTCAAATTAGTGAATATATAAGTAATACAATATAATTTTAGAGAAAATACATAAAATAATTTTTTAGTTAATAAAAAGGAGTACCCCTTGAAAAAGCTGAGAATAGTATAACACAACAATTGCACATATATTTAAGACATGCTAAAAGGATGAAAGCAACAAGCAAAAAGTATTCTTGATATATGCTGTGCAATACTGAGGATCAAAAAGGCAGTCCCTATTGGAATTATTATAATCATATTCAAATCGGCCAGTCGATTAAATACAGACAAATGTAACCCTTATAGGAAGAAACAAAGATTTATGTCAAGAATCACCACCAAATGTATATATCAAAAAAATGCAAATTATGCACAAACCAAAGAACCATCGTGGTATTGGAAATATGCCACGAGATTCACCACAACAGTCACATGTACACATACAAAATTAAAAATGTCAAAATTAAAAATGTCAAAATTACAACTAATGATGCCATAGGACCAGAATATTTAGAGAAAGGAAGCGAAGGACATTTTTTCGTTTAGCCCTAATGGAGAGCTGGTCTTCAATTTTGTTATCCATTTGCATTCGATGCGTTCCAATTTCCGGAAAATATCACCACCACGAGATCCGATAATAATTTTGTCAATACCATGTATTTTCAGATCTTGCCAACTGTTGTTGTGATATTCACGGAAATGTCTAGGAATCGATTTGAATTTATAGATTTTGTCCCAATCATTGCTGTCAATTGTTCCAGCCTTTTTAATATCTCTCACATGTTCCTGAACTCTAATTTTCAATTCTCTTGTAGTCATGCCTACATAAGTAAGGCCACAGGGACATGTCGCCATGTAGATCACACCAGTAGTACTGCAATTGATGAAATGTACAATTTTGAAACATTTTTTATTTTCAGAATCAGAAAATACATCCGTCTTAACTATCAGTTTACAGATAGATCAGTGACCACAGGGGAGTGATCCCCAATCCGGTCCCTTAGTACCATATAAATAGGTCTTGGGACTAGGAGCACTGTAATGACTCCGAACTATATGATCACTCAGAGTTTTACTTTTTTTAGCTGTTAATTGGGGTTTTCGAAGGTAAATATCTCTTCAAATCATGATCAGTCAACAAAATTGGCCAAAAACGAGTCCCAATTTTTCTCATCTCTACCCATTGTGTATTGTATGTGGTGATGAGTCTTACCGTGTCCTCCTTACTCTTCCGTTTTTGTTGAGTGAGTAGACTGTTGTGGTCAATATTGCATGCTCTCTGATATCTTTTCTCAATATAATTTTTTGCGGTACCTGCGTTGTAAAAAGCGAGTACTCAAACAATGAGACTCACTTTCAAAGTTAAAATGAGAATCACAAACACGTCTTGCCCTCAAGAATTCACCTGTTGGAATGGCACGTATAATATGTGAGGGATGAAAAGACGAAGCGTGTAAGAGAGCATTTACTGCTGTTTTTTTCCGGAAAATAGTAGTGCTAAGCTCACCTGTATTTTCATTGTAATTTTGATATCCAGGAATTCCATAGTTTGACTGATCACACTTGTTAATTTAATATTCTGTGCATTACTGTTCAAAATGGATATAAACCGATCCAGTTCTACTCGCGTGCCCTGCCAAATAAAGAGGATGTCGTCAATAAAATGCATCCAACTGACAACACATCCAGACACCATATCCATTGCTTCCCGTACGGTTTCTTGTTCCCAAAAGCCTAAAAATAGGTTTGCATAAGAAGGGGCACAGGTGGCACCCATAGCTGTCCCACGGAGTTGTAAATAGTATTTATCCCTGAACACAAAATAATTGTGCTCCAGGACAAAACGCATGAGAAGAACAAGGAGTTGAACAAGTTCACGGTCATGATCACATGAGCGCAGAAAATATGAAATAGAACGTAGCCCCAATTCATGATCAATGCAGGTGTATAGGGATTCAACGTCGCAGGATACCAAATACATATCCTGCTCAATTGTCACCCCATCAAGACGTTTCAAAACATCAGTGGAGTCTTTAATATATGATTGAAGACTCTCCACACGAGGGTGGAGGTAATAATCCAAAAAGCGACAGATGGATTTGCATAGACTTCCACATCCTGATACAATTTGTCGACCAGGTGGTTTCTTTTGATCTTATGTGGGACACAATCTACAGGGGAAGCTTTATGTGGGACACAATCTACAGGGGGACTATATGTAGGGCGCTATATGTAAAGCGCCATCTACAGGAGACTATATGTGGGGCACAATCTACAGGGGAGGCTTTATGTGGGACACAATCTACAGGGGGACTATATGTAGGGCACTATATACAGGGTGCACTATATGTAGAGCGCAATCTACAGGGGGCTTTATGTGGGCCAAAATCTACAGTGGAGGCTTTATGTGGGACACAATCTACAGGGGGACTATATGTAGGGCACTATATAGAGGGGGAGCAATATGTAGAGCGCTATCTTCAGGGTGCTATATGTAGAGTGCTATCAACAGGGGGGCTATATGTGGGGCACTATCTACAGGGGGCTTTATGGGGGCACTATCTATAGGAGCACTATCTACAGGGGGCTCTATGGGGGAACTATCTACAGGGGGCTCTATGGGGCACTATCTACAGGGAGCACTATGTGTGTATGTGGGACATAATGTATGGTGCTATTATAATCAGGGACACAGTGTATGGCGTTATTATAATTAGAGGTGCAGTGTATGGTACTATTATATATAGGGACATAATGTGCGACACCATGATAACTTTACTTTGTTTATAGATGCAGAAATGTTTGAAAAGTGAGAAGCCCAAGACATTAGAAAACTGCAGAAATGGGTCGTGGCCAGGACAAGTCATAGAGGTCTGGACCGGATGGAGAAGAAAAGAGAAAAAGGAAGAACTAGAATCTGAAATGAAGTCACCGGTAAGTCACTTAATGTAAATTTTTATTCTGCTTCTAATCAGTACTGTAGTCACTGTATGATCTGCAGCGAGATGATGGGTGGTATGATATTTTTTTGGGGGAAACAGCAACTCCCAGCATATCCTTACCATTGTTTGGGCCATGCTGGGAGCTGTAGTTTTATCCATACAAACCTATACGGCAGGGGTTGCACTAAATTGAGCTGTATTTGTGCTGGTGCTGTATTTATGTACTGAGCTTAGGTCTGGGGCTTTATTTATGTACTGAGCTTGGTTCTGGGGCTGTATTTATGTACTGAGCTTGGTTCGGTGTTGTATATCTGTAGTGAGATTTGTTCTAGTACTGTATATATGTACTGAGCTTGGTTGTGGTACTGTATATATGTACTGAGCTTGGTTTTGGTATTGTATTTATGTGCTGAGCTTGGTTCTGGTATACTGTTTCCGTAAGTTCCATAGAACTGAATGGTAGTTACGGAAACAGCCATTCACTGCTATGAGTTACAGAAAGTTCATGGTCAGGAAGTGGCCAAGAGGCAGCGATAGCAGAAAGAGGTAGAACAGAGTTTAGGGAGCCCGGTTCTAGAGATAAATGTGAGTCCCACCTCTGGGAACTACACCTATCTGACAGGATCCACAGGATATGTCATAAATTTCCCTCATGGGAAAACCCCTTTAAAGTGTAACTAGACTTCTAAAAAACTTCTGACATGTCATAGTGAAATGTCAGAAATTTTGATCGGTGGGGGCCGAGCACTGAGACCCCCATGGATCGCTAAAACAAAGTGGCAGAAGCGCTCAGGTGACCGCGGTGCCTCTTCGTTTCTGATCTGCTTTTCTCAGAAAGCCGAGCAAGCGGTGTACGGACGATCAGTAGCGAAGCGGGCCAGCATTCAATCGTGCGCTTCTGCCGCTTCACTTTAGCGATCGGTGGGGGTCTCAGTGTTCGAACCCCCCACCGATTAAAAGTTCTGACACTATGACATGTTAAAAGTTTAGTTACACTTTAAAGAGAGGTGTTATAATTTTTTTATTATTATTATTATTTTGTCTTTAATAAAACAGTCTATCAGTGTGTTTGGTGCAATTTTCTAAATACTTTTTATTAAAAATGATTTTTACTTTTTGAGATACAGCTGCTTTATATCCTGAATACAGAACAGCTGTATCTAGTGCTAAAACCTTTATCCGTCAGGTCAGTGGCACTGACGGGTACAGTGTCAGCGGGTTGAGTGTGTTGAATTGCGTGTGAGGGGGAAGGAGTGGGCCCAAGTTGTGTCAACAGCCCAGGGCCCATGGTACACTTAATCCGCCACTTCAAGATAATGATCCAAAGCACAAAAATAAATCAACTAAAGAATGCCTGAAAGAAAAGATTTGTGTTTTGGAATGACCAAGTCAGAGTAGTGACTCAAATCCTATTGAGATGCTGTGGCATGAGCTGAAGATGGCTGTGCACGCAAGGCATCCCAGAAATATTGATGAACTGAAACACATTGGCAGGAAGGAAGGTCCAAAATTCCTCTTCAACGTTGTGCAAATCTTATTTGCAGCTGCAGAAAACGTTTGGTGGAGGTGATTGCTACTAAAGGGAATATACAGGTTATTAAATTTAAGGGTTCACTTATTTTTTCTCCGTGCACTGTGGATGTTTACATAATATGCTCAATAAAAGACATGAATAGTACAAATGCTTGTGTGTTATTAGTTTAGTTAGATTGTGTTTGTCTATAATTGTGACTTAGGTAACAATCAGACCGCATTTTCTTAGTAATCAATGCAGAAATCCAGGTAATTCCAACGGGTTCACTTACTTTTTCTTGTAAGGGTATGTTCACATGCAAACTCAAAAACCTCTGCTTAAACAGCTCCTGATTTTCAGACGTTCTTAAGCCACTCGCGATTTTCGCTACGTTTTTTGCTGCTTTTTTACGGCCGTTTTTGGAGCTGTTTTCAATAGAGTCTATGAAAAACGGCTCCAAAAACGTCCCAAGAAGTGACCTGCACTTCTTTTTCGCGGCCCGCCGGAACAGAACACTGTTTTTCCCATTGAAATCAATGGGCAGATGTTTGTAGGCGTTCTGCTTCCGATTTTTTGGCCGTTTGTAGGCCGTAAATAAGCCCGAAAAACGGCCGAAAATAAGCCGTGTGAACATATCCTTACTGTAATAGAAGAAAGAGCCTTATCCATATTGTTTGAAACTAAAGACAGTAGGAGGTGCAAGTGAGTGCATATAAAAAAAAAGTGCAGAGGTTAATATGATGCCTATTTAGTGGACATAATAAGGAAGATTTATTGTGGTGTTCACAACAGTAACTGATTGTTCAAGTGATCTAATGAAAATAATGGAAATAACATATGATCATGTCTTATCCATTATGTTAAACACATTTTATCCATGAAGTGAAGATTACTACAGTGATGCAAGACATTGGGAATTGAGCGCACACAAAAAAACTTAATGAGTAAGGGTATGTTCACACGGCTTATTTTCGGCCGTTTTTCGGGTCGTAAACGGCCGAAAAACGGCCAAGAAAGCGGAAGCAGAACTCCTCCAAACATCTGCCCACAGAAAAACGGTGTTCTGTTCCAACGGGCCGTTTTTTAAAAAACGGCAGCGAAAAAGAACTACAGGTCACTTCTTGGAACGTTTTTGAGCCGTTTTTCATAGACTCTTTTGAAAACAGCTTAAAAAACGGCTGTAAAAAAAAAACGTGAGTGGCTTAAAAACTTCTGAAAATCAGGAGCTGTTTTACCTTGAAAATAGCTCTGTATTCTCAGACGTTTTTGAGTTTGCGTGTGAACATACCCTAAGAGAATATAGTGGAAGGTAATTTTGATTGTTGAATGAGTACATAGAAGTGAATTCGTGAAGTTATGCAAATCATGTTTAAATTTAAAAATGTGTCATAAGAGTTGATTTTCCTCCACTGGTGATCAGCCACCCAAGAATACTACAAAAGCAATTTAATGTGTCTGCTGTGCCAAGGCTACTTGTTGGCAGTGGACATTGATAAATGGGGGCTCATGAGTCTATAGCAGAGCTTAAGATAGGTTGTAAAAAAAAAAACACTGTCTCAGGCAATGTGGGGGAGGTTGTGTAGAATGCTGGAGAATTAGCAGTGTTAGGGCCCTTTTACACCTGCAAATAAATGTAGCTCGTCAATAAACACTCATTTAGCTCCATTTACATGGAATAATCAATATACTGCATGAAGACAAATGAGATAGTTCATCCCCATACAGTTTGCACCACCGTCAGGAGCACATCCCTTATTTACATGAGGAGATGTGGTGCCAACACGAGGCATTTTTTGGCCCAAATGAAAGAGGCGATCAGCCAACAAACAAGCATTTGCTCATTTATCCGCTAATCGCTGGGACAAATACACAGGCTGATGATCGGAAATGAGCTATCTGTTCCCCCAATTGTTGGACCACGTGAAAGGGTGGGGGGTAAAGGAAGAGAGAGAGAGGGAGAGAGAGAGAGAAAAAGTGAGATATGTTAGTATTAAATATTATACTCGTCAATATAATTCTGCAATCCTTAATTTGTGATAATAAATGCGCAAGTGTGAGCAGAGGAAAAATATATAGAGTCTTCAATAAAAGCAAAAGTCTTTAATGCTCACAAAAAATAGAAGACACAGTAAGTTGATAGCAAATGATCAAGATAACAAATTCAATAAATGTATGCTTAGAAATGAGTTGTTGGAAGGTTTAGGATAGATCTTCATGGGGGATGGTCCAAGGTGTCGTAGAGTGACCATGAGAGAGAGTAACCAGCTGCTAGCTTCCCCCAATGTTTTGTCTCTTTACACCATAGCTTTTTTAGCTGCTTATAGATTACAAAAGTCCATAGGAATAGATTGAGTCCCAATTTTAACTTCCAATTTACTAGTAGGGTATGAGAGACCTGGTAAGAACATGTGATGATCTCATGGTCTTACACCACATAGTTCTCTATTATCATATAGTCTTCCTTCTAGACCTGACATAATTTACATGAGAAACAGATGTAAATCTCAAATAGTATTGACACAGATTATCCTTACATAATCTTAATCTTTCATTTATTATTTTACAGTTAGGCAAAAAAGTATAAGCAAGTGAATATGAGGTCTTAAGTATGTCTCTCTTTATAAACAAGAGCAGTGCTTTTCAGATAAAAGATTTCCTGTTTTTCTACCATTTCCTTTTCCTTGTCTTGGGTATTAATGAAATTCAATCCTGCATATGAGAGTGCAGGGGAGAAACTAGTGCCAGTGCAGTCAGCAATGTGTTAAAGGGGTTACCCGGGAACCATAAAACAAAAAAAACAAAAAAACACAAATATGTGTAACCAGCATGGCATATTAGTAAATTAACTCTGCTTGCACAAAATCATATTTTTGCATATTTCACCGCTCTCTGGTGCAATGCAGTTGCCGCTCTGGAACTTCCATGTTTTAGGCGGGACTTGCAGTTTTCCTTCAGCTATGGGCGCCGCATGCCAACCCCCCGCTCTGCGCATGTCCACTTCTACAGCTGTGATTTTTACCAGCGCTGCGTGAACAATGCACATGTGCAGGCAAATGAGACAGCACTGTGGAAGAAGGGGGCTGGCTAACTTTCTCAACATTGCAGTGCCATTCCTCTTGCGGTTACGTGCTTTGATGATGTGCCACACAGGGAAGGAGAAAGAGCTTTCTCGATCACGTGGGTCTATTTAGGCGCATCATCAAAACGGAAAGAAGTACTGAACTTCATCAGAATAACTAAGTTAAAACCCCATTCCTTCAGCTACCTCCGGTAGCTAAGGACTTAGAGCAGCGCTGCTCGAGCGGGCGGATCGAAATCTGCCCATTTAACCCCTTAGATGCGGCGCCCAATAGCGAGCGCCGCATCTAAGTGGTTTTGGAGGGGGGAGAGGGCTCCCCCTCTCACCTCACCGGCATCCTGCATGCGATCACAAGGTGCCAGTGGATTCTATGGCAGCCGGGGGCCTAATAAAAGCCCCCAGATCTGCCACTAGTTAATGCCTGCTAGGCCATGCCAGAGACATGGCCTAGCAGGGGCCTGTCAGTTTTACACTGACAGGCAATAATACGCTGCAATACAGAAGTATTGCAGTGTATAATAAAAGTGATCAAACAATCGCACAGTAAAGTCCCCTAGTAGGACTAATAAAAAGTTAAAAAAAAGTTTAATAAAGTTAAATACATAAAAACCCCAAAGAGAATAAAATGTATGTATGTACCCACTTTTTCCCCTTACAAAATGGTTTATTACGAAAAAAAGTAAAGAAGTTACACATATTTGGTATCGCCGCGTCGGTAACGACCCTAACTATAAAGCTATTATGTTATTTAACCCACTCGGCGAATGCTGTAAAAAAAAAAAAAAAATCCATGCAAGAATTGCGATTTTCTGTGCATCCTGCCTTTAAAAAATGTCGCAAGTACTCCAAAATGGTACCAATAAAAACTACAAGTCGTCCCACAAAAAAAATACACTCATACAGCTGCATCAGCAGAAAAAAAAAAAAGTTATGGCTCTTCAAATATGGAGACACGAAAACAAATAACTTAGTAAAACATAAGAAAACTATATAAATTTGGTATCATCGTAATCGTAATGACCCGCTGAATAAGGCTATTATGTTATTTATACCACATGGTAAACAGCGTAAATTAAGGACGCAAAAAAAGAGTGGAAAAATATCTGTGTTTTTTTCTAATACCCCCAAAAAAAAAGTTAATAAAAGTTACATAGTTACATAGTTACATAGTTAGTACGGCTGAAAAAAGACACATGTCCATCAAGGTCAACCAAGGGAAGGGAAAAGGGAAGGAGAAATTTCTACACATAGGAGCTAATATTTTTTTGTTCTAGGAAATTATCTAACCCTTTTTTAAAGCCATCTACTGTCCCTGCTGTGACCAGCTCCTGCGGTAGGCTATTCCATAGATTCACAGTTCTCACAGTAAAGAAGGCTTGTCGCCCCTGAAGCTTGAACCTTTTTTTCTCCAGACGGAGGGAGTGCCCCCTTGTTTTTTGAGGGGGTTTTACAAGGAACAGGATTTCACCATATTTTTTGTATGTGCCATTAATATATTTATATAAGTTAATCATGTCCCCCCTTAGTCGTCTTTTTTCAAGGCTAAATAGGTTTAATTCTTTCAATCTTTCCTCATAACTTAAATTCTCCATGCCCCTAATTAGCTTCGTTGCTCTTCTTTGTATTTTTTCCAACTCCAGGGCATCCTTTCTATGAACTGGAGCCCAGAACTGAACTGCATATTCTAGATGAGGCCTCACTAATGCTTTGTAAAGTGGTAATATTACATCCCTGTCCCGCGAGTCCATGCCTCTTTTAATACACGACAATATCCTGCTGGCCTTTGAAGCAGCTGATTGACACTGCATGCTGTTATTGAGTTTATGATTTACAAGTACACCCAGATCCTTCTCAACAAGTGAATCCGCCAGTGTAGCTCCCCCTAGGACATACGATGCATGCAGGTTGTTGGTACCCAGATGCATAACTTTACATTTATCTACATTAAACTTCATCTGCCAAGTGGACGCCCAAACACTTAGTTTGTTTAAATCTGCCTGCAATTCATGAACATCTTCCATAGACTGAACTATATTACATAGCTTGGTGTCATCTGCAAAAATAGAAATAGTGCTATTAATCCCATCCTCTATATCATTAATAAATAAGTTGAATAATAGTGGTCCCAGCACTGAACCCTGGGGTACACCACTTATAACCGGTGACCATTCAGAGAAGGAATCATTGACCACAACTCTCTGGATACGGTCCTTGAGCCAATTCTCAATCCAATTACAAACTATATTTTCTAAACCTATAGTCCTTAATTTACCCATTAGGCGTCTATGGGGGACAGTGTCAAATGCCTTTGCAAAGTCCAAAAACACTAAATCCACAGCAGCCCCTCTGTCTAGACTTCTGCTCACCTCTTCATAAAAACAGATTAGGTTAGTTTGACAACTTCTGTCCTTAGTAAAACCGTGCTGGCTGTCACTTATAATGCTATTTATTGTCACATAATCCTGTATATAGTCCCTCAATAGCCCCTCAAACATTTTCCCCACGATGGATGTTAAGCTTACTGGTCTATAATTACCCGGGGAAGACCTAGAGCCCTTTTTGAAAATAGGCACCACATTTACGCTGCGCCAGTCCCTTGGCACTATACCAGTCACTAGAGATTCTCTGAATATTATGAAAAGGGGGACAGAAATAACTGAACTAAGCTCTTTAAGAATTCTAGGGTGTAACCCATCTGGTCCCGGGGCCTTGTGCACATTTATTTTATTTAATTTAGCTTGGACCATCTCTACATTCATCCAATTCAGTATATCAACAGATATATTAACAGCACCGGCACCGGCTACATCGGCTGCTCTTTCTTCTGTTGTATATACAGAGCTAAAGAACCCATTTAGTAACTCTGCCTTCTTTTGATCCCCTGTGATCAACTCCCCATTACCATTATCTAGGGGTCCTACATGTTCAGACCTTGGCTTTTTAGCATTTATATACTTGAAGAATTTTTTGGGATTTGTTTTACTATCCTTGGCCACCTGCCTTTCATTTTGTATTTTTGCTAATTTGATTACATTTTTACAGATTTTATTAAGCTCTTTATATTTTACAAAGGCTACAGCTGTACCCTCAGATTTGTATTTTTTAAATGCCCTTTTTTTGTCATGTATTGCCCCTTTCACAGAAGGTGTAAGCCATGTGGGGTTTAATTTGAGTCGTTTACACTTGTTACCTATAGGAATAAATTTTGCACTATAATAACTCAAAGTAGATTTGAAAATCTCCCATTTATCATTTGTTCCATTATTTGACATTAGTTCTTCCCAGTCCATATCCTGAATTGCAGCCCTCATCCTGGGGAAATTGGCTTTCTTAAAATTAAATGTTTTTGCCCTCCCAGCCTGCGTTTGTTTTTTACAGTATAGGTAAAATGAAACTATATTATGATCACTGTTACCGAGGTTTTCACGAACATTGACGTTCCCAACAAGCTCTGCATTATTAGAAATGACCAGATCCAACAGAGCTTCACCTCTAGTCGGGTCTTCCACAAACTGGCACATAAAATGTTCCTGCAACAGGTTGAGGAAATGTCTCCCCTTTGCAGTTGAAGCTGAACCATGACACCAATTAATATCCCGGAAATTAAAATCTCCCATTATCACTACAGTACCCGCCTGTGCAGCCCGCTCCATCTGTTTATATAGCTGAACATCCATCTCCTCAGTTATATTGGGGGGTCTATAGATTACACCAAAAGTAATTTTTTCAGTGTTTACCTCCCTTTCTAGTTCCACCCACAAGGTTTCAACCGCCTCACAATCTTCACCCACTATTGTCTCTTTCACACTCGCCTTCATATCATTTCTCACATACAGACATACACCACCACCTTTCCTATTTGTCCTGTCTTTCCGAAAAAGTGTAAAACCCTGTAGATTTACAGCCCAGTCATGTGAAGAGTCCAGCCATCTTTCAGCAACACCAACTATATCTATATTTTCTTCCAGTATCAAGGCCTCCAGCTCCCCCATTTTGCTTGCTAGACTTCTGGCATTTGTGAACATACACTTTAACTTGCCTGTCAGTTTTTCACTTTTATTATCAGAAATGTGATTTGACATCAATCGGGCCTTTTTATTTACACTGATGTTTTGTAACGAAAGGATCTCCTTATCTTGTTGTCTAGTCCTCTCCCCACATTCTGTTTCTCCCCCCACCAATATAGTCTGACCACTCTCTAGCCTGGCTACCCCTTTTTTTTTTTTTTCTACATTGACCTCCCTCCTCAGCCCTAGTTTAAATACTCCGCCACCCCAGCTAGAATTCTCTCCCCCAGCACAGCGGACGCCCTTCCATTTAGGTGCAAATCATCTGCAGAATACAGTTTGTACCCCAATGAAAAGTCAGCCCAGTGCTCTAGGAACCCAAATCCTTCTCCTCTACACCAAGACTTTAGCCATGCATTTAACTCCCTGAGCTCCCGCTGTCTTTCCTGTGATGCGCAATAAAGTTATTCAATAAAGTTATTCAATAAAATGTATGTACCCCAAATTGTTGCTATTAAAAAACAGAACCTGTCTCTATACAGCTATGTTGACGCAAAAATAAAAAAGTTATAGCTCATGGAATGCGACGATAGAAAAACTTAAAATAGCTTGTGTTCTCGCTGTGTTCCCTCCACAGACTGGTGGTTCTGCAGAGAGCGCTCTCTCAGTCTGTTTGTATTCTCGCGGGAGGGAACACAGCGCAAGCCGCCCTGAGACTGTCCATAGCTGATTGGACAGTGTCAGAGCGAAGACATCATGCCCCCTTGCCATTTAGTTAGATAGAAACACCCCATTGACAGTTCAGGGGCTTATTTAAATATCGGGCGCCACATATAATGGCACTGATATGTAAATAACAGAGAAACATAGGATTTTTTTTAAGTGAGACAGTGTTTGTGAAGCCCTGCCTATTCCATGCTGCACTCAGCTGCACATGTATGGGCAGGAGAAAGGTTCTCTTTAACCAGTTCAGGACCGGGCTATTTTGAGCCTTCAGGACCAGACACCATTTAGTCATTTTTAGCACGCGTTAGTTAAATGGCTATAACTTTTTTATTTGTTGGGCTAGTGACGTGACAATACAGGTTTCTTTTTTTTATCATTTTTATACACATCTGTTTTGATATTTTAGAATTTTTATTCTTAAAGTTTGAAAATAATAGTAAAAAAATAAGCTTTTTTACTTTTCAGCTATTTTTTTAGTAATAACATGGTTTTACCCTAAAATAGACCTTTTATTTGTGATCGTCATCATCTACCGTAAATTTTAATATATTACATGTCTATATTAGGGTAATTGGGTCAACGCTAGCGTTACAACAATGATTGGCGGGGAGAACGTTTTTTTGGGGGTGGGTATTTTATGTGTATTATTATAAAAAAATTTGCACTTTACTTTACTTTTATTTTTTTATTACTATGGTCTGTCCCTCAAAGGTCAAAAAAGACCTTTGGGGAACTTTATATATATATTTTTTTTTCTTTTACACCATGCTTTTCCACTGTAACTGGAGCTGCACCGCAGCCCCAGTTACAGGGGAAATCAGCCCTCTCATAGTGACGATTGTCACTAATAGGGCTGTGCTGGGTCTAGTAAGACCCAGCAGCAGTCTGTCACTAACGGCACACGGCGATCATGTGACCAGTCACATGAACACCGGGAGCAATAGAGACAGCGACGCGGCCGCTGCCTCTATTCCTATACACAGCGTTCATTGAGCGCTGTGTACAAGTGATCAGCAAAAGCTGCTTCTATCCTCTCCTCAGGGTCCCCGGCAGTCACTGACAGCCGGAGACCTGACATTCAGCTGCCCGATCGCTCGGGCAGCAAATTAAAACCCGAGCCGTAAAAAGTCTATGGTGCGGGTTTTAAGGACTCTGACCGCTGGCCGTAAAAACACAGCCAGCGGTCGGGAACCAGTTAAATAAACCGCACCGCAGGTCAATATATAAACGGTTTTACAGCTGATTTTTTCCTCTGTGTGTGGATGAGATTTGTTCATATCTCATCCACACTGCTGCTACTGTACTACGCTGCAGATTTTCTGGAATTAAATCCGTTGACGGAAATTCTCAGTGTTTTCGCCCCGTGGTGTGTTCCTACCCCATATCTGACATAATCTGAGATGTATAAGGCAAAGTGTGAAACAAACATGTAACAAAAAGGTATACCTTCGATGGATGTCTCCCAACCCTCAGCCATCCGTCGCCCATATACTCCCATGATAAAAAATTTTACGTCACAGCCATCAAGTAAAAAATATATATATTTAACATATACATTTTTCTAACATGGCAGTCTCTGGGCGACGAATAGCATTCATCAGAGATATACTCAGCCATCTGTTGCCCAAAGACTACCATGTTAAAAAAACATATATGTTTAACGTAAACTTTTTTTTACTCGATGGCGTGAGGTTGTATTGAATTTGTATCATGACAAATAGGTTAACGTAAATGTGTTTTCCAGCCAATAAAATTTGATAGCCTATCCTCAGGATAGGCCATCAATAGCTGATGGGTCGGGATCCAAGTCCTGGGACGCCCGCCGATCAGCTGTTTTGAAGGGGCTGCAACACTTGTATGAGAGCGCTTCCCCTTTATTTCTTCTTGCTCACTGTGAATCTTCTACACGCATCTGTATTTGAGAGGAGTAGTTCCATGAATCCATTACACTTTAATCCATTAAAAGATGCAGTGTAAATTGAGGTGTGAGTGTTGAGTTTATCTTAATAGTTCACATCTTAAAATTTCTTCATTTTTTTAGTTTGTGCAATTTTATTTTAAAAGGAAGATTTTCTTTAAAAAAAAAGTGGAATATTTTTTAACAGCACACACCAAACACTCATAAATTCCTAGAGATAAATATCCAAACTTATATGAAAAATTTATTAATTTCCTGTGCTTTTTGTAATGCTGCATATATAATTTTAATAGATAAAGGTTTAATTAAAACAGAATAGATTACTGATCTACTCTATCTAGGCACCAAAAGCTTTTTTTTTTCTGATTCAAGTAAATTATTTTAAAAGTTTTAAATGTCCAAATATAATTAGCAACTAAAAGTATTTGTTTTAATGTGCAATAAAATATATTTCAGTTTTTTTGTAATTCGCCAACACATTTTTTTTATTCAAACTCTTTTTTGTGCATTTTCAACAAATATAGTAACATACACAAAAATAAACACCCACCCCACCCTTTCCACCCAACCAAGTAGCGAGAGAGAACAAGCAGGAAAGGACCATAGCAATGACACAGGAAGTTCTCGCCACGCAGGGCAGACACATATACAAGTGCATTAACTGTCATAAATCCATTAGCTCCCCATTTGTCAGAGGGTAACTTAGCGTTTGTAAACACAGAGATATACCTTACCCCAGAGATTCCTTCAAACATCTATGGGAGATACTACCCCCAGACGCATCTACAGCAGACACCCAAAATCCCAAACCCTATGCAATAGGAAACATAAATACCTAGCTCCTCCCCCTCTATCGCTGAGCAGTGAGGCACAGGCCAGGCTATCAGTTTCTAGCCAAGTTGCCCATAATGTGTCGAATTTGGCAGGCGCTCCACGTTTAAGAAAAACAGCCTTTTCATTGATAAGCAACAGATTCACCTTTGCTATAAACCCTTACTCGGTCGGAGGAGAGGGCTGTATCCAATGCTGCACAATCAGTTTCTGAGCCACATATAGCAATCTCCCTCCTTCCCATTGGGGTCCAGAGGCAGACCACCTACGAAGCCCAATAGACAAATCTTAGGATCTCTGGGCACCAACATAGAGAACACCTTCCCCACAAGTGTCAGGAGACGGGACCAGAACATATCTAGTTGCGGGCAGTCCCACAGCATATGTAGGAGATCAGCAGGCTCTAGACCACATCTCGGGCAAGTAGCGTCAGGACGGACTCCAATACGGTGCAACATCACAGGCGTTTTATAGACACGATGCAATATATATAGCTGTGAGAACCTACCACCCTCGCTCAGCAAAACATTGGGGACAGCCGCCATTATAATAGACCGCTGGTCATCGTCAATCCCAAGTATATCCCTTTCCCATTTATGCATAGCAACTAAAGGATATCTACCTAAGAATTTAGACAATAGTAGCTGATACACCCATGATATAACTCCTTTTGTGTTACCAGAAGGACCTAGGGTTTGGATAATAGTGTCCTGTTGTAAATTCACCTGTAGGAACCTACTATGGGGGATATGCAATTCATCCTGAAACTGCTGAAAGGATTTAAAGTCAAAGCGCTAACCAATTGGGAAACCCTCGTAAGCCCCGCAGTTTTTCAGTACTCCAAACCATCTAGTGTGAGATATTCTGGGAGCGACCCATTCCCCCATAAGGGGGTTTATTCCATGTAACCCTGCACCCCTCTCAATTGTTTAACTTTCCCCCACGTTTTGTGGACAAGGTCTATGTTTGGAAACACAGAACGTCTGCCCGATAGACGATCACCCTCAACTGCCTCTAACAAAACATAATATTTCAAATGGTATTGCAGTATTGATTCTAAAGCCTCCTCTCTTATGTGTGCACCCCATCCCTTGAGGTGTTGACACTGCGCAGCCAGAAAATATGTCAAGGGGTTAGGGAGGGCAAGACCTCCTGAATCTTTGGGCCTCTGCAAAATTTCTAACCTTAGTCTGGGTGGTCCCTACGCCATATAAGATCTCGGAAAAGGGCATTTATCCTTTGAAACCTAGTGAGCGGGATCCACACCGATGCATTGTGCAACAGGTAGAGCATTTGTGGCATCAGTATCATTTTTATAAAGTTCACCTGGCCCACGACAGAAAGAGACCGCTAGCTCCTCGCCCGGTTACCTCAATACCCAAGTAACGTATCTGCTCAACACATTGGACCAAGGTCCCCGTTCTCGCCAGAGGCTCGGGTAAGGGATCAATCGGGAGCAATGCCGACTTTTGCCAGCTAATAGGGAGACCGGAGAGGTGTCTAAACTCATCAACCAGAGTCATAGCTGTTGTTAGGGAAGGACCAGTATCTCCCAAAAAGAGCAACGCATCATCTGCGTACAAGGCAATTTTGTTTTTGTAGCTACCGTATGTAAACCCTTTAACCCGTTAGTGACCGCCCCATACTGTTTTTACGGCGGCCACTAACGGGCTTTATTCCGATGCAATAGCCTTTTTATGGCGCTGCATTGGAATAGATAAACAGAGCAGGGAGCCATTAAATCTCCCTGCTCTCAGCTACCAGAGGTAGCTGAGGGCTGGGGGCATCCCTGCTCGAACAGGTGAGATCGATATCAGTATATTGTTATATAGTGTATTATAAATTCAGTCGGATAATCGCATAGTGAAGTCCCCTAGTGGGACTAGTAAAAAAGTTAAAAAAAAGTTTCAGAAAAAGTGAAAAAAGAAAAACCCACTTTTTCCCCTTACAAACTGCTTTATTATTAACAAAATAAATAAAGTAAAAAAGTTAAACATATTTGGTGTCGCCGCGTCCGTAACGACCCCAACTATAAACTTATTACGTCATTTAACCCACACGGTGAACGTCGTAAAAAATTAAATAAAAAAACATGCAAAAATAGTTTTCTGTGAATCCAGCTTTAAAAAAAATGCGATAAAAAGTGATCAAAAAGATTTTAAGAAGATAAAATAATTTTTCAAATGAAAGCCACCAAGAGGTCGTTCCTCGTTTGTGGATACAGCTGATAATTTCAACCTTCGCAGGAGCGCCTTCAGCAAGGAGTGAATCTCTTTTCTGATGTATGGAAATTGTTGCCTCCATCGGATCAAGCTGATTTTGACCAGCTACCGTTGCCCACCCCGAAGGCCAGCACACTGCCCACCCAAGGAGTTTACGTACTCCACATACCCGAAGTTTATGCTGTGCCGACTATCATGCACAACTGAAGTAGGTGAGTGCAAACAAAACCTCTTTGTTCACTTATGTGCTCACTGCCTGTTCATGTACCAAGCTTATTACCGAAGAGGAGTGCCCTGACTTGTTTTCTCTTCTATTTTATTAGTACAAAACTAGATTAGACAGTCAGAAACTGTGCCAATTTTATCACAATGATGTACACTTGCTAGACATGTTAGACACTGTTCTCTTCCTTACATTATCTCATAGCTGGCGTACTATAGATCAATATTTATTTTGCAGCAAAAAAATTAAGCATGTCATTAACAAATGTGGTGCGTTATATGACTCCTCTTATCCCCACCGCTTTTTCTAGGCACTTTTCAAAATTCTCTAAAAGGTAAAAAGAGTTGTCTAAAACACATAAAATTTGGCGCACGCCATGTACACCAATTTTTGGCACAGTGGGAAGAATATGTTAAGACTGGAATGCCAAACACCAGTCTTAAAATAATTTTAGTCGGGGGTAAATGCAACAAATGAATTAAGAGGTGCACACCTCGTAATATATTTGGTGCAACTTTGGCTGTCCGTGCAACAGAAATGCAAACCTATGCCTACTATGAGCAGACGTAGATTTGCAGCATAACTTACACCAGTTTCTGACATAAATTATAATAGATCTGTCGTTCCGTTGGAGGCCCCGAGCCCCAACCTTTTTCTTGCACTTTCGGATGGTGGAGCGAAAACAAAAAGTTGCGCACCAAAATCCTTTTAATATATTCCCCTCAGTGTGTGCGAGAGTTGTGGCACATCTTTCTTCATAAATCTTCTATATTAAGTTTACACATTGCTTGTTTAGGTAAAGGCCATTTTGTTACCATTAATTTATCATGTTTGCACTTTCAGAGAAATCTTAATCTTTTTACAATATAATTTATCTTCCATTGCATAGAAATACATTTTTGCAAAATAAAATTAATGAAAACACAGGTTAGGAAAATCAAACAGATACTTAA
Source organism: Rhinoderma darwinii (assembly GCF_050947455.1). Taxonomy (NCBI): domain Eukaryota; kingdom Metazoa; phylum Chordata; class Amphibia; order Anura; family Rhinodermatidae; genus Rhinoderma; species Rhinoderma darwinii. The sequence goes on from NC_134687.1 coordinate 144,749,479, forward strand.
ATGCAGGCTATCTGTCCTAGTTCCAGCCTGTTTTCCATCTATCTAAGGTTCATCCCAAATTGTAATAGAGGTGCTTATGCTTGTTATACTGTCTCTACACAGCTTACACTATGTACAGTAACATCTATTTTATGTAACTAAATGCTTTGTTCCACCAGTGTGCCTCAGTTCTTTGTGAGTTGTCGATCTACTTTGTATGTTCATATTCTCTGATTTATTTATTTTATTTCAATAGTTTAATTGTTTTGAATAAAGAAAATTCAATATACAAAGTAATAGTATCACTATTATAACTTAACATTTACATTGCAAAGCGTAGTGGAAAACATTAAAGTATTGAGAAAAAACAGGTATATTCAAACCAGGAGAGAATGGAAGACATCATTAAATGGTCAATACAATAACCTGGATAAATAGTAGTGAAAACTACAAGAACATATTGAGTTTGTGTGAATGTTGGAATTTCTTTGTGTATGAGAGAGATCCAGAGGTCGCAATGGATGATACATTGTAGAGGATATGTATTATACTATAATTTCTGAACCAAAATCAAAATATTCTAGGATAAGACCACCAAATACGTTACATTTCCCTGAGGTCAGTGCATCCACTGAAGCAAGAGGAGGGACAGACAGGAACGTAATGCGCTATCCGCATGGTTACTAATTACCATCTAATAAAAACCTTGTATGCTGATTCCAGAGAGGTAGTATTAATTGAACATTTGGATATTGTTAGCCACATTTTGGCCTAGTCCGAATGCCCTCTGTTTAACGCTGGATCCTGCTCCCACACACATATACTAGTATATGTTGGGTGTGATGTTGAGATTTGTTGGGGGATTATGGGATTGTATGGTATCGTTAAAACTATATTCAGTGAGTAGTGTATTTTTTTAAATAATGATAGTTTATATATGGCATTGCCCTTTATAATATGAACTGCAATGGCAACCAACAAACACCCGGATTGGTGAAGGCGGACCGCTTTTGGGCTATAAAATAATGGCAATTTACTACATTGTACAATAATGGCTCTGAGTAAATCCCATATGGGATGCAATATGTCAGTCAATAAGTGATTATCTATCTAAGGGACGCCCTCAACATCATCACCCCATGGTTTTACTCAGCGTGACCTCACACCGCTGGGGGCAGTTTATCCTGGATGCATACCAGGATGCTTGTTGCATGGACCCAGAGCAAAACTAAGGCAAGACAGTGACACCTCTGCAGCCACCTAAGTAGAAGTTCAAGATAATCTATGTAAACGGGGCCCCAAAAGACATATTTGGATATATAAAGATATACTGGCTAAAAAATACAATTGAAATAAAAAGTAAGCAAACTGTTTGGAATTACCTGAATTTCTGCATCCCAATATTCTGGGATGCCTTGCAGGCTCAGGCCTCTTCAGTTTATGCCCCAGCATCTCAATAGAGTGAAGGTCAGGACTCTTACTTGGCCATTCCAAAACACAAATCTTCTTTTTAACCATTCTTTAGTTAATTTGAGCTTTGGGTCATAGTATTGTTGCATCATCCGTTTCTTCAGAATGAGGTCATGGACTGCTTCCCTTACATACTATCAAAATGTTTTGATACACCTTTGAAATTATTGTTCCCTCAATGATCGCAAAGCGTCCAGGCCCTGAGGCAGCAAAGAAGCGCCAAGCAATGATGCTCCCACCACCATGCTTTACAGTTGGGATAACGTTTTGGTGTTGGTGTCCAGTGTTCTTTTTCCCTCGAAACATAGTGTTGTGCATTTGTGCTAAAAAGTTCCACGTTTGTCTCATCTATTCATAGAATATCTTCCCAGAAGCATTGTGGAACATCCACGTGGTCTCGGGCAGCAATAATTTTTTTGGACAATAGCGACTTCCCTTATGGCGTCCTTTCATGAACATGGTGTCCATTCTTGTATATTATTTTTTATAATAGTGGACACATGAAAAGGGGTTTTGCAGTTTTTAGAGTCTAAAGTAGGTATTTTGCTGTTACCCTTGGGTTCTTTCTCACCTCTTTCAGGATTGCTCGTTGGGCTCTTGGAGTGATCTAAACATTACACCTCCTAGGGAAAGTAGCAACAACCCTAAATTTTCTCCATTTGTTGACAATTTGTCTAACCATGGATTTATGTACACCCGGGTCATTAGCAATGCTTTTGTAGCATTTTCTAGCTTCACGCATATTTATAACACTTCTTCTGAGGTCTTCTAAAAGTTTTTTGTCTAGAGGTATGGTTTACACTAACTAATCTTTCTTGAGAAGTACAGATTTGTCAGTAACAGGGCTTTGTGCACCTTTATTAAATGGGCAAAGCACTAGTGAAACCCACACTTCCAATCTCACCTCCTTACATGAAACAACTTTTGCCAGCTCTCGGAGAATTCATTAACACAGAGGTTCACTTACTTTTTCTCCTTGCACTGCGGGTCTTTACCCAATGTGTTTAATAAAAGATAGAACCAGTACAACTGTTTTGTATATATATCACTCCTATAATACTTCGTTAATTCCAAATGGTATTGCAACTGTATTTGTCTACAAAGTGGTCATTGATGCATATTATATATAAAAAAAAGTGTTTTCCTCTCTTGATCTATCGAAAACAGCTTTTGCTTTATATTAAGATGGCCTTTAAAATCTGGATAAAAAATGGTCTCAAAATCTTCCTCCATTATATTATGCAAATAATAGTCTGGTGCAATTGCTCCCAGGACAATAACTTATGCTTTGCACTTGTTTTTTTTTTTTTGGGGGGGGGGGGAATACTGTATCTAATCATGCAAAAAAAAGAAAGACTCCAAAGTGGGACTTATACGTATGAGTTTATGAGTCCTCGTTGACTCCATCAGGGCCAAGAGGCACCTATGATTTATTTTTTAAATAAAGGAGTATGCAAAAAAATCTAGGATTTCACTAGGATAAAATGATTTTAACATTGCATCTACATGGACTGATTTCACTATTGAAGGATATCTAAGATTAGCTGAAATACCAGACACAACTCGTGAGTTGTTTTTTTTGGTAAAGTTAAAATATCTGCGATTAACATCACTCATTACCTTCCTTTTAAACTCAGAAGCTATAGCATGAGGGTTATCACTTTTAGGAGTCTATCTAAAACCTCTGCCTTGATAAACAAGGTTAGCGCCCCTGCGGAAAACTGTGTAGGACGCATCTTATGACATTTATGCAGCTACTGGATCTGCAAATGTTAAACTTTTTAGATGCTGCAAGTGCTTTAAGTGAGTCACTATAACATTTAATAAGGTATTTGTCTTCAGTGGCATAAACTGGACACAACATGTTGTGCACTAAAATGGCATATCAGTGGAAATTTAAAATTTTCATGTTGCACCATCCGCTGCGTATTAACCACTTTGCACATGATGTAACAGCACATCGTGGTGCGGGGGGTGATGTATGGAGTGGGTGCCAGCTGCTTATTACAGCTGCTTTTTACCGCACAGTGGAAGCTGTAAAAACCAAACCCAAAAAACAATGGAGTAATCTCAGTTTTTTCCAATTTTAGCCTGCCATATGTTTTTGGTACTTTAAATGATGACAGTAGAAACTACAACTCCTCCTCAAAAATAAGCACTCACATCACTCTATTGACGGAAAAATAAAAAGTTAAAAAAGAAAACGAAAAAGCTAAAAATGGTTCAGTCCTGAAAGGGTTAATTAATTTCTAATGAAAAACACATGTGCGGTCAAAATGCTCACCACACCCCTTAATATGCCTTAATGAGTGTAGTTTTCAAAATAGGGCTCACTACTTGAGGGTTTGTTTTACTATTTCACCTCAGAGCCCTGCAATTGTCGGCCAATGCTGTGAAAATCACCAAAAAAGACCTCAAACACGCATGTGCTCTTCACTTCTGAGCCCTGTCATATGTTCAGGCAAATGATAAATGCCTTGTGTGTAGTTTCCAAAATGGGATTACTTCTTGGGGGCTTCTACTGTACTCTGGTACCTCAGGAATTTTGCAAATGCGACATGGCGCCCAAAAACCTATCCAGCAAAATTTTCATTTTCACTGACTAATTCCAATAAATTTAGCAAAACCTTTGTGGTCAAAATTTCAACTATACCCCTAGATAAACTCCTTGAGGGTGTAGTTTCCAAAATGTGGACACTTTTGGCGAGTTTCCACTGTGTTGGCACCACAAGACCTCTTCAAACCTGAAATGGTGATAAAATATATTCTAAAAAAAAGGAGGCCCCAAAATCCACTAGGCGCTCCTTTGCTTCTGAGGCCTGTGTTTCAGTCCATTATCACACTAGGGCCACATGTGGGATATTTCTAAAAACTGCAGAATCTGGGCAATAAATATTGAGTTCCATTTCTCAGGTAAAAACTTCTGTGGGCCAATTTTTTTTATTATAGATGAATTTCGGCAAAAGAAAATATTCTATTTGTAAATTTCTACTCTACTTTGCTTTAATTCCTGTGAAACGCCTAAAGGGTTAAGGAACTTTCTAAATGCTGTTTTGAATACTTTGAGAGGTGCAGTTTTTAAAATGGGGTGATTGATGGGGAATCTCTTATATATAAGGCCCTTAAAGCAGAGGCGTAGCTAGGTTCTCCTGCACCCGGGGCAAAGATTCAGATTGGCGCCCCCCCCAACTTATTTCCCAACATCTCCTTCCCCCTCGCCATGTTTTCTTTCCCTACCAATCAATGAGGTGTAATTTTTTTTCACAATTTTTTTAATGTAACTCGAGTATAAAAGCATTTCTACATTTTACCATCGATGTAGTTCTATAATGTAATTAACATAAAAATAAATTAAAAGAAAATAAAGTAAAGAGGCCAAACACAGCCCCCTGTAGATAGCACCTCACAGCCCCCCTTTTAGATAGTGCCACACACAGCCCGCTGCCCCTTTGTAAATAGCGCCACACTCCCCCCCCCTTGTAAATAGTGCCACATTCCCCCCCTTTTAAATAGCACCACACTCCCACCTCTTGTACTTAGCGCCACACTGTGAACAGACCGGTGAGCGGTAGCCTACCGCTACCACTCTCCGCTCTGCCTGGTGTGACTTACCGGAGAAGCCGAGGAGGTCATTCGGCGCAGGCAGCGGCGGAGTTTCTTCTGACTAGGGTCTTTGACAGCCAGGGCCGGTCTTAGCTTGGATGGTGCCCTGTGCGGGACTCTCTATTGCTGCCCCCTAAACAAACCAAAAATTAACCACATATATGGACACGCTGGAACATATATACTGTACATACATAAAGACAGATATTTAAACATACAGGCAAATATACAAACACACATTCTGGAATACATACATACAGGTAAATATATAGATGTACAAACACACATATACACACACACACACACACACACACACACACACACACACACACACACACACCGGCAGATAAATACACAGACAGGAACATATACAAATACATAAAAGGCACAAAACAGACCCATATATACCCACACAGGCACATATGTACACAGCACAGATAATGTAGTAGATGTTACCTGCAGTCCTATGTAACACCACAGATAACACAGTGATAACACTCTAAATACAGATAGTAGTGTTACCTGCAGTCCTACGTAACACCACAGATAACACAGTGATAACTCTGATTACAGATAATGTAGTTGTGTCCCCTGCAGTCCTATGTAACACCACAGATAACACATTGTGCTAAATTACAATGTCAGCTCTGCTACACAGTACAGATAATGTAGTAGATGTTACCTGCAGTCCTATGTAACACCACAGATAACACAGTGATAACTCTCTGATTACAGATAATGTAGTAGATGTAAGAGACAAACACATGCAGAGACACAGACAGACACAGAGACAGAGACAGGGAGACACACACACACACACACACATATACACACACACACACACTGTAACATATACACATACAAACACAGAGACACACACTGTATTCACACTACACACAGATACACACAGACACTCACCATGTCTCCTTGCTGACAACATCACAGGTCAGGATGGGCTCTGGGCGGAGCTTCCTCTCTGCTTCTCGCAGAGCACAGAGTAGAGGCAGATGCTGGGAGGCTGCAGCACGGGAGTGGACCTGTCCCCTGACCTGAGTCTCATCTGACCTCATGTCATTGATGTGAGGTCAGGTGACAGGTATGGTGACTGGACTGGTCCACTCCCTGGCCGTCACAGACCCCAGTCAGAACGCCGTAATTGCCTGGCTCTTCCTAAGCTGCTGCAGGTGTCCGACATACGGGGCGCCTATCAGCAGCGATCAGCTGCTCTTCGGCGCCCCCCCTTCCCTACCACCGGGTTGCGCCCAGGGCACATGCCCCAACTGCCCCCCCCCCCTAGCTACGCCCCTGCTCAAAGCCACTTCAGAACTGAACTGGTCCATAAAAAAATAGGTTTTGTAAATGTTCTTGAAAATGTGAGATATTTCAGCTAAAGCCTTGTAACGTCCTAGAAAAATAAAAGAACATTCTAACTATTCAGAACTATTTTGTGTGGTATTACGATCTGTCTTACAAGCAAATACATTTAAATTTAGAAAAATGCAAATTCTTTCAAATTTGCTCTAAATTTTGGCAAAAGCATTCCACAGTTATTACCACATAAAGTAACATGTCAGATTTGAAAACATCAGCTATGTCCACGAGGCCAAAACAGGCTGTCCTGAAGGGGTTAAAGGCGTTGGCCCACACAAAACAGTTATTACCTATACACAATACTAGGTCCCAGTGTCCCCCATTTGAATAGAGCGGTGGTAACACATACGTACTATCACTCCATTCACTGTCTGTCTGTGAGTCTGACAGGAGATAAATCACAGCTATCCTGTGTATCTGCGGCAGAATACCCAATACCAACTATAATCAAATCTCAATCACAGAAATGGTTTTACAAATTCTACAATATAACCTTTAACATAAAATCTAATACACCACATAGAGAAACATAGCTCTCACAATAAGAGGGTATATTTCAATATATACCAAGCAGTGCTGGGTGCAATGATCGGTAATGCAGGTAGGGCTCTTATAACTCTTCCTAACTTACATGATTTATTCTCTAGGTTTTATTTTAGAATTTGTGACACCATTTCTGTGATTGAGCCTGACGAAGATTCTCGAGCACTGTACTTGGCTGTCTCCGTTAGTCCTAGAGATAGTGAATGGAGCAATAAACCACCACTCCATTCACACAGGGGACACGGGACCCTCATGATCAGTGGGGGTCCCAGAAGTGGGATCCCCAGTAATCATACATTTATCACCTATCCTTTGTGGAGGCAATAAATATTTTTCTTAGACCAACCCCATGATTTTCATTTACATTATATTTTATTTTCTTTTTTCAAACAAAGTTAAATTCATGATTGATAGTTGCTTAATTGGGGCTACTCTGTTAGTTTGTATGTAAGATAGCAAAGTGCAGTGTGAATAGAACTCTCCATAATTTTCTATGTAATTACATTCTCTGATCATCTCTTCTCACAATTGCAGTCCCTGTTTACCTGGGTATAGTATGTCAAGTGACTTCCCTCTGACCAGCTGCCTGGAACAGCGTTTATGTTAAGACCCAAGATGACCCTTTTACAGCATGATTGTAAAAGGTTTGCCTGACACAGGTTCTGTGTCGACGCCCGGGGTTAATCAGCCTTCATCAGCTCCAAGGTCTGCTAGAGTGACGCGATCTGTTACCACTCAGGCTTGCAGGCTGTTTTTTGCGGGACGAGCTGTAGTTATTATTGGTACAATTTTGGGGTACATGTGACTTTTTAATCAGTTTTTATCCTTTTTTAAGTGAGGCAAGGTGACAAAAAAACAGCAATTCTGGCATAGTTATTTTAGTTTTTTTTTTATACAGCATTCACCATGCGTTATAAATTACATGTTAACTTTATTCTGCAGGTCAGTACGATTCCGGCGATACCTAATTTATGGAACTTTTTTATGTTTTACAACTTTTTGCACAATAAAGTTACTTTTGTAAAAATAATGTATTTTTTCTGTCGCCATGTTGTGAAAACCATATCTTTTTAATTTTTTAGTCGATGGAGTTGTATGAGGGCTTGTTCTTTGCAAAAAGAGCTATAGTTTTTATAGGTACCATTTTTAGATACAGTACATGCGACTTTTTGAGAACTTTTTATTTTATTTTTTATAGAGCAAAGTGATTAAAAAACAAAAATTCTGGCATTGTTTTTTACACCGTTCACCGCGTGGAATAAATAACATAATATTCTTATAGTTAAGGCTGTTATGGTCGCAGCGATACCAAATATGTATGGTTTATATCTCTTTTTCAATAATAAAGGACTTGATAAGGGAAAAAGGGCGGTTGTGTTTTATTTTATTACTTGAAACTTTTATTATATTTTTTACAACTTGTTTTTTAAACTTTTTTTTAGTCCTACTAGGGGAGTTGAAGGTCCAACTGCCAGATTTTGTTTTTAATACATTGCACTACCTATGTATTTGATCTGTGAGTCATTCACGGACAGCAAGCCAATTAGGTTTCGCCTCCAGGCGGGGCCTAATCAGCTTCCGTACTGGCAGAGGTCATTGTTAGGTCTCCTGTTGCCATAGTAGCAGTCGGCAGCCCTGCGATTGCAGGGCAGAGCTGCCGATCTGCTGACAACCACAAAGATGCAGCGATCGCATTTGTTCGCTTCATCTAAGAGGTTAATGGCAGGGATCGGATCTAGCTCCGGTTCCTGCCATTACAGGTGGATGTCAGCTGTAACATACAGCTGACATCCACAGCTGATGACGCCGCCTCATCTCCTGAACCGGCGCCAACTTGCCAACAGCTACGGAAGCCTTTTAGGACCCGCCTCCAGGCGGGGGCTGGAAATTTTCCATACTAGGCAGACCGGGAGGCCACTATTAGGCCTCCGGTTGCCATTGCAGCCATCGACACCCCAGCGATTTCATTGCTTGGGTGCCGATGAGCTGCAAACACCTTAAATACAGCCATCGCTTTTGACCGCTGCATTTAAGGGGTTATGGCGGGGTTCGAAGCTAACTTCAGTCTTTGCCATTACATCAGGATGTCAGCAGGATGTCAGCTGTCAGATACAGCTGACATCCGGGGATGACTGCACCGACTCAGCTTCTGAGCCGGCGCCATCCATTTGTCGTATGTATACGTAATTTTGCGGAAAGCACTGGCTTTCCATGACGTATACATATGACAAATGTCGGGAATGGGTTAAACTACAATGTGACTCCTTCCTTGGCAGAGTTTGGCTGTGAGCCTTGCAACTCTGCCCCCTGATTACACAGAAGAGGTCTGAAGCATGTCACGAAATGGTAGCTGTCTCACAGTGTGAGGCTGCGTTGGTACGCAGAGGAAATAACTTCCACTGCACATAATAAAGAAGGAAAAGAATCCAAGATGGTGCTGGCCTCATGAAAAAAAAATCAGATGAAAAATACACTGTTGCAAGTTATAGATATAACTTTAATTGTGATTTTCAATACATGCTCTTTAGTGGGTTTCATACTGGGTGAAAATAAAACTTGTAGCCATCTTTATCTTAACTGTGATATCTTGCTGCAGCGTGATATCACACAACAAAAGCCATTGAAAAGTCATTGAAAAACTCAAGATAAAGGATCTAGCCATTGTTTATTTAAAGCGTTAAAAGTCAAGGTAAAGACGGCTACATCTGTAGTTATTGGCAAAACTATTCAAATATATATGTACATTTACTCTGAGTTTTGTTAGTAGAGATACACAATTTAATTTCTGTTATTTATAAAGAAATAAAATACAGAATGAAATGAAGAGTAGATATTGTTTCTCACACTAGAATAAAATATTTACTGTTGTAAATGTATTATGTAAATATGAACTTATATGTTTAACATCACCAGCCATAATTTGACAGAACAAATGTTTTATTGCTGCTGTTTCCACTTTGTTAATAATAGATTAAAAAATGTTTTAATTGATCCATTAATATTTTTCAGAAACCTATATAAAATACAGCTTTTACATTCCCGGCCCCGCCCCACCATAGGTAATAACAGCTCATATCTTTATTTCCGCAAAATTGTCCTCCAGCCTTTTATATACATCTTTAAAGTGTTACATAGTTACATAGTTAGTACGGCTGAAAAAAGACACATGTCCATCAAGTTCAACCAAGGGACGGGAAAAGGGAAGGAAAAATTTCTACACATAGGAGCTAATATTTTTTTTTGTTCTAGGAAATTATCTAACCCTTTTTTAAAGCCATCTACTGTCCCTGCTGTGACCAACTCCTGCGGTAGACTATTCCATAGATTCACAGTTCTCACTGTAAAGAAGGCTTGTCGTCTCTGCAGCTTGAACCTTTTTTTCTCCAGACGGAGGGAGTGCCCCCTTGTTTTTTGAGGGGGTTTTACAAGGAACAGGATTTCACCATATTTTTTGTATGTGCCATTAATATATTTATATAAGTTAATCATGTCCCCCCTTAGTCGTCTTTTTTCAAGGCTAAATAGGTTTAATTCTTTCAATCTTTCCTCATAACTTAAATTCTCCATGCCCCTAATTAGCTTCGTTGCTCTTCTTTGTATTTTTTCCAACTCCAGGGCATCCTTTCTATGAACCGGAGCCCAGAACTGAACTGCATATTCTAGATGAGGCCTCACTAATGCTTTGTAAAGTGGCAATATTACATCCCTGTCCCGTGAGTCCATGCCTCTTTTATGGTTCAATCTTTTTATTAAAGTTTTTCATATATAACAAGCATGACATTAAACTTATTAATTCCATAAGCATAGTATTGCATATTTTTGTCATACATAAATTCAAAAATATATCAAAACAGAAGCATTGAAAAACACATAAAATAACACATATACATACATTTCTTCCACAAAGTTGACGTTAAGATGTCTCGTTTAGCTTATATTTGTGTTCATTTTGCATATATTTTTAACATTCTTGTCTCAGGTTGATTTCAGTCATCTCCTCTTTCTCAATACTATTTGGTCCTCCCAAGCCGAGCCTCCCAAAACACTTCACTTGAGGTTGTTAGTTCTTATAGTTGGAGTTAAGTCTCCATACCTCCCATACCTTCGAAAAGGATTGGGGAACCGGTGAACCATATGCCACTATCTTCTCATATAAATATGTATTATTTATTTCCAATATTACTTCTTCAATTGAAGGAACGAAACTGGATTTCCAGTATATGGACAGAATAATTTTAGCTATAACTAATATTTTGCAAATCAGAGCTCTGAATCTCGTAGGGATAACACGAAGCTCCATGAATAGCAAGGCCAGCTGAGGCGATCCTATGACAGTTGTCCCTATAATATTAGACACTAGATTAAATATCAATCCCCAGTACCCTTCAATACCTGGACATGTCCACAAAGTATGCAATAAAGTACCCTTTTGACCACACCCCCTCCAACACAGGTTTGAGGATGTTGGATACATTTTACTTAACCGTTCTGGAGTATAGTACCATCTTAATATTGTTTTCATTGCTGATTCATAATGTGAGCTGCAGTTTAGAGATTTGTTAATCCAGCTTAACGCCTTGGCCCACTCCTCATTATCAAAGGTAATACCTAAATCTCGTTCCCATTCCCGATACGGGTATGTCTTAACAAACGTATTTTTTCCCTCGATAAGAGAATATATATGTTTTAACCCTTTTTTTCGCTGTGTGAATATCTTAAAGATAGATGTATTACCCCTGGTCTCCTCCTGACTTTGAGTTGTCATGAAGTGTTTAATTTGTATATATTTATATCTATCTGTCTCTGTAAGGGCATATGTACCAGATAATCTTTCGAAAGGCAAAATTTGGGAATTTACACATATTTTGGAGATGTCCGAGATACCCTTTTGGATCCATGTTGTCATATTTAAATTTGGAATCGCCACTTCCAATAATTCTGTGGGGTATGAATATCTATCTAAAACAGTATTTGGTACTGAAAGCTCATGAAATTTTGACCAAATATGTAGGGAGGTTTTAATCAATGGAGATGCTTTTGAAGAAATGGGCATCTTCCAGTATGCTGCCATCATCATCAGTTTCAAGTTAAACGGTTGAACTCCGTGGTTTTCAATTTGTACCCAATGTTTGTGTGTGTCTAGTCGCCACCATGATACCAGCGGAGAAATTAGAGAAGCTATATAGTAGTGGTATATGTCTGGTATGCCAACCCCTCCCGATTTCCTGTCTTTTGTTAATAATGTGTATGAAGTCCTAGGTTTACCCCCAGCCCAGATGAATTTTGAGATAATCTTTTGTATAGAAACAAAAAATGACTTAGGGATTGAGATAGGGAGGGTGCGGAAGAGGTATAGAACCTTAGGAAGTAGCATCATTTTAAACGCTGCTATCCGTCCTATCCATGAAATCTCAAATTTGGTAATTCTCTGAGTCTCAAGTTGAATATTGTTTAACATTGGTATATAATTGCGTTTATAAAGATCCTTATAAGATGAGGTCAATACTACCCCTAAATAATCTATACCATCTGCTTGCCAGTCAAAAGAGAATCGACTTTTCATAAATGAAAGGAAATGTCCAGAAATATTTATGGGGAGAATTTGTGACTTGGAGGTATTCAATTTGTAGTGTGAGATGTACCCAAATTTTGTGATGATTTCTACTGCCGCTTCAAGAGATTCCTCCGGGTCTGATATTGTGAGGATCACATCATCTGCGTACAATGAAATGGTATGCTCCCGGTCTCCTATTTTTACCCCTTTAACCAACGGATCTTCTCTTAGTGCCTGTGCCAGTGGCTCTATTGATAAGACAAATATTAGGGGGGAAAGCGGACATCCCTGCCTGGTCCCATTAGAAATAGAGAACGCGTCGGATAAAGCTCCATTTGTAAAAACCCTTGCTGATGGGGCCGAGTATAATGCCATAATGGCTGACAATATGTTCCCACTGAAACCCATTTGTTTAAGAACCGAGAATGCATATATCCAGTTAATGCGGTCAAATGCTTTTTCAGCGTCTAATGAGACCAGCACTGAGGGTATGCCCCCCGTCTCCAAATAATGTACTATGTTGAGAATACGTCTGGTATTGTCTGGGGCTTGTCTGTTTTTAACAAATCCAACCTGGTCAGGATTCACCAGATTAGGTATCAGAGGAGCCAATCGAACAGCCAACAATTTAGCATAAATTTTCAGATCCGAATTGAGTAGTGATATAGGTCTAAAATTTTGTGGAACATCTGAAGGTTTTCCTGGTTTGGGCAATGTTACAATTAGTGCCTCCTGGTTTTCCCTTGGGAATGAACCCGATTCCATAGCTTTCTCAAACACCCCTTTCATGTATGGAACAAGAATAGCTTGAAATGTTTTGTAGTAGTCATTTGCCAGGCCATCTGGTCCTGGTGATTTAAATGCAGGAAGGGAAGCGATAATTTTAGAGATCTCCTCCCTCGTCACAGGAGAATTCAACGTAACTAGCTGTTCTTCTGTTAGTTTGCTCAGTTGTATTTTAGACAAAAACTGTTGGATATCTGTTTCTAGTATTGGGAAGGAAAAAGGGTCTGAGCACAGGTCATAAAGCATACCATAATAGTCTTTAAATCTATTAGCAATCTCTATAGGGCTATATAACTTTCCAGTCTCCATTTTATTTTTCAGGTAAGGAATTCTATTTTTAGTATGTTGTATTTTAATTCGGGAAGCTAGGAGTTTAGTTGCTTTATCATTCTGGCAGTAATATTTGGCTTTCACCTTTTTTAAATTATGTTGATAGCGAAAAAGGAGAGAAGTACGGAGTTTCTGTCTAAGATTTGCTAGAGCAGCTACTTGTGCTACTGTTTGTTGGGCTTTATTAAGAACTTCTATTTGTTTGATTTCTTCAAGAAGTTTAGATATCTGCTCATTCCGTATTTTTTTTGTCCCTATGTCCCAACTTAATAAATGTTCCCCTTATAAAAGCTTTATGGGCGTTCCATAAGATGTATGGATCACTTACTGAGTCGACATTAGCTTCAAAATATTCTTTCAAGTCTGCTTCAAAAATAGGTCTATATTTCAAGTGATTTAAAATATATGAATTACTCCTCCAAATATATGTCTGCTTGGAATTGTACGTCTCCTCCAACGACAATGTAATGGCGGCATGGTCCGACCACGTAATAGTTTCAATCGTGGACGCCTGAGAGATTACTAAACTTTCTTTGTCTACTACGAACATATCTATTCTTGAATATGTTTTGTGTGCTGCCGAGAAGAATGAATAGTCTCGTTCTGTAGTATGATGTGTTCTCCATACATCATACAACTCCCTCTGCCACAGTACTCTGCCCAGGGACGGCGCATTTCCTCTGGCAGAAGAGGTTGCATCCACCGCAGGATCTGATACAGTATTAAAATCTCCACATATGATAAGTCTCCCTTGTTTGATGTTATTCACCTTTCTCAATAGTTTATGAACAAATCTTATTTGGCCTTTATTTGGAGCATATATAGACGCTATTGTGTATATCACACTATTAATGGAGCAGACCAGTATGACAAATCTACCCATTGGGTCCACGACCTCGGTAATAATTTGGAAAGCTAGGGAATCTCTCATAGCAATAAGTACCCCTCTAGATTTGGAATGATAGTGTGCTTGAAATACATATCTGAAATTTGGATGTTTCATCCGAAATGCATCCTTCTGGACAAGATGCGTCTCTTGAGCACATATGATATTGCATGATAAACTTTTAGCTTCCGCCCATAAGGATGCCCTTTTTTGTGGACTATTCAGCCCTTTTACATTTAAGGAAAGAATTTTAAGTACCATTAGGAAACACAACAAGATTGATATATTTTAGAGATGTACCTGTCATCAGATGATCTGTCACATAGCGATATGCCCTCAGCATACTTAAATATGTTGTCAGACTTTGTGGAAAAACATACAAACAATAAAACCGTATAACCATGAGTAAACATGACTTTGTGAGTAATGCCCTTGTGGGCAGACAAACAAAAAGGTCTAGCATATTAGCTAACCTCAAATTTTCGGGTTTAGAGAACATTGTCCCTGAGTACCGAGTCTACAGGAAATAGCCGCTCGGTTCACCCGAGATCTCCCTTAGTAACCTCAGATCTTATCCCTTCTCCGCTGTTTAACGGACTGCCATCCATCTGATATCGGTCTCGGACCTTGTCGTGGTGTTGACTCCGCAGACGTTACTTGTAGGTTCCATTTGCGTAATAAGGCCAACCCTTCTTCCATATTCCTAACAATGTGGAATTCGTTGTTATTGGATATAATCAGCCGCACTGGAAAGCCCCACTTATAAACAATCTTGTTTTCTCTCAAAACTGCAGTGATCGGATTCAGTTGTCGACGAAGCTGAAGCGTTGCCGCTGATAGATCCGTAAATAACATTAGCTTCCGGTATGGCTCTGGTAAGCTTCCTAGCTTTCTTGTTGCCGCCATTAAATTCTCTTTGGTCTGATAAAAATGGATACGAGCCAATACATCTCTAGGTACTGATTCTTCCAAGTGTCTAGGGCGAGGGACCCTATGAGCTCTATCTATCAGCATATCAGATGGCCGACACGTGGGAAGCATAACTTGTATAAACTTTTGGATGAATTGCTCCAACTCTTGGGGGGCTACATTTTCAGGTATACCCCTAAATTTAATGTTATTTCTCCTCGATCTATCTTCTAGATCTGCTACTTTGGTGCGGAGAAACTGCACTTCTGTTTCCATTTGGTAATGGGCATCAATCAGATTATTGTGTGAACTTGCAAATTCTCCCATCTTAGACTCCACAACATGAACCCTTTGATCTACTTCCTGTACCACCACATTTAGAGGATTAATCAAATGTCCAATGTCGTTTTGCAATGAGCGTCTCAACATTTGCAGCATATGCTTCATGCTGGAGTCAGTAAGAGCCATGTCAGATGTAGGAATGCCTTCAAACATATCTGTAGTCTCCAAGACCCCCAACCCTGGAAGGACATCTTGGCTTACCTTGATGAGGACAGACGGAGGCTGTATCTGTTGTGTGTGGTTCTTCTGGCTGATGGGGGATGGTGACGTCGGAGCAGATGAGGAGAACTCCCTTGAATGGCGTCTCACTGGTAAGTCTGTGTCAGCTTCTCCTCCTTCCTCTCTCTCTTGGCTCCCCTCCGATGAAGAAGATATTACCGGAGGACGGGGAGGCGCTGATGTACTGCGTCTCGGCATGTTTGCTGCAGCCCGCGCGTCTCGACGTCCGGGCGGGAGCTCAGACACCACGAGGCCTATACCTGTGTCTGCGGCCGCGCCATCTTGGCTTCTCTCGGAGGCTGCAGAGAAGAAGAAATCCATCAGCTTCTCTAGTTTTTTCTTCTTAGGCATGTCGGCAGTTGTTTCCCACGATTGGTTCGTGTCTTTGAAGATAAGTAGCTGTCTCTGTCGTCGCTTTTATAAGATCTCGGGTGCGGAGCTAACCTCTCATGCAGCCATCTCGGTCAGCAGCCAGGCCACGCCTCATGCCTCTTTTAATACACGACAATATCCTGCTGGCCTTTGAAGCAGCTGATTGACACTGCATGCTGTTATTGAGTTTATGATTTACAAGAACACCCAGATCCTTCTCAACAAGTGAATCTGCCAGTGTAGCTCCCCCTAGGACATATGATGCATGCAGGTTGTTGGTACCCAGATGCATAACTTTACATTTATCTACATTAAACTTCATCTGCCAAGTGGACGCCCAAACACTTAGTTTGTTTAAATCTGCCTGCAATTCATGAACATCTTCCATAGACTGAACTATATTACATAGCTTGGTGTCATCTGCAAAAATAGAAATAGTGCTATTAATCCCATCTTCTATATCATTAATAAATAAGTTGAATAATAGTGGTCTCAGCACTGAACCCTGGGGTACACCACTTATTACCGGGGACCATTCAGAGTAGGAATCATTGACCACAACTCTCTGGATACGGTCCTTGAGCCAATTCTCAATCCAATTACAAACTATATTTTCTAAACCTATAGTCCTTAATTTACCCATTAGGCGTCTATGGGGGACAGTGTCAAATGCCTTTGCAAAGTCCAAAAACACTAAATCCACAGCGGCCCCTCTGTCTAGACTTCTGCTCACCTCTTCATAAAAACAGATCAGGTTAGTTTGACAACTTCTGTCCTTAGTAAAACTGTGCTGGCTGTCACTTATAATGCTATTTATTGTCACATAATCCTGTATATAGTCCCTCAATAGCCCCTCAAACACTTTCCCCACGATGGATGTTAAGCTTACTGGTCTATAATTACCCGGGGAAGACCTAGAGCCCTTTTTGAAAATAGGCACCACATTTGCGCTGCGCCAGTCCCTTGGCACTATACCAGTCACTAGAGATTCTCTGAATATTATGAAAAGGGGGACAGAAATAACTGAAGTAAGCTCTTTAAGAATTCTAGGGTGTAACCCATCTGGTCCCGGGGCCTTGAGCACATTTATTTTATTTAATTTAGCTTGGACCATATCTACATTCATCCAATTCAGTATATCAACTGATATATTAACAGCACTGGCACCGGCTACATCAGCTGCTCTTTCTTCTGTTGTATATACAGAGCTAAAGAACCCATTTAGTAACTCTGCCTTCTCTTGATCCCCTGTGATCAACTCCCCATTACCATTATCTAGGGGTCCTACATGTTCAGACCTTGGCTTTTTAGCATTTATATACTTGAAGAATTTTTTGGGATTTGTTTTACTATCCTTGGCCACCTGCCTTTCATTTTGTATATTTGCTAATTTTATTAAATTTTTACAGATTTTATTATTAAAGTAGTGTTAAAGTATTTAATTGTAACACAGAGTGTTAGCTTTATGCAGAAGTCATACATTCATCTAATTTGTGTGAGGATCAGATGCTTATTTCATATAATGTATAAATGAGATAATTTAGATTTAGTGAAAAATAGATTTTGTGCGTACGTTAAGACTCTACCTTGCAAAGTTAAACAATACAGTCAATACACAGCAAATTTCCGAGAGATCAGATTAGAGACACCTTTGGCTTGTGTTTTTCTTATATCTTACTTTATAGTTTCATTTTTCCTGTAACTATTTATTAACTTTTTAAGTATTTTTCTTTAGGTTTTATTAATTAAAATTAACACCTGAAATGTTTGAACCTACTGTATGCTGTGCAGACATATTTTTATAATAAACATAATTTGATGGGTTATTTTCAGTATGTGTTTACAGTATAAGTATTTAGCACATCACTGCTTAAACCTTAGGAAACCCAGTATCATTTGTTGTGTTTTTTGTTTTGTTTTCTTTCATCAATGACAAGCAAATTGCACATTATATGTAACTAGGTTATATTTTGTTACATTGTACACATTATTTCTACTGAATATAAGTGGGTTTTAAGGCAGCTTGCCCAAAAAGCACACAATAGGGAAGGTCTATCAAAAATATGGTGTTTGGTCCAAAAGTCTTTTTTATAAAGCCCCCGTGCCACTTTTCCCAGCATATACAAATGTGTTGGAAAAAGTGGGCGGGATTTCAGATTAGCGCTAAATGCATTTATCAAAATTTTCCAAAACTTTTTTGTTACAAAAGTGACAGATAACAATTCCAGGTTCAACCTCGTATTGTTTTTACCAAATGCTAAATTCATCAACAGGGCTCAGGCCCTGTTGATAAATCTGGTGAACGCTGTATGGGGGGAGCGGAACTGATATACAGCATATTGTGTCAGCATGAATAAATCTCCAGTATTTACAATTGAAATTAAACATTAAGCATGTTATCTTACATAGTAGGGAATAGCATTATAGCTAGTTTTTTTAATATACACCTATTCCCTAGATTTAATTAATGGGAACAATTTCTTTATAAGAAAAATACAAATTTCCTACCACTGACTTGTCACGTACATCTACATGGCAGACGTTAAGGGGAAGTATGTTGTGGGCTCACGGGCTGAGCGTGCTCCATTATAAGTGGGTGAAGGTTGTTTAATACAGCCGATACCTCACTGCAAACGGGGCACAATCAAAGATCACTTTGATTCTGCCCATTTAACCATTTAAATGCCATGGTTAATCGCGACAGCATTTAAATCGTTAGAATCAGGGGGGCAGCTCCCTCCGACATGCCATCGTAACCCGCGATTGCAGGAAGATGATTGTCGTAATGGCAGCCTGGGGTCCTAATGAGGGTCCCCAGGTCTGCCATCTTTGCACTCCTTTGAAGCTCTGCATCTGGCAGGCCTTCAAAGGAGACTGTCAGTATAGCAATATACTGCAATACATTAGTATTGCAGTATATCATGCAAGCGATCCAATGATCGCTGGTTCAAGTCCCCTAGGGGTCTAATAAATAAAGTAAAACACAGTTAAATAAAGTTTTTTTTAATGTTCAAAAAGCTAAAAAAATTATTAGTTTTAATACAAACACTTACAAAAACATACAGAGAAAATGTGTCCCCATAATAAAAAGAACATGACAAATAAGGTGCAGCCCAAACAGATGGGTAAACATCACAACCCATGAAGAGCACACACTACCACAGCCATCTAGACATCATAACGGGAAGGAGTATGACTGAAAAGGAAGTGTTGAGACAAACAAAACAATTTGCGATAAGTCAACTTCCTGTACATCCTGAAACCCTATGGTCATAGCAAGGGAGCACCAGCCCACATTTTGCCGTATCCATGAGACAAATGCTGGGCACCGGCTCAGTAGCTGAGTCGGTGCCATGATCGCCGGATGTCAGCGGTATCTTACCGCTGACATCCGGCTATAATGGCTGGGACCGAAATTAGCTTAGCCATTAACCCCTTAAATGCAGCCATCAAACGCTGCTTTTAAGGTGTTTGCAGCTCATCGGAACCCCTGCAATGAAATTGCCAGGGTTTCGGTGGCTGCAATGGCAACCAGAGGCCTAATACTGGCCTCCTGGTATGCCTAGCACGGAAGCTGTTCAGGACCCGCCCTGCGGCGGAGCCTAAACTGCTTCCGTAGCCACCAGCAAGATGGCGCCGGCTCAAGAGCTGAGCCGTTGTCATCAGTGGTGGATGTCAGCTGTATGTTACAGTTGGCATCTACATGTAATGGCAGGATCTAGAATGGAGGACAAAAAAAAAACAGTGCCACATGGTGCAGGTCACAAGGTGTAAAAAGGAAACAGAACAGGTGATATGGACTCACCTATTGGGGTTGTGCTAACAACAGGCACAACACTGGTACAAGCAATGAGTATGAGATGTAGCTGCAGCTGGGTTCAAAAGCTGATCCGCTGGCAAGGGGATAACATAGAATAATGGATAAGAAAAAGAAAAACCACAAAATAGCGCTGTTAACATCAGTAGGACAAAATGAAGAATTGTATTGGAGCTCTATTTATTAATACAGATCTGATGAAGACGCCGGTGCGGCATTGAAACGCGTAGTCTGTATTAATAAATGGACCTCTAATACAGTTCTTCATTTTGTCCTACTTATGTTAGCAGCACTATTTTGTGGTTAGCCATTTTTTAGTTTTCTTATCCAACCTGTAATGTCAGGAACCAGAGCTAGCTCCGATCCTTGCCATTAAACCCTTCTATGCAGCGATCGAAAGCGATCGCTGCTTCTTAGCGGTTGCTAGCAGATCGCCAGCCCTGACAGGCAATCAGGACTGGCGAATGCTGCTATGGCAACAGGAGACCCAATGGCCTCCTGCTCTGCTATTACGGAAGCCGATTAGGCTCCGCCATGAGGCGAAGCCTAATCGGCTTGCTTACAGTGAATAACTGACAAATCTAATACATTGCACTACAGAGGTAGTGCAATGTATTAGAAAAAAAACATCAGACAGTTGGAACTTCATGTCCCCTAGTGGGACTTGAAAAAAAGTGTAAAAAAAAAGTGTAAAAAAAAAAGTTTGAAAACATAATAAAAGTTTCAACTAATAAAATAAAACACAATCGCCCTTTTCCCTTATCATGTCCTTTATTATTGAACAAAAATAATAACCCATACGTATTTAGTATCGCCGTGACTGTAACATTCTGAGCTATAAAAATATTATATTCTTTTTTGCACGCGATGAACAGCGTAAAAAAAAAAACTAAAAGACGATACCAGAATTTCTGTTTTTTGATCACTTTGCCCTACAAATATTGGAATAAAAATTGATCAAAAAGTCGCACGTATCCAAAAATGGTACCTATAAAAACTATAGCTCGTCTCACAAAAACAAGCCCCCATACTGCTCCGTCTACGAAAAAGTTAAAAAGTGATGGTTCTCACAACTTGACGACAGAAAAAATACATTCTTTTTACAAAAGTAATTGTATTGTGCAAAAAGTTGTAAAACATAAAAACTGCTATAAATTAGGTATCGCCGGAATCGTACTGGCCCGCAGAATAAAGTTAACATGTAATTTACAACGCATGGTGAACGCTGTATAAAAAAACCTAAACAAACTATGCCAGAATTTTGTTTTTTTGGTTACCTGCCCTCCCAAATAATAGGATAAAAAGTGATAAAAAAGTTGCATGTACCCCAAAATGATACCAATAATAACTACAGCTCATCGAACGAAACAACAGCCCTCATACCACTACGTCTATGAAAAAATAAAATTAGTTAAGGCTCCAATAAGTCAGGAAAGAAAAATATGCAGTTGTGCAGGTCCGAGGGGAACATTTCTTCTGTTTCAAGAGGCGATTTATCAAGGCCCTAAAATTAGGGAACCAGGAAGGGTAGGGCCAAAACATATCTGCTGGAAGCGACGGTGCCCTTATTATACCAGGACAACACTGTCCCAGCAAAATTCCCCAAACTGCAAAGGTGCGGAGTGTGGACCAAAAAGGGGATAATAAAGGACACCATTTATCAGTGCGACACTGGCCTATGCAGAAAGGATTGTTTCACAGCGTAACACACATCTATGGATCATTTATTTATTTTTTTACCCCATTATTATACCACCTGATATACTCTGCCCAGCTTACATATGCCACCAAATTATAAACGGATACACCAGCAATACTCAAACAAAACTACTACCAAGCAAAATCCGCCCTCCAAAAGCCAAATGGCGCTCCCTCCCCTCTGAACCCTACAGCATGCCCAAACAGCAGTTTACTTTCACATATATGGCATAGCCATACCCAGAAGAACTCTTTTAAAAAAAATTGGGGTATGTGTCTTCCGTGGCACAAGCTGGGCATGACATATTTGCCACTGAAATGGCATATCTAGGGAAAAATATTTTTTTTTAATATGCTCCATCCGCAGCACTTTCATTTATGGAAAATACCTGTGGGGTGAAAATGCTCACTACACCCCTTAATAAATGCCTTGAGGGGTGTAGTTTCCAAAATGGGGTCACTTCTCAGGGGTTTCTTTAGGGTGATTAAGGTCGCATGTAGGGTGTTTTTAAAACAGGGAAACACAGCATAATAATTAGAGAGTTGTCTTGTTATGGTGGCACAAGCTGGGCACCACATATTGGCATATCTATGGAAAAAAATCCCATTTTCACTCTGCAATATCGAGTGCACACTAATTTCTACAAAACACAGGGTTAACATGCTCACTACACCCCTGGGTGAATGCATTGAGGGGTGTAGTTTCCAAAATGTGGTCACTTTGGTCACTTGGTCCCAGAGGCGCCCAGAAACCAATCCAGCAAAATCTGCGCTCCAAAACCCAAATGCCGCTCCTTCAGTTCTGAGCCCTACTGTGTGTCCAAACAGCAGTTTATAACCACATATGGCATATTACAGTACTCTGGAGAAATTGCAATACAAATGTTGGGTTCTTTTGTTCCTTTATTTGTTGAGAAAATGAAACATTTTGAGCTAAAGCTACGTCTTATTGAAGAAAAGGGATTGTTTTTATTTTCACTGCCCAATTCTAATAAATTGGGCAGTGATAAAATGCTCACTACTCCCCTAGATGAATTCCTCAAGGGGTGTAGTTTCCTAAATGGAGTCACATTTTGGGCATTTTCATTGTATTGTCCCCTCAGGGGCTTTGCAAATGTGACATGGCTTCCGCAAACCATTCCTTCTAAATGTGATCTCCAAAAGCCAAATAGTGCTGTTTCCCCTCTAAGCCCTGCCATTTTTCCAAACAGCCGTTTATGACCACATGTGGGGTATTGTTTTACTCGGTGAGAAATTGCTTTACAAATTTTGTGGTGCTTTTTCTCCTTCAGTCCTTGAAATGAGAAAAAAATTAGCTAAACCTACATTTTCTTTGAAAAAAAATGTAGATTTTCATCTTCAGTGCCTAATTGCAATAATTTCTGCAAAAAAACCTATTGGGCCAAAATGCTCTCTATACCAAGAGATTATTTCCTCAATGGGTGTAGTTTCCAAAATGGGGTCACTTGTGGGGCGTTTCCACTGTTTTGTCCCCTCAGGGGCTTTGCAAATGGGACATGGCCTCCGCAAACCATTCCTGTTAAATTTCAGCTCCAAAAGCAAAATAGCGCTCTTTCCCTTCTAAGTCCTGCCGTGCGTCAAACAGCCGGTTATGACCACACACGGGGTATTGTTTTACTCGGGATTAATTGCTTTACAAATTTTGTGGTGCTTTTTCTCCTTTAGTCCTTATGTAAATGAGGAAAAAAAATCGCTAAACCTACATCTTCTTTGGAAAAATGTAGATTTAAATTTTTACGTCCTACTTCCAATAATTTCTGCAAAAAACCTGTGTGGTCAAAATGCTAACTATACCCCTAGATAATTTCCTTGAGGTGTGTAGTTTCCCAAATGTGGCAACTTTTGGGGGATTTCCACGATTTTGGCACCACAAGAGCCCTTTAAACCTGACATGGTGCCTAAGATCTAATATATATTTTGGAAAGTTTGTTTAAAGCCCGATTTTTCATTGGTTTAAAAGCAGTCCATGTGACCGCTGCAGACTGTGATTGGCCTGTGATTGGCCTGTGATTGGCTGCAGCGGTCACATGGGATGAAACGTCATCCCGGGAGGCCAGACTGAAGGAAGAAGCAGGAGTTCTGGGTAAGTTAGCTTTTAATACTTTTAACTCCAGCGGTAGTCACTGTCGTGGGTGCTGAAAGAGTTACTGCCGATCAGTTAACTCTTTCAGCACCCTGGACAGTGACTATCCCCTGACGTAGCCTAGCAACGCTCCCATAATTACGGGAGAGACATAGACTTATAGTCCTCATGCACACTTCCATCACCGTTTTCACGGCCGTTTTTCACGGATCCGTGTGTCCATGATTGGAACCGTGTGCTTCCCGTTTAAACACCGTGTACACTTCCGTGTTTCAGTTTCCGAGAGGAAACTGAAACCCGTTCACACTACACTACCGTTCAAAAGTTTGGGGTCACCCTTATATTTATCAAATGAGTTGCAAAATGACTAGCAAATATAGTCAAGACATTGACAAGGTTAGAAATAATGATTTTTATTTCAAATAATAATTTTCTCCTTCAAACTTTGCTTTCATCAAAGAATGCTTAATTTGCAGCCATTACAGCATTGCAGACCTTTGGCATTCTAGCAGTTAATTTGCTGAGGTAATCGGGAGAAATTTCACCCCATGCTTCCAGAAGCCCCTCCCACAAGTTGGATTGGCTTGATGGGCACTTCTTGCATACCATACGGTCAAGCTGCTCCCACAACAGCTCTATGGGGTTGAGATCTGGTGACTGCGCTGGCCACTCCATTACAGATAGATAGAATACCAGTTGCCTGCTTCTTCCCTAAACAGTTCCTGCATAATTTAGAGGTGTGTTTTGGGTCATTGTCCTGTTGTAGGATGAAATTGAGTCCAATCAAGCTCTGTCCACAGGGTATGGCATGGCATTGCAAAATGGAGTGATAGCCTTCCTTATTCAAATTCCCTTTTACCTTAAACAAATCTCCCACTTTACCAGCACCAAAGCAACCCCAGACCATTACATTACCTCCACCATGCTTGACAGATGGCGTCAGGCACTCTTCCAGCATCTTTTCAGTTGTTCTGCGTCTCACAAATGTTCTTCTGTGTGATCCAAACACCTCAAACTTCGATTCGTCTGTCCATAACACTTTTTTACAATCTTCCTCTGTCCAATGTCTGTGTGCTTTTGCCCATATTAATCTTTTCCTTTTATTAGCCAGTCTCAGATATGGCTTTTTCTTTGCCACTCTGCCCTGAAGGCCAGCATCCCGGAGTCGCCTCTTCACTGTAGACGTTGACACTGGCGTTTTGCGGGTACTATTTAATGAAGTTGCCAGTTGAGGACCCGTGAGGCGTCTATTTCTCAAACTAGAGACTCAAATGTACTTGTCTTGTTGCTCAGTTGTGCAGCGGGGCCTCCCACTTCTCTTTCTACTTTGGTTAGAGCCTGTTTGTGCTGTCCTCTGAAGGGAGTAGTACACACCGTTGTAGGAAATCTTCCGTTTCTTGGCAATTTCTCGCATGGAATAGCCTTCATTTCTAAGAACAAGAATAGAGTGTCGAGTTTCACATGAAAGCTCTCTTTTTCTAGCCATTTTGAGAGTTTAATCGAATCCACAAATGTAATGCTCCAGATTCTCAACTAGCTCAAAGAAAGGTCAGTTTTATAGCTCCTCTAAACAGCAAAACTGTTTACAGCGGTGCTAACATAATTGCACAAGGGTTTTCAAGTGTTTTCTAATCATCCATTAGCCTTCTAACACAGTTAGCAAACACAATGTACCATTAGAACCCTGGAGTGATGGTTGCTGGAAATGGGCCTCTATACACCTATGTAGATATTGCATTAAAAACCAGACATTTGCAGCTAGAATAGTCATTTAGCACATTAACAATGTTTAGAGTGTATTTCTGATTAATTTAATGTTATCTTCATTGAAAAAAAACTGTGCTTTTCTTGCAAAAATAAGGAAATTTCTAAGTGACCCTAAACTTTTGAACGGCAGTGTATGTACACGATATTGTGAGCGCCACACTTGCTATTCCCTGACCAGCGGTACTCACTGTCCAGGGTGCAGAAAGAGTTACTGCCGATCAGTGCCCCTTAACTCTTTTAGCACCCTGGACAGAGAATACTGCTGGACAGGGAATACCATGTGCGGAGCGTACAATATAGATTAATGGTTCATTAAAAAAAAACCTGCAACAAAAAAAAAGTTACTACTTACCCAGAACTCCCTGCTTGCATGCTTCTTCCTCAAGTCCAGCCTCCTGAGATGACGTTTCAGACCATGTGACCGCTGCAGCCAATCACAGGCTGCAGCGGTCAAATGGACTGCCACGTCATCCAGGGAGGTCGGACTGGATGTCAGAAGAGGGACGCGTCACCAAGAAAACGGTCGGTGTACGTATGAACTTATTTTTCTTAATATCGATGCGTTCCAGCACTGATCAGCAGCCTCTTCTCTCTATCAGTGCTTACAGAGAGAAGGGGCTGCCGATTAGTGCAGTGCAGTATCTGTCTGCATGTGTACCTCTGCCCGCCCGGCCATTGGTAGGCAACGGCTCCGTCACACACGGATGGCACATGGAGGCCTTTCGTTTGCCTTCAGCATTTTTGATGGCCCCATTGACATGCATGGGCCTCACGGTCACGGAATCTCGGACCAAAGTAGGACATGCTCTACTTTTGTCGGATCGGAGCAACGGCCCCATTAAAATGAATCGGTCAGGGTGCTAGCCATCTGAAAAACAGCTAGCACCCTGAAGAAAAAGACTGAAGTGGGCATGAAGCCTAATATATATGGGCCTGCCCGCGCCATAATTACGGCCTGAAATAGGACATGTTCTATATTTTTCAACGGCCCGGGCACCTTCCCGTATGCAAATGGGAAGGTACCCGTGGCAATTAGAAGTCTATGGGTTCGTAATTACGGTCTGTAAGTATGGACCGTGATTACAGTCGTTTTTATTTTCGTGTGCATGAGGCCTAAATCCGTAATTAATATATTGCTTCACTTAATTTCTTTTATGCTTCCAATAACATTATTTACACTCTCTAGAAATTAAATTCATATCGAGAGGTAGCAATTAAATTGAACAGCTTTTACCTATAATTGTTGATTTTGGACCATGTTGTCCAAATCGGATTTGCGCTGCCTAAGACACCATGCACACGATCGTATTTTTTCGCTCCGGTAAATACTGACCATAAATACAGGTCCTTTGTCACATGTTGATAACCAGTATTTAACCCGTATTTACGGACCCGTGCCCGTAAATACGGGTCCGTTGTCATTCATGCTCCACCCGTATTTACGGACCCGTAAAAAAAAGAGCGGCTGGAAATGGGTCACATGATCGCTCAGACGCCATTTTCTCTGCTTCTCTTTATTCAAAAATTTAAATCCCCTGACGTCGCCTAGCAATGCTCCCGTAATTACGGGTGCACACACGTAGCCACCCGTAATTACAGGAGCCCTTCTATGGGCCTGCCCGTGCTGTAATTACGGCCTGAAATAGGACATGTTCTATATTTTTCAACGGCCCGGGCACCTACTCGTCCGCAAACGGGAAGGTACCCGTGGGGAATAGAAGTCTATGGGCCCGTAATTACGGCCCGTGGTTGCGGGCGTTTTTACGTTCGTATGCATGAGGCCTAAATCTGTAATGAATATATTGCTTCATTTAATTTATTTTATGCTTCCAAGCAGTTACATTTAAATTGAGAAAAATGCTAATTTTTGCCATTTTTCGCTACATTTTGGTGTTTTTCACAATTAAATACTAAACGTATCGAGCAAATTTTGGCAGTAACATAAAGTCCAATATGTCACAAGAAAACAATCTCAGAATCGCTCAGGTAGGTAAAAGTATTCCGAAGTTATTACCACATAAAATTAAACATGTCAGATTTGAAAAATTAGGCTCTGTCAGGAAGTTCAAAAGTGGCCAAAGAGGGAAGGTGTTAAGGTACACATCCATTATACCTCAGGATACGCATACCCATGTTACTAGCTACCCTATTCAACAAGCGCTATTCCCCAGTGATATATTTTTGTTTTATTGACCAGCGGCAATAGGTGAGTACAAATCATTCTCCAATTGTGGAGGATCCCGTAATACTGAAAATATATTAGTTGAAATTTTCTATTTACAAACTAAAAGTTTTAACCCGTTAGTGACTGGCCCATAGTATTTTTAGGATGGTCACTAACGGGTCTTATTTAGATGCCATAGACTGTCAAATCTCCCTGCTCTCAGCTGCCAGAGGCAGCTGAGGGCTGGGGGCGTCCCTGCTCTGCCGGGTGAGATCGATATAAGTATCGATCTCACCCGTTTAACCCCTCAGATGCGGTGCACAATAGCGTGCACCGCATCTGAGTGGTTTTGGAGAGAGGGAGGGAGCTCCCTATCATCCAACTGACACCCGGCGATAAGATTGCCGAGTATCTGTTTCTCCAATGGCAGCAGGGGGACTAATACAGAAGTATTGCAGTGTATTATAAATGCGATCGGATTATCGCATAGTGAAGTCCCCTAATGGGATTAGTAAAAAAGTGAAAAAAAAGTTGAATAAAAAGTGAAAAAAAAAAGTGAAATAAATAAAATGAAAAACCCACTTTTTCCAAATACAAATTGCTTTATTATTAACAAACAAAATAATGTAAAAAAGTTACACATATTTGGTATCGCCGCGTCCGTAACGACCCCAACTATAAACTTATTACATAATTTAACCTGCACGGTGAACGTCGTAAAAAATAAAATAATAAAACATGAAAAAATATCTGTTTTCTTTGAATCCAGCCTTAAAAAAATTTGATAAAAAGTGATCAAAAAGTCGCATCTACTGCAAAATGGTACCGATAAAAACTAAAAGTCGTCTTGCAAAAAAA
This sequence comes from Rhinoderma darwinii, assembly GCF_050947455.1. NCBI lineage: Eukaryota > Metazoa > Chordata > Amphibia > Anura > Rhinodermatidae > Rhinoderma > Rhinoderma darwinii. The sequence goes on from NC_134687.1 coordinate 144,778,251, forward strand.
AAGCCCTCCTATAATTGCATCGGCGAAAAAATAAAACCGTTACGGCTCTTCAAATATGGAGACACAAAAACAAATAATTTTGAAAAAAAAGTGTTTTCACTATGTAAAAGTAGTAAAACATACAAAAACTATATAAATTTGGTATCGTTGCAATCGCAACATCCCACTGAATAAAGTTTTTGTGTTATTTATACCACACGGTAAACGGCGTAAATTTAAGACGCAAAAAAGTGTGGCGAAATGTCAGATTTTTTTCTATTCCCCACCCAAAAAAAGTTAATAAAAGTTAATCAATAAATTCTATGTACCCCAAAATGGTGCTATTAAAAAATACAACTTACCACGCAAAAAAAAAAGACCTTATACAGCTATGTCGACGCAAAAATAAAAAGTGTATAGCTCTTTGAATGAGACGATGGAAAAACGTAAAAAATGGCTTGGTCATTAATGTCTAAAATAGGCCGGCCATTAAGGGATTAAAGTCCTTGTGCTCTGTCTGAATGGTTCTATATACGCCAAAATGTGCTACTTTAGTGTATACATTGTTCTATACTTTTTCCTTAACTAATATTCCAGATATGTATATAATTATACCATTCAAGGGAGACTACTGAACATGTCTTATGTTTATTCTGCTCAAATAACCACTGTTATTCCAAAGCATATTGTGATTTTTGTGCATTTTGCATTGTATATTTAAATCATAGATTAGCTATCTATAGGACCACAAGTGGCCCACTTATCCTTTCTTTTTACGCAAATATTTTCTTCCTCCGATTATGTTTTGCATGTGATTGTTATAGATATGATAAATGTTTTTCATGTTGTCCTTACATGACCACTCTACATGTGATGAATAATTTTATGTTTAATTTTATGTTTACCTTAATGTACATATTGTTTCTACATTTATCTGCAGAGTTTAACAAAGGCCGGATTGTGACCGAAACGTTACTTATCTCTTTATATTGCCTCATTCGAATAAAATCTATTTTCTGCACATTGACCTAAGGAGTGCTTGAGTTTACCTTCTAAATACAGATGGGGTGGGAAACCCTGTTCATAGCATCCAGGCTACCTGCAGATTGCCACAGATTTGATCTTTATTGAACAACCCTTTCAGTTGCGCACCTGCACTAAAGATGTCCAATCTTAGCTTTTCCTATAATCAGGAAGAAATGCATTCAATCCTATCCCAAGTGAATTTATCAAGCAAATTCCTACAGATTGCACCGTCTGAAGTTAAAAATCGTGACCTGGAAAGGGAATCGAGACGCTCGGTTAATTGGGAGTAACACTGCGCCACAATTGCCGAATACTTGAGAGTTCAACAGATTCCACGTGGATTACATATGTCCACATGCCCCACCATCTTCAGCGAAGACAAAGAATTACGGTGAGCAACTCGAACAGATTCTAAACAAATGTTCTTTTGACTTGATGACTTTAACAGTCTCTCATTTACATAAATCTATCTCCGAGACGAAAGAACACATTAAAACAGCAGAACAACAATTGAAAGAGACCTTAACTCCAGAAGCCTTTACAGAAATCAAGGACCGAATATCATCTCAACTCACTCAGCATTGCAAAGAGGTTGAGAACTCCAAAAGAAAGAAATTCCTCCACGATACCGAAGACTACAAATATAATTGAGTTTACAAATGGAGAAATTCCTACGCTAATCGTTTCAACAGGAATCGTTCATATTCCAGGGAATCCTCCAGATCCGGATCAGTAGCGGAAGGTCCAAAATACAATCCCAGCCATTTTTTAGATTAGCACCCAAGAAAGGGGAGAAGAGGACGAGGAGGGGCAGTCTATGTCACAGGCTCAAGTCATCAAATGGTAATGACGAGATCACAGGTAGGAACAGATCGTTGGTAATTAACATTTCCTCCAAGACTTTGAGCCCTGCACAGACGTCACTCCTTCAGAAGGGTTTGTCATATTGTCCCTGCTACCAATATGACACCTTCGGGATGGACATGGACCTCCAGAAATTTTTCAGGACTGTCAGACTCAAAGTACATTTCCAAGATTCGATATCTAGAGACATCAGGGGTTGTCAGGGCTTTTAACTCATTGGTGGACCTGAAAACACTGAGTCTATACAACAAAAGTACCTTCATTCCACCTAAAAATACCCCGGCTATAGAAACCTTTGTCCAATTAGTCGAGCGGTCCGCGGTAGAGTATAAGGACGAGATCTCTAGAGGTACATATAGATAGACAAATGGATCCAGCAGCACCGGTATAGTGTGGGTGCAAACCCAAAGTGATAGACCAAGATCCCAATTACGTATAGAGCAAAAATTCTAGCTCTAGGGCGCATGCGTGGTTTAATACCGGATATCACTGATGCCCGAGACACAATAGGTCTCACTGCGCATGCGCAGTTGCGCCACACACTCTCTTCAATGGCGGTTCCATGCTGTTGACATTCCATGAGGTGATCTTTGTTTTTAATTAATTCTATCATGTACACTTGTAGTTCACAGCTGTTTGCACTTTTTTCCATTGGATAATATAGGGTAAACATTGTCTTTTGACTATGTACTTTGTGCTATCCATCTTTCTTGTATATGACATGCTTACACGTTTTCTATTGATGTGAGTTGTTTTAAATATTGTCCTTTTATGAATGTATTTATGCTCATTTTGAGCTTATTGGTATGTAATTGTACTATTGATTATCACTATGTTTTAAACGCTTAAATTGACACATGTTAGTTGCTTGAGAAAGGCTCCAGGGGAAGGAGCTGAAACGTTGCCTATGGGACAATAAAAGTACCCTCTTTTTTTCACTTTCACAAACGGAGTGCTGCCTGATTTTTGCTCTAGAGGTACATATAGATACCCCTCCAATACCAATAACCTAGATAGACAGACACTAGACTCCCTGATAGAGGATACAACTATTATTATAAAACCAGCAGATAAGGGGGGTGCCGTGGTCTTTATGGACAGGTCAGATAACATCAGAGAAATGTATCGCCAACTCCAAGATACACTTGTCTATAAGAGGTTGGAACAAGATGCCACATATAAGATCGCCCTAGATATACGTACTATCCTAGCGCTCTACCTCGAGAGTGGCATCATAGACACATCCATTTAGACGTTTCTCACTAATCCACATCAAATTACTCTGGTCTTTTATGTACTACCCAAGGTACATAAAAGACTGGATAACCCACCAGGTAAATCCATAGTGACATCTACTATCTAAATCGACTCGATTCTGTTACACCCTTTCTTACTAGAGAAAGTACTAACACCTCTCATGAAAAGAACTAAATCTTTCCTGCTAGATACTACTGAATTTCTACAAACTGTCAGGATGTTTACTACTCTGCCAGAAGATTGTATACTGGTTACTTGGGATGTGACCAGTCTTTATACCTCCATAAAACATGAGACGGGTATTCTAGTGGTTAAAAACTATTGTCAACCTAAGAAATTGCATTTTACATGGATCTACTTAAACTCGTATTGACATCAAATTTTTTTATGTTCCATGATGACTTTTACCTGCAGAAACAAGGCACTGTGATGGGGTCCAATGTTGCCCCCTCATATGCAAACTGCTATATGGCCGACTTTGAAGAGACATATGTGTATACACTTTTACCCTCTTTTTACCAACCACTCCATTGTCTGCAAGAGATACATTGAAGATATATTTTGCATATGGGGTGGCACATTGGACTCCCTTAACACTTTTTACACTGCATTAGGATTTACATTCAATCAGCTTTCTGGATACTAAAATTCAGAAATCCACGAGAGGTACCCTCTCCTCAGATCTCTTCAGAAAAGAGAAAGATTGAAACAGTCTACTACATTTCACCACCAAAAAAATCACTCCCTCGCTCCCAATTTGATAGAGTAAGAAGAATCGTTGACAGTGCCACCATGCAGAATATCAGACTTGAAGAAATGGCAGGGAAATTCATGGAAAAAGGCTACCCTCAATCTATAATAAAGAATAATCAACAGCCGAGTTCACAGGCAAGACATCCAATAGGCAAGAGAATACTATTCGTCCACACATACCATACAGTAGCCAATAAGGTACAAAATATCATCAGGAGACACTGGAACATACTCGCTAAAGCCTATCCTACGATAGAAGAATTACAAGCACCTATTCTCCCATGTAACCGTAGACCTCAGAACCTCAGGGACAAATTAGTTAAGACTGACGAGGGACCTCAGATGAGGATACTGAGACAACTCTTTTTAAAAACCCCTAAAAAAGGTGCATTCCCGTGTCTACATTGTGCACAATGCTTGAATATCCTCAAAGGCGATAAGATACACCACCCTCACACAGGGAAGACTTTCCCCATTAGGGACAGAAACATGCCATTCCAAATATGTTGTTTACCTCATAAAATGTCCATGTGGCCTTGGATACGTAGTGGAAACTACCCAAACAATTAGTGACCGAATTGGTAAACACAAATCTACCATACATTGCCAAAATCTACTGTTACTCATTCCCTATCATTTCCATCCAGCTAAGCACAGTATCTCGCAACTCAAAATTCAGATCTTTGAACACATACCAAAACTGAGAAAGGGAGGGAATAGGATCCAAATACTAAAAAAGAGAGAAGCCTATTGGATCCATAAATTACAGTGCCTTACACCATGTGGTCTCAATCAACACTATGCTATTTACAGCTTCTTGTGATCCTAAGATTCTAATATCTCTCTATTTTTCTACTCTGGCTCACTAAAATCTACCTGGTCCCTATTGCCGCCTCTCAATGCTACATTGGGTATCCTTTTTGTCATGTCCATGGCCGCGGGCCGTCAGGTTCACTCACCTCCTGACGGCCGCAGCCATGGGTCTGAGAGCGCTGGCCCCAGTCTCCTCCTCAGAGGATGCCAGCACTCACTTCCACTCACCTCGGCTGGGTCCCGTAGGGTGCGCGCGCACGCTCGTGCAAGCTCTTAAAGGGGCAGCACGCGCACAGGACTTTAATTTGAAATCAGCCCATGAGTGCCCTGGACAATAAGAAGGGCCAAGCCCCTTACTTCCATGCCTGAGCGTTGTTTGTCGTATCATAGTTTGTCTAAGCAAATGGTCTCCTAGTGTTTTCCAGTTCCCAGTGTTCCCTGTTCCTGTATCCTGTATCCCGTGCTATCCTGGTCAAGTGCCGTGCTGTGCTGTAGTCGTGCTGTCCACGTCTATCCTACTACTCCACGCCTGACGTCTACCTGCTGCCTAATCCCAGCCGATACTGGTTTACTAATTTCCGAGCAGCCACATGTACCCTATACGAACTATAGACTGTGACCTGCACCCTGTTGGCCAGCTGCCATACCGCCAGGGCAGTATGGCCCAGTGGGTCCACGAATCCTACGTGACACTTTTCTTTGCAATTTTTTTCCTGATACAGAATAGGTTTGTATATAAGTTCCTTTCTCTGCACTCCATATTATTTTCAGGGCTTATCTTTTGCTTCTAAATTCTACAAATCTAAAATTTCACTTAATACCTTTAGTATAATACATTACCTGTTCTACGCTCTCTATGACCAATTTTTCCTTGTACTCGGAAATATATTTAAGTCCACTCCACGTATGCGCTAATACTTAGATCCACTAGCACAACACAGACGCGACTTCGTCTGCGCATGTGCAAACTTCTGGGTGGCGTTTCGTCGACCATAGAGTCTTCACTCTGTAACGTCTATGGCCGGGGGCCGTCGTTCAGACACCCTCTTCCCCTGCCATGGACATCTGTCTTCGCGACGTCAGCTCCCTCCACGGAGACACTGGCACTCACTTCTGGGTCCTCGGACTGTTTTCCGCAGGGCGCGCACGCCCGCACGGTTGCACAGCCTAAAAAGGGCCAGTACGCGTCCAGCTGTCACCCATCAATAATTAGCCCAAATGGCTGCTGGACTATAAAAAGGGGCTCTGCCCACTTCTTCCTTGCCTGAGCGTTGTTGTATACCTAAGTTTGTCTTGCAAATGGTCTCCCAGTGTTTTCCAGTTCCCAGTGTTACCCGTTCCTGCTGCCTGTACCCTGTATCCCGTGCTATCGTATCTACTGAGAAAGTCAAGTCGTGTCTTCCGCTGCATCCACGGTGCCACCTGCTGAGAAAGTCAAGTTGTGTCTTCCGCTGCACCCACGGTGCCACCTGCTGTGAAAGTCAAATCGTGCCTCCGCTGCTGTCTACATTGCCTCAGGTACCCGTTCCGAACTATAGACATTGTTTTGTACCTTGTTGGCCAGCTGCTACCCCTCTACGCGGTACGGCCCAGTGGGTCCACACCCCGCAATGTGACGGTACGCTCAGGCCATGGACCCCGCTGGCCAAATCAAGGGCCTGTCATCCTCCCAAGCCATGCAGGCGGACCTGCAGGATCTGCTAGCATGACAGGATAAACCCTTTGTGACAGTAGACTCCATGGTACAGCAGCTAAGGGCGCTAGCTACTTCCTTCACCGCTCCTATTCAAGCTCTTCCGATCGACCCTCCTGCTACACGTCCTGGCAGTCCCAGCTCAGACCCTCGGTACTCGCTGCCATTGCCACTTCGGTTCCATGGAGACGCAAGTTTGTGCAGGGGGTTTCTGAATCAATGCCAAATCCACTTCACTCTGCACACCCGAGCATTTCCATTTGGACGGAGCCAGAATCGCCTTCATTATATCTCTACTTGCTGGCAAGGCCCTGGCATGGGCGAATCCAATCTGGGAACGACAGGGATCTGAGACCCGAGACTTCATGGGGTTTGTGCGGTTGTTCCGTTCCATATTTGAGGAGCCTGGATGAGTCTCATCGGCAGCCACTGCTATATTTAACCTGCATCAGGATGACGCCTCCGTGGGCGAATACACCATCCAGTTCCGGACTATGGCAGGAGAATTGTCCTGGAACAATGAGGCCTTGGGAGCATCTTTCTGGCATGGCCTATCGCCCGTGATCAAGGACGAACTGGCTGCTCGAGATCTCCCAGCTGCCTTGGACGACCTGATTCTACTGGCTACCCGTGTGGACATAAGGCTCAGGGAGAGATCTCAAGAGATTCTACAGGAGAGAAGGCTTCCTAGACTGGCTCCCAACTTCAAACAACCCCTCTTGCCTTGTTCTTCTGCTGCGCCCGAGGTTCAGATTCAGGTGGATCGGCTTAAACTGTCCGTTCAAGAAAAACAGCACAGGCGCACCTCTGGACTCTGTTTATATTGCGGCCTTGCTGGCCATGTCGTGCGTCTGAGTTCCCAGAGGCCAAAGAAACCCCAATGCCTGGGATTGGTTGGAGAGACAGCCCTGGGTGCTGCGGCGTTTAATAGAGAACTTTCTTCCAAACTGTTTATTCCTGTGACCATCGTCGCTGGCGAGAGACCTTATCCAGTCTCTGCCTACCTGGACTCTGGCTCCGCAGCCAATTTTATCTGCCAATACCTTGTCGATCTTCTTCAATTGCCCACTGTTTTGCTGGAGAGACCGTTGATCGTTGCCTCGGTAGATGGACTGCCTTTGCCTGACCCAGTATTGTCTGTGACCAAGCCATTAAGACTTCAAGTGGGAGCTCTTCATTCTAAGCTCATCTCCCTATATGTCAGGTCCAAGGCCGTGAACCCCGTGCTGCTGCGTTTGCCTTGGCTCCGTCTACATGCCCCAGTCCTGGATTGGAACTCCGGAGAGGTTCTCCAGTGGGGACCCAAGTGTCTCGACCGCTGTTTGGTGCATGTCCATCCATCCCAGCCTTCTCCGCATCAGTCATTGGCAGGGTTGCCTCCTTGTTACTTTGTAGCAAGTACAGCTAAAGTCATAAAAACTACGTACTTCACCTAAACTTGCCATGAAACCGTACGATAATTATCACGGCTCAGCCGCATCGCGGAATGCCACCCTTAGGCCACTCCCACACTTTCTTATTATGGTCTATTTTGCATCACTATTTGTAAGCCAAAACCAAGAATGGAACATAAAGAGAGCAAAAGTTAAATTAATAGATTTATACCTCTTCCTTATTTTGGAACCACTCCTGTTTTTGGCTTATGAATACGACCAAAATATGCAAGTGTGAAATGGACTGAATCATAGTTGAATCATTACTGGGGATAAATTTTATTTAACACAATAAAACAAATTTACTATTATTTAGTAAGCACCTATACTCTTTTATTTTATCCCAATCTCTACAGCCGCTATGCACATAATGCATGCAAATATGAAAAAAATTTCAATGTCACTATATTTTATTTATTATTTATTTTAACAAAACTTATTATAACATAGAGAAGTTAAAGGAGTTGTCTACTACCGGACAACTGATCACCTATCCACTGGATAGGTGATCAGTATATGATCGGTGGGGGTCCGATACCTGGACCCTGCACCGACCAGCTGTTTCGGCTGCCTCCGGGCCTGCAGGCAGCTGGAACAGCTGATCGGTGCGGGGTCCAGGTGTCGGACCCGCACCGATGATATACTGATGACCTATTCGGTGGATAGATCATTAGTTGTCCGGTAGTGGACAAGCCCTTTAATAATGTACTTCATGTGAACCATTTAAAGTATACCTCCAATTATACCAAAACGTTTCTCTGTTCAACAGAGCAGTTGATTATTAACAACTTTTCCTAAGACCTACTGTACATTTACCAAAATCTTATATTTTCTTAGGCTGGATTCATCGTCTATGTGTTGCAGTTTTTTTAACCAAAGACAGAAGTGGTTTAATAAAAAATAAAATAAAAAAGGGAATAGAAAGGAAAAACTTATATTTCTCCTTCCTCCTGAAACCACTTCTTGCTTTGGTTAAACAATCTGCTCAAAATCTGCAACAAATCTGCAACAAATAGGCAATATGTGAATCCAGCCTTACTCTAGTGCATGAAGACCCGCTTTGTATATCACAGTCTACATGTAGAACACATAGTATCCATGTAGCTTTATAGAATTAGTATCCAGAGCTGTGAGTCATTGGAGAAGAATTCTACATTGGTTGAGCTCTCCCGATCTCTCCCGATCTCATTCTCTATTATTAGATGATTTATATAATGATTATCGTTGGGATATAGTTCCATTTTCATTGGTGGCGTGAGTGGTTATAATTTTACCATGATTAGAGACTGCACTGTCTTTCGACTATGTTGCTGTTAGGAAACGTCTGTTCCTTTAACCCCTTAATGACCAGCCTATTTTAAACCTTAATGACCAAGCTATTTTTTACGTTTTTCCATCGTCGCATTCCAAGAGCTATAACTTTTTTATTTTTGCGTCGACATAGCTGTATAATGTCTTATTTTCTGCAGGACAAGTTGTATTTCTTAATAGCACCATTTTGGGGTACATATAACTTATTGATTAACTTTTATTATCTTTTTTTGTGGGGAATAGAAAAAAAACTGAAATTTTGCCACCCTTTTTAGCTTACTGAATCTACGCCGTTTACCGTGTGGTATAACTAACACAATAACTTTATTCAGCGGGTTGTTATGATTGCAAGGATACCAAACTTGTATTGATTTTTTATGTTTTACTACTTTTACAAAAAAAATTTTATGGCAGGATTGAAAGAAAAGAGCAATGTTTGCATTATTTTTTATTTTATTTTTTACGGTGTTCACCGTGCAGATTAAATAATATAATAGCTTTATAGTTGGGGTCATTACGGACGCTGTTATACCAAATATGTGTAACTTTTTTACTTTAATTAGTTTTTTTTAATAATAAAGCATTTTGTAAGGGGAAAAAGTAGGTTTTAATTTTTTTTTTACAAATTTTTTTTATTAACTTTATTAAACTTTATTTTTTTACTTTTTTTACTAGTCCCACTAGGGGACTTTACTATGAAATCATCAGATTATACTTTTGTATTGCAGTGTATTACTTTTGTATTGTAGTGTTGAGCCTATCCCACTTCTCTGTCTTTCTTCCTGTCAGGTGTAAGGCTGGAGTATTTATACCAGGATTCCTCCCCTTTTTCTTTGCTTGTGAATTCTCCTGTCTGCATGTGATTTGATCAAGTTGCTGACTATACCCTGTACCTTTGACATTCTTGGACTTCTTGGAACTGGACATCGGCTTGTCTCTGGATTACCCCTTGTTTGCTGATTTAGATTTTCTGCTCCTGGCTGGTTCTGACCTCTGCTATTCCTGACATTCACTTGCTTATTGATTTAGACTTTCTGTTTACCCTCTGGCTGTCTTGTTATCTGCTCTGGTATTGCCTGCATTTCACCTCTTATCCAACACTGAACTCTGTTAAACCTGGTTGTTTGCTGCAAAGTCCAACCTGCCTTGCGGCAGGCTCTGGCGGGCACCATAGTGCCTTAGATTCTGTTGATCAGAGTTTTGATGGATTTGGGGTTGCAGATTTATTTTTACGCTCACTACCAACAGTCTCTAGAAGCCTTTAAGGAATCACTCACCTAGCAATTCCATAAACTTCCACCCTGGGAATTGCTCAACTAGCAATTCCATAACAGTTGCTATGCAGAAGACTTTGCAGAGCAACACTGGGGAAAGACAGGAGCCATCACTTTTCCTTTCTGATTGGTTCACAAGAAGACACACTTGATAGCATGGGATTGAAGGTAACCGCACAGGTACACGTCACACACAGGAAAAACCCGCCCAATACCAAAGGCATTATGAAAATTTTTTACATGAATGGATGGAACGACATAAAGGGATGGATCTCACCTAGGAATACATCAATTAGGACATCGTTTTATTTGCTTTTTCAATATAATTTCAGCTGGATAATACTTTTCGGGAGGAAGCTGTAACTGAAGGTACATTTTAGTGATACACAATTCTTCTACTAAAAGGCATGTGATTTACTACCATTTAAACTACCAAACTTTTAATCTAAATAACTACAATAGCTTAAGAATGCAGATTATATACTGTATCCATGCAGAAGGCAAAAATAGATTTCCACCATGTCTTCTATATCAAAGGATAAAAATAAATTTGTCGCATATTGAATAGACTGACAAAACATTCAATCACACAGAAAGCTGTTTTCGAATTTCCATAAAACAAAGACGACCCAATTTACATGATAAATTGCTTCAAGACAAAAAATCCTAGCTGACTATCCAAATGTTTGCATCACTTATCACTGATTCGTCCTTCAGTACTAAGTGAAATAAAACTAAGGACTTATAGCTAATTGTGCCAGGAAAACACAGCTAATTTGTCCATGCTGCCAAAAAATATAAATGGATAGTGAGTCATTAGATGTGAGCGTAAATCAGACTAAATGTTATAACATAGTTTAATTAATTAATTTATTGCCATTCAGTAAGTTGAAGACAGATATTTTATCCGAAAAATTGTACATTGAAAGATAATAATTTACTATTCAGCAATGTTTTTGAGAAATGTGTAAAAATATTATAAAATTTAAAAATCAATGTTTTTTTTAAATATATAATATAGCAAGTTTAAAATAATAATAATAATAATAATAATCATAATAATGTCAATATTGAAGTACATGAGAAACCTGTCGAGTGTCATAAATAAAATGTAGCAAAACGAATGATGCTCCCATAAATACTACTATATATAAGAAGTTCATTATACTGATAGCCAAATTAAAAATTCATTTTTGGTAGGGAGAAGAATTATATAAAAAAAATAAAAATAAAAAATAAAAAATGCATAGTGATGGTTTATTAAGATGCATCCACTGTTTACACAAGTAGAACCTGGAAGTGTTAAACTTTGAGGTTAATCCCTTCCAGCTCCATGATGTACCTTTACACTATGGGTGGGGGGGGGGGCTTTCGTGCTTACTTTTACAGCAAAGTGATGGCACGAGATGGCACAGGAGCTGAGACTGCACCATCAGCAACCGGTGTCAGCTGTAACATACAGCTGACACCTTACTGCAACTGCAGGGATCAGAGCTGGCTTCGATCCTCGACGTTTAACCCCTTAGATGCTGCATTTAATAGCGATGGCAGCATTTAAGTAGTTAGAGAGAGCAAGGGGCTCCATCTGTCACCCATAGTCCCCCTCCGTGCTCGCAGAGTTCCAATTGGTTGCTATGGCAGCCAGGGGCCTAACAATGGACCCCAGGTTAATATTTAACTACAGAAAATATCCATCAATATTCGGGTATGTTTACACGGCAAACTAAAAATGGCTGTAAAATACAAAGCTGTTTTCAAGGGAAAACAGCCCCTGATTTTCAGACGTTTTTAAAGCATCAAGCATTTTTTTATGCATTTTTTATGGACGTTTTTGGAGCTGTTTTTCTATTGAGACAATGAAAAATGGCTCCAAAAAGTGTTGCAATGTATTATATGAGCAATCAGCCAATCGCATAGTCTAGTCTTCTCGAGGGACTGAATTTTTTTTTTTTCAAAAGTGAAATAATATGTTTACAAATATAAAACAAAAAAATAAACACAAAAAACTTTTTCCAATTAAAAAACCTTATTATGTAAAAAAATGTAAAGATAAAATATACCTAATTGTTATTGAAACGTTTATAACCATTCAAACTATGAGATTAGCATATTATTTAGCCCACATGGTAACTGCTGCAAAAAGAAAAAGCAGAAAACCAAAACAATGACAGAATTGCTGTTTTTTTCTTTTTTCTCGTCTTTTAAAAATGGAATAAAAAAAGCATTCAAAATGTTATATGAGCCCCAAAATGGTACCAATGAAAACGTCAACTCAAAAAGCAAGCAAGCCTTCAAACAGCCCCATCGACAGAAAATAAAAAAGTTATGGCTGTAATAAAACATAAAAAAACAATAGAATTTGGGTATTGCCGTTAAGGTACAGACCCGCAAAACAAAATTAACCTGTCATTTATACTGCACAGTGTTTGCCGTAAAAAATGAAACTCAAATAGCAATGGTAAATATGCTATTTTTTCCACCCCCCCCACAAAAAATGTATAAAGTTTTTTTAATAAATTATTTGTACCCCAAAAAGGTGACATTAAAAAATACAAATTGTCCTACAAAAAAACAAGTCCAGTTTTTATTTATTTTATTTATTTGTAGAATAGGGAGGCCATTACAAAGCTTGGGCACACGCAAAACAGCCTTAGGCTTGTGCTCCACATCTATATTGTCGTACTTTGCCGAATAAAAGAAAACAGTTTTCACTTGGTGAGTGCTGTGGAATTCTTCCTCTCTTTTTTTATGAATATGAGTAAACATGGCGTTAGTCATGTGACTCTCTCCCCCACACACACACATACACATCATGTGCCCCCTAGAATTTAGTTAGCAACAGGGTAACATGACATATATGTATTGTGGTGTTCCCTATAAAGTATGCTTGTTCTAGCCTGTGTGCCTATATCTACCCCCCTCCCTCTCTCACACTGACATGACTATGCAAGATTTGAGTTCCGTAAGGATGTGCTGTAGAGACATTTCCTCTAGGACATATTACATGTTGTGTGTAAATAATACTGGCAACAGATACCTGAACTAACCATGTATACCTTTCAAGCGTTCAGGAGTGGTTAACAAGAAACAGAGAACAGAGGAGAGCAAAGAATACATGACTGCAGAATCAGATTATACAGCATTCATTCTATTGTTTTAAATCATGGAGCAGCAGTTACATCATTTTGGTGCACATAGTTCTGCAGAGGGCCTGTATACACAAAAGAGTAGGGTTTTTTTTTGTCAAAACAATTTTTTTTTTTAACTTTTATTCAAAATGCATTTACACATAAACTTTCAGTCTTTCCAGTGTAAAGCTTGAGAGTATTTTGTGTGGGCTTAGATAGTTACATATTTAGTACGGTTGAAAAAAGACACATGTCCATCAAGTTCAACCAAGGGATGGGAAAAAGGGAAGGGATGAAATAAAACTCTACACATTGACATGGGGGCTGACATTTTTTTGTTCTAGGAAATCATCTAAGCCTTTTTAAAAAGTAATCTACTGTTGTTGCTGTGACCAGCTCCTGCGGTAGACTATTCCATAGAGTCACAGTTCTCACAGTAAGTGTAATGGCGGGGTAAGGAAACCGACAGGTGAGCCCTAATCTACCCGCCACTCAGTCCCTGCCTACTTGCACGACCCGTCCTAGGCGACGGCGTACAACTGGGCGACGGTCCCTACGCTCAATATGTGCACGAGAGACAAACAGACAAGGGTACAGAGAAGCTAAGGGAAATGGGGCAGTTGCCCACGGCAACGCCGTGAGCAACAGGAGTAGTGAACGAGCCGAGTCAAACCAGGAGTGTACGAGGTACCAAACGCAGAGCAGGAGCGTAGTCAGTAAAGCCAGGCTCAAAATGAAGCTTTGGTCAATAGTAATAGCTGGAACAGCAGAGCCAGGAAACAAGAGAGAATCACAGGCAAAGACAAGAAGCAAATGAAGGTATACATAGACTGAGGGCGGGAGCTAGAACCGTCTGGCCAGGCTGTGATAGGTTCTCCCACTCCTCAGCCTACCAGCGTGAGTGGTAGCAGATCGAGTCACTCTATCAGACCTAGGAGCAGATGCAGACTGATTAACCATGGGCGTCGACACAGAAGCTGTGTAAGGCAGATCCTTTACAGTAAGGCCGGATTCACATGAGCATGTTCGGTCCACAATATACGGTCCGTATGTCGGCAGTATTTCCCGGACCGAACACACTGCAGCGGGCTGAGCTCTTATCGTCACAGTTATTTATGATGCTAGGAGTCCCTGCCTTGCTGCGGGAAAACTGTCACGTACTGAAAACATGATTTCAGAAGACATCATGAGAGCAAATACAGAGGGTTCACCACAAGGTGCAAACTATAAATCAGCATCAAAAATAGAAAGGCCAGATTAGACTTTGCCAAACAACATGTAAAAAAGCCAGCCCAGTTCTGGAGCAGCATTCTCTGGGCAGATGAAGCTAAGATCAACCTGTACCAGAATGATGGGAGGAAGAAAGTATGGAGAAGGCTTGGAACGGCTCATGATCCAAAGCCCACCACATCCTCTGTAAAACATGGTGGAGGCAGTGTGATGACATAGGCATTCATAGCTGCCAAAGGCACTGGGTCACTAGTGTTTATTGACGATGTGACTGAAGACAGAAGCAGCCGGATGAATTCTGAAGTATTCAGGGATATACTTTCTGCTCAGATTCATCCAAATGCAGCAAGGTTGATTGGATGTCGCTTCACAGTACAGATAGACAATGACCCAAAACATACTGCGAAAGCCACCCAGGAGTTTTTTAAGGCAAAGAATTGAAATATTCTACAATGGCCAAGACAATCACCAGATTTCAAACAGATCGAGCTGCATTTCACTTTTTTTTAAAAAAAACTTAAGGCAGAAAGACCCACAAACAAGCAACAACTGAAGACAGCTGCAGTAAAGGCCTGGCAAAGCATCACAAAGGAGGAAACCCAGCGTTTAGTGATGTCTATGGGTTCCAGACTTCAGGCAGAATATTTTTGTTCAACCCCTTGAATTAAACCTGAAAGTCTACACTTCAATTGTATCTCCGTTGTTTCATTTCAAATCCAATGCCATGGCATGCAGAGCCCAAATCATGAAGATTGTGTCACTGTCCAAATATTTCTGGACCTAACTGTAATTAGGTGTCATCTGCAAAAATATAAATAGTGCTATTAACCCCTTCCTGACATCCGCCGTATATATACGGCGCTGTAAGGAATGTGTTTCCGCAAACCGCAGTACAGTTACGTCGCAGTGATGGTGCGGGCTCAGAAGCAGAGTCGGCACCATCACCGCGGGATGACAGCTGTATTATACAGTTGGCACCCTCCTGTAACTGCCAGGACCAGAGCTATTCTCCGATCCAGCTGATTGAACCCTCAGATGATGCGCTCAATAGAGCGTAGCGTCTGATGGGCTTTAACTCGACCGGCAACCCAGCGATGCAATCGCTGGGTTGCTATGGAAATCAGAGGCCAAATAATGGCGTCCAAGTCTGCTTTGTACGGGAGCCGAGTCCTCATAGGCGAGTCCTCATAGGCTTGCTGTCAGTGAATAACTGACTGCGTTAATACACTGCACTACGTATGTAGTGCAGTGTATTAGAGTAGCGATCAGGGCATCAGGCCCTCAAGTGCCCTAGTGGGACAAGTCAAAAAAGTTAAAAAAATGTAATAAAAATTTCGTAAAACAATAAAGTTTCAAGAAAAAAAAAAAGCTAAACTACCATTTTCCCATAGTAAGTCTTTTATTATAGGAAAAAACGTAAAAAAATTAAAAAAACTATACATAATTGGTATCGCCGGGTCCGTAACGACCCAAAGTATGCCGTAAAAAAAACATGAAAAACAACGCCAGAATCGTTGTTTTTAGGTCACATCTCCTCCCAAAAAATGCTATAAAAATTATCAAAAAGTCACATTTACTCCAAAATAGTACCAATAAAAACGACAATCCGTCCCACAAAAAATAATCCCTGACACAGCTTTGTCCACACAAAAAAAAAAAAAGTTATGGGTCTTAGAATATGGCGACACAGAAAACAAATGATTTTATAAAAAAAAGTGATTTTATTGTGCAAAAGCTGCAATACATAAAAAAACTATATAAATTTGGTATCGCCGTAATCGTATCGACCCGCAGAATAAAGTTAACATGTAATTTATGGCGCACTGTGGATGCCGAAAAAAAAAAAAAAACTATTCCAGAATTGCTTGTTTTTGGTAATTTCCTTTACCAAAAAAAGAAATAAAAAGTGATCAGAAAGTCGTATGTGTTCCAAAATAGTACCAATAAAATCTACAGCCCGTCTCGCAAAAAAACAAGCCCACACACCGCTCAATCAACTGAAAAATAAAAAAAGTTATGACACTAGTAATGCGGTGATGAAACATCTCAATGCGCAGGCCGGAGGGGAACATTCCTTCAGTTTCAGGGCCCTAGTATTTAGGAACAAGGAAAGGGAAGGGACATAGCACATCCGCTAGAAGTGAGGGTGCCCGTATTATACCAGCGCAAAACTTTCCCAGCAAAATTTCCCAAACTACGAAGGAGAAAAAGTCCCCAAAATGTGCCGAGTGTTACAAAAGGGGAGTGAGAAAGAAAACCATTTATTAGTGTGACACCGACCTGCGCATAACGGCTTGCTTCACAGCGTAACACACATCTATGTATAATTGTATTATTTACACCATTATTAGAGCCTCTTATTATGCCCTGATGTACTCCGCATGGATTACATATGCCACCACATTATAAACTGAAATACCAGCAAAACCCAAACAAAACTACCAAGCAAAACCCATGCTCAAAATAGCGGTCTTTCCCTTCTTAGCCCTACAGTGTGCCCAAACAGCAATTTATGTCCACAAGTAAGGCATTACCATACCCGGGAGAAGCCGCACAACAATTTATGGGGTAAGATTCTCCAGGGGCACAACATATCGTTCGGTGAATAGGCAGATCAGTGGAAAAATTGCAATTTTCACTTTGCACCATCCACTGCGTATTAATTTCTGAAAAACACCTGTGAAGTCTAAATTCTCACTACACCCCTTGATAAATGCCTTTAGTGGTGTAGTTTCTAAAACGGGGTCACTATTGTTTGGTACATCAGGGGTTTTGCAAATGCAACATGGCGTCCGCAAACCATTCCAGCAAAATCTACGCTCCAAAAGATAAATACCGCTCCTTTTATTCTGAATGCTCCCATATGTGCAAACAGCCGATTATAACCACATATGGGAAGTTACCGTACTCGGGAGAAATTGCTTTAAAAATGTTGGGGTGCTTTTTCTTATCTTTTCCTTGTAAAAATGAAAAATGTTGATCTAAAACTACAACTTATTGGAAAAATAAATATATTTCATTTTCAATGCTTAATTCTAATTAAATCAGCAAAAAACTTTTGGGATCAAAATTTTCACTATACCCCTAGATGATTCCTCAGGGGGTGCAGTTTCCCAAATTGAGTCACTTTTGGGGTGTTTCCACTGTACCAGTACTACAGGGGCTCAGCAAATGTGACATGACGCCCAGAAACCATTCCAAAATCCAAATGGTGCTCCTTCCATTCTGAGCCCTTCCGTGTGTCCAAACAGCCGTTTATTACCACATGTGGGGTATTGTTTTACTCGGGCGAAATTTCTTTACAAATTTTATGGTGCTTTTTCTACTTTAGTCCTTGTGGAAATGAAAAACAATTAGCTAATCCTACATTTTATTTGAAAAAAAATTACATTTTCATTTTCATGGCCTAGTTCCAAAAATTTTTGCAAAAAAACTGGCAGGTCAAAATGCTTGCTACACCCCTAAATAAATTCCTTGAGGGGTGTAGTTTCCCAAATGGGGTCACTTTTGGGGTGTTTCCACTGTTTTAGTACCACAAGACCTCTTCAAAACTGACATGGTGCCTAAAATATATTCTAATAAAAAGGAGGCTACTTTGCTTCGGAGGCCGGTGCTTCAGTCTAGTAGCACACTAGAGCCACATGTGCGATATTTCCTAAAACTGCAGAACCTGGGCAATACATTTTGAGTTGCATTTCTCTGGTAAAACCTTCTGTGGTACAAAAAAAATGGATTCAAAATGAATTTCACCTCTACTTTGCCTTAATTTCTGCAAAATGTTTAAAGGGTTAAGAAACTTTCTAAATGCTGTTTTGAATACTTTGAGGGGTGCAGTTTTTAAAATGGGGTGACTTATTGGGGGTTTCTAATATCTAAGGACCTCAAAGCCGCTTCGGAACTGAACTGGCCCCTGTAAAAATAGCCTTTTGAAATTTTCTTGAAAATGTGAGAAATTGCTGCTAAAGTTCTAAGCCTTGTACCGTCCTAGAAAAATTAAAGGATGTTCAAAAAACTATGCCAAACTAAAGTAGACATATGGGGGATGTTAATTAGCAACTATTTTGTGTGGTATAACTGCCTGTCTTACAAGCAGATACATTTAAATTGAGAAAAATGCTAATTTTTGCAATTTTTCGTTACATTTTGGTGTTTTTCACAATTAAATACTGAATGTATCGGGCAAATTTTGCCAGTATCATAAAGTCCAATGTGTCACGAGAAAACAGTCTCCAAATCGCTTGGATAGGTACAAGCATTCCGGAGTTATTACCACATAAAGTAAAACATGTCAGATTTTCAAAATGAGGCTCTGTCAGGAAGGTCAAAAGTGGCCAAAGAGGGAAAGGGTTAATCCGATCCTCTATATTATTAATAAATAAGTTGAATAATAGTAAAAAATATTTAAACAGCGGCCCCTCTGAATATTATGAAGAGGGGGACAGAAATAACTGAACTAAGTTCCTTAACCCCTTCCTGACATTTGATGTATCCATACGCCAAAGTCGGGTAGGGGGAAGTATGGAACGGGCTAACAAAGGGAACCCGCTCCATACGATGCTGGTGTCGGCTGTATGTTACAGCCGACACTTGAGAGTACTGAGCGGCATCACGCTCGAGCGCGATCCCCCTAGTTTAACTCGTTAAATACCACGGTAAATAGCGACCGCAGCATTTAAATCGTTAGAAAGACGGGGGCGACCCCCTCTAACAGATCATCACAATTGTGGGGGGAGGTGATGGCTGCCTCAAGCAGGGCTTAATAGAAGCCTATCAGAATCACGATACACTGCAATACATTAGTATTGCAGTATATCGTGCAAGCAATCTGACGATCGCTGGTTGAAGTCCCCTAGGTGGACTAATAAAAAAGTAAAAATTTGTAAAATAAAGGCTTTTTTTATGTAAAAAAAAAAATATTTCAATTAAAAGTTAAAAAAAACCTCTTTTCACATTTCCCCCCTAGAGCATAGTAAAAATAATAAATAAATAAACATAATTGGTATCGCCGCATCCATAAAAGTCTGAACTATTACAATATATCATTATTTAACCTGCACAGTGAACGCCGTAAAAAAAAAAATGTAAACACCAGAATCTCTATTTTTTGGTCACCTCATCGCCCACAAAAAAATGAAATAAAAAGTGATCAAAATGTCGCATGTACCCCAAACTGGTATTAAAAACTACAGCTTATCCCACAAAAAAAAAGCCCTCATACCACTTAATCGACGGAAAAATAAAAAAGTTATGGCTCTCGGAATTTGGCGAACATAATACATTTTATTTTTTTACACTTAGATTTTTACTTGTAAAAGTAGTAAAATATAAAAAAAACTATATATTTGGTACTGACATAATCGTTTTGACCCACAGAATAAAGTTAACATGTTTTTTTAATTGCACAGTGAATTCCGTAAAAACAACGCGCAAAAAAGAATGGAGGAATTGCTGTTTTTTTCATTTTCTACCCCACAAATATTTTTTTTTTTCTCGTTTCCTAGTACATTGTATGGCACAATAAATGGTGCTATGAAAAACTACAACTCATCCCACAAAAATCAAGCCCTCATAGGACTATATCGACGGAAAATAAAAAAAGTTATGGCTTTTGGAATGTAGGGAGGAAAAAAACGAAAATGAAAATCTGAAAAAGGGCTGCGGCAGGGTTAAGAAATCTTGGATGTAACCCATCTGGTCCCGGGGCCTCGTGCACATTTATTTTATTTTATTTAATTTAGCTTGGACCATATCTACATCCATCCAATTCAGTATATCAACTGATATATTAACAGCACTGGCACCGGCTTTATCAGCCGCTCTTTCTTCTATTGTATATACAGAGCTAAAAAAAACATTTAGTAACTCTGCCTTCTCTTCATCCCCTGTGACCAACTCCCCATTACCACAATCTAGGGTTCCCACATGTTCAGACCTTGGCTTTTTTGCATTTATATACTTGAAGAATTTTTGGGGATTTGTTTTACTATTCTTGGCCACCTGCCTTTCATTTTGTATTTTTGCTGATTTTATTTCTTTTTTACAGATTTTATTAAGCTCTTAATAATTTACAAAGGCTACAGCTGTACACTCAGATTTGCATTTTTCAAATGCCCTTTTTTGTCATATATTGTCATTTTACAGAAGGTGTAAGCCATGTGGGGTTTAATTTTAGTCATTTATACTTGTTAACTATAGGAATAAATCTTTCACTATAATTATACAAAGTGAATTTGAAAATCTCCCATTTATCATTTGTACCATTACTTGACATTAGTTCTTCCCAGTCTATATCCTGAATTGCAGCCCTCATCCTGGGGAAATTGGCCTTCTTAAAATTAAGTGTTATTGCTCTCCCAGCCTGTGTTTGTTTTTTACAGTATAGGTAAAATGTAACTATATTGTGATCACTGTTACCGAGGTTTTCACGACCATTGACATTCCCATCAAGCTCTGCATTATTAGAAATGACCAGATCCAACAGAGCTTCACCTCTAGTCGAGTCTTCCACAAACTGGGCCTTAAAATTTTCCTGCAACAGGTCGAGGAAATTTCTCCCCTACGCAGTTGTAGCAGAACCATGACACCAATTAAAATCTGGGTAATTAAAATCTCCCATTATCACTACAGTGCCCCCCTGTGCTACCCACTCCATCTGTTTATATAGCTGACCTTCTATAGATTACACCAAAAATATTTTTTCAGTGTTTACTTCCCTTTGTAGATCCACCCACAAGGTTTCAACCTCCTCACAATCTTCACCTACTATTGCCTCGTTTACACTCGCCTTCATATCACTTCTCACATACAGACATACACCACTGTCTTTCCTATTTGCTCTGTCTTTTTGAAATAGTGTAAAACTCTGTAGATTTACAGCCCAGTCATGAGAAGAGTCTAGCCATCTTTCAGCAACACCTACTGTATCTATATGTTCCGCTAGTACCATGGCCTCTAGCTCCCCTATTTTGCTTGCTGGACTTCTGGCATTTGTGAACATACACTTTAACTTACATTTCAAATTGTCACGTTTGGTATCAGAAATGCGATTATTACACATTATTTGGGCATTTTTATTTTCATTGCTGTTTTGTAACAAAAGGATCTCCTTATCCTGTCGCCTAATCCTCTCCCTACAGTCTATTTCTCTACCCACCAATATAGTCTGACCCCTCTCTAACATAACTACCCCTTTATTTTCTACATTGGCCTCCCTCCTCAGCCCTAGTTTAAATACTCTGCCACCCCAGCTAGAATTCTCTCCCCCAGCACAGCGGACCCCTTCTATTTACGTGCAAATCATCTGCAGAATACAGTTTGTGCCCCAATGAATTGTCAGCTCAGGGCTCTAGGAACCCAAAGCCTTCTCCTCTACACCAAGACTTCAGCCATGCATTTACACCTCCATCTGTATAATAGGAGCCTATGGGTTCATTTGGCTTATATGCCTGGAGTTTTCCCGATGCATATGTCAAAAGTACAGGTTAAACAGTGTGAAATGGGTCTTACTACCACAATACTTGGACCTTCCGTGGTTCAGCTCACCTTAAACTTAGATAACTATATATTCCTATGGAGCTCTAAATTAATTTCAGTTGAACCACCAGAAGGCCGGGTGTTGCAGTATTAATGCAAACAGTAGTGTTGTGGACACTAAAATGCGCCCATAAAATGGCCGTGTGAAATTGACCTGTTTGATAAAACAAGTAAAAATAGTAAGGACAAAAACCAGTGTGTATGTAATCTTTGTTGTGCGAAATAACAAATCCAGCTGTACTACATCTGAAGAAAAACTTTGCCGCGTCTTCAGCCATGGTTCCTAAGATGGAATAAAGTTAGAAACCTAATAAATAAATGGGGTACTTCATAAGTGCACTAATCAGAATAAGACCAGCATGTAACATCAAGGAACATACTTTCTCACCATCCTTCTACTACTACCATCTGATCTGATCATCCTTTCTCTCATCCAGAGGTATGTTTTACCCTTGTCTCCTCTACAAGCCAAATAATACGTCAAGCACCACACCGTTGATTCATCTATCACTCTTTTCTATCTTTACCTGGTATGTCATAAGTGAGGGTCAGTATAACAGTATTTCCCATTTTTTTCCTAAAGTAATGTTAAAAATATAAATAAAAGTTCACATACAGTAACTGGTATCGCCGCAGCTGTAAAAGTCCAAACTATTACAATATAATGTTATTTGGCCCGTTCGGTCAACGCCGTAACAAAACAAAACCAAAAAACGCCCAAATTAAGGAAATAAGGTTTTTAGGTCACTTTATCTCTCCAAACTAATGAAATAAAAAGTAATCAAAAAGTCACATGTGGGGGCGTGGCTAGGCGCACTGGAGAGCAGACGCACCTAAAGAGAGCTCCAGGCCAGGTCCGTGAATAACGGGAGATTACACCGCTGAAATGGGGAAAGCTAAGACCCGTAGCTCCCTCAAATGCCCCCAGACACCGGGCACTTCGGACGTACCCATCCGCAACTTTTTTCAGCCGCTCCAGGAGCTGGCAGATCCGGACAAAGAGGGCGCCGGATTAGTAGGCCTGCAGGCGCCATCTTGCCCGGACCATGAGACAGAGGCGGAGGCGCCTCATCCAGATATGGAGCCAAGCCTGGGGACAATGTCGGTGGAGGGTGAGTCGGACCAGGGCTCCTGCCCCGACGATCAGCCCTCAGATAAGGGGGAAGGAGAACGGAATCAACGCCATCACCAGCCCACAGGACAGCGAGACTGGGCGTCGGCGGTTACAGCGCCCCAGCCGCAGGACCATGTGGCAACCTCCCCTGCACCTCACCTGGTACAGCATACATCGCCTTCTCCCCCTGTTAGTCCAGCGAACTCCCCAATAAGCCCAGGAGATGCCGACAGAATCCTGAGCCCACCGGCGAAGAAAACGCTGTATGTGCCTAAACCAAGCCCCTTACCAGGCATTAGTAGAGAGAGGGGCTTTTCATGTGTGAGGGCAGACCCCTTACCTGTCAGGGAGCCGGGTGGCGATCACCGTATTCACTGGCCACCTGAAACGGCCGTGGGAGCGCGATCCATGCAGGGGCTGCCCCATCCTGATGAAGCAGCGCTTACCCTGAGGGGACACCCGGAGCTACAAGCACTACTTGCCCTCCTACCCACAAAGAACGACATGTCTCTATTAGCTGCAGACCTTAAAGCAACTTGGCGTCAAGATCTTCAAAGAGTACAATTTGAGGTCACGGCGCTACATGCCCGAGTAGACGACTTGGAGGAGTTTAAAAGCCATATCTCGCAATCCGTACAGGAGTTGGAAATGGTCACTGAGACTCAAGCGGCACAACAACGATTTCTGGCGTCACAACAAGACGATCTGGAGAATAGAAATCGAAGGAATAACATACGAGTGCGCGGCCTCCCAGAAGCGACATGCACAGCTGACCTCCTTCCCACCCTTAGAGGAATCTTCAATGGCCTCATGAAAAAACCTGTGGAGTCCCACATCGAAATTGATCGAGCCCATCGAGTGCTCAGAGCCCGCAGCAATGATCCCAGTAGACCCCGGGACGTAATTTGCCGTATCCATTACTTCGCAGTCAAAGAGGAAATTATGCAGCAAGCAAGAGCTCTTACGACCATTGATTTCGATGGAGCAACGATCTCACTGTTTCCAGATCTCTCGTGGCGAACCCTGCGACAAATAGCAATGTTGAAACCATTATTATCGGTTCTCCAGTACTGGAACATTCCTTATAGATGGGGATTTCCTTTTGCTCTCCATGTAAAATGGGGAAACACGATGGCAAGCCTTGCGGTACCGGAAGAGCTTCCTACTTTTTTACGAGAATTAGAACTGCCGCGGATGTCCCTCCCGGCCTGGGAAGGCTTCCTCCGAGAGCCATCGGGCACGTCGTCTTCTGCTGCCTCTTGGGATCTGAGGAGTGCTCCTGAGCGACCATCATCGCCGACTCCTCACTCCCGTTTCTTTATCAGCTTCCAGTGGGTGAATATGCTACGGCCGATGATGTGATTGCATATTTATACCAATGTTTCTCTTTCTCCTTAATGTCATTTGCATTCTCCTGTTTCATATGTTACTGTTTGACTTATAGGGTTAGACCTGGTCCTTCGGACGGAGTATTGTTCTCTGGTCTAGTCTTCTGTGACCCCTCCATAGGGTTTAAACTAGTTTACTAGTAAAGAATTAGCGCGAGTGCGCTTCACTGATAGATTATCCTGCTGACAGTATCTACTGTCGCTTGTTTTTGTACCTTTTCCTCACCTCTCCTTTTACCTTGCCCTTTTTGTTCCATTACTGTACCTTACTATATTTTTCATTTTTTTGTTTGTTTATTTATTTATTTTTGAAGAGACAGACATGGTTTAGGGTGCTCGCTTCTTGACAGGATGACTGATATCAATGTGGCCTCGTTTAATGTACAGGGGTTCAATATCCCCCAGAAGAGGTCCCAAGTCCTTTATGCAATGCACAAGCAGAAAGCACATATTGTGTGCCTACAAGAAACCCACTTCCACACAGACCATTTTCCTGACATAAAGAACAGATATTATACATCCATGTATCATAGTACTAATCCAGAGGGTAAAACAAAAGGGGTCTCTATTTTTATTCACAAATCTCTCCCCCATAAAGTCCTTCAGGTCCAAACGGATCCCGACGCACGTTTCCTCTTCCTTACCTGTGAGATAGGGGAGCAAATATACACGATTGCGAGTTTATACGCCCCAAATATAAATCAGGTTGCATTTTTAATCAAGACACTAGAAGTAGTGCAAGTCTTCAAGAAAGGGAGCCTGCTTTTATGCGATGACTTTAACATACCCCTTAACACATCCTGGGACACCTCATCTGGGAGATCTAGCATTGCACATAATAAGCTGAATAAGATCAAAAAACTCTTCCATGACATGCAGCTCTGCGATGTATGGAGATTGGCGCACCCGTCGGACAGGGACTACACCTTCTTTTCCCACGTTCATAACTCTTATAGTAGGATTGATTACATTTTGTCGAACCATAGTTTGCTTCCTCAAATTACCTCGTCACGTATTGGGAATATTTTGTTGTCGGATCATGCACCTGTCTTCTGTGCGATCACCTTACTCCCCAAAAAGAGGGGTTCTTACACATGGAGGCTCAATGAGTCACTCCTACAAGACTCCTTATGTAAGCTTGATCTTGAGAGAGCAGTGACGCACTTTGAACAGGATCATGCTGACGACTCTACCTCCCCGCCAATTAAATGGGAAGCACTCAAATGCGTGTTGAGAGGGATCCTCATAAAGCATGGAGCGCGACTCAAAAAAGAGGCGAGCGCTAAACTCATCTCCCTGCTTGCTGAACTGCACGCGCAGGAAACCCAACATAAACGTACACTGCAGGCAGATGCACCACAAAAATTACTCCTCAAAAGACAGGAAATTCAGCATGTGCTCAATAAAAAATATGCTCGCTTGCACCAAATATTTCCCGCTCCATGCATGAATGGGGAAATAAATCGCAAGAACATTGGCCCTAGCGCTTAAAAATCGGATGTCAGCCTCCTATATCCCTTCGGTCAAAGACGAGGCGGGGGTAGCAGTACATACCTCAGAAAAAATAGCGGAGGCTTTCCTGCAATATTATAGAGCATTGTACAACCTCCCCGCTCCGACGGAACCCCAGAGCCCGTTTGGGGGACCTCGTTCACTGACGAAGTACGTGCTAGACACAGCTCTTCCCACGTTGGCCACCGCAGATATTGAGCTATTAGAGTCCCCCTTTACATTAGAGAAATTAACGAATGTAATTAAACAGCTGCCAATGGGTAAGAGCCCGGGGCCAGACAGGTTCACAGCAGCCTTTTACAAGTCTCTGTCCGACGGGATTTCTCCAACATTGTTACGTTCCTTACAGGCGCTGTCTGGAGGGGCACCGACACCACCTGAGTTTTTACTAGCGCATATCACCGTTATTCCCAAAGAGGGCAAGGATCCACAATTGTGCACTAGCTACCGACCTATCTCCTTGATAAACACAGATGCAAAAATATACGCAAAACTCTTGGCGAATAGGTTGGGAGGCCTGCTGGGGTCCCTAGTCCACCCGGATCAGGTTGGCTTTGTCCCCATCAGAGAGGCCCGAGACAATACTCTGAAATCTTTCTCTCTTATAGACCATGCAAAGCGGACTTCACTCCCCTGCATGTTGCTCTCACTTGATGCTGAGAAGGCCTTTGACAGGGTGGACTGGGGATTTATGTGGAAGACTCTGGAGCAGATTGGAGTAGGCCCATCCATGCTGCAGAGTATAAAAGCGCTTTATTCGGGCCTGCAAGCTAGGGTTAGGATAAACGGTCAGCTATCCTCTACTTTTAAAATAAACAACGGTACCAGACAGGGCTGCCCCCTATCTCCCCTTCTCTATGCCTTAACCATGGAGCATCTCCTACAGGTGATTAGGCGTAACCCGGACATCAGCGGCATACAGGTCGGGGCACATCACGTCAAATGCTCCGCTTTCGCAGACGATGTGCTGGTATACATCACGCAACCTCGTATCTCCCTGCCGGTACTGATGTCCACTACTGAGGAATATAGCTGACATAGCAATTTTAAGATCAACCTCACTAAGAGCACGGCGTTGAACATATCTCTTGATAGCAGCACCTTACAAGACTTGCAGTCCTCTTTTGGCTTTACCTGGCAACCTAGGGCGATTAAATACCTGGGTATAATGATACCCTCGGACATAACGCAAATATATGCCATGAACTATGTTCCCCTCTTACAAACTATAAGACGAGACTTGAACACATGGGAGGGAAAGTGGCTGTCCTGGCTAGGGAGAATCAATATCTTGAAAATGAATGTATTACCCCGCTTACTGTACTTATATCAAACGCTACCCTGTACCCCCCCCCCCTAAGACGCTATTTCGAGATTTAAATGTTTGCTTTAAGAAATTTGTCTGGGCTTCAAGAGGGCCAAGGGTGGCACGCCACATCCTGGTACAATGGAAAAATAATGGGGGGTTGGCTTTACCGGATAACAGGGATTTTGCTCCGGGATTGCAGCCATCCTTCTTGGGTAGACTGGGAGGTGATGGGGACTTGGGTGTCCCGTTTAAAAATGTGATGGTATCGGGCCAATTAAGATAGTATGAAGATTTGGTCACAGTAGACACCAGGTCCTTATGGTCGAAGTGGGACTATCTTCAGCTGCAGCACTATTTTAGCAAAAATAAACACTCCCTACATCTGTCCAGGGAATTGACCCCTTTCGAGTCTCTGGTCTCCTCGTCCTCCACAGCGTCGAGACCGATAGCGCTGGTTTATGCTCTTTTACTGGAAGAGAAGAGGGTATTCAAACCTTCCTATGCCCTAAGTTGAAAAAAAGAACTGGGGGCATCTATTCCACCCGCTGACTGGTCCAGGGCATTTACTTTATGCCATAAATTCTCAATCTCATGCAAAGCGCAAGAAACTAATTTTAAAATCTTGTCTCGGTGGTATAAGGTGCCGGAAGTCCTGAATCGGATATACCCGTCTACATCGGATCGGTGTTGGCGCTGTGAACTAGCGAGGGGAACGATGACCCATATATGGTGGGGTTGCCCTATCCTTCGCCCTTTTTGGGGATCGATACTATCTTTGATCAAGAACATCCTCGACATAACCTTAGAGGACAGCCCAGAAGTATTACTCCTATCCATAATACCGGGGGCAACCAAGGGATGGGCCCGCACGTTATTGGGATACATCCTGGTTGCAGCTAGAACGGTGATTCCCAGACATTGGAAAAGTACTGTGATCCCTACGGTGTCAGAATGGATCAGGGAAATGTCACATATACACGACATGGAAGAGTCGATAGCTATAGTCCACCAGCGCTCTGTCTCTCACTTTCAGACTTGGCAGAAGTGGCATGATTTCCGTACCACTCCAGAGTTTGAGGCGCTTAACTCTTAAACATACGTCTGTCTGGAGCATTTTAGTATGTTCTCTGTCTTTTTCTTTTCTCTTTCTGTTTTATCCACGCCGAAAGGTGCCTATTCCTGCCTACCCCATAATCCTTTGAACAGTAGGTACCTGGATTACTCCTGGTAGTAAATTTTAGTAGACTCCACGTGAGTTGTCAGTGATTTTAGGATGATTGGTTCTCTGTGAAATAACAGCCTATCAGATGTAATGTTAGGAATATTTTATGAGAACTCGTGATATTTGCAGTATATGCGCCTATGTACTCTTGATAACTTGTTTTATGGTAGGACAAATTTGAGATATGTATCTACCAACCCTTACTGTGTATTCCCCCCTTTTTTTTTCCTTTCTGTATCCCCTTTGCATATGTTATGAAAAACGTTAAAATAAAGAATGAAAAAAAAAAAAAGTCACATGTATCCAAAAATGGTATTATCAATAAAAACTACAGCTCGCCCCGGAACATTCCTCTTCGCATGTTGAGTTGCTTAGCAACCTCGGACGCCAGGTAGGGATTGACTACGCACATGCATCTATATTATAGTCGAAATTCACCTACAACTGTACTGTAGATTAATAATCCCCTAATATTACATTAAAAAAACGGGGTAATGTTATGGCTTACTACATAGCATCCATTTATTCAATGTTAGCCAACAATGATTCCTGTAATATAATACAAACAAAAATATATACGTTCTTATAATACTATCTCTATAGTGGAGCTTAGTTATATCTGTAGTACAGTGAAACAAAAAAATGATATGGCCTTATAACCCCTTAAGGTCGCAGCCACTTTTGGACCAAATGACACTTTTTTAAATCTGACATGTCACTTTGTGTGGTAATGGTAATAACTCCGGAATGCTTTTACCTATCCAAGCGATTCTGAGAATATTTTCTTGTGACATATTGTACTTTATGTTAGTGAAAAAATTTGGGCGATAAATGTAATATTTTTTTTGCAAAAACACCAAAATATAGAGAAAATGTGTAAAAATTAGCATTTTTCTAAATTCAAATGTATCTGCTTGTAAGACAGGTAGTTATACCACACAAAATAGTGACTAGTTAACATTTCCCATATGTTTACTTTATGTTTGCATCATTTTTTGAACATCCTTTTATTTTTCTAGGACTTTACAAGGCTTATAAGTTTAGCAGCAACTTCTCACATTTTCAAGACAATTTCGAAAGGCTATTTTTTTAGGGAACAGTTCAGATCTGAAGTATCTTTGAGGGCCTTATATATTAGGAACCCCCACAAATCACCCCATTTTAAAAACTTCACCCCTTAAAGTATTCAAAACAGTGTTTAGAAAGTTTCTTAACCTTTTATGCGTTTCACAGGAATTAAAGCAAAGTGGAAGGGAAATTTGCAAATGTAATTTTTATTGCAGAAATTCCATTTTAATAAATTTTTCCTGTAATACTGAAGGTTTTTACCAGAGAAACACAACTGAATATTTATTGCCCTGATTCTGCAGTTTTTAGAAATATCCCACATGTGGCCCTAGTGTGCTATGGGCCTGAAACAAAGGCCCCAGAAGCAAAAGGAGCACCTAGTGGATTTTTCGGCCTTCCTGTTCTTAAATTATATTTCAGGCACCATGTCAGGTTAGAAGAGGTCTTGTGGTCCAAAAATAAAGGAAAGCCCCCAAAAGTGACTCCATTTGGGAAACTATACCCCTAGAGGAATTCATTCATTTCATAGATTTCATTAGAATTGGGCAGTGAAAATTAAAAATTACATTATTTTCCAATAAGATGTAGCTTTACCTCAGAATTTTTTATTTTTTCAACAAATAAATGAGGAAAAGCACCCCAACATTTGTAAAGCAACTTCTCCAGAGTATGGAAATACCCAACATGTGGTCATAAACTGCTGTTTGGGCAAGCGGCAGGACTCAGAAGGGAAGGCACGCCATTTAGCTTTTGGAGTACAGATTTTGCTGGTTTGATTTCTCGACACCATATCGCATTTGTAAAGCTCCTAAGGTACCAGTACAGTGGAAACCCCCCAAAAGTGACTCCATTTGGGAAACTACACCCCTAGAGGAATTCAACTAGGGGTGTAGTGAGCATTTTGACCCCCCAGGTGTTTCATAGATTTAATTAGAATTGGGCAGTAAAAATGAAAAATTACAAGACGTAGCATTAGTTCAAAATGTTTCATTTTCTCAACAAATAAAGGAGAAAAAGCATCGCAACATTTGTAAAGTGTTGCAACTTCTCAGAGTAGGGGAATACCCCACACGTGGTCACAAACTGCTATTTGGACACACAACAAGGCTCTAAAGTGAAGGAGCGCCATTTAGTATTTGCAGTGGAGATTTTACTAGATTCGTTTTTTGACACCATGTTGCATTGAGCTATAGTACCAGTACAGTGGTACCCCCCGAAATATTACCCCATTTTGGAAACTAGATCCCTCAAAGAATTTATCTAGGGGTGTAGGGAGCATTTTGTCCGCACAAGTGTTTTGCAAAAATGAGTAACCAATAGATGTTGCATATTGAAAATTGCCGTTTTCCACAGATATGCCATTTCAGTGCCCAATGTGTTGTGCCCAGCTTGTACCACCGTAGATACACACCCTATAAATTGTTAAGCGGGTTCTCCAGAATACAGTAATACCCCATATGTGGTCATGAATTGCCGTTTCGGCACACTGCCAGGCTCAGTTGGACCACTATTTGGCTTTTGAAGCGCCAATTTTGCTTGGTGTTTTACTGGTATTTCAGTTTATAATATGGGGGCATATGTAAGCTGGGCGGAGTAAATCAGGGTATATGTAAACTGGGTGGAGTACATCAGCATATATGTAAGCTGGGCGTAATAGGATGATGTAATAATGGGGTGAATGAATAATCCATGGATTAGTGTGGTACGCTTTGAACCAATCCTTTATGCACAGGCCGGGTTTATTGGGTATTATACAAAATATCTGCGTTCCAGTATTGCCTAATCTTTGACTTCTTCACTAGCCCTATAAGCAGCACAAGGCCCTAAAGTTTCCTTATCTCCGCTGCATCTACGGGGTCCACCTGTGGGGTCCAGCAAATGACGATGTGGGGTATTTAGTGAAATTCTACTGGACCTAAAAAATTAATCTGGCCTGTCATTTTGCATCATTGTGAATCATTGCGTTTTGAGAGTCAGAACGTGTTATTTTTCCGTTGACGGAGCTGTGTGAGGGCTTGTTTTTTGTGGAACGAGCTGTAATCTTTATTGGTTCCATTTTGGGGTACATGCGATTTTTTTATCACCATTTATTCCATTTTTTGGGAGATGTGGAAACAAAAAAACAGCAATGCTAGCACGTTTGTTTTTTTACAGTGTGCAGTATAAACAACATGTTAACTTTATTCTGCGGGTCGATACGATTACAGCGACACCAAATTTAAATCGTTTTTTACGTTTCACTACGTTCCCACAATAAAAATACTCTTTTCTAAAAAAAATCATGTTTTAGTGTCGCCATTTTCTGACAGCCATAACTTTTTTATTTTTTCGTTGATATCGCTTATCGCTGCGGGAGGGATTGTTTTATGCGTGACGAACTGAAGTTTCTATTGGTATCATTACCATGCCTTACTTGGAAATTTTTGATCACTTTTCATTACGAATTTTTTGAGACAAGATGACCAAAAAATCAAATGCTGTCATTGTTTATTATTAAAATTTTTTTACGGTGTTCACCGCTCGGTAAAAATAGTGTGATATTTTTTATAGATCAGGCCGTTCCGAACGCGGCGATACCTATTATGTATAGTTTTTTTTAATGTTTTCATTTTTTTTTCGAATAATAAATGAGTTGATCATGGAAACAGGGCGATTGTTGTTTTTATTAGTTAAAACTTTTATTTATTTATTTTTCTTTCAGATTTTTTTTTACTTTTTTCACTTTTTTTTATTACACTGACCTGGGGACTTGAAGATCTGGTCTTCTTATCCCCGGTACAATACACTGCACTACTTATGTAGTGCAGTGTATCGTAACTGTTATTCTTCATTTGACAGTTAGCCTATTACGTCATGCCTCGGGCAGGACCTAATAGGCTACCGTACCTGGGCAACCAGGAAGCCTAGCAACGGCTTCCTGGTTGCCATAGCAACCATCGCCACCCGCGATCCTCTCTCCCTCTGTAAACCACTTCAATGCGGTGGACGCCATTGACAGCCGCATTGAAGGGGTTAAATGACTGCGATCGGTGATAACTGCCATCGCAGCCATTACAGCGGGATGTCAGCTGTGTATGACAGCTGACAGCCGCTGAAGATGAAGCGCGCACAGATCCTGTGCCGGCTTCATCTACAGAGCGTGACTGTACGCCCTATTGCGGGAACACACTTTGAATTTGGACGTACAGTCACGCCCACAAGCGGGAAGGGGTTAATATTATCTCTATAGTGGGTTTGTACCCAAGAGTATTTTCAGGGGGAAAAATGGGAATTACAAGTAAGGGTATGTTCACACACAAACTCAAAAACTTCTGAAAATACGGAGCGGTTTTCAAGGGAAAACAGCTCCTGATTTTCAGATGTTTTTAAGTCACTCGAGATTTTTGCTGCGTTTTTCGCGGCATTTTTTACGGACGTTTTTGGAGCTTTTTTCAATAGAGTCTATGAACGCGGCCGTTTTTCATAAAAACGGCCCATCGGAGCAGAACGCCGTTTTTCCCATTGCAATCAATGGGCAGATGTTTGGAGGCGTTCTGCTTCCTATTTTTCGGCCGTTTTTCGGGCTGAAAAACGGCCGAAAATAGGCCGTGTGAACATACCCTCAAAAGTAGTGGTGTTACATTAGCTATCATTATTTGGCACAGTCTTCAGTGCTGGTATAATTTTTACACCTTGCATGGACTTTCTAGCCATTTTAAGGGCACATTCAGAAGTGGCGGAATCGCTGTGGAATTCCGCTGCGGACAGTCCGCAGTGGAATTCTGCAGCAGCCATTTTTTCCATTTCTTTCTATACTTTTTTAGGAAAGTTAGTTCAGACGTTGCAGAAAATAACTGTGCGGAAATTAGGCTGCAGTGCAGATTTTTCCCTCCGCAGCATGCTCATTCCATTGCGGAGAAGAAGCAGAATTTCACTGCAGATTTCAGCCTTTGCAATGCAAAAACTGAAATCTGTGGCAAGTCCGCTGTGATATCTGCAACGTCTGAATCACCTGTCAAATATGCAAATGTTGGTGCAGATTCTTTGCGTAATTGCCCCAAATCTGCACCAACATTTGCAGCGGAAAAATTCTGCCACGTCTGAACATGGCCTAAAGGTTCAACTAACAGCTTATATTATCATCCTATATTAGGTCAAGGAGTCATACCAGGCAACAACCTGTCAATTTATAACTGACTATTAAACCCATCCAGACCGATCCCATATATTATCAATCCATGAAATATCCGCACCATTTCATGCATTTTTTACTGCGAAAAATAGTGCGGATTGTTGCAGCGTTTTTTTGGTGCGTTTTTTTCAAGGGCTGTGTGATGGTAATATTTGTTCTTCCTGTGATGTCATTTCTACCCCCTTTAAGAATTTCCACAGCAAATTACGCAGTACATGAGAAAAAAACGCAGGAAATCAGTCCACTTTCCGCAGCAATAATTGACATGCTGCGGAACTAAAATTATGTATCGCAGGTGAATTTCTGGACTGAATTTTTCCGCAGCGTGTGGATGACATTTGTTAAATCACATCCACTTAGCTGCTACTGTATTTCGCTGCATATTTTCCGTCCGCATTTCCGGATGGAAATAACGCAGCAATTTCGTTACGTGTGAACTTACCCAATATCTCTGTTGAGTCCTTTTGGTTCTAAGGTATTAAGTTCATAAATTCATTTTATTTCTAGTTTTTTCAATGTTTTTCTCTATCTCCCCCTCTCCTCATGGGCAACACTCCATCTATAATTTTAAAAAGTAACTGGGAAATATGGTGTCTGTATTTTATAAAATGATCGGGAATTGTTAATTCAGTTTTTTACTTATAAATGTCTATTTATGTTGATCCATTTGTGTCCGACACTCTTGAGTCGTCTTCCCAACATACAGGTACCCACACGGGCACTGGATAACATATACAACATAATTGGACTGGCATGTAAAAAAATAGCTTGATGTATATTTTACCCGTTCTGGGGTGCAAAAAGATGTTATCCCTTATCATACTGTTGCAATTGCAGCATTCCAGACAAGGGAAACTTCCCTTCCTACTCACACTTCTTTTATTACGCTGAGAGCCTAAGGGCATGTTCAGACGTGGCGGAATTTTTCCGCTGCAAATGTTGGTGCTGATTTGGGGCAATTACGCAACAAATCTGCACCAACATTTGTATATTTGACACTTAATTCAGACGTTGCAGATATCACAGCGGACTTGCCAAAGATTTCAGTTTTTGCATTGCAAATGCTTAAATACGCAGTGAAATTCCACTTCTCCGCAACAGACAGTGCATGCTGCGGACTGAAAATTACGCACCACAGCCTATGGTCCGCAGCTGAGTTTTCCACAACGTCTGAACTAACTTGCCTAAAAATGTATTGAAACAAATGTAAAAAACGGCCGCTGGAGAATTCCACTGCGGACTGTCCGCAGCGGAATTCTACAGCAATTCCGCCACGTCTGAATGTGCCCTTAGACAGCCTACACCAGTCGGTCCCTTAAATTAGTGGGCCTCCATTTTGTGGATTTTTTTTCTGTTTGTTTTTAAGTAAATCGTGGAAATCGTGGATATGCCATAAATGTGTAAGATGGGAAATCCCCTTTAACCAAAAGTCATTAATGATCTGTTACAGCCAAAGCCAAACAACATTACTATGTGCTCCTCCTTCTAGACCTGTCCTCCACCTTCAACCCAGTCGACCACTCTCTCTTGTTAAGGTATGTTCACACGGCAGCGTCCATTATGGCTGAAATCACAGAGCTGTTTTCAGGAGAAAGCAGCTCCTGAATTTCAGACGTAATGGCATGTTGCCGGCGTTTTTCGCTGCGTCCATTACGGACATAATTGGAGCTGTTTTTCTATGGTGCCAATGGAAAACGGCTCCAATTACGTCCCAAGAAGTGACAGGCACTTCTTTGACGTGAGCGTCTTTTTTACGTCTTTTGATAGCGGCGCGTAAAAAAAATGACCGTCGTCACAGAACATCGTAAAGCCTATTCAAATGAATGGGCAGATGTTTGCCGGCGCATTGGAGCCGTATTTTCGGACGTAATTCAAGGTTAAAACGCCCGAATTACATCCGTAAATAGGGTGTGTGAACCCAGCCTTAGGGTATGTTCACACGATTAACAAAATACGTCTGAAAATAGTCTATGAAAAAACGGCTCCAAAAACGTCCCAAGAAGTGTCCTGCACTTCTTTTGACAAGCCGTCATTTTATGTGCCGTATTTTGACAGCTACGCGAAAAATAAAGGCTCGTGGGAGAAGAACATCGTAAAACCCATTGAAGGCAATGGGCAGATGTTTGCAGGTGTAATGGAGCCGTCTTTTCAGGCGTAATTCGAGGCGTAAAACGTCTAGGTCGTGTGAACATACCCTAACAAATTCTCTCACAACTTGTCATCAGAGACTTAACCCTCTGCTGCATCTCCTCATACCTCACCAACCAAGCATAAAGGGGGAATTTATTAAGGCCCCATGTACACGGCCGTGCCCGTAATCACAGCCCGCATTTGCGGGCACGGCCATAGTACGGTCCGCGGTTTTACAGTCGTGTGCATGGGGCCTTAGTCTTAAACTAAAATATGTCACTGTGAGGGCTCGTTTGCACGAGCGTGTGCGTTTTGCGCACGCAAAAAACACGGCGTTTTGCATACGCAAAAGGCATTTAACAGCTCCGTGTGTCATCACCATATGATGCGCGGCTGCACCATTACGCCTCCAAACATCTGCCCGTTGCTTGCAATGGGATTTACGGTGTTCTGTTCCCACGAGGCTTAATTTTACGCGTCGCTGTCAAAATACGGCGCGTAAAAAGACGCCCGCGAAAAATAAGTGCAGGTCACTTCTTGGGACGTTTTTGAAGGCGTTTTTAATTGACTCCATTGAAAAATGCAAGTGGTTACAAAAATGTCTGAAAATCAGGAGCTGTTTTGGCTTGAAAACAGCTCCGGATTTTCAGACGTGTTTTGCTAAGCGTGTGAACATACCCTTAAATGTGTGAAACGTATTAAGAGACATGCCTCTTAATAAAATTGGTACATTTTAGTCTGTCTTAGGCCTCATTTACACGAGCGTGTGCGTTTTGCGCCCGAAAACCACGCAGCGTATTGCCCGCGTTGGCATTGCGTTTGCACTGCGTATATGCAGCGTTGCTTCGTTTTAAACGCGCGAATGTCCAGCGTTTGCAACGCGCGTAAATGCGAGGCCAGCCTACAAATAGGCCTGCTGGCCCAACCCCTGCTTGCTGGGAAAACAGGTTTTGCACCTTAATTTCCGCCTCTGCAGAAACCCCAGTGTGTGTTTCTCAATTGAAGTTGTTATTGGCTTTGCACGGCACACTTATGCCTTCTCAGTCGCTGGCACGTGTGCTTCTTGCCTGGATGATCTTGCGTCGTTTTGGGGAACGTCGACCCATGCTGCAGCACCAGACGCGTGGAAGATGTTGCATTTGGGTTCATCCACTTCTGGCCCAACGTACGATGAAAGGCCATTTCCATACCCTGTATGAGGACTTACGACGGCACCCTGAAAAATTTAGAGCGTTCTGCCGCATGTCTGTGTGACCTTCTGCTTGAGCAGATTCGCCCTGGTATCACCTACAAGAATACCAACATGAGACGCTGCATTTCGCCTGAGGAACGTCTACTTGTGACCTTGAGGTATGTTTGCAGTTGCAATTACTTAGTCAATGACGCTGTCAGTTTTACCAGCCCCCCCTAACATGTGTTGTGGCTTTCTTTTTCTTTCTCTTTGCTTTCTAGATTTCTGCCCACAGGCAATAGTTATCATTCGTTACATTTTGAATTTCTTTTGGGAGTAACCACCATTTCGTTCATTGTCACATCCACCTGTGTCGTGTTGTGGCAGAGGTTAAAGACCACGGTTATGCCTCAGCCCACGACAGAACAGTGGCTAAGAATTTCAGAGGGATTTCTTAGAGCAAGTGAATTTCCAAATTGCATTGGTGCCCTAGACGGCAAACACATTTGTGTGAAAAAGCCCCCACGCAGTGGCTCGCAATACTATTTTTTTTTTTTTTTTTTTTATTAAACCGAAAAGAAAAATCTCGACATAATAATATTATATCAAAATATTTTTATTGTTACTTTATTAAACATCAATAAATACAAAACAAACAAAATTAACCCCCTCCCAAGTATATACTATAGACATATAAAATATAATTAAAAGAATGTGTACCAGGTACACAAAATACAGTATCAAAAATAGTTATATATAGAGAAATAATTCCTCCCAATAGAGAATCACATCCCAGGTAAGTAATAGCTTATATCATGTGTATGAGTATCAGACTGACAGGTCCCTCCAAACAGTAAAGTATAGCAACCATGCTTAAGATAATGGAGACCTAATCAGAAACAAGCTATAGGCAGTTAGAAATAGAACACAATACCTGTTGAGGACATGATACTGGTGGGATAGGACACCTGGACACCAAGCACCTCGACGCGCGTTTCGCAACCTTCGTCAGGAGGCTCGCAATACTATAACTACAAACAGTTTTTTTCTATGGTATTGTTGGCTTTGGCGGACACAAATTATTGTTTCACTATTGTTGACATCGGCTCGTATGGAAGCTCGGCAGATGCCCGCATATTCCGTTCATCAAGAATGGGGAAGCGACTCGTGAATAATTGACTGGCGGTGCCGGAACCTTCCATCCTCCCTGGCTCCAGCGGACCCCCAATCCCATATGTCATCATGGCGGAGCTCGTAGATGTGTGGAATGTGCCTTTGGCATTATGTCGAACAGGTGGCGTGTCTTTCTGACGACAATACAATTGTCCATGCAGAATGTGACACGTGTTATACAAGCGTGTGTCGTTCTGCATAACTTATGATGCTACCTTTGATGCAGAATATATCCTAACACATGCAGCCACCAGCGACAATGCCCCGGGTATTCCTCTCGGCCGATCTCCCACATCCGGCCTTCGAGTGCGGGATACTTTGGCAGCATATTTCGAGTGCCCATCAGGAGCCGCACCGTGGGGGCGTGATGACCTTTGAAGGATTGTCTGTTTTTTGGAGGCTTCACTACACAGGTCACAAGTGGCCAGTGTTTTTTTCAGTTTTTTGGGTTCGTGTTGGGTTAGGGACTCGCAAAACATGAGGACCCGAGTTGCGGGTTGCGAGCTTACATCTGTCGGGGTTTGATCAGGACATTTGACATTTGGAAACATGCTTTCTGGAGATAGAATGATGGTCGGCCAAAAGTTAGGCGAGTCCAATTGCGAGTGTACTTAGTGTGCTTCGAGTCCCATGACAGCACCCAAACGTTCTCATCTGTTGCAAACAATGTCAAACCCCGATAGATGAACTAAAACCTCATAAAACGTGTGCATGCATTGGGGGCAAAGGCCAGAAGTGTGTGAGGGTATAGACAAAAGAAATGTGGGGCAAAGATTGTGTTGAGGGGTGTGAAATAAAAACAACACGCAATAGAAACAATGAACATCCATGTTTTTTATGTGTTCGTATTTCACACTACCGAAACATGGTGTGGACAGTAAGAACAAAAGACATTTTAATAAAAATAACACCAACATGGTGTAACAAACATTATAGGACGAGTTGCCATCCCGTACAACAAATTGGCCGGCCAACTTGGAGGACACCAACACACTCACAGGTGTTGGTAGTGGTGGCCCGGGGAGGAATACGCGGGCATTTCAGCAC
The DNA here is from genome assembly GCF_050947455.1 of Rhinoderma darwinii. Lineage (NCBI taxonomy): Eukaryota > Metazoa > Chordata > Amphibia > Anura > Rhinodermatidae > Rhinoderma > Rhinoderma darwinii. The sequence continues at coordinate 144,817,850 of NC_134687.1, forward strand.
CACTATGCTGGACCTGGAGCTGCGAAGGATGTTCCTCGCCAGCATAGTGGTGCTGATGTTGTCCGTGGTATGTTGGGGCAGGGAAGGGGGGAGCCATAGGGCGCATATAGGGGTGCAGCCGTGCCATCGGGGTGGCTTGATGGTAGGGTGCCGGCAATTGGGGCGTGGTGGCCGGCATGGCAGATCCGCGCCACTGCTCTATGTGAAGCAGTGGTTTGGATTGTGGGGGGGTGTGGAGGCGTCGATCAAGGTTATGATCGACGCATGGAGCCGGGCCATGCGATACATAGGGACCAGGTGGAGTAGGGGAACTATGCCGCGGGCAAAGAAGTCCTGGCCATCCTCATCCAACACCCGGCTATCCACTTGGACACCGGCGGAGGGCTGTGGAGCACGGCGCCGGCGAGTTGTGGTACGCAGGGGGCGCTCCTCAGCCGGAGAGGCGACGGCCCGTGCAGACTGGACAGGGGCGGGGTCCAGGGGTGTCGGCTCCGGGCTAAGGAGCAGGTCATGGGCAGCAGGAGGTTGCGGCTGAGACTCGGCGATGTCCGTTTCGTCAGCAGTGTCCTCCAAATTGTCGGTGGTTCTGGAATTGGAAAACAGCGTTAGAACACAATATAGATCAATGCCAACAACCTACAAGTGCACAAGCGCAAGGGACATGACATCCCAATAAAGTATGAAAGTAAATACCATGGATAGTAAGAAAATATAGAACTTTATTAATATATAACAATACATGGTATAACGATATAAGATATAATGAAAAATATGGCAGATCATATATCTAAAGGAGTAGCAATCTGGTAAAGATGACAACATACCATAGGGAACACAAGAAAAAAACAACCTCAAAACACATCCCAATGCTAACATGCCAAGGATACAGGTAAACTGAAATATCAAAAGAAGAAAAGTGTATGGCTATATATATATATATGTAGGTAAAATAATGCCCGTGTATCAGGAGTGCATAACACAGCTATGCTAAGGGTAAATAGCATGCATGCAGACCAGCATATACAATAAATGGCAGATGGAAAGGGTAAAAAGTTCAGATACCTGTAGACATGATGGAAGCAGGGGACGTGGAGGAATGGCACAGGAACGCCTCGAAGCGCGTTTCGCCTGTGACCGGCTTCGTCAATATAGATCAATGCCCACAACAACACGATGGCAAACAGGACATGCAAAAGCACAATCTCTTACGTCCGCATCGCCATAATGTCCTTCAAGAACATCAATTGTTTCATATAGATGTAGGGGCGCTTACGCGAGCCCCCATCTCCGCTGCGTCCCTTTTCCCCCATTTCTCGCCTAAATTGGTCACGGCAGCTCCGCCACCGTGTTTTTATATCTTGGACTGTTGGAGGAAAAACAAATATAACGCCATAACAACTCTGCCCTCTCACAAAATGAGGGGCCCTACCCTGCTAATGACATGGTACACGGTGATGCGCCTGCTACACAAAAGGTCATTGGGCAATTGCGCGGAAGACACATACAGGGCCACAGTTCTTCAATAGGGATGACATTGCATTGCTTAAAAAAACATGGTACTCACCCAACCGACTGCGGTCCCGGGTTCGGCCACTCTCCCATTCCTCTCCAAAAAGCTCCTTTGCAATCTCCTCCCAGGCGTCCTCCTTGACCGTGCGGTCGTGGTACGCCTCCGCACGAGTGTCCCAAATAGCCCCATGGCCCTGGACCAGGCTGATGAGGCGCTCAACGTCAAGCCCACGCGGCATGGCAGCAGATCTCTGTGGAGTGTAGTTTCTTTGACACAGGCTTGCCCACTCGCAGAGAAAACGCAAGCACTTCCTGGTTTATGTTTGCTTTGTCCAGCTTTATAAACTCTTTTGCATGGACATAACAAGTGATGCATGAAATTTGCGCATGCAACGCAGGAGCATCCGTGTGGCATGCGTGGTTTTCACGCACCCATTGACTTCAATGGGTGCGTGATGCGTGAGAAACACACGATTTTAGAACATGTCGTGAGTTTTACGCAACGCACTCGCGCTGCGCAAAAAACACGGACCGTCTGCACTGTCCCATAGAGTAATATAGGTGCGTACGTCACGCGTGAAAAGCACGTGCGGCGCACGCGCGTATATTACGCTCGTGTAAATGAGGCCTTAGGGTATGTTCAAGTGAAAACAGCTCCTGATTTTCAGACGTTTTTGTAACAACTCAAATTTTTGCGGCGTATTTTACGGCCGTTATTGGAGCTGTTTTTCAATGGAGTCAATGAAAAATTCCTCCAAAAACGTCCCAAGAAGTGACAAGCACTTATTTTTCGCGGGCGTCTTTTAACGCGCCGTATTTTAACAGCGACGCGTAAAATGAAGCCTCGTGGGAACAGAACACAGTAAATCCCATTGCAAGCAATGGACAGATGTTTGGAGGCGTAATGGTGCCGTATTTTCAGGCATAATTTGAGGCGTAAGCCATAGAAGTGAATAGTAGTTACGGAAACAGTGTAGCTCGCATGCTACGCTGATTTCGTAACTGCCATTCACTACTATGAAACTTACATGAAATCTAACATGGTCGAAAATCACACACTTCAGCTGGAAGACAGAGCCACAGAACAGGGTTTATGGGGCCCCATTCTAGAGATAGGTGCGGGTCCCAGAGGTGGGAGCTGCATCTATCTCACATTTATGACATATTCTGTGGATTTGTCATAAATGTCCCTGATGGGAAACCCCCTTTAAGATCAGCTTCTACCCTAACCTACTGTCAAGCATTGAGAAAAGCCTATTTGTACGGGGCAAAAACATCAACATTTTTCTATGCACCAGTAATTAGCATGAATAAATAGTGATCTTTTTGCAATGTAGATACTATCGTCCACTCATTTTACTGTTTATTATGTATTTAAATCTTTCTGCATTCTTATGTACAGCACCCTGGAATTAATGCCACTTTACAATAAAATAAAAAACATAATAATAATAATAATAAGATACTGCAAGTATAAATTGAAAAGAAGGATTGATTTTTGCAAAACTGACAGAAATAATGATCATTGCTATTCTGACATGGTATCAATCTGATGTCATAGTAGTTTGACAGACAGGTTACCCTTTACCTGCAACTATAGTTTACGGTTCTACTAGAACATAATAAAAAATATATGAATGCATTAGTTTGTATATGTTTTAGCAAAGTGTGAAATATTTGCTTTTTGGTAGCACATATTTAAACAGATGCAATGAAATGTGAAATTTGCTTTGTGTGGTCCCTGAAAATAATGGTAAATATGTAGTTTAACAATTGAGGAAAACAAGAGAATCAGCCAGTAGTAGGACTGACATTTATCACAGCTGTACTCTCTATGGCAATCCTGCTAATTAACTATTTTTAATTGCATTTTCACAATCCTGGAAAAAATTCAGCTAATATGCCAAATTTCATCTCATTCAGCTCCTACGTTAAGGTGGATATGCTTTGATATCACTTGAGACTGCACAGAGGGCTTTTGCTTAGCAATCTTAAAACATAGGTTTCCACACCAGTCTCCTTTTATTCTTATACCTTCAAACAGCATGTTGGTGCCTCGAAAGTGAGAACTACTGGGCAAACACATGTTATGCATAATCGCAGAATGTCAGAATGTCAAGTCAGCTCACAATAAAACAGTTTGAACACATTTGTGTGATCACTGCATGGTGCTAGTTCTTTGCAAACAATTTACATAACAGTAAAGTTAAATGTTGCTAGTAATTGCATATGTGGCTTATGCAGCTAACATTTCTGTAGCTGTGGCGGATTTAAAAATGTATTTTGTGCCTTGTAACAATTTTTCATAATAATTCACTAAATATTTTTACTGTAAGAATCGTGATGCTGAAGATAGAAAAAAGAGGGGATAATGTCTTTGTTTTTCATTGCTTCAGTTTAGGTTTGTGTTATGCTGGACCCACACTACGGGCTATTCTAGACTTGAAAGCTAGAAGCTTTGGATTTCTACATTATATTCAATGGAAGATGCACAAATGTATCAGTTAAAGCTATTGTTCCAATTTTTCCCCCCAATGTGTTTTGTTAAAGGGGCATTACATTTCAGCAAATAAAGGTTATTTGCTGTATAATGAAAAGTTAGACAATTTGTCTGGGTTCACACGACCTATTTTCAGACGTAAACGAGGCGTATTATGCCTCGTTTTACGTCTGAAAATACGGCTCCAATACGTCGGCAAACATCTGCCCATTCATTTGAATGGGTTTGCCGACGTACTGTGCCGACGACCTGTCATTTACAGCTGTTAAACGACGACGCGTAAAATGACAGCCTCGTCAAAGAAGTGCAGGACACTTCTTTGAAACATAATTTGAGCTGTTCTTCATTGAATTCAATGAAGAACAGCTCAAATGATCGGCCGTCAAAGACGCCTCCCAAAATGCGAGGAGGAGCTTTTACGTCTGAAACGACGCAGCTGTTTTCTCCTGAAAACAGTCTGTAATTTCAGACGTAAAAGCCAGCTAGCGTGTGCACATACCCTTTTAGGGCGGGTTCACACATAGCGGAATTTCACTTAAATTCCGCTGCGGACACTCCGCAGCGTTAATCCGCAGCGGAGCCGTTTCTCCATTGACTTTCACTTTAATTTAGCAGTGTTCGTTTACACGATGCGTACAATTCCGCTGCGGAGCATAGGCTGCGGAGCGGAATTTGGTGTCCGCAGCATGCTCTGTCTGTTGCGGAGCAGTGGCGGACTGGTTGCGGACTCATGGCGGAATTTCTCCATTGACTTCAATGGAGAGTTAAAATTCCGCAATGAAGTCCGCAGATCTTATGTGTGCTGCGGAGCGTATTGTTTTTACTACCATGACATTTCTTCATTCTGGCTGGACCTATGTATTTCTAGGTCTACAGCCAGACTGAGGAAGTCAATGGGGCTCCCGTAATGACGGGAGCGTTGCTAGGAGACGTCTGTAAATAGTCACTGTCCAGGGTGCTGAAAGAGTTACGCGATCGGCAGTAACTGTTTCTGCACCCGGGACAGTGACTACCGATCTCAATATACATGTATCTGTAAAAAACATATAAGTTCATACTTACCGAGAACTCCCTGCGTCTGTCTCCAGTCCGGCCTCCCAGGATGACGTTTCAGTGTAAGTGACGGCTGCAGCCAATCACAGGCCAAGCACAGGCTGCAGCGGTCACATGGACTGGAGCGTCATCCAGGGAGGTCGGGCCGGATGCCGAAAGAGGGACGCGTCACCAAGACAACGGGCGGTAAGTATGAATTTCTTTGACTTTCACTAGGGAAAGTGCTGTCCCTTCTCTCTATCCTGCACTGAATAGGGAGAAGAGAAGCACTTTTCCTGCAGTCCGCAGCGGCCAGTCCGCATCAATTTTCTGCACATTTTGTGCAGATCCGCTGCAGAATCTGCAACGCAGATTCTGTGCGGCATTGATGCGGACAGTTGCGGAGGAATTCCGCCATGTGTGGTCATGCCCTTACTGTTTTCAACTCTCATAGTTTTCAAGACCTCTGCATGCTGTCATTGAAAAGGAAGCTTCATTGTTTTCTTTTAGGACATCTGTTCCGGTCATGTGATGGACACACAGTGTATTTACAGTTCTAGCAGAGCTCCGTCATGAGTTGAGTATCTGTGTGAGCACCACAAGACCAGGACAGATATTCAAACCCTGGAAGTAAGAAATGAAGGTTCCTGAGTAACTGAGTAATTGAAACAGAAAGCATATTGAAAAATTGTATACCTTTCAGTGTACAAAGAGAAATAGTTTTTTGCTGAAACGACTGTATAATACCCCTTTAAGTCAAATTTTAACTGTGAGTGAATAAAAAAAACATATATTTTTACATATGGCATCGCAAGGAGGCATAAAGTAGTTGGCAAACCTTTCCCTGAATCTCACTCATAGGCCTTATTCACATGAATGTGTCCGTTTTGCGAGCGCCAAAAACGCTGCGTTTTGCGCACGCAAAAGCTCAGTGTGGCATCTGTATATGGTGCGTGGCTGCGTGATTTTCCCCCAGCTGGCATCATTATGACACTTTGTTTTACAAACAGAAAAGCAGAAGGTGCTTTTCTGTTTTCATTCATTCTTTTTACTACAGTTGCGCGAATCACGCGCGGCACCCGGAAGTGCTTCGTGTGCCGAGCGCGATTTGCACGCACCCATTGACTTCAATGGGTGCGTGCTGCGCGAAAGATGGGCAAGTATAAGACATGTCATGAGTTTTACGCAGCGCACATAAGCTGCGTGAAAATCACTGACAGTCTGACCGGCCCCATTCACTAAAATAGGTCCGTGCGTATCACAGACGTATAACACGTTCATGTGAATTAGGCCTTAGGCTATGTTCACACGCTTAACAAAAAATGTCAGAAAATACGGAGCTGTTTTCAAGGAAAAACAGCCTCTGATTTTCAGCCGTTTTTTTAAGCAACTAGCGCGTTTTTTACGGCCGTTTTTGGAGCTGTTTTTCTATTGAGTCATTGAAAAACGGCTCCAAAAACGGCTCAAGAGTGACATGCACTTCTTTTTACGAGGCGTTTTTTTACGCGACCGGTTTTAAAAACGGCCGTGTAAAAAACGCCCCATGGGAACGCCGTTTTTCCCATTGAAATCAATGGGCAGATGTTTGGAGAAGTTCAGCCCTCACATTTTTTGCCATTTTTCCGGCGTTTACGGCCTGAAAAATGTCTAAAAATAGGCTGTGTGAACATACCCTTAGGGTATGAACACACACAGCGTAAAGACAGTGGATTTTCTGCAATGGATTAATTACGGAAATTCTGCAGCGTATTACAGTAGCAGCAGTGTGGGTGAGATTTCAACAAGTCTCATCCCCACACTGCGGTATATATCCGCCCAAAAAAATGCACATAAATTGACCTGTGGTGCGGTTACTTCAACCTCAGCATGTTAATTAATTCTGTGTATATGCAACTGTACTGTTGCGAGTGTACCCATTGAATTCAATGGGGTGATGAAGCCTGCAACAAAGCAGTGTGTGTTGCGATATTTGCGGCAGAATCACAAAACGCATCACAATGTGGTACCATTTTCCGGATTGCATTCCCTGCCGTGTTCAGGATACGCTGCGCAGCTTAACAAAGTATAACCGCACTAAATATGTTGTGTGTGTTCCTACCCTAAGCGTAAGTTCACATGCCTTATTTTCAGCTGTTTTTTGAGCCGTAAACGCCCCGATAAATGGCGGGAAATACGGGGGCTGAATGCCTCCAAACATCTGCTCATTGATTTCAATGAGAAAAACTGTGTTTCGTTTCCACGGAGCGTTTTTTTACGTAGCCGTTTGTAAAAACGGCACGTAAAAAAAACCCCGTAAAAAAGAAGTGCATGTCACTTCTTGAGCCGTTTTTGGAGCCAATTTTTATTGAGTGAATAGAAAAACAGCTCCTAAAACGGCCATAAAAAACGCAGCAAAAAACGCCTCATGCATAAAAAAACGGCTGAAAATCAGAGGCTGTTTTCCCTTGGAAACAGCTCCGTATTTTACAGCAGTTTTTTGTTTGCCGTGTGAACATAACCTGAAGGGGAGTTCACACAGAGTTGTTTCACGTGGAAATCACGTCGGAAAGCGTGCCAAAAGATGGCCGAAAACGTCTGCCATTGACTTTAATGGGAGGCGGAGGCATTTTTTACCGCTCGCGGGAGTAAGAAGCGACATGCCCTATCTTCAGGCGTTTACGTCTCTGACCTCCAATTGACATCAATGGGAGGCAGAAAAAGCGTTTTTTCGCAGCGTTTTTTGCCTGCGGCGTCCAATGGCCTGGGACGAAAAACGTGGCCAGGTCAAAATCTGCCTCAAAATTCCAGATGGAATTTATAATCTATACTCCTTTTTTGCTCGGAATTCCCTGCGGGCAGAGGACGGATACGCTGGCGTGCTACCATGCAGTGTATCTGCCCCGTGTGGACTCAGCCTAAGAGGGAAATTTATTAAGACTGGCGTTTCATATGCAAGTCTAAAAATAAAGAGCGCTTGGGTGAAATGCGTCTAACTTTTTAAGAGGTTTACTGCTTTTAATAAATTACAGTAGGCGCCTCTATGGCTGCCTGTGCTCCAGGAAGAGAAATCTATGGCAGCTACGAGTTTCAAGCATAAATTATATTGAAATTGATGGGCCGCGGGGGCCTCCCTTACCCTGATGCCTGCCCACTTGGCGGAGATAGCATCAAACAGCAAAATGGAAAGTCTTTCCGCTATTATGGCTTACTGAATGAATTACTGGTTGTGTGTGTTCCTACCCTAAGCGTAAGTTCACATGGCTTTATATATACAGGGTGGGCCATTTATATGGATACACCTAAATAAAATGGGAATGGTTGGTGATATTAACTTCCTGTTTGTGGCACATTAGTATATGGGAGGGGGGAAACTTTTCAAGCTGGGTGTTGACCATGGCGGCCATTTTGAAGTCGGCCATTATGTATCCAGCTTTAGTTTTTTCAATGGGAAGAGGGTCATGTGACACATTAAACTTATTGAGAATTTCACAAGAAAAACAATGGTGTGCTTGGTTTTAACGTTACTTTATTCTTTCATGAGTTATTTACAAGTTTCTGACCACTTATAAAATGTGTTCAAAGTGCTGCCGATTGTGTTGGATTGTCAATGCAACCCTCTTCTCTCACTCTTCACACACTGATAGCAACACCGCAGAAGAAATGCTAGCACAGGCTTCCAGTATCCGTAGTTTCAGTTGCTGCACATCTCGTATCTTCACAGCATAGACAATTGCCTTCAGATGACCCCAAAGATAAAAGTCTAAGGGGGTCAGATCGGGAGACCTAGGGGGCCATTCAACTGGCCCACGACGACCAATCCACTTTCCAGGAAACTGTTCATCTAGGAATGCTCGGAACTGACACCCATAATGTGGTGGTGCACCATCTTGCTGGAAAAACTCAGGGAACGTGCCAGCTTCAGTGCATAAAGAGGGAAACACATTATCATGTAGCAATTTCAGATATCCCGTGGCCTTGAGGTTTCCATTGATGAAGAATGTCCCCACTATCTTTGTACCCCATATACCACACCATACCATAAATTTTTGTGTTCCAACAGTCTTGGAGGGATCTATCCAATGTGGGTTAGTGTCAGACCAATAGCGGTGGTTTTCTTTGTTAACTTCACCATTCACATAAAAGTTTGCCTCATCACTGAACAAAATGTTCTGTTACAATTTTTGTTTTGGCCATTCTGCAAATTCAGTGCGCCGATCTGGGTCATCCTCGTTGAGATGCTGTAGCAGCTGGAGTTTGTAAGGGTGCCATTTGTGAGTAGCTAATATCCGCCGAAGGGATGTTCGACTGATGCCACTCTCCAGTGACATGCGGCGAGTGCTACGCTGTGGGCTCTTGCTGAATGAAGCTAGGACAGCCACTGATGTTTCTTCATTAGTGACAGTTTTCTTGCGTCCACATTTGGGAAAATCCAACACTGAACCAGTTTCACGAAACTTGGCAAGCATGGGAGATGGGTGGTCTCGTAGGGTGTCTTGCATTGAAATCTGCTGCAATGACCCGGGTACTGCGTTCACCAGACATCAACACATTTCTATCCGCTCCCCACGTGTTAACCTCTGCGACATGTCAATGGCTGTAAACAAAGAGTAGCTTGTAAATAACTCATGAAAGAATAAAGTAACGTTAAAACCAAGCACACCATTGTTTTTCTTGTGAAATTCTCGATAAGTTTGATGTGTAACATGACCCTCTTCCCATTGAAAAAACTAAAGTTGGATACAAAATGGCTGATTTCAAAATGGCCACCATGGTCAACACCCAGCTTGAAAAGTTTCCCCCCTCCCATATACTAATGTGCTACAAACAGGAAGTTAATATCACCAACCATTCCCATTTTATTTAGGTGTATCCATATAAATGGCCCACCCTGTATATATATATATATATATATATATATATATATATAGCACACAAGAAAATGGTGACAGCACACAGCAGACACTAATGTAACCTAAACTGCTATATATAAATATGCATTACTGCTAAATCTACTTACAATAGGGAGGTTCTTGGCGCACATTTTGGTCAAAATGTGTGGGCCCACCTGGCGTCCTCTATAGGTGGGAACCTACTCTGCACATACACCCAGAACTGGGACTAAGCCTACATATATCTGGTTTATATGTAGTGTTTATATATTGTGTACATATATTGTGTGTATATAGGTGTGTGAACATATATACACAATATAATATTTAATGCTCATCTGCATGCAACAGGGTTATTAAAGCTACTGACAAATTAAATTTTGGGGTACTTATTTTAAGATTTTCTGATGAGAATATATTGAATACCCCCTTTTTGGGCACGGTTCCTGGTGTCATGACAATCTATATTTCAGGTGTCTGCAGAATATATCTGAATCCTCTTAGCAAGCAATTGTGGCTGGAGACTTAAAGAAAGTAGCCCTAAGTTTCCAAGTTTTTGTGGATTCAAGGACTCCTTTACATAAACTAGTACACTATAACCCTTTCCTGCCCTAGGACGTATTATTACATCATGGTAAGCTGGTTGTTCCAACAAACTGACATAATAGTACGATATGATAATGGCGCGGGCACATCTAATCACTTGCGAATTTTGGCTGCATTACATACCCGACACCTTGCTCTAATGGCTGGGAACGGAGCTGACTACGATCCTGTCTGTTTAACCACTCCGAAAAACAACCACAGCATCTAAATATTTGAAAGAGGGGTAGGCTCCCTCTCTATTCCATCGCCCCCCCCCCCCCGAACGATTGCGGGGTCCCGACGGGTTGTTATGGTTTACCATATAAAGAAGTCAGGCTCTAATAGGCTGCCTGAAGCACAGTGAGGGTATGTGCACACGATGAGAGGCTTTTACGTCTGAAAAGACAGACTGTTTTCAGGAGAAAACAGCTGCGTCGTTTCAGACGTAAATGCTGCTCCTCGTATTATGCGAGGCGTCTTTGACGCCTGTAATCTTGAGCTGCTCTTCATTGACTTCAATGAAGAACGGCTCAAATTACGTTGCAAAGAAGTGCCCTGCACTTCTTTGCCGAGGCAGTCAATTTACGCGTCGTAGTTTGACAGCTGTCAAACGATGACGCGTAAATTACAGGTCGTCTGCACAGTACGTCGGCAAACCCATTCAAATGAATGGGCAGATGTTTGCCGACGTATTGGAGCCGTATTTTCAGACGTAAAACGAGGCATAATACGCCTCGCTTATGTCTGAAAATAGGTTGTGTGAACCCACCCTGAGGGTATGTGCACACGATAACTGCAATTACGTCTGAAATTACGGAGCTGTTTTCAGGACAAAACAGCTCCTGAATTTCAGACGTAATTGCATGTACTCGCGTTTTGCGGGGCGTCTTTTACAGACGTAATTTGGAGCTGTTCTTCATTGGAGTCAATGAAAAACGGCTCCAATTACGTCCCAAGAAGTGTCCTGCACTTCTTTTGACGAGGCTGTAATTTTACGCGCCGTCTTTTGACAGCGACGCGTAAAACGACAGGACGTCGGCACAGTACATCGTAAAGCCCATTGAAAGTAATGAGCAGATGTTTGCCGACGTATTGGAGCCGTTTTTTCAGACGTAATTCGAGGCGTAAAACGCCTCCATTACATCTGAAAATAGGTCATGTCAACCCAGCCTGAGGGTATGTTCACACTGCTTATTTTCAGCTGCTTTTCGGGCATAAACGCCCCAAAAAACGGCTAAAAATACGGAGGCTGAACTCCTCCAAACATCTGCCCATTGATTTCAATTGGAAACACAGCGTTTCGGTCCCACAGGGCCTTTTTTTTTACGCAGCCGTTTGTGAAAACGGCGCGTAAAAAAACGCCCCGTAAAAAAGAAGTGCATGTCACTTCTTGAGCCGTTTTGGAGCCGTTTTTCATTGTCTCAATAGAAAAACAGCTTCAAAAACGGCCGTAAAAAACGCATCAAAATATGCTTGATGCATAAAAAAACGGCTGAAAATCAGAGGCTGTTTTCCCTTGAAAACAGCTCTGTATTTTATGGCCGTTTTTTGTTTGTCGTGTGAACATACCCCAACAACACATTGTACTACATATGAGCAGAGGTTTAGGCCTCCAAGTCTCCTAGTGGGACTAATAAAAAAGTAAAAACAAATGTTTTAGATGAAAAAAAAAAAATTAAGTAAAAAATCTAAAATCGCCTTATTTCCCTGATCAAGTCCTTTATTATAGGACCACTGCAGTCTGTGATTGGCTGCAGTGGTCACATAGGACAGCTACGACATAATGTAGTTTTGTCCCATCTGACCGCTGTAGCCTGTGATTGGCTTCAGAGATCACATGACAGCTATGTCATCACACCTGCCGGCAGGGACGGGTTGCGTCAGGAGACCAGCGGAGGTGGTGCGTATGTTTTTTTTTAATTTAATCTTTTTTCCTCTTTTCTATAAATCGACAAAATGGCGGCCGGCACTTTGACAATTTGTGCACCACGAACCCCAAATTATTTTGATTTCGGCAAATCCAAAACTTTTGAGATAATCGGACCAAATTTAATTTGTGCCGAATGGGTTCATTCATTTTTAATTCAGACCCAACATTCCCGACTAATTTTACTGACTAATCATATGAGGTATATCTTCCCATATTAGGATTAACTATGCACTTCACTGAAAATAACAATTAGACTGTGGTTATAAAAGGATAACTCATAACTTTTAATATTTCATTAAATATAAATGTATAAAGCTGGAGCAAAATGCAATAAAATACATATTAAGATATGCAATGCGGGCTACCACATACTATTTAACCCCTTCCCTCTTTGGCCACTTTTGACCTCCCTGACAGAGCCTAATTTTTCAAATCTGATCTGTCTCACTTTATGTGGTAATAACTTCGGAATGCTTTCACCTATCCAAGTGATTCTGAGATTGTTTTCTCGTGACACATTGGACTTTATGTTACTGGCAAAATTTGCTCCATACGTTCAGTATTTAATTGTGAAAAACACCAAAATTTTGTGAAAAATTGCAAAAATAGCATTTTTCTAAATTTAAATGTATCTGCTTGTAAGACAGGCAGTTATACTGCACAAAATTGTTGCTAATTAACATCCCCCATATGTCTACTTTATATTTTGCATCATTTTTTTGAATATCGTTTTATTTTTCTAGGACGTTACAAGGCTTAGAACTTTAGCTACAATTTCTCACATTTTTAAGAAAATTTCAAAAGGTTATTTTTACAGGGGGCAGTTCAGCTGTGAAGTGGCTTTGAGGGCTTCAAATATTAGAAATTCTGAATAACTGACCCCATTTTAAAAACTTCACCCGTCAAAGTATTCAAAACAGCATTTAGAAAGTTTCTTAACACTTGAGGGTATGTTCACACGTACACGTCCGTAACGGCTGAAATCACGTAATGGCAAGTGCAGGTGCTTTTCGCTGCGTCCATTACGGACGTAATTGGAGCTGTTTTTCTATGGAGTCAATGGAAAACGGCTCCAATTACGTCTCAAGAAGTGACAGGCACTTCTTTGACGGGGGCATCTTTTTTACGCGCCGTCTTTTGTCAGCGGCAGGTAAAAAAAATGACCGTCGGCACAGAACATCGTAAAGCCCATTCAAATGAATGGGCAGATGTGTGCCAACGCTTTGGAGCCGTATTTTCGGACGTAATTCGGGGCTAAAACGCCCGAATTACATCCGTAAATAGTGTGTGTGAACCCAGCCTTAGACGTTTCACAGGAATTAAAGCAAAGTAGAGGTGAAATTTACAAATTTCCTTTTTTTATTGCAGTAATTCATTTTTAATCCATTTTTTTTGTAACACAGAAGGTTTTACCAGAGAATTGCAACTCAATATTTATTGCCCAGAGTTTGCAGTTTTTAGAAATATCCTGCATGTGGCCCTACTGTGGTAATGGACTCAAGCACCGGTCTCAGAAGCAAAGGAGTACCTAGTGAGTCTTGGGGCCACCTCTTTATTAGAAAATATTTGAGGTACCATGTTAGGTTTGAAGGGCTCTTGCGGTGCAAAAACAGTGGAAACCCCCCAAAAGTGACCCCATTTTGAAACTAGACCCCTCAAGGAAATTATCTAGGGGTATAGTGAGCATTTTGATCCCACAGGTTTATTGCAGAAATTATTGGAAGTAGGCCGTGAAAATTAAAATCTACATTCTTTCAAAGAAAGTCCTAAATGGCTGTTTGGACACACGGCAGGGCTTAGAAGGGAAAGAGCGCCATATGGCTTTTGGAGCTCAAATTTAGCAGGAATGGTTTGCGGAGGCCATGTCACATTTGAAAAGCCCTCGTTGGGACAAAACTGTGGAAACCTCCCACAAGTGACCCCATTTTGGAAACTACACCCCTTGACGAATTCATCTATGGGTGTAGTGAGCATTTTGACCCCACAGGGGTTTTATAGATTTTATTAGGATTGGGCAGTGAAAATAAAAATAATTTTTGCGGGACGAGCTGTAGTTATTATTGGTACCATTTTGCGGTACATGCAACTTTTTGATCACTTGTTATCCCTTTTTTTGGGAGGCAAGGTAATAAAAAAACAGCAATTCTGCCATAGTTTTTTTAGTTTTTTTTTATACAGCGTTCACCATGCGTTATAAATTACATGTTACCTACATTCTGCGGGTCAGTACGATTCCGGCGATACCTAATTTATAGAACTTTTTTACGTTTTACAACTTTTTGCACAATAAAATTACTTTTGTAAAAATAATGTATTTTTTCTGTCTCCAAGTTGTAAGAGACATAACTTTTTAAGTTTTTTCGTAAACGGAGCTGTTTGAGGGATTGTTTTTTGCGAGACTACTAATAGTTTTTATAGGTACCATTTTTGGATACATGGGACTTTTTGATCACTTTTTAGTTCAATTTTTGTAAGACAAAGTGGCCAAAAAAAAGCAATTCTGGCATTATTTTTTAGGTTGTTTTTGTTACGGCATTCACTGCGAGGGACAACTAACATAATATTTTTATAGTTCACGTTGTTATGGGCGCGGTGATACCAAATATGTATGGTTTTATTGTTTTTTTACAATAATAAATGACTTGAAGGGAAATAGGGCGATCGTGTTTTATGTTATTACTTGAAACTTTTATTTTATTTTTTACAACTTTTATCTTTACTTTTATTTTTTTACACTTTTTTTTTAACACTTTTCTTTAGTCCCACTAGGGGACTTGAAGGTCCAACTGTTTGATTGATGTTCTAATACATTGCACTACCTATGTAGTGCAAAGGGTTTAGAACTGTAAGTTATTCACTAGCAACCATCAAGCCGATCAGGCTCCGGCTCCAGTCGGGGCCTAATCGGCTACCGTAATGGCAGACAGGAGACCATTGTTAGGCCTCCTGTTGCCATAGTAGCAGTCGCCAGCCTTGCCATCGCATGGCAGGCTGCCGATTTGCTACAAACCGCTTTGATGCTGCATCGAAGGGATTAATGGCAGGAATCAGAGCTAGCTCCGGTTCCTGCTATTACCATGGGATGTCCGCTGTGACATACAGTGGACACCCACTGCTGATGACGTCAGCTCAGTTTCTGAGCCGGAAGCTGAGCCGGCGCCATCTTGCCGATGGTAACAGAAGCCTTTTAGGCCCCGCCGCCGAGCGGTGCATAGGAGGCTTCCGTTGTTGGCAGACCAGGAGGTAAGTATTGGGCCTCCGATCTCCTTTGCAGCCACCGACAACCTAGCGATCACGTTGCTCGAGTGCCGGTGGCTAAAAACTCCTCACATGCTGCGATCTCTATTGAACGCAGCATATGAGGGGTTAGTCGGCCGGATCGGATGCTAGCTCTGGTCCTGGCCGATACCTCAGTGTGTCAGCTGTAACATACAGTTGTCACCCGGTGGTGATGGTGCGGGCTCAGCTCCTGAGCCCGCAATATCACTGCAACGTAAAAGTACTGCGCTTTGCGGGAAGCGCTTTACGATTGTGCCGTGTATATATACGGCGCATGTTGGGAAGGGGTTAATGTCAGTAACAAACGATAAGGGTTGTACACAGGAACCAATGTCGGTACCTTTTTAGACGCCTTGGTTTCCCCTCAATCTGGTTTGGAAACCATCAGTATTATTGTGATTTGAAAAATACTAATATGTTGTGCATATTTATATACACTGTTATACTGTCCTCCCCACAGGTTGAAAATCGGGATAATCAATAATCGGAAGGCCACATTGTATCAATTGGGCTATTGTCAGCCCAGTTTAAACTCTTAGTGACCATCCTATTTTAGGCCTTAATGACCAAGCTATTTGTTATGTTTTTCCATCGTTTCATTCAAGGAGCTATAACTTTTTTATTTTTACGTCAACATAGCTATATAAGGTTTTTTGCAGGACAAGTTGTATTTCTTAATAGCACCATTTTGGGGTACATAGAATTTAATTATAAACTTTTATTATTTTATTATGCTGTTTACCTTGTGGTATAAATAACACAATAACTTTATTCAGCGGGCTGTTACGATTGAAACGATACCAAATTTATATAGATTTTTAATGTTTTACTACTTTTATACACTAAAAACACATTTTTTTCAATATTATTTGTTTTTGTGTCTCCATAATTCAAGAGCCATAACTTCTTTATTTTTCCGCCGATGCAGCTGTATGATGTTTTTTTTGTTTTTTTTGCAGGACGACTTGTAGTTTTTATTGGTACCATTTTGGAGTAGATGCGACTTTTTGATCACTTTTCATCAAATTTTTTTTAAGGCAGGATTCACAAAAAACAACAATTTTTGCGTGGTTTTTTTATTTTATTTTTTATCGTGTTCATCGTGCGGGTTAAATAATGTAATATCTTTATAGTTGTGGTCGTTACGGACGCAGCCATCTGAAATATGTGTCATTTTTTTACTTTTTTTTTAAATAATAAAGCATTTTGTAAAGGGAAAAAGTGGGTTTTTCATAGTGCATTAGTGCCTGTCCCTGTAAAGCGGACAGGCATCTGCTAGGCCATGCCTCTGTCACAGCCTAGCAGGCATAACTAGTGGCAGACCTGGGGGTCTTTATTGGGCCCCCCGGCTGCCATATAAATTACAGACACCTTGCGATCTTACGCTCCCTCCCTCTCTACAAAACCACTCAGATGCGGTGCTCGCTATTGAGCCCATTAGAGCAGGGCTGCTCCCTGCTTTCAGCTACCTCTGGTAGCTGAGAATAGGGGGATTTAACAGCTCCCTTCTCTATTTATTTATTCCGATGCAGCGCCGTAAAAAGGCTATTGCATCTGAATAAAGCCTGTTAGTAGCCTCCGTAAAAACACTAATGGGCGGTCACTAATGGGTTAATGTCCTGTAACAAGGTTTTTCGTTTTGTTCTACTTCTACACTGGACTTATTTGTGCTGGAGCAGGATCTACAGCGATTCTACCGAATTTTATGATTAAAAGGCACGTTTTTCAGAGGATAATTCTGAAGCTTGGGGCTTCGGTACAAAAGTCCATACATACCTCCTTTGCCCACAACGTGTAGTAGAAACATATATCTCTAACACATAAGAACATTTAGAAGATATTAAACTGCTTCAAACTAGGGAACTTCAAACACAGATGCCCCAGAGGAAACCGGCAGGGCGAAACCCAGGGTTGGGCGAGAGTGTTTGGCGTGCCGCCTAGAAATTTTAAAGATTTTACTTACCTTGATGCCTTTATTTCTTGTTACTTATATGAGTATGGATTAAACTTGGCGTGGAGCAATCTTTTTTCAGAGGCTGTTGCACTATGTGTCTTCCTTTTTCCATCTATTAGAGACATAAGATCCTACCAGGAGTTCTTTGAATGTGGAGAGAGACGATAGGGAGCTCGGTGGAACTACAAGGATAAAAATTACCGTCCACACCCGGATTGTCCACTGCATTTTTCTGGGAGAGAGTGTCCATACTGAATGATATTGGACTGTTATCAGTGCCGTCTGAGCGGTAAACTTAACTGTACTTTACAATTCCGATATGTCTCGGGGAAAAATTTATGGCACTACAGTCTTTGTAACAAAGATATTATGTACCACATTGCCAGAAGTCCCAGGGCATGTCACTTCCGGCCGCAGCGGAAGATCCCGGATACTTTCCAAGATGGTGCCCCTTGGTTTTAGGGGATTACATTTCGGCAGGGCGCTCACACTTAAGAAGAAACATTTGGCCGGACCAGCGTTAAATGGTCCGGCCACTCCAGTTTGTGAAAGGGGGAAAGTGCAGTTCTTCCAGCGGCAACGGTGCAACCACCGTCCGCACATTTCCCTAACTGGTCACATAACCCATTTCGAATGGGGTCTCCTTTCATCCACAATTTCCCTCTGCGCGGTTTTCCTGGGCCCAACGGTTTCCAAGTACCACCCCCAGAATAGCTATTAAGGCCACTACTACCCCCAGGAGGGGAGTTGCAGGACAAAGGAGGGGGTTTATGCCCCAAAGAGCATATGGCATGTTTAGTCAGCAGCATTTTCCGCACCCAGGCATGCCAGTTAGCTACCCTTGGGCCCCGGGCTATAGTTGGTGGGGGCCCAGCCCTAATGCCCCTCCTAAAGAACAGCAGCAAGGGGAGCAGAGGTCCAATGGGGGCACAAGTGTTGAGAGAAATGTATCTAGTGACATGTACTTACACAGTGTTTGACATTTCAGAGAATGGAGCAACGACAGACCGCAGCAAGCACCTGAAGCAACGCAGATGGAAATTCCGGGGAACAGTAGCTCGGCCGGAGGTCACATTGAAGCTGGAGTTCCTGAGGTCATTAGCTGGGTGAGTCTGATTCCAATTAGTTGGATGGGGATTTATGGTCTGATGGGGAGTACAATAGTAAGGAGGAGAGAATGCTTAAAGTGTTGGAAAGTTGATAAGGGGAAAGAAAAGGGGAAGGCAGTAGTAGAGTGCCTGGTAAATCGGGCAAAGAATAGTGAGTTAGTAGAGAAGGTAATTGCGGTGGACGGTCAGGACACCTATCCGTGCTCCTTGTCTCCGACATACACACATTTGCCTCAGAAGGCGGTGAAGGGGATAAGGGAGGGGAAGTACATTGAAATCTTTGAGTTATCGAAAGAAGCAGTGGAAGCAAAAGAGGAAGGGTCAGTCAAGCAGAAAGTAGGCATAGAAGGACCATAGTGGAGTGGATCAAGGGGTTCTTGGTGTACACCAGTGTATCGGTAGACATGAGCAATACATTAACTTATTCAAATACATGGACCTCGTAGTCGGCGTGCATGCATTTTATGGATGAGTAGTGTTGTTGGACAGGGCATTTCGGAAAAAGATGGTGGGAAGCAGGATTTTGAGCTTTGGTCAGAACTTAGTCCTATGGTCTAGATTGATGGGTATGGAGAGGACCCAGGTGGGGATGGTGGCCAGGGGTCACAGTCAGCTCAACAAAGGCAAAATGTTTTGTTGGGCATACAATGAAAGGAACTGTAATCGGGGGTTTGCGTGTAAATTAAAGTAAAATAACTTTGTAAAGTCAAGATTTCCCATATGTGGTGACAAAAATGTATTTTTATCTTATATTATAAGTTTTACGTATGCAAACGTAGGGTTTAAGATTGCATACGTCGTGCATACGTCACCATTGACTTCAATACTGATAAAAACATACACTACCGTTCAAAAGTTTGGGGTCACTCAGACAATTTTGTGTTTTCCATGAAAACTCACACTTATATTTATCAAATGAGTTGCAAAATATAGTCAAGACATTGACAAGGTTAGAAATAATGATTTTTATTTGAAATAATAATTTTCTCCTTCAAACTTTGCTTTCGTCAAAGAATGCTCCATTTGCACCAATTACAGCATTGCAGACCTTTGGTATTCTAGCTGTTAATTTGCTGAGGTAATCAGGAGAAATTTCACCCCATGCTTCCAGAAGGCCCTCCCACAAGTTGGATTGGCTTGATGCGCACTTCTTGCGTACCATACGGCCAAGCTGCTCCCACAACAGCTCTATGGGGTTGAGATCTGGTGACTGCGCTGGCCACTCCATTACAGATAGAATACCAGCTGCCTGCTTCTTCCCTAAATAGTTCTTGCATAATTTGGAGGTGTGCTTTGGGTCATTGTCCTGTTGTAGGATGAAATTGGCTCCAATCAAGCGCTGTCCACAGGGTATGGCATGGCGTTGCAAAATGGAATAATAGCCTTCCTTATTCAAAATTCCTTTTAACTTGTACAAATCTCCCACTTTACCAGCACCAAAGCAACCCCAGACCATCACATTACCTCCACCATGCTTGACAGATGGCGTCAGGCAATCTTCCAGCATCTTTTCAGTTGTTCTGCGTCTCACAAATGTTCTTCTGTGTGATCCAAACACCTCAAACTTCGATTTGTCTGTCCATAACACTTTTTTCCAATCTTCCTCTGTCCAATGTCTGTGTGCTTTTTCCCATATTAATCTTTTCCTTTTATTAGCCAGTCTCAGATATGGCTTTTTCTTTGCCACCTCTGCCCTGAAGGCCAGCATCCCGGAGTCGCCTCTTCACTGTAGACGTTGACACTGGTGTTTTTTGCGGGTACTATTTAATGAAGCTGCTAGTTGAGGACCTGTGAGGCGTCTATTTCTCAAACTAGAGACTATAATGTACTTGTCTTGTTGCTCAGTTGTGCAGCGAGGCCTCCCACTTCTCTTTCTACTCTGGTTAGAGCCTGTTTGTGCTGTCCTCTGAAGGGAGTAGTACACACCGTTGTTGGAAATCTTCAGTTTCTTGGCAATTTCTCGCATGGAATAGCCTTCATTTCTAAGAACAAGAATAGAGTGTCGAGTTTCACATGAAAGCTCCCTTTTTCTAGCCATTTTGAGAGTTTAATCGAACCCACAAATGTAATGCTCCAGATTCTCAACTAGCTGAAAGGAAGCTCAGTTTTATAGCTCCTCTGAACAGCAAAACTGTTTACAGCGGTGCTAACATAATTGCACAAGGGTTTTCAAGTGTTTTCTAATCATCCATTAGCCTTCTAACACAGTTAGCAAACACAATGTACCATTAGAACACTGGAGTGATGGTTGCTGGAAATGGGCCTCTATACACCTATGTAGATATTGCACTAACAACCAGATGTTTGCAGCTAGAATAGTCATTTAGCACATTAACAATGTATAGAGTGTATTTCTGATTAATGTAATGTTATATTCATTGAAAAAAAATGTGCTTTTCTTTAAAAAATAAGGACATTTCTAAGTGACCCCAAACGTTTGAACGGTAGTGTACGTTTTGGAAAAGTACTGAAAAGCGTAGTAGACTACTCTTTTCAGGACATGGAAAAAAAAGGATAAAACGTGACATTGAAGAAAATGCAGTTACTGTTGGGTTCATTGAATTTCACCTGCAGGGTCATCCCGATGGGTATGGTATTTTCTATGCAGTTGCTGTTGAGTATTGTGGGGGTGAAGGAGGGACACCATAATATAAGAATAAGAGCAGCACTGAGAGAGGATTTGCGGGTATGGGAAAGTTTCCTTGTAAATTTGAATCCCTTAACGACATGCCACGTAGATGTATGTAACAGCTGTTAAGGGGATCTATGGAGCAGGCTCACGGGCTAAGCTGGCTCCATACTAAGCAGGTGAAGGCTGTCTAATATAGCCAACAGCTCACTGCAACGGGTGGAATTAAAGATCACTTTGATTCTGCCCGTTCAACATTTAAAACGTTAGCATCAAGGGGGCGGTCCGCTCAGATGTGACATAGCCACCTCCTTCTGCGAGGCGATCTCGGGATGCTGATGGTCGTCATGACACCGGGGGCCTAATGAAGGCCCCCATGTCTGCCACCTTAAAGCCTTGCCTCTGGTAGGGCTTCAAAGGAGACTGTCAGTATGACAATATACTGCATTACATTAGTATTGCAGTATATCATGCAAGCTATCTAATGATCGCTGGTTCAAGTCCCCTAAGGGGACTAATAAAAAACAGTTAAATAAAGTTTTTTCAATGTTCCAAAAACAAAAAGTATTAAAAGTAAAAAAAAAATTTTCCAATTTGTTCCCTAAAGCAATGTTGAAAAACCCAAAATTTAACATAACTGGTATCGCCGCGTCTGTAAAAATCTGAACTATTAAAATCTAGACTTATTTAACCTGCTCGGTGAACGCAGTAAAAAAACTAAATAAAATGTTGCATGTACCCCAAAATGGTACCAATGAAAACTTCAGCTCGCCCCGCAAAAATAAAAAATAAGCCCACACATCGCTCAATCAATGGAAAAATAAAAAAGTTATGGCTATCTGGATTATGTCAACACAAAACAATATTTATTTTTTTATAAAAGTTGGAAAACAAAAATATATCAATTTGGTATCGATATAATCATATCTACTCGTAGAATAAGGTGAACATGTAGTTTTTACCGCCTGATGGACACCGTAAAAACAAAACCCACAAAAAATTGCGTAATCACTGTTTTTTGCCCATTTCACCCCACAAATATTTTTTTCAGTTTCCCAGTACATTATGCAGTACAATAAATGGTGACATGAAAAACTACAACTTGTCCTGCAAAAAACAAACCCTCATTGGCCTATGTCGACAAAAATAGTTTATGGCTTTTGGAAGGAGGGGAGGAAAAATGAAAATGAAAAAACAAAGATTGTCCGTGTTCTTAATGGGTTGATGGAGTAAGGGTTTGACTAGGAGAACCATGCTCCAATCAGAAGTTAAGGCTTTTCACGGACTCCTCAGGGTCAGTGGGTTTTGGGGCTTTTTTCAAAGGAAAATGGAATGCAGGGGTGTGGCCAGACAGTTGGGAGGAGCAGGGATACCTGAGGACTATGACTTTGTTGGAACTATTCCCAATAGTAGTGGCAGTGGAGCTATAGCAGGAGCATTTGAAGGGCAAGTGGGTGATGCATGCAATGGAATATTAACTTCAGGGCAGAGCATGTCCCGGGGATTAGCAAGTCAACTGCAGGTGCATTATCAAGAGAGAAATTAGAAACTTTTTTTTAATTGGTACCTAATGCAGACAGAACAGGAGATGTGTGCCCTAAAAATGTTTGGCAGGTACTGAACTGATTCTTGATATATTGGTTGAAAAATCACTGGTGCCAATAACATGGAGGACCTACAAGAATGAATGGAAAAAGTGGGAGGACTTTTGGAGATGGAACAAGTGCGGGAATCCAGTCCTGTGCTTATGGAAAGTATAAGCCAGCACAGTACACTACACGTTATTGTGCGTCTGGCATACTTGTGGAAGCCTTATTTGTGTGCAATGATAATACTAAGCAGCCATCCCCCTTATATATAGTAGGCATGAGAGTGACTGTTTATCAGTATTTTGCACCTGTGGGATCTTCTTTTATATAGCAATTGTGGCTTGTCTGCATCCTGTTGGGAAGTGTTGTTTGAACCTGCCCTTGTATCCAGTGAGTATGGCCTTTTCTTTTTGTGATTTTGTTGTAAATATATGTCCCTGTTTTTGTTGTGTTTAAATATAGAGAGCAAAGAGTTCCTAGTGTAGGGACTCGCAAGACGGTGAGAACTCTTGACGCGGGTTGCGAGCTTGCGATTTTTGGCCAAAATATCAACAAATACCTCATGTTTATCATTGATATATTTTTTCAGGATGCAGCCAGGCCTTGTAATGCTGAGGGGTAATAGCTTTTCACTGCTTAGTGTAGCGCACCTGGTATGTACTGGGCAGCCAGTCTGATGGAATACTATGGGTTTAACTAATAGGTCGTAAGCCAACACGGTGCACTACACGTTATTATGCAACTGGCATACTTGTGGAAGCCTTATTTGTGTGCAATGATAATACTAAATAGCCACCTCCTCATGAATAGTAGGCGTGAGAGTGATTATTTATCAGTATTTTGCTCCTGTGGAATCTCCCTTCATATAGCAATTGTGGGTTGTCTGCATCCTGTTAGGAAGTATTGTTTGAACCTGCCCTTGTATCAAGTGAGTATGGCACCTTTTTCTTGTGCTTTTGTAGTAAATATATGTACCTTTCTTTGTTATGTTTAAATATAGAGAGCGAAGAGTTCTAGTGTAGGGACTCGCAAGACGATGAGGATCCTTGACGCGGGTTGCGAGCATGCGTATTTTGGCCAAAATATTAGCTAATACCTCTTGTTTATCATTGATATATTTTTTCAGGATGCAGCCAGGCCTTGAAATGCTGGGGGGTAATAGTTTGTTAGCGCTTAGTGTGGCGCACCTGGTGTATGCTGGGCAGCCCACCTGATGGAATGCTATGGGCGTAACTAATAGGCTGTAAGCCAGCACGGTGCACTATACGTTATCGCGCAACTGGCATAATTGTGAAAGCCTTATTTGTGTGCAATGATAATATTAAGCAGCCACCCCCCACCTGAATAGTAGGTGTGAGAGTGGCTATTTATCAGTATTGTGCACCTGTGGGATCTCCTTTTATATATCAATTGTAGCTTGTCTGAATCCTATTGGGAAGTGTTGTTTGAACCTGCCCTTGTATCAAATCAGTATGGCATTTTCTTTTTATGCTCTTGAAATTTATTGTGAAATAAATCTGATGTTAGAAATAATATTGTTTTAGAGAATTATGAGATATTACTATCACAGGGGCCACAACAGGTTTGCTATATGGGTAATGTTACTACCTCATTTAATTAATCCTCTCTAGATTGCGGATCTGTTTTGTCAATGCAAAGTTTACATTAACAGTTTGAGTCTAGACTTATTATTGCAATCGAGTGGGCTCCTG
This sequence comes from Rhinoderma darwinii, assembly GCF_050947455.1. Taxonomy (NCBI): domain Eukaryota; kingdom Metazoa; phylum Chordata; class Amphibia; order Anura; family Rhinodermatidae; genus Rhinoderma; species Rhinoderma darwinii. Next base: position 144,842,546 of record NC_134687.1, read on the forward strand.
TTTCCTAATGATGGTATTTTATATATTCCCTCCACCAACATCATCATGTAGTGGACTTAGATCTGGTTAATAGTCAGCTACGGTTGTGTTACCTAGCTTCTGGGGCAATGCAGGTTAGCGTCCCTACTGTCACTACAGCCTTATGCGCATACACAAGTTTCACAGACAGGCACATTTGGCATTTAATGATGCCATAATGGCGTTCACACATACAAGTTTCCAGCTACACAACTAGAACACCTAAACTGAAGTACAGTACAAGATACTATATGCATTTAATGTCTTACCAAGGCTGTATGTTTTTTTCTCCATATAATCCAAATATATATATATTAGTCATAGTCTTTGGCTTACATCCATGTGGATATACAGCTTTTATTTGCATTGCATGTTTTAAATAGATAATCTTGCTCTAGACCATACTGATCGCTTTATTACCCTAGCAAAATATTACGTAATTATTGTGATTGACTACTTTCCTAGCTGATCGTTGTTACATTTTTAAACTGTTTTTTCTGACAACAAACATCCTCCACTAATTATTACTCAAAGTTTATCCTCTGCTGGCCACTTCTTTGCAGTGCCCGACAATCAATATATTTATATAGGCTGTTTCCCTTCCATGCTCTTCAATGAAGTAATTGTTTTGCTACAGGGGCCTGTTCACATCAGCATTGCCCCTCCGTTGAGGGGTTCTGTCGGAGGTTTCCGTCCGGATAACCCCTCAACGGAAAGGCAAACGGAAACCTAAGCTTCCGTTTCCCTCACCATTGGTATCAATGGTGACGGAAACCTAGCTAATGGTTTCCATCTGTCACTTTAGTGACAGGGTTGCGTTGTTCTTGACGGAACCAATAGCACAGTCAACTGTGCTATTGATTCCGTCAAAACGACGGAACCCTGTCACAAGGGTGACAGACAGAAACCATTACATACGTTTCTGTCACTATTGATATCAATGGTGAGGGAAACGGAAGCTGAGCTTTCCGCTGAGGGGTTAACCCGATGGAAACCTCAGATGGAACCCCTCAACGGAACACAGATGGTGATGTGAACACACCCTAAGACATACATTTTGCTATTAGGTTTCATTATTGTTTTTCAACAACCTTATTGTATTTGTTGTTCATTGTTCATGTTTTGCTTTCCCACATTTTTATTGTACATTGCATAAACCGTATGTCACTGACCCCACCACTCTTTAACCTAAAACATCCTTTTAACCTTTGTCCCACCTTCTTGGCTTGCATATAAATCTGTGTATGTATCATTAATGACTATACTTGATGAAGGAATCGTTCCAGGGCTGTTACATGTAGTATCTTGCAAATAATTTTTTAAGCCTACTCCAAGCCTCCTAGCCTCATCCTGCAGTATCCAGCATATCTGCACAGGTGGAGCAGCAGATGGTGACGTTCATTTTACCCTAAACTCTTCTCAGTAGTTTAGCCATTCTGCACAATTATACCAGGTCAGCATTTTGTACATTGGTACCACCAAAAATATAGCTTTTGCCCATCTTACAATAATACATTTTGTCCCAATTGTGCATAGCAATAGCTCTTTCTTTTTTTCTTGTTTTACTACATTTGTTTAGTTCAGCATTTTTTCTTACTTTAACTTTGTCTGTGTCTAATCCTTTCAGCAATCAATATAAGGAATTCAAAATCTAATCATTAAAAGGGAACAGAAAGTTATCTAATTTTTACAAGCAATTACTTATTCAAGTTTATTTGAAAGATACAGTGGCTATCAATACAGATGCTAGCACTGCAATAAATATACAGTACATCTGAGACCTGCCATACAGCTAGTAACACTCGGCGTGACTTATTAATCTTTTAGACGCTTACAAGTACAGGCCTTTAAAAAGTCTCCAAAACGTAAAGTACAAAATAAATCACGTAAATAACAAAAAAATTTGGCTAACATGAGCACACAACTCTGGTTAAACACAAAATTTTTAAAAATAAAAAAGTGTCATCAGTTGGGAATTACCGTAACCAATTGTCTGACGACTTTTACAAAATGTGTAACTTCCATAAAACCAAAACAACTTACTTTACTTCTTTTAGACAAGATAATAATGCTAAAAGCTTACATAAGGGAAACTTATTAAAACTACATGAAAACTTAGAATGCAGTTTTCTGGAATTCCCACTGTTATGAATCAAATACAAAAAAGTTATGTAATTTGAATTTACGTAAAATTATACAAATTTTTTTGCCCAAGAAGTCCAACCTATAATTTCTTTTTTAGAACTTGTATTTTATAATTTTTTTCATTTTGCTATAACAAAAATACAAGCATATATACAATTAGTAAAGCACCATACGATAAGTAGTAAGGCACATCAGTGCACAAATAAAGCCGAAGAAATACAGAGTTAGTTTCTGTTCACATCTGCGTCGGAGGCTCCGTTAGGGGCCTCGGTCGCAGATCTGGCAGGGTTTACCGGAGACAATAGCGTAGCATGCTGTGCTATTGTGTTTGATAAACTCACAGACACCCCGACGGAAAATCAATAGAATCTACTAAAGTCAATAGGTTCCGTCGGCAACCTGGGGTGTCCGTTGTGCAACAGAACCGTTGGTTCCGTTATTCCCTTGTTCTGCTCCTCTGATGGAGCAGAACAACGGAACAGCGAAACACAGGTGTGAACAAAGCCTCGGGCCACATTCACATGACAGTGGGAAAAAAATGGCCATTAAAAACTGATCAACCGTTTTGCATCATTGTGTCTGCAAATTTTCATCCATTTCCAGTCCATCTGTCTGTTTTTAATGGCCATTTGTCATCCGTTTGCCATCCATTTTTCATGGCCATTAAAAAAATGGATGGATTTCATATGTCAGGTTTTTTTTGTCCCAACCCCCTGAAAACACCTGAGTGCCCATGTAGATAGTGACGCAGTGCCCCAGTACTCCTGTAGATAGTGCCACATAGATAGTTCCAGTGCCCACATAGTACCACAGTACCCACAAAGTGCCACAATGCGCACTGTAGATAGTATATGTAGAAGCTGGGAGGCACTCAGAGAACTTTGGGGTGAGGTGCCTGGGGAAAAGAGGTGTTATCCACTTAACATTAGAAAAGTATTTACGGCACACTCTTCAGAGGTATTTGCAAGGATGAATATTTATTGAAATTACAATTCAAATGAAGATGCATGTAAGTATGTATAACATACAAAGAAAACGACAAGGTATATCGACGTTTCGGTCCTCCCAGACCTTAATCTCTGAGTACAACCCTCCTTATCTGCATTTATCTGCTGAGTTCATTATTGCTTTCTACAGTACTTCCCTTCCTCCTTTATCTTCACATTCATCCCTTGTATTTATGTTTGTTTCTGTGACTTCATTACTGCCATCACCTATAGATTCTGTTTTCTTTTTTATTGATCACATGTTCAACCTTACATCCAAGTAACATTGGGCTCAATATCTCTTTCATAGCTTAATTTTTTCATAGCATATTTTAAGACCTGGCTAAGTCATTCCCCTATAATACATGCTCTACCAATGCATGACTCCTTTAGGGCAATTTTACATACTCCCTGCAGAGGACTGGTATCAGTATCCTGTTACCCTTACATCCCCTGGAATTTTTACTCCATCTTGTTTTAAAAAAAAAAAAAATCTTTTATATAGAACTAACTTGTTGTTCATCAATTTATGTTTACATTGTTAGTAGCTGTATAGTAACAGTTTGCCTTTATTTACAGCGACTTGGAGATTAACACCATAAACTATTTTCAGATTTTTATTTTTTCCTCCCCACCTTCCAAAGGCTATAACTTTAAAACATTTTCGTCGATATAGTCTTATGAAGGCTTAATTTTTGCGGGACGAGTTGTAATTTTTCGTATCGCCATTTATTTTGCCATATAATGTAATAGGGAACGGGACAAAAATAATTTGTGGGGTAGAAAATAAAAAAAACAGCGATTCCACCATTATTTTTGCGCTTTGTTTTTACGGAATTCACCGTCCAATTAAAACAACATGTTAACTTTATTGTGTACAGTTACGGCATTACCAAATATATATAATTTTTTTTTATGTTTCGCTACTTTAAAAACTAAGTGTATAAAATAAAATTTATTTTGTTTCGCCAAATTCTGAGAGTCATATCTTTTTTATTTTTCCGTCGATAAAGCGGTATGAGGGCTTATATTTGCGGGATAAGCTGTAGTTTTTAATGATACCATTTTGGAGTACATGCAAGGTTTTGATCACTTTTTATTCCATTTTTTTGTGGGAGATGAGGTAACCAAAAAATAGCAATTCTGACAATTACATTATGTTTTTTTACGGTGTACATTTTTACAATATATCATTATTGTAAAAGTCTGAATTATTACAATAATAATATATTGTAATAGTTCAGACTTTTACGGATACGGCGATACCAATTATGTTTATTTTTTTTTTTTTTACAATGCCTTAGGGGGGAAATGGGAAAAGGGGGGTTTTTGAACATTTAATATTCGTATTTTTTGTACATTCAAAAAAACTTTATATTACAAATTGTAACTTTTTTTATTAGTCCCTAGGGAACTTCAAGCAGCGATCATTGGATCACTTGCATTATATACTGCAATACTAATGTATTGCAGTATATCGTCTTTCTGACAGGCTTCTATTAAGCCCTGTCAGAGGCAGGGCTTAATAGGAGCACAAAAATGGCAGACCTGGGGGACTTCATTAGGCACACAGGCTGCAAGAGCAACCATCACCACCCCGAGATTGCATTGTGGGGGGCACGATGAGCTGCTAGAGTGGGCTGCCCCCCTCATTCTAACAATCTAAATGCCACAGTTACTATTGACCGTGACATTTAACGGCTCAAACGTGATCCCGCTTGTTACTGTGATGTGTCAGCTGTAATGAACAGCCAGTCGCGTAACTACCGCTACAGGGCCCGTGGCATGAGGGGGCCCGTGCCACCCACTGACATGGCCCCCGCCATGCCTGGTGGCGCCGCTAGCAGCCATTATGGGGCCGTTTCCGGGCCCATGCCACCCGGCCTCTAATATTTATGGGCCGGGGGGCACATGCCCTCTCATGCCTGGTGGCGTTGCTAGCACCAGAGGCGGCCCCGATGCTAGCGGAAGCCACCCTCTATAGCACGCAGGTACAAATTAATGCATTTGCACTGAATGGCACCCAACCATTCAGCGACTTACAAGGATGCTGATTGGCGGGGCAAAATTATCAAAATGGCCATTGTGCCCCGCCAATCAGCACCTTTCAATTACACTAGTGGCACGATGATGTCATCGCGCCATTTGCGTCATTCAGCCCCAGCAGGCCTGCTCTGAAGAGAGCAGGTCTGCATTGCCACTGGACGGCTCGAGAATAGGATTATGGGAGTATGTAAAGTTTTTGTTTTTTTTATAATAAATCTGTGAGTGGCATTATCTACAGTGGGGGCTCTATCTACAGGATGTGTCTGTGGAGCACTACAGTATATACAGGGGGAGCTATATCAGGGACACTATATACATGGGTGGTCTATACGTGGAGCACTATCTATAGGGGTAGCTATTTGTAGGGCATTATTTATAGGGGTGGGCAATATGTGGGACACTATATACAGGGGTGGGTTATCTTTGGGGCACTATCTACAGGAGTGCTATATGTAGGGCACAGTCTACAGGGCTGGGCTATATGTGGGACACTATATACAGGGGAAACTATATGTGAGGCACTATCTACAGAGGTGGGCTATGTGTGGAGCACTGTCTATAGGGGAAGCTATATGTAGAACAGCACGGTGGCTCAGTGGTTAGCACTATAGCATTGCAGCTCTGGAGTCCATATCTACAGAGGGCTGTTTGTGGGGCACTATCTACAGAGGCTTTATGGGTGTCACTATCTGCGGGGGGCTATTGGGCCCTATCTACAGGGGGCACGGTGTGTGTGTGTGTCGGACACACTGTATGGTACTATTATAATCGGGGACGGCACTATCACAGTTAGAGGTGCAGTTAGAGGTGCAGTGTATGGCACTATTATATTTAGAGATGTTGAGAGGTTTATCTTCGTTTATTGGTGCAGAAATTTTTTAAAAGTGAGAAGCTGAAGACATCTGAGTGGAAAACTCCGGAAATGGGTAGTGGCTGGGAAAAGTCATCATAGAGGTCTGGACCGGATGGAGAAGAAAATAAAAAAATAACTAGAATCTGAGACGTCACCGGTGAGTCACTTAATTTAAATGTTTATTCAGCCTTTAATCAGTAATTTAGTCACTGAATGATCTGCAGCGAGTTCATGAGTGGTTTAATTTTTCATTTTTATATGATTTTTTGGCTCTATATACAAGGGGAGGATCAGGATGGCACTATATACAAGGGGGGAGCAGGGTGGCACTATATACAAGGGGGAGCAGCGTGGCGCTATATACAAGGGGGGAAACAGGGTGGCACTATATACTAGGGGGCTGTGAGGCACTATATACAGGGGGGCTGTGTGGCACTGTACACAAGGGGGAGCTGGGTGGCACTATAGAGAACGGGGAGCTGTTTGGCACTATATACAAGGGGCTGTGTGGCACTACTAAGGGGGCACTGTTGGCACTACTAAGGGGGGCTGTGTGGCACTACTAAGGGGGGCTGTGTGGCACTATCTACTACGGGGGCTGTATGGTATTATTTACAAGGGGGAGGGCTGTGGCGCTATCTACAGGGGCTGTGTGTGATACAATCTAAAGGGGTCTGTGTGTGGCACTATCTACTAAGGGGAGTCTGTGTGCCACTATCTACTAAGGGGAGGCTGTGCGGCACTATATACAAGGGAGGGGGGCTGTGTGGCGCTATATACAGGGGGGTGTAATGACGGGTTAGGGAGACAGGTGAGCCCTAATCTACCCGCCACTCAGTACCTGCCTACTTGCACGGCCCATCCTATGCAACGGCGTACAACTGGGCGACAGTCCCTACGCTCAATATGTGTATGACAGAAAAACAGACAAGGGTACACAGAAGCTAAGGGAAATGGGGCAGTTGCCCACGGCAATACCGTGAGCAACAGGAGTAGTGAACAAGCCGAGTCAAACCAGGAGTGTACGAGGTACCAAACGCAGAGCAGGAGCATAGTCAGTAAAGCCAGGGTCAAAATGAAGCAAGGTCAATAATAATAGCAGGAGCAGCAGAGCCAGGAAACAGGAAAGAATCACAGGCAAAGACAAGCAGGAAATGAAGGTATAAATAGGCCGAGGGCGGGAGGTAGAACTGTCTGGCCGGGCTGTGATAGGTTCTCCCACTCCTGAGCCTACCAGCTTGAGTGGTAGCAGATCAAGTCACTCTATCAGACCTAGGAGCAGGTGCAGACTGATTAACCACGGGCGTTGACACAGCAGCTGTGTCTGGCAGATACTTTACAGGGGGCTTTATGTTGATATCTACAGCGGGGCTGTATGGCACTATCTACAAGGGGGAGGTGGGAGCAGCTATCTACAAGTGGGGTGTTGCACAGTCTACAGGGGGGCTGTATAGCACTGTCAACAGAGGGGCCATATGGCACAATTTACAGGGGGCGCTATCTATAAGGGGGCTGCATGTGGCACCTGGGGCGGTCCAGTCAAAAATTTGCTATGGGGCCCAGTCTTTCCTAGTTAGGCCACTGTGTACAGTGGACACCCGCATTGTATGGAGAAGGCTCACTCTGTCCATACTTTCCCTACCCGATTATGACGTAGCCATGCATCAAATATCGGGAAGAGGTTAAAGTCCGGGAGGATTGAAACGTCGACATGCCTTTACTTTGCATGTTATACATACTACATGCATCTTCTTTTGAATTGTAATTTCAATAAATATTCAACTTTGCAAATACTTCTGAAGAGTGTGCCGTTGTAGCGTCCATGTAGTGTCTTCTGCCACGTCCAGTGTCTTCTGCCATGTCTAGTGTCTTCTGCCACGTCCAGTGTCTTCTGCCACGTCTTGTACTGCCCGCCACGTCTGGCGCAACCTGCTGCACCGACCTCCATCCGTGATGAAGCCACAGCCACTGTCTGGAGTACTTCAGGTACCCGAGTGTTACGAACTGCTGTAGACTTTCGTATAGACTGAGACCTGGTCAGCTGCCTCTCTGCTACGGCAGAGCGGCCTAGTGGGTCCACATACCCTGTGACCGTGACAGTACGATCAGGCCTTGGAACCTGCTGGCCAGCCCAAGACCGCAGTCCAGAAGATACAGTCGGAGATGCATGACCTTCCGACACATCAGGATCAGCTCCTTGAGGCTGTAAATTCTATCATGGTCCATCTGGATCTTCTCATTGTTCCACCTCCGGTTCTTCCTCCAGAGGCTGTTTCTGTACCACTGCCCATTGCACCTCCTGTTTGTTCCGGTTCCACAGTTCCTCTGCCTCTTCCTCCTCACTATGACGGTGATCCCAGAGCATGTAGAGGATTTTTTAACCAATGCACGGTTCATTTTAGGCTACGGGCTCATCTGTTCCCCTCCGAGGAGGCGAAGGTAGCATTTATCATCTCCCTTCTTGCTGGCAAGGCCCTCGCATGGGCGAACCCAATCTTCGAGCAGCGAGAATCTGTATCCTCGGACCTAGCGTTGTTCCTGCAGTCCTTTCGTGCCGTGCTCGAGGAGCCGGGTCAAACATCCTCTGCCGCAGCCACTCTGTTGACCCTCAAGCAAGAGGGTTCCACAGTAGGGGAGTATGCTATCTCCTTCTGTACCCTGGCAGCCGAGCTGGCATGGAACAATGAGGCAGTGGTGGCGACCTTCTGGCAGGGACTGTCTTCTCACATAAAGGACGAACTGGCGGCCCGCGACCTTCCTTCTACCTTGGATGCCCTCATCCTGTTAGCCACTCGGGTTGACATGAGAATCCGGGAGCACACTCAAGAGGTTCCACAGGGGAGTCGGGTCCACAGACCAGCTCCCTCGGTCCAGAGACCACTATTGCCTTCCCCTAGTGTGCTACAAGAAGAACCCATGCAGGTAGACAGAGTCCAGTTATCTGAACAAGAGAAGCAGTGCAGACGCTCCTCTGGACTATTTATGTATTGTGGCCTTAAGGGTCATTTTGTGCGCCAATGCCCACAGAAACAGGGAAACTCCTGTACCTAGGGTTGGTTGGAGAGGGAACTCTAGGTGGAACGTCTCCAAACATTAAAACTTCTTCCAAATTATCGATTCCTGTGGCCATCATCTCTGGAGAGACATCACAACCCTCCTCCGCCTATATTGACTCTGGAGCAGCTGCTAATTTCATCCAGCAGGATCTAGTGGATCATTTACATCTACCCACAGTTCTTCTGGAGAGACCCCTGTTGCCTCTGTGAATGGTCTACCATTGCCCGATGCGATTGTGTTCAGCACGGAGCCATTGACACTACGGGTCGGAGCTCTTCACTAGGAGCAGATCGCCTTCTTTGTACTACCTAAGGCTATCATACATGGACAGTGATGTCAGGGGCTCCCTCTAAGAGCGGAATCCCAGGCAGACCGTCGGCAACGCTCTGGCCGGTAACACCGTTCCTAGAGGAAGGGTCTGACGTCACTGTCCTTATATGGTCAGGGACGTCAGGGGCTTACTCTAAGAGCAAAATCCCTGGCCAGAGCATTGGCAACGCTCTGGCCGGAGATTCTGCTCCTAGAGGGAGCTTCAGTGGCGCTATTTACAGGGGTGGGTGGTGCTATCTACAGGGGGTGGGGATGCTATCTACAGGTGGGTGGTGGTGCTATCTACAAGGTTGTGATGCTATCTACGGGGGATGATGGTGCTATCTTTGAGCAGAATCCCCGGCCAGAGTGTCGGCAGCGTGCTTGTCGGAGATTACACTCCAGAAGTAGCACTTAACTTCACTGTCCATATATGGACAGTGACGTCAAGGGCTTTCCAGAGACAGGAGTCCATGGCCTGAAATCTTGCGATGCTCTGGCCAGGGACTATGCTTCTAGAGGGAGCCCCTATATATGGACAGTGACGTCAAGGGTTTCCCAGGGTTCAGTGCTCAAAGTAGCGCTGTGACCAGGGAGTCCTCAGCCAGCATCAGTTTTTAAAGGCCGTCACAAAGTTTGTTTCCTGAAAAACGGCCATTAAAGGAACAGTGTCATCACAAATAATTTTTTTATATGTTAAAGATGTTAGTGCTTTATTAAAAACGTTTATATTTATTTGTGTGTTTGTGTTTTACTTTTTCTTATTTTTACACTTTTTCTTCCCTATGGGGGCTGCCATTTTTTGTTCCATTTCTGTATGTGTCGATTAACGACACATACAGACATGGCATACGGCAGCCACAGTCCCATAGGGACTGCGAACGGCTCCCGTCCCATTCACTTGTGTGTACGGCGTCTGTGTGGGAACTGCGCATGCGCCGCTCCCACACAGTCCAATTTGAAATTGGCGCCGTCCGGCGCCATTTTCCTGTGGACCGGAAGTCGCGGCCGGACAGTAATATTACTACTTCCGGTCGCGGCTTCCGGACTTGTGCACTTGGACCAGCGGCAGCAGACGGAGCGGACGGGCCGGAGGGAGCCGCGGCGGCAGGAGCAGGTAAGAGATTTCAATGTATGTTCGTGTTTGTGTGTGTTTACTACTGTATGTAAACCTACTACACTGTGTGTTAGCTCAAAAAATGGCGACACACAGTGTAGGAGGTTACACCGTTCAAACCCCTTGTTTATCCCGGCACTAGCCAGGATAAAGGAGGGGGGATGCTGAGAGCTCACTAGAGCGAGGGCTTTTTACCCAATTTTGTAATGCTGCAATTTTGGGAATAGCTCCATCTAGTGACCAGAAATGGGAAATTTTATAAATTAGAATTAATTTATAATATTTCCTGACTCGTGAAAAAAATAAAAAAAAATTTGAACAATGTTTAATCACCCACACACTAAATGTTTAATTTAAAAAAAAAAAAACATGTTTTTCTGGCAACACATTGCCTTTAAAAACTGATCCATTAAGTTCTATGGGAGCCCTGAAAACGGCCAAAAATAGTACACGTCCTATTTATTGACAGCCAGTATTCACGTGTCGGTAAAAAAACGTCCTTGTGAATACACCCACAGAACTTCAGTGTCCTGAAAACGCCCATGTGACAGCTGTAAAAAAAACGTCCGTCACATTTTCACATCGTTTTTCACTGTCATGTGAATGTAGCCTTATAGTGAAGTACATATTACATTGTATAAAAACTGATTTTGAATAAAAATAAATAGATGTAACAAAACAAACAAGAACTTCAGCGTACATACATGGTCATAATCATAAGGAGAAGCGTCATCATCCATGTTTTAAGTAGTACAGAACATAAATCTTAGAATCTTCAGAACGCAAGGCTCAATAGGTAATCTACACCTCATAGAATCTTCCAATACTATTTCTGCGATAGTAGGAACCAGACTACTTCGTCAATTACATTCTATAGCGGATATAGTAACGGTAAGTAAGTGGGACATAATCGTTAGGTCTGGTACAGGCAAGTCATCCATAGTCAGAAACGAAAGAGCCACCTCTGGACCCCAAGGAAAGGGGGACTTTAAGACACTGAATAGTAAAGTCCTAATTTGGTTCCAAAACCCCTGGATTATAACACAGTCCCGCCAAATATGTAGAAACGTGACAATTTCAATATGGCACCTCCAGCAAATATTGGGAGATCTAGAATAAATCTTGCATAGTCTATAAGGTGTATAATACCAACGGTATAAATGTTTTCTGGCTACCTCCAGATGATTTGAACATTTAGAAGTATTTTTAGAAATGGAAAAGACAAATCTCCTCTGCTTAGGGGTGAATATACATTTTAAATCTGTTATCCATTTAAAAATAAAAGAGAATGGGTCTTTTAGGCCGGAGGGCTTTTATGACCTGGTACTCCTTAGAAACACCTCTATGTATTCTTTAGAATCCGAAAAAAAACATTTATAGGGGTAATAGGAGATTCTGGATCAAAACTTAAAGACTAAACAGCGTATATGGAGATACCTCGAACAAAGTATGCAAATGTTCAAAAGGAATCAAGATATTCTAACAACTGATATCTCCTAAAGTGTGAATTCCCAAGGACAGACAATTTTTTAGGTCAATGTACGGGGTGAAGAGTTGTAAGACCAGTATGGGAGTTCTATAAAATCACATGCTCTTCAAAAAGCAAGTGGTAGATTGTCTTTTCTATGGAGTTACACTTGCATTAATTTTACTACTGATACCAGAAGGTATCTTTCCTGAGAAAGAATGATACCAAAAAATTGCACAAGGATGATGGAGATAATAAGAACGCTACCATTGACACCCAAGGTTTAGAGGTATCATCTATCCACCATACTTTCAACTGATCCAGTAAGGCAGCCCTATAATAAGAGAGTACACAGGGACAGCCCAAACCTCCAAGAGGGGGAGGAAGGTGTCCAACCTACATTTTCAATTATGCAGATTTTTTCAAGTGAGCATGTAGAGCAAGAGTGAGCACCGGAATAGGTAGATAGAGTATAGCAACAATAAACATGAGTAAACAGGAAGCAATGCAGACATTGAAATTGTGTACAAGTGAGATGGTAGGAAAAAAGGGACCACATCATTCATGATTTTATTTGTATTGTTCATCCATGTGAATGTTTGGGTTAGAACAAACATCAAAGACACAAGTTACCTGTTTAACTTTTTTGTTCAGTATTTTTTCCAATTTTGACAAATTTTGTGCAACGTGAGTCCGTTGCTTAAAACTCACGACATGTCCTATATTTGTGCATTGAAGTCAATGGGTGCGTGAAAATCACGCATGCCACACGGAAGCACTTCCGTGGGATGAGCGTGATTCGCGCAACAGCTGTCAAACTATGAATGTAAACAGAAAAGCACCACGTGCTTTTCTCTTTACAAACATCCAAACAGAGTGTCATAATGTTAAGTGCCTTTTGCGCACGCAAAACGCCGTGTTTTTTGCGTGCGCAAAATGCACACGCTCGTGTAATCCCGGCCTTAATGAAATTACATAGTGGCGAGACATTTTCTATAAGCAGTGATAAGCACTCTTTGGGTAAGGCCACACGGTGCGGTCACGGTGCGTTTATGTTGCGTTTTTAAACTGCAGAAAGTAATTTTTCAATAGAAGTCAATGGTGAAATGTTTGTTATGGACAGACTGCTGCTATTATATTACAATGTGTTTTTTGTGCGGTTAACTGCATCTTCATAATGTCCGACCACATGCAGATAATGACCGCGCCACCAAAGTTGTTGCTGAACTGCTTGCGTTTTTGCTAACAGTTCTGCAATGCATTGTAATGAACTATTTACAGGAAGCACCTAACAAACTTCACCATGGGTGAAAACTTTGTCCATCAATTATTTTCTTTAAAAATGCAACAGAACTGCAGCATTAGGCCTTATTTATACAAACGTGTTTCACGCGCGTCACACGAACCTATGTAGCTCAATGGGGCCGTTGTGCGCAAATCTCACGACATGTCCTATACTTGAGCGTTTTTCGCGCATCACGCACCCATTGAAGTCAAATCCGTGAATTCCGCACACGGCAGACGGACGCACTTCCGTGTGCCGCACGTGATTCGCGCTACAGTTGTTAAATAAATGAAGGAGAAAAAAAAAGCTGGAACCCTCTTCTTCTTGTGTTCAGTCCTGATTAAGCAGTAGTTGACCCCTTAGTGGCCAGCCTATTTTAGGCCCAAGCTATTTTTTACTTTTTTTCCATCGTCTCATTCAAAGAGCTATAACTTTTTTATTTTTGCGTCGACATAACTGTATAAAGTCTTGATTTTTGCGGGACAAGTTTTATTTTTTAATAGCACCACCATTCTGGGGTACATATAATTTATTGATTAACTTTTATTAACTTTTTTTGGGGGGGAATGGGAAAAAAAAGCATTTTGCCTCTTTTTTTTACATCCTAAATTTACGTTGTTTACCGTGTGGTATAAATAACACAATAATTTTATTCAACGGGTCATTACTATTGTAACAATATCAAATTTATATAGATTTTGAATGTTTTACTACTTTTACACTGAAAACACTTTTTTTTTCAAAATTATTAGTTTATGTGTCTCCATATTTGAAGAGTCATAACTTTTTTATTTTTCCGTCGATGCAGCTGTGTGAGGGCTTTTCTTTTGCGGGACAACTTGTAGTTTTTATTGATACAATTTTCGAGTACATGCAAATTTTTGAGCACTTTTTATCACATTTTTTTTAAGGCAGGATTCACAGAAAATAGTTACTATTAACTCTATGAAACTTTTTTTTATATTTTTACTAGTCTCAATAGGGGACTTTTTTATGTGATCATCCGATCGCTTTTATAATACACTGCAATACTTCTGTATTGCAGCGTATTACTGACTGTCTGTGTAAAAGGCATTAACTAAAGGCAGACCTGCTGCCATAGGAGACACTGAAACCCTGCGATCTTATCGCAAGCTGACGGTGGGATGAGAAAGGGTGCTTCCTCCCTCTCTCCAAAACCACTCAGATGCGGCGCTTGCTATTGAGCGCCGCATCTGAGAGGTTAAACGAGCAAGATCGATACTGATATCGCTCTCGCCCGTTCGAGCAGCGCTGCTCCCAGCTCTCAGCTACCTCTGGTAGCTGAGTGCAGGTAGATTTAACGTCTCCCTGATCTGTTTATTTATTCCGATGCAGCGCCGTGAAAAGACGTATGCATGAAAATAAATCCCATTAGTGGCCGCCGTGAATGTGTTAATATAGTTTTGTTTTATTTTACATCTTTTAATTTATATGTTAGATATTTTAAGTTTTTCTAGTTTGAACAAATAAAAAAAACATTGGTATTGTATGCTTAATTTAGTTTCTTTAAATATTACATTGTAAGAAACAGTAGCAAAATAACACTGTTGTTAGTTGTCTGAATTAGAAAGGACATGCTTAAAAAGATCATAAATTAAGGTCATTTTGTAGTACAGAAATTACCTGTGGTTTTGTTATTTCAAATTCACAGTACAATGAAATCTCATATGAAGCAAATATACAAAAGTACAAAACATGTATTTTTAGAGAAAGTCCCCAACTGTTTTGTCAATAATGTGAAAATAAAAAAGCTAAGTAATCACAGAACAGTTTTAAATGATTGCACTATATTCTATTTAATTGAAAAATTGTCTTTACTTCATGCTACATTTAATAACTATAAATGAAAAAACATGCCGTAGAGTACAAATACATGTATGTTTTGTACATAAGCTACATAAGTAATCTATATGTATTTTTACTTTATCTGTGTTCCAAAAATTTTTTTTACTAGGTACACGTATGTTTTTCACATCTGCATTGTGGCTTCTGTTCATAACCGAAGCCACGAAACTACGAAACTGTGCCAGATCCATTGTACGATGGATTCATATGGAGCATGACTTACAATGGGGTCCGTCAGGGTTCTCTGGAGGTTTCTTTCAATTTGACTGCAAGAATAGAGCTTAATGCTGAGATATTCTTGCTGTCAAATGTGATGGAACTACCAAAAGAAGCAGTGTTTTTGTCAGAGTACAATTAATAATTCTAAATGTAATAGTTTAGACAACCTTTTCTTCAGTCAAATACCCTGTCACTCCGATTAGTTAATCACAGCACCACAGCTTGTCACAAAGGGTCTGTGGACCCACTGGGCCGTACCGCCTTGGCAGTATAGCAGCTCGCCAACAGGGCGCAGGTCAATGTCTATAGTTTGTTTAGGTACCTGTGGCAGCTCGTTCAGTAGCAAAGCAGGCTCGGCTGGGACTAGGCAGCAGGTAGACGTCAGGTGAGGAGAAGCAGGTAGGTGTGGTATACAGCACGGCACGACTTTGGCTCAGCACAGTACTCGACAGGGATAGTATGGCATGCAGGGAACAGGAACAGGAACACACTAGGAGACCATTGCATAGACAAACTAGGTAAACAACAACAACGCTCAGGCATCAAAGCAGGGGGCTGCACCCCTCTTATAGTCCAGGGTACTCACGGCCAGATGTTTATCAAAGTCCGGTGTGCCTGCTGCCCCTTTTTAGAGGGGGCACAAGCGCGCGCGCACCCTACGGTATCCAGCTGAGGTGAGTGGAAGCGAGCGCTGGCGTCTCCTGAGGAGGAGGCTGGGGCCAGCGCTTGCCGACTCGTGGCTGCGGCTGTCAGGAGGAGATTGGAGCTGACGGCACACAGCCACAGACATGACAGTATTCCCCCTCTTACGCCCTCTCTTCTTGGGACCAGAAGAGTGGGAGCATTGAGGTTCTCCTTGTTTCAGCCTTCCGTTTCATGCAGTCGACTGCCATTAGGATGGAGGATCGAGTCTGCTGCCAGATCTGCAGGAAGTCTCTAAAAGCGGAGTCAGCCACTGGTACCTCGGAAATATTGGGCACCGAAAGAGGAATTTGTGGGTGTTGGCCGTAGACAATGAAGAACGGTGTATTCATTGTGGACTCGCTGGTGTGATTAATATATGAGAACTCAGCCCACGGAAGCAGCTGCACCTAGTCATCATGCTGCTTGGAGATGAAGTGGCGTAGGTAGTTCTTCAATATCTGATTGATCCTCTCGACCTGACCATAGGACTGAGGATGGTAGGCTAAGGAAAAGTCCAACTTCACACCGAGGAGTCCGCAGAGGGCTCTCCAGAACTTACAGGTAAACTGAACTCCCCGATCAGACAAAATATGCTGCGGAAAGCCGTGCAGGTGGAAGATGTGTTGGATGAATATTTTGGCGCAGAAGGAAAACCAGTCAGAGGAACGAAGTGGGCCATCTTCGAAAATCGATACTCCACCACCCAGACTGTACTGCATCCGGCAGAGAGATGCAGGTCTGTAATAAAGTCCATAGCTATATGCTGCCAGGGAGCATTGGGCACAGGCAATGGCTGGAGCAGACCAGCAGGTCTGGAGTGAGCGACCTTGTTGGCTGCACATACAGAACAGGAAGAAACAAAGTCCATAATGTCCTTGGGCAGCGTGGGCCACCAGAAATGACGAGCAATCAGATCCCGGGTCTTACGGACCCCCGCGTGACCTGCCAGTCTAGAGGAGTGTCCCTAGCGGAGGATTCTTCCACGATCAGCCAGGCGCACAAAATTCCTCCCTAAAGGAATGTCCCCAACTTGCAGGGGAATGACAGAGACAATGCAAGATGGATCAATAATGTTCTGTGGAATTTCCATGGTGTCCTCCGTCTCGAAAGACCTGGACAAGGCATCGGCCCTCACATTCTTGTAGGCCGGGCGATAATAGAGCTCAAACTGGAACCTGGTAAAGAACAGTGACCACCTGGCCTGACGAGGGTTCAGTCATTGGGCCGTCTGGAGGTAGGTCAGATTATTGTGGTCTGTAAAAATTAGGATCGGATGAGCTGCGCCCTCTAGTAGATGTCTCCACTCTTCCAGAGCCAATTTGATGGCCAGTAACTCCTGATCCCCAATCGAGTAGTTGCGTTCCGCGGAGGAGAAGAGCTTAGAGAATTATCCACATACCGTTATCTTGTCCTTGGGACCTCTCTGGAACAGGAGTGCACCAGTACCGACAGAGGATGCGTCCACCTCCAACGAGAACTGCAGAGAGACATCCGGATTATGGAGTATAGAGGCTGACATGAAGGCACTCTTCAGGCTATTGAATGCGGACTCTGCCTTGGGAGTCCACACCTTGGCATTCATGCCCTTCTTACTGAGGCTAGAGATAGGAGAAGTCAGTGAGGAGAAGTTTGGAATAAACTGTGTGTAAAAATTGGTGAATCCCAAAAAGCGCTG
Source organism: Rhinoderma darwinii (assembly GCF_050947455.1). NCBI lineage: Eukaryota > Metazoa > Chordata > Amphibia > Anura > Rhinodermatidae > Rhinoderma > Rhinoderma darwinii. The sequence continues at coordinate 144,860,274 of NC_134687.1, forward strand.
TATGGCCCTCAAGCCTTGGGGGTGTGACCATTCCAGGACAGACTTTACCTTCTCAGGATCCATCTCGAGACCTCAATTCAAGACGATGTAGCCCAGGAAGGGTAGAGCATCTCTGTCAAACACGCACTTCTCCAACTTGGCGTACAGACGATTCTCCCTTAACCGTAGAAGAACTTGACGGACATGTCTCTGATGCGTCATAGGATCTGGATAAAAAATCAAGATGTCATTAAGATAGACCACAACACAAACATAGAGGAGGTCACGTAAAATGTAATTAACAAACTCATGGAAGACTGCGGAAGCATTACACAGACTGAAGGGCATTACTAGATACTCATAGTGTCCACCACGGGTGTTAAATGCAGTCTTCCATTCTTCACCCTGGCGAATTCGGATTAGGTTGTAAGCCCCATGCAGGTGTAGTTTAGAAAAAATCTTGGCACCACGTATATGATCAAATAGTTCAGAGATCAGTGGCAACGGATATTTATTCTTCACCGTGATCTGGTTGAGACCTTGGTAGTCGATACTGTCACGAGGTGGGGTGTGGACCCACTGGGTCGCACCACGTAGCGGGATGGCAGCTGGCCAAACAGGAAAGGTATAGAGTCTATAGGCCAGAAAAGTGTACAAGAGGCAATGTAGAGAGTAGCAAGGCATGCTCGGCTGGGACCAGGCAGCAGGTAGACGTCAGGCGTGGAGTAGTAGAACAGGCATGGAGATGCAGCACAACATGACAACAGCTCAGCACGGCAGTAGACCAGGATGGTACAGATAGCACAGGAAACAGGATACAGGATACAGGAACGGGAAACACTGGGAAGCTGGAAGACACTTAGGAGACCATTTGCAAGACAGTCTAAGGGAAACAACAACAATGCTCAGGCAAGTATAAGAAGGGCGGTGACCCTCTTATAGTCCTGGAGTTCATGAGTAGATGATGATGATTATCAGGTGCGCGCACTGGCCCTTTAAGAGCAGGCCCCCTCCGAAAGACAGGCTCGATACCTGGAAGTGAGTGCCGGCGCCTCACAGGTGGACGACGCAGAACAGCAGCATGACGTCCATGGCTGCGGTCATCAAGGGGTAAGTTAGAACGACAGACCGCGGCCATAGACGTTACAGATACAAAGACGAAGAGAGCCATCTTTCTTTTTGACAAAGAAGAACCCGGCTCCTGCTGGGGAAGAAGACTTTCGTATGAAGCCCCTCTCCAAGTTCTCTTAAACATAGGCGGACATGGACATAGTCTCTGGCAAGGAGAGAGGATATACCTTACTACAGGGAAGGGATGCACCAGGAATCAGTTCGATAGGGCAGTCATACGCCCAATGTGGAGGCAATGTCTCTGCCTCCCTCTTGCTGAAGACGTCAGAAAATGCAGCATACTGACCCGGCAATCCTGCCAATGACCGAGGCAAAGAAGGCTGAACCTAACTAATTTGCACCAGACAATGGCTTTGACACTCAAGGCCCCACTGAAGAACCTCTCCAGAATTCCAGTCCAGGACTGGGGCATGCAGTCGGAGCCTAGGCAGGCCCAGCAACTCAGGGTTCACGTGTTTGGATAGGACATAGAACAACAGAAGTTCGGAGAGAAGAGCCCTTACTTGGAGCCTGAGCGGCTTGGTCACAGCTATAACTGGGTCTGGCAGAGGTAGTCCATTTACTGAAGCAACTTTCAATGGGCTCTCCAGAGGGGTGGTGGGTAATTGAAGAAGGTCCACCAGGTCTCTACGGATGAAATTAGCAGTGGATCCAGAGCCCAGATACGCAGAGACCTGATGCGTTCTCTCACCGGACACTATGGTCACAGGTGTGGACAATTTAGATGGAAATCCTTTCTTACCCAAGGTTGTCACTCCTAGCAACCCTAGGCTTGGGGATCTTTGGGGACACAGGTGCACAAGATGGCCACTGAGGCCACAATAAAGACAGAGTCCAGAAGTGCGTCTGCGTTGTCTCTCCTGGGTGGATAGCTTACACTGGTTCATTATCACATACTTCTTAGGAGGATCGACATCTGAGGACAGCAGGGGTTGCTGCAAAGTAGGAGCCAGACTAGGGAGGACTCCCTCCCGACGAACCTCTTGGAGGCGTTCCGTTTATCAATCCGGGCGGACAGAAGGATGAGGTCATCCAGGGTAGGCGGCAGATCTTGAGCAGCAAGTTCATCCTTAATTTTAGGAGCCAGTCCATGCCAGAATGCAGCCACCAGGGCCTCATTGCTCCATAACAGGTCTCCCGCCAGGGTGCGGAAGTGGATGGCGTACTCACTCACGGCGGTATCTCCTTGGCGTAGGTTAATCAAAGAGGCTCTGACCAGGCTCCTCAAACACCAATACGAAAAGTCCGGAGGAAGGCTTGGAAGTCACGGGTCTGTGGTCCTTGTCTCTCCCAGATAGGGTTTTCCCATGCAAGAGCCTTGCCAGTGAGTAGAGAGATGATGAAAGTGACCCTTGCGCCATCAGACGAAAATGTCCTACTATACAGGTACTCGCGTCTCCATCATAGCGGTCAGGAAGTGGCAAAGAAACACGCGGGTCAACACTGCCAAGAGGTGTAGTCTGAGGATCAACACTGCCAGGAGGTGTAGTAGGAGGAACGGCAGCTTTTGCCTCCTGCCGACGTGCAAGAATGTTCAACGCCTGGAGGAGATGGTCCTGTCGAGACCGGAGGTCTAGCATATCCGCCCTCATCTCTTGAGATGTCGTCATGGTCTTGAATCGACCAGCGGGGTTCATGACTTGAGCGTACTGTCACGAAGGGTCTGTGGATCCACTGGGCCGTACCGCCTTGGCGGTATGGCAGCTGGCCAACAGGGCGCAGGTGAATGTCTATAGTTAATATAGGTACCTGTGGCAGCTCTGACTGTAGCAGGGCAGGCTCGGCTGGGACTAGGCAGCAGGTAGACGTCAGATGAGGAGAAGCAGGTCAGACGTGGTATACAGCACGGGACGACTTTGGCTCAGCACAGTACTCAACCAGGATAGTATGGAACGCAGGGAACAGGAACAGGAACACATTGGGAGACCATTGCATAGACAAACTAGGGAAACAACAACAACAACGCTCATGCATAAAAGCATGGGACTGGACCCCTGAAATAGTCCAGGGTACTCACGGCCAGATGTTCATCAAAGTCCGGTGCGAGCGCCGCCCCTTTAAGAGCGGGCACGAGCGTTCGTGCACACCCTACGGAATCCGACTGAGGTGAGTGGAAGCGAGCGCTGGCGTCTCCTGAGGAGGAGGCTGGGGCCAGTGCTTGCTGACTCATGGTTGCTGCTGTCAGGGGGAGATTGGAGCTGACGGCCCGCAGTCACAGACATGACACAGCTACTGTCTATGACTCTGCTATTCGGCAATGGTATTATGGAGGAATTACGGTACCAAAAATGAGACCTCTTCTCATCAGCTATACACATTGGTCTAGAAAATGTAATTTGTATAAAAAAATGTTTACAGCCTTTGAAGTAGAAAAGAGATATTTTGAAGCATCAGGCAATTATGATAATTGTTAATTCGTGATCTTTTTCAAATCAATTTTGGAATTCAATTTTAAATAGAAAAAGGAATGTAAGATTGTCAATTTAGTTCTGTCCAGTAGCCCAGTTTCATGACCCTTACTGTCATTCTATTTTTCTAGTCAGTCAATTATAAGGATACCCCATTTATTTAGAGCTCATTCATTCACAAGGTATTTTCGGGGGAACTTTATGCTTCCAATACAAATTTCAAACCAGTCCCGACCCACTTCTCAAAATGTGCATGTCCCCCCAGGGACTACTTAAAAACCAGTTCTATGATGGAAATGCTTATATCTTAAACATCTTCATTTTAGCAATACCTTTCTCACATTACAGGCACTGAAATATAAATATAAACTTCCTGCCGCTAAAGACTTCACAACTATTCAGATACTCTATTTTTTTCACTCTCTTTTCTTGTCCACTGGTTTAACTATTTCATCACATTATGAAGTAATCTGTTGATCTGATAGGAAGAGATATCATATGCTCATTTTGTGCCATTATTAACTCGCCATAAACTCCCCTAAATTGACCTTCATGGAGCAATGGAAAACATATCCTCATGATTAGAGATGAGCGAACCGGGACAACCGAACCCGGTTTCGGTCCGAACATCCGGAAAAGTTCGGTTCGCAGCGAATCCGAACTTCACCGGGTTCGGCCGAACCCGTTTTGACCGAACCCGGTCAAAAATATTATACAAATCGGCAGCCACTTATCTCTATCAATAACTGATAGAGAAAAGAGGCTGCTGATTAAAAATAAAATAAAAAGCATTTCATACGTACCCGGTCGTTGTCTTGGTGACCAGTCCCTCTTCTTCCTCCAGTCCGACCTTCTTTTCTGACGCGGCAGCCTGTGATTGGCTGCAGCGGTCACATGGGCTGTATCGTCATCCAGGAAGGTCGGGCCGGATGTCGAGAGGGACGCGTCACCAAGGCAACGGCCAGGAGACCGGACTGGAGGAAGTGGAAAGTTCTCGGTAAGTATGAACGTCTTTTTTTTTTACAGGTTAATCTATATTGTGATCGGTAGTCACTGTCCAGGGTGCTGAAACAGTTACTGCCGATCAGTTAACTCTTTCAGCACCCTGGACAGTGACTATTTACTGATGTCGCCTAGCAGCGCTGCCGTAATGATGGGTGCACACATGTAGCCACCCGTCATTACGGGTAATATATTTTATAATGGGAGCACGGCTCGGAAAAACGACCGGCTGCCCGTGGCCGGCCGTGCCCGACCGTGCTCAGTTCCTTAAATACTCTGTGCGGCCTTAAACTCTGTGGACAGGTCAGGATCCAGTTTCTTTTAAATGCTGCTGGGGAACCCGCTCGATCCACTATATAAGGTTAAGCTACAGTGCAGCGTGTAAAAGAAACAGGATCCTGACCTGTCCATAGAGTTTAAGGCAGCACAGAGTATTTCAGGAGATGAGCGTGCAGATTCAGTGCTGCTGTGAACTCTGCTCTTACAATTACGTAGCTCAGTTGTACCTCTCCTCCACTCCTGTCCTCAATAGCACCTTCACATGATTGGCAAGTCACCACGTAATGGTAAGAGCAGAGTTGACAGCAGCACAGAGTATTTCAGGAGATGAGCATGCGGATCTTGTGCGGGGTGGTGACTTGCCAATCATGTGAAGGTGTTATTGAGGACAGGAGTGGAGGAGAGGTACAACTGAGCTACGTAATGGTAAGAGCGGAGTTCACAGCAGCACAGAGTATTTCAGGAGATGAGCGTGCGGATCTTGTGCGGGGTGGTGACTTGCCAATCATGTGAAGGTGTTATTGAGGACAGGAGTAGAGGAGAGGTACAACTGAGCTATGTAATGGTAGGATCAGAGTTCACAGCAGCACAAAATCTGCACGCTCCTCTCCTGAAATACTCTGTGCTGCTGTGAACTCTGCTCTTACCATTACGTAGCTCAGTCTGTTACCTCTCCTCCACTCCTGTCCTCAATAACACCTTCACATGATTGGCAAGTCACCACCCCGCACAAGATCCGCACGCTCATCTCCTGAGATACTCTGTGCTGCTGTGAACTGTGTGTGTGTGTGTGTGTGTGTGTAGATGTTTGTGTGTGTGTGTTTTTGTATATGTGTGTTTGTGTATATGTGTGTATATGGGGGTGTGTTTGTGTGTTTATGTGTGTGTTTGTGTATATATGGGTGTGTTTGTGTATATGTTTGTGTGTGTGTGTTTGTGTGTATATGTGTGTGTTTGTGTATATATGGGTCTGTTTGTGTACATGTGTTTGTGTATATGTGTGTGTTTGTGTATATGTGTGTGTTTATGTATATGTGTGTGTTTGTGTATATGTGTGTGTTTGGGTATATGTGTTTGTTTGGGTATGTGTGTTTTTGTTTGTATATGTGTTTGTGTATATGTGTTAGTTCGTGTATATGTGTGTGTGTATATGTGTGCGTGTGTTTGTCTCTTTGTGAGTGTGTGTTTGTGTATATCTTGTTGTGCTTGTGTATAACTGTGTATATGTGTTCGTGTATATGTGTGTGTGTGTTTGTGTATATGTGTGTGTTCGTGTATATGTGTGTGTTTGGATGTGTGTGTTTTTGTTTGTAAATGTGTGAGTTTGTGTATATGTGTGTGTGTGTTTGTCTGTTTATGTGTGTGTGTGTGTGTGTGTGTGTGTGTATATCTTATTGTGTTTGTGTATATATGTGTGTGTTTGTGTATGGTTGTTTGTTTGTGTGTGCGTGTATATATGTGTGTAGGTGAGTAGAAGTATTGTTATTGTTCACATTGATAACTGTTTTTTTATGTTGTTGCAGATTTTGATGTACCGATTGGACTACATCTTCGATTCGTTGGACTACTGCGTAGATCTGCGTTTTTTCAAATTTTAATAAAATGGTTAACGAGGGTTTTGTTGGAGATTTCTTATTTCAATAAAAATGAATTGTCTTTGTGTTTTTTTTTAAACTTTATTAGTGCCTAGATAATGGCAGTTGGCTGATTGACAGCGTCCATTATTAAGGCGGTACTTAGTGTTAGCCGGTGCAGAGGCTAGCACTAACCACCCATTATTACCCCGGTACCCACCACCACCAGGGGTGCCGGGAAGAGCTTGGTACGATCCAGTACCCGACCATCTGTTGTGATGGTCGGGTACTGGGGCGGCCGTAGGCTGGTATTATGAGGCTGGGAAGGGCCAAAAACAGTGGACCTTCCCACCCTTGTAATGCTAGGCTGCTGCTGCTGTGTTGTATCTGGCTGGTTATAAAAATGGGGGGGACCCCCACGTCGTTTTGTTTTTTTTAATTTAACAAATTTAACAAAAGACGGGTCCCCCACATTTTTAATAACCAGCCATATACAAGGCCGCAGCAGTCTGGCATTACATGGGTGGGAAGGGTCACTGGTTTTGTCCATTCCCAGGCTAATAACACTGTGTTGTATGTGGCTGGTTATGATAAATTGGGTGGAACCCCATGTATTTTTTTAAAAAAATTACAAATTAATAAATAAATAATTTAAAAAAATGACGTGGGGTCCCCCCCACTTTTATAACCAGCCAGATACAACACAGCAGCAGCTGTCCACTGTTTTTGGCCCTTCCCAGCCTCATAATACCAGCCTACGGCCGCCCCAGACCCCGACCATAACAACAGATGGTCGGGTACTGGATCGTACCTGGCTCTTCCCAGCACCCCTGGTGGTGGTGGGTACCGGGGTAATAATGGTGGTTAGTGTTAGCCTCTGCACCGGCTAACACTAAGCCTCGCCTTAGTAATGGATGTTGTCACTCAGACAGCGGCCATTACTAAAGTGGTAGTAATAAAATTTGAAAAGAAAAGACAAAGATATAGATAAAATATTTTATTGAAATAAAGCACCCCCAACACAACCCTCATTAACCATTTTATTGTAAAAAAAAAACGTCATCTAAGTAGTCCTCGAAACCGACGTAGTCCACACACCAAACCTGTAAAAAAAAAATTAAAAAAAAATGAAATAAAACATGTCGTAGGCTTAGATTCCGTTTAATGTGTGATACTGACTGTTATACCATGTATAGAAGCCTGCCGCGAAGTTGACTTAGATACAGGGCGCCAGCAGACAGCATCATACATGGCCATACAGACATATATACAAACAAACATACATGCAAACATACATACATACATATATACAAACATACATACATACATATATACAAGCATGCACATATATACATGCAAATATACATACATGAAAACATACACACATATATACATACATACATGCAAACTATCATACATACATACATGCATGCATCACACACACATGAAAACATACATACAAACAAACATGCAAAGATACATACATACATACATATATACAATCATGCACAAATATACATGCAAACATAAATACATGCAAACATAATTACATACATGCACATATATATAAACATACATGCAAAAATAAAAACATGCAAACATACATACATGCACATATATACATACATATATGCCAACATACATACATGCCAACATACATACATGCAAACATACATACATGCAAACATACATACATACATACATATATACAAGCATGCACATATATACATGCAAATATACATACATGAAAACATACACACATATATACATACATACATGCAAACTATCATACATACATACATGCATGTAGAGATGAGCGAACTTTTCAAAAGTTCGGTTCGGCTAGTTCGCCGAATTTCACAAAAAAGTTTGATTCGGACAGAACTAGTTCGGACCGAACCTGTCACTTCCGTGCGCCGAGCATGCTACTGTCCAGGGTGCTGATAGAGTTGATGGGCTGCACTAACTCTTTCAGCAACCTTGACAGTACATGCTCGGCGCGCGGAAAATACAATTTAAATGTAATAAAAAAATAAAAATTATACGATCGTACTTACTTTCCTCCTGTCCGGCCTCCAGCGATGACGTTTCATCCCTTTCGCTGCTGCAGCCAATCACAGGCTGTAGTGGCGGTCACGCACGTCAGGATGACGCTTCATCCCACGTGACCACCTCTGCAGCCAATCACAGGCTGCAGCGGCGACATGGATGAAACGTCATCGCTGGAGGCCGGACAGGAGGAAAGTAAGTATGAACGTATTATTTCTTTTTTTCGGCATGTATGTATGTTGTCATGTATGTATGTATGTATGTATGTATATATGTGCATGTATGTTTGCATGTATGTTGGCATGTATGTATATATGTGGATGTATATTTGCATGTATGTATGTATGTTTGCATGTATGTATGTTTGCATGAATGTATGTTTGCATGTATGTATGTTTGCATGAATGTATGTTTGCATGTATGTATGTTGTCATGTATGTATGTTGTCATGTATGTATGTATGTATATATGTGCATGTATGTTGGCATGTATGTTGGCATGTATGTATATATGTATCATGTTTTTATGTATATTTGCATGTATATATTTGTATGTATGTATGTTTGCATGTGTGTATGTTTGCATGTATGTATGTATTTATGTTGGCATGTATGTATATATGTGCATGTATATTTGCATGTACATATTTGCATGTATGTTTGCATGAATGTATGTTTGCATGAATGTATGTTTGTATGTATGTGTGTATGTATGTTTGCATTTTATGTATGTTTTCATGTATGTATGTATGTATGTATGTATGTATGTTGTCATGTATGTATGTATGTATGTATGTATATATGTGCATATATGTTTGCATGCATGTATATATGTGCATGTTTGTATGTATATTTGCATGTATATATTTGCATGTATGTATGTATGTTTGCATTTATGTATGTTTGCATGAATGTATATTTGCATGAATGTATATTTGTATGTATGTATGTTGTCATGTATGTATGTTGTCATGTATGTATGTATGTATATATGTGCATGTATGTTGGCATGTATGTATATATGTGCATGTTTGTATGTATATTTTCATGTTTGTATGTATATTTGCATGTATGTATGTATGTATGTTTGTATGTATGTATGTATGTATGTATGTATGTATGTTGTCATGTATGTATGTATGTTTGCATGTTTTTATTTTTGCATGTATGTTTGCATGTATGTTTATATATATGTGCATGTATGTAATTATGTTTGCATGTATTTATGTTTGCATGTATATTTGTGCATGCTTGTATATATGTATGTATGTATCTTTGCATGTTTGTATGTATGTTTTCATGTGTGTGTGTATGCATGTATGTATGATAGTTTGCATGTATGTATGTATATATGTGTGTATGTTTGCATGTATATATGTGCATGCTTGTATATATGTATGTATGTATGTTTGTATATATGTATGTATGTATGTTTGCATGTATGTTTGTTTGTTTGTATATGTGTCTGTATGGCCATGTATGATACTGTCTGCTGGCGCCCTGTATCTAAGTCAACTTCGTGGCAGGCTTCTATACATGGTATAACAGTCAGTATCACACATTAAACTGAATCTAAGCCTACGACATGTTTTATTTCATTTATTTTTTTTTTACAGGTTTGGTGTTTTGACTACGTCGGTTTCGAGGACTACTTCGATGACAGTTTTTTTTTCTACAATAAAATGGTTAATGAGGGTTGTGTTGGGGGTGCTTTACTTCAATAAAATATTTTATCTATATCTTTGTCTTTTTCTTTTCAAATTTTATTACTACCACTTTAGTAATGGCCTCTGTCTGAGTGACAACATCCATTACTAAGGCAAGGCTTAGTGTTAGCCGGTGCAGAGGCTAACACTAACCACCATTATTACCCAGGTACCCACCACCACCAGGGGTGCCGGGAAGAGCCAGGTACGATCCAGTACCCGACCATCTGTCGTGATGGTCGGGCTCTGGGGCGGCCGCAGGCTGGTATTATGAGGCTGGGAAGGACCAAAAACAGTGGACCTTCCCACCCTTGTAATGCTAGGCTGCTGCTGCTGCTGTGTTGTATCTGGCTGGTTAAAAAAGTGGGGGGGACCCCACGTCATTTTTTTAAATTATTTATTTATTTTTATTTTTTTTTAAAAAAGACATGGGGTTCCACCCAATTTATCATAACCAGCCACATACAACACAGTGTTATTAGCCTGGGAATGGACAAAACCAGTGGCCCTTCCCACCCATGTACTGCCAGACTGCTGCGGCCTTGTATATGGCTGGTTATTAAAAATGTAAGGGACCCAACGTCTATTGTTAAATTTGTTAAATTAAAAAAAAAAAAACGACGTGGGGTCCCCCCCCATTTTTATAACCAGCCCGATACAACACAGCAGCAGCAGCCTAGCATTACAAGGGTGGGAAGGTCCACTGTTTTTGGCCCTTCCCAGCCTCATAATACCAGCCTACGGCCGCCCCAGTACCCGACCATCACAACAGATGGTCGGGTACTGGATCGTACCAAGCTCTTCCCGGCACCCCTGGTGGTGGTGGGTACCGGGGTAATAATGGGTGGTTAGTGCTAGCCTCTGCACCGGCTAACACTAAGTACCGCCTTAATAATGGACGCTGTCAATCAGCCAACTGCCATTATCTAGGCACTAATAAAGTTTAAAAAAAAACACAAAGACAATTCTTTTTTATTGAAATAAGAAATCCCCAACAAAACTCTCGTTAACCATTTTATTAAAATTTGAAAAAACTTAGATCTACTCAGTAGTCCAATGAATCGAAGATGTAGTCAAATCGGTACATCAAAATCTGCAACAACATAAAAAAACAGTTATCAATGTGAACAATAACAATACTTCTACTCACCTACACACATATATACACGCACACACACACAAACAACCATACACAAACACACACATATACACAAACACACATATAAACAAACACACCCATATATACACAAACACACACACATAAACACACACCCATATACACAAACACACACATATACAAAAACACACACACACAAACATCTACACACAAACATATACACATACACACACATATACACAAACATATACACAAACACATATACACAAACACACCCATATATACACAAACACACACACACATATAAAAACAAAAACAGACAAAGACACATACCCAAACACACACACTGTTTCTTTTAAATGCTGCTGGGGAACCCGCTCGATCCACTATATAAGGCTGCGCTATAGTGCAGCATTTAAAAGAAACAGGATCCTGACCTGTCCATAGAGTTTAAGGGCATGACCACACATGGCGGAATTCCTCCGCAACTGTCCGCATCAATGCCGCACAGAATCTGCGTTGCAGATTCTGCAGCGGATCTGCACAAAATGTGCAGAAAATTGATGCGGACTGGCCGCTGCGGACTGCAGGAAAAGTGCTTCTCTTCTCCCTATTCAGTGCAGGATAGAGAGAAGGGACAGCACTTTCCCTAGTGAAAGTCAAAGAAATTCATACTTACCGCCCGTTGTCTTGGTGACGCGTCCCTCTTTCGGCATCCGGCCCGACCTCCCTGGATGACGCTCCAGTCCATGTGACCGCTGCAGCCTGTGCTTGGCCTGTGATTGGCTGCAGCCGTCACTTACACTGAAACGTCATCCTGGGAGGCCGGACTGGAGACAGACGCAGGGAGTTCTCGGTAAGTATGAACTTATATGTTTTTTTACAGATACATGTATATTGAGATCGGTAGTCACTGTCCCGGGTGCAGAAACAGTTACTGCCGATCGCGTAACTCTTTCAGCACCCTGGACAGTGACTATTTACAGACGTCTCCTAGCAACGCTCCCGTCATTACGGGAGCCCCATTGACTTCCTCAGTCTGGCTGTAGACCTAGAAATACATAGGTCCAGCCAGAATGAAGAAATGTCATGGTAGTAAAAACAATACGCTCCGCAGCACACATAAGATCTGCGGACTTCATTGCGGAATTTTGACTCTCCATTGAAGTCAATGGAGAAATTCCGCCATGAGTCCGCAACCAGTCCGCCACTGCTCCGCAACAGACAGAGCATGCTGCGGACACCAAATTCCGCTCCGCAGCCTATGCTCCGCAGCGGAATTGTACGCATCGTGTAAACGAACACTGCTAAATTAAAGTGAAAGTCAATGGAGAAACGGCTCCGCTGCGGATTAACGCTGCGGAGTGTCCGCAGCGGAATTTAAGTGAAATTCCGCTATGTGTGAACCCGCCCTAAGGCAGCACAGAGTATTTCAGGAGATGAGCGTGCAGATTCAGTGCTGCTGTGAACTCTGCTCTTACCATTACGTAGCTTTCAGTCTGTTACCTTTCCTCCACTCCTGTCCTCAAGAACACCTTCACATGATTGGTAAGTCACCACATAATGGTAAGAGCAGAGTTCACAGCAGCACAGAGTATTTCAGGAGATGAGCGTGCGGATCTTGTGCGGGGTGGTGACTTGCCAATCATGTGAAGGTGTTATTGAGGACAGGAGTGGAGGAGAGGTAACAGACTGAGCTACGTAATGGTAAGAGCAGAGTTCACAACAGCACAGAATCTGCACGCTCCTCTCCTGAAATATTCTGTGCTGCTGTGAACTCTGCTCTTACCATTATGTAGCTCTCAGTCTGTTACCTCTCCTCCATTCCTGTCCTCAATAACACCTTCACATGATTGGCAAGTCACCACGTAATGGTAAGAGCAGAGTTCACAGCAGCACAGAGTATTTCAGGAGATGAGCGTGCGGATCTTGTGCGGAGTGGTGACTTGCCAATCTTGTGAAGGTGTTATTGAGGACAGGAGTGGAGGAGAGGTAACAGACTGAGCTACGTAATGGTAAGAGCAGAGTTCACAGCAGCACAGAATCTGCACGCTCCTCTCCTGAAATATTCTGTGCTGCTGTGAACTCTGCTCTTACCATTACGTAGCTCTCAGTCTGTTACCTCTCCTCCACTCCTGTCCTCAAGAACACCTTCACATGATTGGCAAGTCACCACCGCACACAAGATCCGCACACTCATCTCCTGAAATACTCTGTGCTGCTGTGAACTCTGCTCTTACCATTACGTGGTGACTTGCCAATCATGTGAAGGTGTTATTGAGGACAGGAGTGGAGGAGAGTTAACAGACTGAGAGCTACGTAATGGTAAGAGCAGAGTTCACAGCAGCACTGAATCTGCACGCTCATCTCCTGAAATACTCTGTGCTGCCTTAAACTCTGTGGACAGGTCAGGATCCTGTTTCTTTTAAATGCTGCACTGTAGCGCAGCCTTATATAGTGGATCGAGCGGGTTCCCTAGCAGCATTTAAAAGAAACAGGATCCTGACCTGTCCACAGAGTTTAAGGCAGCACAGAGTATTTCAGGAGATGAGCACGGCTGGCCACAGGCAGCCGGTCGTTTTTCCAAGCCGTGCTCCCATTATGCACACGACCGTAAAAACACCCGTTATTGCGGGTCGTAATTACGACCCGCAATAACGGGCTCATAGACTTCTGTTACCCACAGGTACCTTCCCGTTTTCTCACGGGAAGGTGCCCGTGCCGTTAAAAAAATAGAACATGTTCTATTTTTCTATTTTACGGGCCGTGCTGCTATAATTAGGGTATGTTCACACGACAGCGTCCGTAACGGCTGAAATTACGGGGCTGTTTCCGCCTGAAAACATCCCCGTAATTTCAGCCGTAACGGCATGTGCAGGCGCTTGAACGCCGCGTCCATTACGGACGTAATTGGCGCTGCTATTTATTGGATATTCATTGGTTATTCAATGAATAACGGCTCCAATTACGGCCAAAGAAGTGACAGGTCACTTCTTTGACACGGGCGTCTATTTACGCGCCGTCATTTGACAGCGGCGCGTAAATATACGCCTCGTGTGAACAGACAAACGTCTGCCCATTGCAATGGGCAGACGTTTGTCTGTTTACACGAGGCGTATATTTACGCGCCGCTGTCAAATGACGGTGCGTAAATAGACGCCCGTGTCAAAGATGTGACCTGTCACTTCTTTGGCCATAATTGGAGCCGTGATTCATTGACTCCAATGAATAGCAGCGCCAATTACGTCCGTAATGGACGCGGCGTTCAAGCGCATGCACATGCCGTAACGGCTGAAATTATGGGGATGTTTACAGGCGGAAACATCCCCGTAATTTAAGCCGTAACGGACGCTGTCGTGTGAACATACCCTTATAATGACAGCACGGATCGCAAAAGCGGCCGGCTGCCCGTGGCCGGCCGTGCTCGTAATTACGAGTCGTAATTACGAGCACGGCCCGTAAAATAAAAAAATAGAACATGTTCTATCTTTTTAACGGCACGGGCACCTTCCCGTGAGAAAACGGGAAGGTACCTGTGGCTAACAGAAGTCTATGGGCCCGCTATTTCGGGTCGTAATTACGACCCGTAATAACGCGTGTTTTTACGGTCGTGTGCATGAGGCCCCGTAATGACGGGTGGCTACATGTGTGCACCCGTCATTACGGCAGCATTGCTAGGCGACGTCAGTAAATAGTCACTCTCCAGGGTGCTGAAAGAGTTAACTGATCGGCAGTAACTGGTTCAGCACCCTGGACAGTGACTACCGATCACAATATAGAGTACCTGTAAAAAAAAAAAGACGTTCATACTTACCGGGAACTCCCTGCTTCCTCCAGTCCGGTCTCCTGGCCGTTGCCTTGGTGACGCATCCTTCGCGACATCCGGCCCGACATTCCTTGATGACGATGCAGCCCATGTGAGCGGCGCTGCAGCCAATCACGGGCTGCAGAGGCCTCTGCAGCCAATCACAGGCTGCAGAGGCCTCTGCAGCCAATCACAGGCTGCCGTGTCAGAAAAGAAGGTCAGACTGGAGGAAGAAGAGGGACTCGTCCGCAAGACAACGACCAGGTACGTATGAAATGCTTTTTATTTTATTTTTAATCAGCAGCCTCTTTTCTCTATCAGTGATTGATAGAGATAAGTGGCTGCCGATTTGTATAATATTTTTGACCGGGTTCGGTCAAAACGGGTTCGGCCGAACCCGGTGAAGTTCGGATTCGCTGCGAACCGAACTTTTCCGGAAGTTCGGACTGAAACCGGGTTCGGTTGTCCCGATTCGCTCATCTCTACATGCATGCATCACACACACATGAAAACATACATACAGACAAACATGCAAAGATACATACATACATACATATATGCAAGCATGCACAAATATACATGCAAACTTAAATACATATTGAAAACAAAAGAAGAGAGTTTGTAGCCAAAGATATATTTAAACATACAAAATTTATTGGTAACATATATGAAAGTACATTTAAGTAAAAAATATATGTATATAATACCATATATTAAAGGACAAGACTCTAGAAAGTTTCAGGGAGCAAATATCGGTAGTAACAATATGCAACTCTGGGCAAGCTACATTGTTGCAAAGACAGAATCTCTCAAATAAAATAGGACACACTCCCTCTTATAGGGCTTAATCAAAATTACAGACAGCCAAGTCAGGTTACAAAGAGCCCAGTACAGAGGGACATGCAAACATTTTTACATACATGCACGTATATATAAACATACATGCAAACATACATGCAAAAATAAAAACATGCAAACATACATACATGCACATATATACATACATATATGCCAACATACATGCATGCCAACATACATACATGCAAACATACATACATGGAAACATACATACATACATACATACATACAAACATACATACATGCAAATATATACATGCAAATATACATACAAACATGCACATATATACATACATGCCAACATACATGCAAACATACATGCACATATATACATACATACATACATACATACATACATGACAACATACATGCATGCCAACATACATACATGCAAACAAACATACATACATGCAAACATACATGCACATATACACATACATACATGACAACATACATGACAACATACATACATACATACATACATACATACATACATGCAAACATACATACATAAATAAACTCACCTAAGACGTTCCCACAAAGATTTGAACGGTCCCGTCACTTTTCTTCTTACTGCTCCCATTCACAATAACAGAGCGGTGGGCGCAGATGACGTAATCACGTGTGCCTGATATGATTACGTCATCTGCGCCACAACGCATGTAACGTAGTGTAGTGTAGTGTAGAGTGCGCTGCAGCCTGTGATTGGCTGCAGAGGCGGTCATGTGGGATGAAGCGTCATCCCTGGAGGCCGGCCTTCTGACGTCATCCTGACGTGTGTGACCGCCACTACAGCCTGTGATTGGCCGCAGCGGCGACATGGATGAAACGTCATCGCTGGAGGCCGGACAGGAGGAAAGTAAGTATGAACGTATTATTTTTTTTTTTTTATTACATTAAAATTGTATTTTCCGCGCGCCGAGCAAGTACGGTCAAGGTTGCTGAAAGAGTTAGTGCAGCCCATTAACTCTATCAGCAGCCTGAACAGTACCATGCTCGGCGCACGGAAATTACAGGTTCGGTCCGAACTAGTTCCGTCCGAATCGAACTTTTTCGTGAAATTCGGCGAACTAGCCGAACCGAACTTTTGATAAGTTCGCTCATCTCTACTCATGATACTATTGGCATTGGCATAAATCATTGTTGCAAAACTTATTGCAAAATCTCCAAAAGGCAGTCACCAAGTTTCTATAATGGAAATTGGTGTAAAGAAGGGCCAAAAGTGGCTAAACTATATCAGTACCCCACATGCTATTTGCCATATTTAACAGATCTCTCTACTTCTGCCCAAGTAGGATTTTCCTTGGAGACAAACTCCTTAAAAAAAAAAAGGTTTAAACCCATAAACAAATTAAATATATTACCACAGCAACAAATATATTTATCACTGCCAAGTGGCGCACCAGCATTTTCGCTAAGGCTTTATTTACACGAACATGTGCGTTTTGCGCGTGTAAAAAATGCAGCATTTTGCGTGCGTTTCAGTTCCGTGTGTCATCAGTGTTTGGTGCGTGTCTGCGTTATTTTTGTGCGTATGGCATCCTTATGTCACGTGGTTTTGACGTATGCAAAATTAAATGAAAGAGGTGGTTTTCTTTTTCATATCATTTCTTTTTCTTATCACGCACAGCACACGGATGTGTGTCTGTGTGCTGTCCGTGATTTTCACGCACCCATTGACTTGCTGAAGTATAGGACATGCAGTGAGTTTCACGCAGCGGACACACGCTGCGTGATAAACACGGAATGTCTGAATGGGCCCATTGACTTACGTAGGTCCGTGTGACGTGTGTGATTTTCACGCGCGTATCACGGAATTGAAATACGCTCGTGTAAATAAGGCCTAAGGGCTTATTAAGACGAACGGGAAATACGTCCGTGCACGGACCTATATTAGTCTATGGGGCCGTGTAGACATGTGCGTGATTGTTACGCAGCGTTGGTC
Source organism: Rhinoderma darwinii (assembly GCF_050947455.1). Classification (NCBI taxonomy): domain Eukaryota; kingdom Metazoa; phylum Chordata; class Amphibia; order Anura; family Rhinodermatidae; genus Rhinoderma; species Rhinoderma darwinii. Next base: position 144,878,126 of record NC_134687.1, read on the forward strand.
CGCTGCGTAAAAGTCATTACATGTCTGTTCTTTGGCCGTTTTTCACGCATCACGCACCCATTGAAGTCAATGGGTGCACGAAAACCACGCATGCCACACGGAAGCACTTCCATGCGACCAGCGTGATTCGCGCAACAGCTGTGAAAAGGATGAATGAAACACATGCTTTTCTGTTTACAAACATCCAAACGGAGTGTCATAATGATGGCGGCTGCGCGAAAAGCACGCAGCCGCGCATCATATGCTGAGGCCACACGGAGCTGTTAAGTGCCTTTTGCGCAGGCAAAACGCCACGTTTTTTGCGTGCGCAAAAAGCACACGCTTGTGTGAATCTGGCCTAATACTGCAGGTAAACATAGAATTAACTTCATCTTGCTCAACGAGAAGTTATGGAACCATTTTCAACTACCAAAACCAATACTAAGGAGTGATTTAAAGGGGTTTTTGGGAGAGAGAAAACTAATTGCTTATTCTTAGGTTAAGCCATCAATATCCGATCAGTGGGGGTCAGACTCATATTTTGAAAGGGTCGCGGCACTCGTGCAATCTTTGCTTCCCCTTCATTCCCTTTAAAGCTTAATACTGTCAAACACCAACATACTTATAGCAGCAGTTCATAGTATCACAGCCTCATCCCACTCAAGTGAATGACAGTATTGAGCAGCGTGAGCAATGAATGGGAAGCAGCCCCTTCAAAACAGCCCATTGGTGGGGGGAGACAAGAGTTGTACCCCCACTGATCAGCTATTAATGGCCTTTCCTGATGGCCTTGATGGCTAAGCCATCAATTTTCTGTCTTCAGAAAACCACTTTAAAAAAGTTTAATACAGTTTTATTAATATACTTTTTTGGTTCGCCAATACAATTTTAGCTGCACTGGTATTTTAGTCTTGATAGTTAATATTAGGTAAGATTAAAGGGTAAATAAACTTTAAACAATCTTCTGACATGTCATAGTGACATATCAGAGGTTTTGATCGGTGGGGGCCTGAGCACTGAGACCCCCGCTAATTGCTAAAATGAAGCGGCAAAAGCACTTGAGTGAGTGCTGAGCTGCTTGGTTTCTGATCGGCTTTTCTAGGAAAGCCAATGTAACTGTGTATGGACTCAATAGAAAGTCTGTGGGCCCGTACTCCGTCACACCAGCTTTCTGGAAAAAAAGACAATCAGAAAGGAAGGGGCACAGCGCTAATCCGAGTGCTTCTGCCGCTTCATTTTAGCGATCGGTGGGGGTCTCAGTGCTCAGACACCCACAGATCAAAACTTCTGATATGTCACAGAAGTTTTATGTCTGACTGTTTGTCTAGTCCCCTGAGTGAGGAGCTCTTTGCAATTATAGTGCCTTCCCTGATTCCTAAGCAAAATAATTTTTCAATAACAAAAATTGTTGGAACTAAATTGATGTTATTTCATATACTTGTATATTGTATATATTTTTTATATATTTAACAATAAATGTAATGGTAATTTTTTTTTTTTTTCCTGTGATTAGAAAAATGGGTTTGTTTTTATATACAAAAATGTGCAGCTGCAGTTTATGAATGTTGAACCACTTAGTAATCAATAGTCAAGAGTCACAGAAGTGAATTTTATTTGGGGAAGAATGGCAAAAATCATCCAACACGTCAATTGAGGAAAAGGAACTTTAACAAAATTTGGAAAGTTATGATGACAAAAGGTGTCCAGCAACAACTTGAAAGGTATGGGAATGATGCTAGTTAAAACGTACAAATGCTAAAGCAGAGATGTTTGGGAAGGGTTTCCCATCTAAGACATTTATGGCAAATCCACAGGATTGACAAAAATTAGTCATCACAAACAGGACAGGATTTTAGGTAGGACAAAATGGGCAATTTCCCTCCCTCAATCTTGGAGTAAAATCAGGGAAAAATAAAAACGTAATGTAGGGCAAATATATTTTCAACTTCTTAACTAAAATCGAATAATTCAGAACAGTATGGTATTTTTTAAAACATGGGTGAATGCACAGTCCTGGTTGTGAGGGACATGAGGGACAAAAATATCGGGTATCTTTGCGGCGCCCATCTTTTCTGCAGACGCAGCACTTTTCTTGGGGTTGTTTCTAGTTGGTGTTGCGGGAACAGGAGTGATAAAATGTCTTTCAGACAGTCGTTTGACATTCCCTACCTGGTGGCATTCTCTGGTGTCCTGAAGTTTTAATATGTAGCAAAAGTGGTGATTATGCAGCTTTTTACTTATATTTATTTAGTCATATTTCTGTGCTGCTAACTAGAAAAATTTGTCTGTTAATCATGCATATATTTTTCCATAGAGAGACGAGGTTAAGCAGCGGCAAGATACATCTGGCAAAGCTTATTGTCACAGCTATGGGGTAAGTGGACCCTCTAGGCCACTCTGCCGTAGTGGAACAGCAGCTTTCAAAATGATAGTCAATAACAGTCCCTAAGACAAGGGTACCTGGATTAATGATTTGGAAGACACTCGGCGTAGCAGACACGTGGCGTAGCAGACACGTGGCGTAGCAGACACAAGGAGTAGCAGACACATGGCACTGATGACACTTGGCACAGCTGGTACTTGGCACAAATTACACTTGGCTCTGCACTGTACAGAACATGGGCATTCACAACAACGCTCAGGCAAGGAGAGGAAGGGCAGAGCCCTTTTTAAAGTCCAGTGTGTATAGGGATTGGTTGGGGAAATTTGCACTGGTGTGCCTGCTGGCCCTTTAAGGCTGGGAACGAGCATGCACACCTTACATGACTCAGAGGGTAGCTGCAGCCACGTGTGTCCCGGCATCTCTGGGGAGGGAGATGCCAGCATGAAGAGAATGTCCTGCGGTCGCGGCTGCCGGTTAACAGTACCCCCCCTTATACCCCCTCTTCTTAGGTCCAGATCTTAGGAGGAACTTCTTGATGAGAGTTGGGTCACTGATATTCTATTCTGGCTCCCAGGACCTCTCCTCAGGACCAAACCTTTTCCAGTCTACCAGATAGAAAGTCTCTCCTACCCTCTTGTAGTCCAGGATTTCCTTCACCTCGAAGACGTCAAAAGAACCTCTGCGAGCCACTGTAGAACCAGGAGATTGGCTGTAGCAGTTTAGGACCACAGGTTTTAAGAGGGACACATGGAACGAGTTGGGAATCCTGAGAGTAGGAGGCAGCCGAAGCTTATAGGACACAGGGTTTATTGGTTGCAAGACCTCGAAAGGGCCGAGGAATTTGGGATCGAATTTGTGAGAAGGCATCTTGAGACAAATGTTTTAAAAACAAAGCCAGACCTTGATTTCGGGGGAAAAACTGAGGAGGAACCCTTCTTTTAATATCGGCATACTTCTTCATGCGATCAACCGCCTGAAGAATCGCGGATTTGGTTTGCTGCCAGATGTAGAGGAAAGTCCCAAATGATGAATTAGCTGCCAGTACTTGAGTCATGGCTGGCACAGGGAGACAAAATAATGAATGCTGACTGTACACCATGTAGAATGGAGAAGAAACACTAGACTCACTAGTATGGTTATTATATGAGAACTCTGCCCAAGGAAAAAGCTGTACATGAGTCTCATGTTGGGCAGAAATAAAATGATGAAGATAATTTTCTAATATACGATTGGTCCTTTCCACTTGACCATTAGACCTTGAGTGACAGGCAAAAGAGAAATCCAACTGCACATACAGGAGATTACACATGGTTCTCCAGAATTTGGACATGAACGGCACTCCCCAGTCTGAGACAATATAGAGGGGTAGTCCATGTAGACGAATGATGTGCTGAATGAACTGGTTTGCCAGACGAGGAGCAGAGGGAAGACCAGTCAAAGTAACGAAATGTGCCATTTTGGAGAAACGGTCCACCACTACCCAGACAGTAATACATCCAGCTAAGGGTCTGTAATACAGTCCATAGCGATGTGTTGCCAGGGGGCATCAGTCACTATTAGAGGTTGAAGCAGACATGCCACTCGAAGATGAACTTCACCTTCTCTGGATCCATTTGAAGACCATGATCAGAAATAATATACCCCGGGGAAGGGCAAAGATTTTTTTTTCAAATACGGACTTCCCGAGTTTCACGTACAGGCAACAAGGCTCCCTTAACCGCAACAAGACTTGGCGTACATGCTCCTGATGCGTCGTGAAATTAGGTGAGTAGATCAAGATGTCATCCAGATACACCACCATGCAGACATACAGAAATCACGGAAGAGGTCATTCACTAATTCTTGGAACACTGATGGAGCATTGCACAGTCCAATGGGCATTACGAGATACTCTTAGTGACCGTCCCGGGTGTTAAACGCGGTTTTCCATTTGTCACCCAGGCGGATACGGATCAAGTTATAGGCCCCGCGTAGATACAGCTTATGGAACAACTTGGCTCCACGAATACTGTCAAAGAGCTCGGAGATAAGCGGCAAGGGGTACTTGTTCTCGACTGTGATTTGATTCAAACCACTGTAGTTAATGCATGGTCGAAGAGATACATTATTATTTTCCACAAAGAAGAATCCAACTCCAGCTGGCGAAGTAGACTTCCTGATGAACCCCCTCTCTAGGTTCTACTTGACATACTCCGACATGGCCTGGGTTTCCGGCAAGGAGAGAGGATAAACCCGACCTAGAGGGAAAGAGGCTTCAGGAAGCAGCTCGATAGGACAGTCACAGGGACAATGAGAAGGAAGGACCTCTGCCTCCTTTTTGCTGAAGACATCCGCTTGATGAGGATATTGAAAAGGCAGGCCAGATAGAGATTGTGGCAGAGGAGAAACAACAGGTCAAACGTGAGGCAGACACCGGTAAGGACTTCGGAATCCCCATTGGAGGACCTCTGCGGAATTCCAACAAGTACTGGGGTGTGCAGGCGAAGCCATGGCAATCCCATCAGGAGGGGGTTAATAGCTTTGTTTAACCCCTTCCCGCTCCTTGACGTACTATTACGTCATGGCAGCTGTATCGTTCGCGCTCCATGCCGTAATAGTACGTCTCGGGAGTAACGGCCGTTTCGGCCGTCCTCCCGACACATACAGGAGCTGTGACGCTGCTGTCTTGTTCAGCAGCTGTCACAGCTCCTACAGCGGGGACCGATCGCTGTGTCCCCGCTGATTAACCCCTTAAAAGCCGCGTTCTATAGAGATCGCGACTTTTTAGGGGTTAAGCTGCCATCGCCGGCCTGCTACGCGATAGCGGCCGGCGATGGTGACTATGGCAACCGGACACCAAACAATGGCGTCCGGCTATGCCATAGACGGAAGCCTAGTGGATCCTGACAACGTCAGGACCCACTATGCTTGCTGTCAGTGAGTAGCTGACAGTTCTAATACACTGCACTACGCATGTAGTGCAGTGTATTAGAATAGCGATCAGGGCCTCCTGCCCTCATGTCCCCTAGTGGGACAAAGTAATAAAGTAAAAAAAAAGTTAAAAAAAGATGTGTAAAAATAAGAAAATAAAAGATTTAAAAGTATTAAAAGTAAAAATCCCACTTTTTCCCTTATCAGTCCTTTATTATTAATAAAAATATATAAACAAACAAATAAACTATACATAATTGGTATCGCCGCGTCCGTAACGGCCTGAACTACAAAACTATTAAGTTATTTATCCCGCACGGTGAACGCCGTAAAATAAAATAATAATAAACCGTACCAAAATCACAATTGTTTGGTCACTTCACCTCCCAAAAAATGGAATAAAAAGAGATCAAAAAGTCGCATGTACCTAAAAATGGTATTGATGGAAACTACAGTTCGTTACGCAAAAAATAAGTCCTCGCACGGCTTTATTGATTGAAAAATAAAAACGTTCTGGCTCTTAGAATAAGGCAACACAAAAAGTGAATGATTGTTTACAAAACTTATTTTATTGTGCAAACGCCATAAGACATAAAAAAAAACTATAAACATCTGGTATTGCCGTAATCGTATCGCCCCGCAGAATAAAGTGAATATGTCATTTATAGCGCACGGTGAACGCTGTAAAAAAAAACGAAAAAAAAAACAATCGTACAATTGCTGTTTTTTAGTCACCAAAACACCTAAAAATAGAATAAAAACTGATCAAAAAGCCGCATGCACCCCAAGAAAACTACAATGGATTCCTCAAGGGGTCTAGTTTCCAAATTGGGGTCACTTTTGGGGGGTTCCCAATGTTTTGGCACCACAAGACCTCTTCAAACCGGACATGGTGCCTAATAAAAAAGAGGCTTCAAAATCCACTAAGTGCTCCTTTGCTTCGGAGGCCGGCGCTTCAGTCCATTACCGCCCGAGGGCCACATGTGGGATATTTCTCAAAACTGCAGAATCTGGGCAATACGTATTAAGTTGCGTTTCTCTGATAAATCCTTTTGTGTTATAAACAAAATGGTATAAAGAGGATTTTCTGACAAAAAAAAAATGTAAATTTCACCTCTACTTTGCTCTAAATTTTTGTGAAACACCTAAAGGGTTCATAAACTTTCTAAATGCTGTTGTGAATACTTTGAGGGGTCTAGTTTCTAAAATGGGGTATTTGATAGGGGTTTCTAATATATGGGCCCCTCAAAGCAACTTCAGAACTGAACTGGAACCTAAAAAAATAAATAAATGAGGCAATACTTCGCTTCTTACATTATACTGATAATGAGCCGTGCCCACCCCGAGATGACCCCAGTTTTGACCGTTTGTATAAACGGAGACCCCTATTAGACCGTTCCAGTGCCCGGTTTTCCCAAGCATACACCCCCGAGAAGTGTATTTCTATTGATGAGTCCCTGGTACATTTTAACGGGAGGGTTCAATTCCGCGAGTACCTGCTGGGTAAGAGGGCAATGTATAGCGTGAAGATGTATAAGCTGTCAGAGTGCATCAGGGTATACCTACAGGTTTAGGATATATGAAGGAAAGGACACCCCCAAACCAGACTGCATCCTGGACTACAATAGGTACATGGGAGGGATGGACTTGTAAGATCAAGCCCTGAAGCCCTACAGCGCCATGCGGTGTGGTATAAGAAGCTGGCCGGGCACATCATACAGATGGCATTGTACAATGCGTACATGCTACGTCGATGTGCAGGCCAGACGGGAACTTTCCTGGAATTTCAAGAGGTGATTATCAAGAACCTAATCTTTAGGGACCAAGAAGGGGGGGCACCCAGTACTTCTGGAAGCGAGCCCACACGCATCGTACCAGGGCAACACTTTCCAGGAGAAGTTCCCCAAACTGGCAAGAAGGGAAAAAGTCAAAAGAGGTGCAAAGTCTGCTATAAGAGGGGGATAAGGGATGACACAATATATCAATGTGACACGTGTCCCGAATAACCAGAGCTCTGTATGAAAGTGTTTTAAAATTTATCATACATCCCTTGGTTTATAATTTACCCCAATTTTACTTTCCCTGATGCACTCCACACAGCTTATCCCCCCTCGTCTTTCCCCTCTGGGCCCTGCTGTGTGTCCAGGCAGCTGATAACAGCCACATGTAGGGTATTGCCATACCCGGGAGAACCCACATTACAGTTTATGTGGTGTAGGTCTCCGGTCAAAATGCTCACTACACCTCTAGATGAATGCCTTAAGGGTGTAGTTTTTAAAACGGGATCACTTCTTGCGGGTTTCAACTGTACTGGTACCTCAGGGGCTTCTGCATACATGACTTCGCACTAGAAAATCCCCAGTAGGCCAAATGGTGGTCCTTTCCCTCTGAGCCCTCCCATGGGCCCAAACGGCAGTTTATCACAACAAATGGGGTATTGCGGCACTCAGAACAAATTGCGCAACAGAATGGGGTATTTTGTTTCTTGTGAAAATAAGAAATTTTCAGCCAAAACTACATATTATTTGAAAAAAATAATTTTGTTTTCATTCCCAGCCCAATTCAAATAAGTTCTGTGAAAAAACTATGGGGTCAAAATGGTCACAACACCCATAAATGAATTCCTTGAGGGGTGTAGTTTCCTAAATGGGGTCACTTCTGGTGGGTTTCCATTGCTTTGATACCTCTGGGGCTCTGCAAATGCGACATGGCACCCGAAAACCAATCCAGCAAAATCTGTACTCCAAAGAACACACAGCGCTCCTTTCCTTCTGAGCCCTCCCATGGGCCCAAACGGCAGTTTATCACCACAAATGGGGTATTGCCGCACTCAGGACAAATTGGGCAACAAAATGGAGTATTTTATTTCTTGTGAAAATAAGAATTTTTGAGCTAAAATGACATATTATTGGAAAAAATATATATTTTTTTAATTCCCAGCCCAATTCAAATAAGAACTGTGAAGAAACTATGGAGTCTAAATGGTCACATTACCCATAAATGAATTCCTTGAGGGGTGTAGTTTCCAAAATGGGGTCACTTCTGGTGGGTTTCTATTGCTTTGATACCTCTGGGGCTCTGCAAATGCGACATGGCACCCGAAAACCAAACCAGCAAAATCTGTACTCCAAAGAACACACAGCGCTCCTTCCCTTCTGAGGCCTCCCATTGGCCCAAACGGCAGTTTATTGCCACAAATGGGGTATTGATGCACTCAGGAGAAATTGGGCAACAAAATTGAGTATTTTGTTCCCTGTGAAAATAAGAAATTTTGGTAAAAAATTACATCTTATTGGAAAAAATGTCATTTTTTTAATGTCACAGCCCAATTGAAATAGGTGCTGTGAAAAAACTGTGTGGTCAAAATGCTAACAACAACCATAAATTAATTCCTTGAGGGGTGTAGTTTCCAAAATTGGGTCACTTTTGGTGGGTTTCCATTGCTTTGATACCTCTGAGGCTCTGCAAATGCGACATGGCACCCGAAAACCAATCCAACAAAATCTGGACTCCAACAAACATATAGCGCTCCTTTCCTTCTGAGCCCTCCCATGGGCCCAAACGGCAGTTTATCACCACAAATGGGGTATTGCCACACTAAGGACAAATTGGGCAACAAAATGGGGTATTTTGTTCCCTGTGAAAATAAGAAATTTTGATCACAAATTACATTTTATTGGAAAAAATGTCATTTTTTTCATTTCAGAGCCCAATTCAAATACGTGCTGTGAAAAAACTGTGCGGTCAAAATGGTAACAACAACCCTAAATGAATTCCTTGAGGGGTGTAGTTTCCAAAATGGGGTCACTATTGGGGGATTCCTACTGTTTTGACACCTCAACACCTCTTCAAACCTGGCATGCTGCCTAAAATATATTCTAATAAAAAAGAGGACTCCAAATGCACTAGGTGCTTCTTTGCTTCTAGGGCTTGTGTTTTAGTCCACGAGCGCACTAGAGCCACATGTGGGACATTTCTAAAAACTGCAGAATCTGGACAATACAGATTTAGTAGTGTTTCTCTGGTAAAACCTTCTATGTTACAGAAAAAAAAATGAATAAAATTGAAATTCAGCAAGAAAAATGAAATTTGCAAATTTCACCTCCACTTTGCTTTAATTCCTGTGAAATGCCTGAAGGGTTAAAAAACTTTCTAACTGCTGTTTTGAATACTTTGAGGGGTCTAGTTTTTAAAATGGGGTGTTTTATCAGGGTTTCTAATACATAGGGCCCACAAAGCCACTTCATAACTCAAGAGGTACCTTAAAAAAAAGGCTTTTGAAATTTTCTTAAAAATATGAGAAATTGCTGTTTATGTTCTAAGCCTTGTAACGTCCAAGAAAAATAAAAGAATGTTCAAAAAACGATGCCAATCTAAAGTAGACATATGGGAAATGTGAAATAGTAACTATTTTAGGTGGTATAGCCGTCTGTTTTACAAGCAGATGCATTTAAATTCTGAAAAATTCAATTTTTTCAAAATTTTCTCTACATATTGCAATTTTTCACCAATAAACACTGAATATATCGACCAAATTTTACCACGAACATGAAGCCCAATGTGTCACGAGAAAACAATCTCAGAATCGCTTGGGTAGGTTTAAGCATTGCGATGTTATTACCACATAAAGTGAAATATGTCAGATTTGAAAAATGGGCTCTGAGCCTTAAGGCCAAAACTAGGCTGCGTCCTTAAGGGGTTAAGCAATTAGAGGCAGTTGGCTCAGAATGGAGGATTCCTATGTGTAGTCTCAGTGGCTTAGTGACAGACAGGATAGGGTCCGGCTGAGCCTGTCCATCTTACTGAAGCGACCGCCAGAGGTTTCTTCACAGGAACAGTGGCAAGTGTAGACGTTCTAACAGGTCCTGCTGGATAAAATTTGCAGCCGCTCCGGAAACTAAGTATGCAGGCACACTGTGCAATCCTTCACTGGTGACAATAGACACAGGAATAGATAATCTGGGAGAGAATTTAGAATTTATTCCAAGTCAGCTCTGTTGCCAGTGTACGGAAGGAGATGGCATACTCCCCTACAGTTGATTCCCCTTGATTAAGAGTCAGAAGAGAGGTAGCTGCAGAGAATGTTCGGCCTGGTTCCTCGAACACTGTACGGAAATTCTCAAAAAACAGTGGCAGATCAAAGAATTCTGGACCCTTTCGTTCAAAGATGGGGTTCATCCCTGCCAAGGCTTTGCCAGAGAGGAGAGAAATAACAAAAGAGACCTTGGCCATATCCGAGGGGAAGAGATGGGCACATAACTTGAAGTGGATCGTATACTGGTTTATAAAACCTCTACTGGTCTTGGGATCCCAGTTATAGCGAAGAGGTAGAGGCAACGAGATTGCAGACCCAGGACAGGCAAAATGGATAGCAGGTGGTAGAGCAGCGGTAGCAGCTAGAGGTGGAACAGCAGGACGATCCAAACAGTCAATGACTGAGTTTACAGCCTGTAGGTCACGCATGTCCACTTACATCAGATGGATCATGGTTTGGGTTGGCCAGCAGAATCCATGGCCTGTGTGTACTGTCATGGCTATGGGGTGAGTGTACCCACTAGGCTGCTCCACTGTAGCGGAGTAACAGATGGCCAAACGATAGTCAATAACAGTATCTAGAACAGTATCCAGTACCTTTCATAGATGATTTGGCAGACACTCTGCATAGTAGACACGTGGCATGGCAGACAAGAGACGTAGCAGACACTTGGCACAGTTGGCACTTGGCACAGATGACACTTGGCTTTGCACTGGAACAAACACAATTACTGGATACGTCATACGGAATACAGGGTATGGGAACACAGTATACAGGATACAACTAAGGGACCATTTTCAGTAACAAATATGGGCAGACACAACAATGCTCAGGCAACGAGAGAAAGGGCTGAGGCGTTTTTAAAGTGCGGGGTAAATAGGGATTGGTTGGGGAACATTGCACTGGGGCGCGCAATTTGCCTTTAAGGCCGGAAACTAGCACGCTTTACAAGACTCAGATGCGAGCTGTAGCCACATGTGCCGGCATCTCTGGGCAGGAAAACGCCGGCGTGAAGAGATTGTCCTGTGTGTCACGGCTGCCGGTAAGTAAGACGTGTGCTGGCGGTCAGCGACGCTTATCTCCTCGATGAAGAAAGTATCTGCCATGTTAAAATAAAACAGAAGGGCTGCTCTCATGTTTTTATACACGTTAGATTATTGTCAGGTCCTGCTTACATTGGCAGGATCTGCAGAAAATGATCTAATGTATATGACCAGCATAAGTGATCCACACATAACATTGCTACTGGAAGGTGACCCACACTAAATTTTTTGGTTAGGGTTCCCGACTAACCTTGTTCCAGCCCTGAACACAGTGCAAAACTGTAAGGCTGGGTTCACACGACCTATTTTCAGGCGTAAACTAGGCGTTTTTCAAAAAATAAAATACTTACCCAGAACTCCCTGTTTCTTCCTCCAGTCCTGCCTCCTGGGATGACGTTTAGCCCATGTGACCGCTGCAGCCAATCACAGGCCAATCACAGGCTGCAGCGGTCACATGGACTGCCGCGTCATCCAGGGAGGTCGGACTGGATTTCAAGAGAGGGACGCGTCACCAAGACAACGGCCGGGTAAGTATGACTTTCTTTTACTTTTTCTGCAGAAAGGGCTGTCCCTTCCCTCTATCCTTCACTGATAGAGAGAAGGGCTGCCGATTACTGCAGTGTCATTTTGCAGCGACAACGAGCCAGTAAATACGGGTGGAATACGGGTGACACCGGACCCGTATTTACGGGCACGGGTCCGTAAATACTGGTGCAATACGGGTCGAATACGTGTGACCAAGGACCCGTATTTACGCCAGTATTTACGTGTGGACAAAAATACGGTCATGTACATGGGGCATGAGAGTGATTTAAACCTAGCTGGCATTAAAAATACGTAAGGTATTGATGGCTTGAAATTAGTCCAAAGTATTGTTCAGTGTTACTGTCAAGTATTCAAGTGAACAAATCTCCATTAGTCTAGAATAGAGGTCTAGTGGAGATGGTGGAGCTCTCTGCTTTCAAGATTTGCGATGAGGGTCTTTCCTACTGTGCAGGCGTACAGGAGCAACCTGGCAGACTTCTTGCCCACTTGTTTTGGAGAAGCATTTAGGAGATAAATAAGGGGATCTGGAAAGATACTATGATGGAAAGGTCAGTAACCAGGTTCTGTATCTCTCCCCAAAACGGAACAGTGTCAGTTTGTCCCCTCTAAAAAATACACAGGAATTGTTAAGAGCATGAAGAAGAGTGATACCAATGCATCAGGAGTTTATATTGTGTTTCTTTATAAGCAGTGCAAACAGAAGCTTTGTCTTTCGGGCTTCAAATAACTTGCCAAAGGATGGATTTATGTTGTGCTGTCTCCCATCACTCCATATATCTATGACAGACAGGGGTTTCACTAATTGGGAGGGGGTTGAGAATTTGAAAAATCAAGGAAATAAGACTCTTAGTAGACATTGCTACCCAACACATTTTTTTTTCAAAAGCAGACAGAGGAGAGACTTTAGTGGAACCAAACAAGAAAATCACAAAGTGCCATATTTGATGACAGTGAAACCTCTCCCTTTCCAGTATACAGAAAGATTGGGATAAAAAAAATGAAAGGAGTGTAATTCAAGGGAGGAAATGTCTATAATATTAGCCAGGTGGAAAAAAAAACCCTGAAGACCAAGCACGCACCTCAGTTGATGTAGGACTTTCAGTAATAGAAGGGTTGAAAAGGAAGGATATTACGGGGACATGTTCAGAGGCTAAGTGAAATTGGCGCCAGCAAGTCATCCAGATATATTTTGTGAAACCCATGGAGCCTAACAGGTTTAGAGAAGGAGCAGGGGGAGGGGCTCCAAGACTTCAAGAAGTTAGTGTGCACTGGGGCAAGCCACAACTTTTTTGCTAGTTTAACGGTGGAAAAATGCTAAAAAAGTGAATTTGATGGGATTTTAATTCTATATAAGATACGAGCGCAATACAAGAAACAAAGGCGAAACTTATAATAATAAAGGGACAAGTGGGGGTAAATTGGATCCCCAAATACTTAACTGAGGTGTCTTTCCATTTGTATTGGTAATTATGGCGTTGCAGTTCCAAACTGCACAAAGGGATATTAAGGTGTAGGGCTTCTATTTTAGAGGTATTAATTTTATACCCGATAGACAACCATACTCCTGCATCACAAATAACGACGTTTGTCTCTTTTGCCCTTATTCTACGCCAGAAAACTAGAATAAAAAATGAATTGATGGTTGATGAATTCTACCCATTGTTCACAGCAGCTGTTTCATAGACAGGCTGTGGAGAAGGGATACTGTGCTATAGGGAAAAAGAGATTTCTGGGGGTAAGGGCTGCAGTGGCAGTAATGAGTGGAGGCACTGAGCAGTATATTGAGCATCATTTCTAAGGATGTCAGGGACAAGATCATAGACCTGCACAAGGCTGGAATGGGCTACAAAACCATAAGTAAGACGCTGGGTGAGAAGGAGACAACTGTTGGTGCAATAGTAAGAAAATGGAAGACATACAAAATGACTGTCAATCGACATCGATCTAGGGCTCCATGCAAAATCTCACCTCGTGGGGTATCCTTGATCCTGAGGAAGGTGAGAGCTCAGCCGAAAACTACACGGGGGGAACTTGTTAATGATCTCAAGGCAGCTGGGACCACAGTCACCAAGAAAACCATTGGTAACACATTACGCCGTAATGGATTAAAATCCTGCAGTGCCCGCAAGGTCCCCCTGCTCAAGAAGGCACATGTACATGCCCGTCTGAAGTTTGCAAATGAACATCTGGATGATTCTGAGAGTGATTGGGAGAAGGTGCTGTGGTCAGATGAGACTAAAATTGAGCTCTTTGGCATTAACTCAACTCGCCGTGTTTGGAGGAAGAGAAATGCTGCCTATGACCCAAAGAACACCGTCCCCACTGTCAAGCATGGAGGTGGAAACATTATGTTTTGGGGGTGTTTCTCTGCTAAGGGCACAGGACTACTTCACCGCATCAATGGGAGAATGGATAGAGCCATGTACCGTCAAATCCTGAGTGACAACCTCCTTCCCTCCACCAGGACATTAAAAATGGCTCGTGGCTGGGTCTTCCAGCACGACAATGACCCAAAACATACAGCCAAGGCAACAAAGGAGTGGCTCAAAAAGATTCACATTAAGGTCATGGAGTGGCCTAGCCAGTCTCCAGACCTTAATCCCATCCAAAACTTATGGAGGGAGCTGAAGATCCGAGTTGCCAAGCGACAGCCTCGAAATCTTAATGATTTAGAGATGATCTGCAAAGAGGAGTGGGCCAAAATGCCATCTAACATGTGTGCAAACCTCACCATCAACTACAAAAAGTGTCTGACTGCTGTGCTTGCCAACAAGGGTTTTGCCACCAAGTATTAAGTCTTGTTTGCCAAAGGGATCAAATACTTATTTCTCTGTGCACAATGCAAATAAATATATATAATTTTGACAATGTGATTTTCAGTTTTTTTTTAAATATAATCTATCTCTCACTGGTAAAATTAACCTAGCTTAAAAATTCTAGACTGTTCATGTCTTTAACAGTGGGCAAACCTACAAAATCAGCAAGGGATCAAATACTTATTTTCTTCACTGTATATATATATATATATATATATATATATATATATATATAGTCTTATCATATTTGTATTGATTTATTGATTTATTTTATTCACAATGAATTATATTGCTAATTTATATTTAACATATAATAAGGCTTGTTATGGGGTGCTTCTTTAATAATCACAGAGGTTTGCAGTAACAATAGGTTTTATGTAAACTAACAGCACGGCAACCAGAGCGGTTCTTTCAACAGTCTAACAACAATCCCCAAGCCACGGAGTGGCACATAGAGAGTTCCTAGTTCAAGTCCCAGAAATGGGGGTACCGTCTCTTTAAATCTTTAAGCCCAGCTCCTATCTTCCTCAACATCTGGGAACTATTCCTCCATCCAGTCCACACTAAGAAGGCATAAAAGTTATCCTGCTCCATAAGGAGAAGTGAATTTCCAGTTAGTAGGGAGAGAGCTGTGCATGGACCCTTCTGCTTCACCACACTCTTTTAAAAAAAATTTTGGAGTGGGTGTACTCAGTGCCGGCCTTAGGGGGTGTGCGACCTGTGCCATTACACAGGGCGCATCACTCCAGCAGGTGGAAGGGGGCACTGCGCTGGCTCCCTTCCCCTACTTGTTTCAGAAGCTTCACACAGCTGTAGCCATAGCGGCTGCTAGCGGCGACACAGGGCATCAGGGCGCCCGTGACACCCGTTGGGATGCTCCCCACATGGCCTGTGGGGCCGCTAGCAGCCTCTGCAACTGCTACAGAGGTAGCAACGCCTCTATAACAGAGCAGGGAGGTACCTCCCTGCTCTGCTATCTACTAGCACCACTGTAACTCCCTGAAGGAGCGGAATCCCCCTGTGGCCGGGGATTCTGCTCCTGGACGGAGTGCTTGATGTCTCTGTCGATATCACTGTCCATAAATGGACACAGATGACCGGGGCTTCTCCTGGAGTGGAATCCCCGGTCACAGCGTCGGCAACACTGTGGACAGGGATTCCACTTCAGGAGTTGCCCCTGATGTCACTGCTCATATATGGACAGAGACATCAAGCGGAACGAACCAGGAGCGGAATCCACGGCCACAGGGGTATTCCGCACCTTCAGGGAGCTACAGTGGCACCATCTACATTAAGGAGGGGGATGCTATCTACAAGAGGGCTGTGGGCTGTGTGACACTACCTACCAGGAGGCTGTGTGGCACTACATACCAGGGGGCTGTGTGGCACTACCTACCAGGGGGCTGTGTGGCACTACCTACCAGGGGGCTGTGTGCCACTATCTACCAGGGGGCTGTGTGGCACTACCTACAAGGGGGCTGTGTGGCACTACCTACAAGGGGGCTGTGAGGCACTACCTACAAGGGGGCTGTGTGGTACTACCTATAGGGGGCTGTGTGGCACTATCTACAGGGGGAATCTGTGACTGGGGGCTGATGGTAATTTTAGTGAGAGTAGCGGGCAGATGGTCATTTTACTGTGAGTGTCGGGCTGATGGTTATTTTACTGTGAGTGAGGGGCTGATGGTTATTGTAATGTGAGTTGGGACTGATAGTCTTCAAGTGGTTTCCACCTCTGAGCTCCAATTAAAATTAATATGAGCCATAAAATACCTCCGGCGCGCGTTTGAAGTGCTTTTTTTGCCTGCGTATTTTGCATTAGCTTCAACGGCTTAAAAAAAAAAAAGCAAAAAACAAAAAGGTCAAACAACGCTGTCAATTCAAAATCTGCTTCAAAATTCCTGAAGGAATTTTGAGGCAGATTTTTTTTTGCCTTACAACCCTTTATTTTTCCAGTGGTGCCTCGAGTCCGAAAAGGTCAGGAAACTCTGTACTAGGCTACAGGATCACACTGGCTAATGCAAGGATCCTGTCGTGGAGCAGCTGAGTTTGTCATGGGAACGGGGCCTAGGTGAGTAAAAATTTTGGGGGGGGCACTTTCTACAAGGTGGAGGTGGGCAGCTGTATGGCACGATCTACAAGGAGGAGGTGGGGGAAAATGGCACTGTCTACAAAGAGGCTGTATGGCACAAATCTAAATGGGGGGCACTATCTACAAGGGGGGTCTGTGTTTGGAAATCAGGGGAGGGGGGCATTATAAAACAAAAAATAAAAAAAATAATCCAGAAATATATCAAAGCACTCTCAGGTAAATAGAAATTTGTAAGAAATTATTTTTATTTAAACCTCCGAATATTTCCGGATATATAAATATATATATACAAAATGTAAAAAAATCTCCTGGCCAGGAAAGGATAACATGTGATCTAATACACCTTCATATATTAATTAAATCACTTATATGATAAATATACATATGTTCTCCCTAAGCATAGGGACAGGCAATTCATTTGGAACAATCGCTGGGTTGTGTTCACACTTGCATCTTTTAACAAAATGTATTTTTTATCCTCAAGGTGGCCACCATTCCCATTTATAACAGATAGAAATATTTTTTGGGATAAGAATCTCCTATATAGTGTAATTCCTGTCCTGGGAGATTGGCCATCCCGTAACAAATAAGCTGATTTAAATGCAGATTTTTTATGTTGTTTTACTCTTCCCTCCTATTTAATACGACCTTGGATTTTGAAGGGGATCAATAGTAGTAGGCAGTCTATTAAATAGACCCAAAGGTCTGAATATATCCCACTCGATCCTTTTTATTCAAAAGCGACCAATTTTCCAAGATTTTATATGGTAACTTGCGTTTTACCTCTAATTTTCCGGTGAGCATCTGTGATCCATGTGCGGGAGCAGTCAGTTCACGGGCGGAACGAAAAGCTTTCCAAAAGTAAGTTCCAAGCTTTATGGTCAAATGTTTCTCAACACCCTTAAAGCTCCACCGCAACGTCAGATGACTTTTTATTTTCTTCTGTATATACACTTATTCCACACCGTACACCAGGAGGCACAAGGTCCGGGAGGGCAAGAGCATATGCCGGCAGTAAGGTGAATTCCAATTCACATGGTATCCCCTTCCATATGATGTCTCCAAATTTAGTCAGGGATTTGCAGGGCCAGGTTTAGACGTCACTACCTGCCCAGCTTGATTAGGTCAGCTGACGCGTTTCATCCCTGAACGGGATTTCCTCAGAGCCGTTTAGCAAGTGTAGCCAAAGACATTGTATTTATAGTGTCCCAACATTCTTTATTAGTTCCTCGATTGCAAGTGTCAAGAGGCTTTATTTTATATATGTATAGATTATATGCAATTATCCTTACACAGTACATTTAATTGTAACTTAGATTTCACTTGAAAAAAAATATTTTTTTTTACGTTTCATTCAGAACAAATAGATAGATTATTTTATTGTCAATCTATATCTATAAGATATTATATTTAACACAGTGGTGGAGGATCAGTGGCATGTCTTCAAAGTAGTTCAGATAGTCAATTGAGTCCGATACAAATAGCATGGGACAGCGTAATATCTGATAATAAGTTTGCAACACATTGTGTATTTAGATGTTATTACTGACCCGTAGGGGAACAAGGAAAATAATTCCCCCAAAAGTCTATTCTAACCATATAGCTAAATTCTCACTTTTTATATAGCCTTATGCATAAATAAATTTATACAGTATCTCAGGGAGGGCAGGGAAATAGGTCCCATGCCTGAAAAAGCAATAGAACCCGTGTCCCCACCCACCCTGAGAATCCGCAATAATATTGCTAATTTGCCGGAGCAAAGTTCCTCCGATAACGTAATTTTAATGCATGATTTTTATTTGTATCACAATTCTATATGGATGGAACTAACAAGATATTCTCTAATCATTACAACGGGTGCCTACTTATAAGAGGGGAGAATTATTTCCCCAACAATATAGTCTAATCACTTCATAATCTTTTGATGCAAGGACTTACAGAGGTAGAAATAGAGCCATCTATATATCCCAAGATTTAATTATTCCATATTCCAAGAGCATACTTATCCCCTTAATTTCCATTATTTTCATCACATCCCAGGAATAGAACCTTTAGATAAAGATATTTCATCTATACTGGAATCATCATTTACTTCAAGGGACCACACGAAAACAAAATTAAACCCATTTATTGGCACCATCCAATTTTTATATTGCCCATTGGGAACAGACATTAACCATCTAATTTTTTTCCCTTTTTGTTTTCCCCTTTTTTCTTCCCCCCCCCCCCCATTTTAACCCCATGTTTGATTGTTTATTAAGAGAAAGGGGTGGAAAGGAGCGATATTTAAATAGAATCTCTATTCCTCCAACCCAAGATTGTTATTATTTTCTAGGAATTTGAGGGAAGGTAAAAGGTTTTACTAATATAGAGAAAAGATCAGATGTATAGCCCAATATCATCAGGAGAGAAGAAGGTGGAAGTGATAGGGGGCAGGTGGAGACCGCTCTGGATGCTGGTAAACAGCCATCCCAGCAGCAATCAACCCGCTCCCAACACTTAATGCTCAAAGGAACATATTAAACTTTATTTCGTTATTTAGTCCCTTGGGATTTAGGGTACCCATCGTGTTAATCCACATGGTTTCCTTTTGTAGGAGTATACGATTCCGATTGCCCCCTCTTCTGTCTTCAAATAATTGATAAATTCCCATGAATTTCAAACCTATAGGTGACTGTTCATGGTGTGTCTTGAAGTGTGCTGCTAGTGGATTCTTCATTTCCCCCTTAGTGATATCTAGAATATGTTCACTCATACGTATATGCAACTCACGTTTCGTTTTCCCGATATATTGTTTCCCACATGGGCAAGTAATGGTATATACAACTATAGTTGAGCGACAATTAATGAAATTGTAAACTTTAAATTGCCTTTTGTGTTCACTATCGGAAAAAGTATCTGATTTCATTACATACTTACAACACCTACATGAGCCACACATGAACATTCCCTTTGGGCGTTTCTGCAACCATAGGTCCCTTTCTGGAGTGTTTCTCTTAAATTCGAGCTGACCAGTTTGTCCCTTAGTGTAGGGGCCCTTTTAGGGACCATACTTGGAATATTCCCTACTATTGAGTTGATTCTTTTATCCAATGTTAAATGTGGCCAGTTCTTTATCATAAGATTCCGCAATATATCCCAATGGGACCCATACCTAGAGATGAATCTAACTCTGTTGTCACTATTATCCCTTTTATTTCTCTTAATGATTTCCTCTCTATTTTGTCTAAGTGCCCTATTATATCCTTTCTTAATTAATTTTTTATAATACCCCCTATTTTTAAAGCGGGAGGATAGGTCTTGAGCTTCATTTTTAAAGTTTTCAAAATCAGTGCAATTCAGTCGGATCCGAAGGAACTCACTGATTGGGATCCCCCTAATTTGAGAGGGCAGATGATGACTACTTGCTGCTAATAAGGTATTACCCGATGTTGGTTTTCGATACGTAGTTGTTTTAAGTCTATTCTCCTCCCTATAGATATTAAGGTCGAGAAAGCTTATAGTATTTCTACTATGAGTGAAAGTCATGCGAAAAAATGGAGAACCACGAGTCACAAGGCTACATATAATGTAAAAAAGTACAATTTTATTGCATATAAATACATCGACATATAACATATAACATATATGATGATAAAAACACAACGAGGTATCTAAAAGACGACAGGTAGTATCTGGATCATGTAGCAAGGTGGTCAAATCGCAGGAAGGATATACATATTAGCACCTTGTCAAAAAATGACGGGATATATATTCCACCTATACACGGGGACATGTATGTGGTGGACACTAGTAATGAATGAAAAATCATGTAATCAATGCGTACATTGCACAGGTGTAAGTTACACACAGTCTACTGACTAGCCTGTTACAGCAATAGTACTAAACATATCCCCACATATCATGAACGTCCCCCTTAGTAACTTATAAAGAGGTTTTCCCAACACAAAAGGGGGGGGGACCCCCTATCTCATGTATCACACAGGGAATATACCGTATATGTATCCAATGGTGAGCAAAAGGGCCCGTCCGGCAAGTACCAGAGGGAGCCCCTAGATCAAGACTTACCCATATCTGCAGTGTTGCGCCTGCGATCCACGTGATCCCCGTAACAGAAAGTGATAATAGCACCCCAACGCGCGTTTTGCTGTTCTAGCTTCCTCAGGGGGTATAATCTCAACTATATCCTGTGCACCTTATATATTGTCCCTCATTATACTGACTCGAACGTTCCGTGTGAAATCACTCCTCATTGGTCAACGGCGCATGCGCAGGGTAATGTCAAAGGTCATGTTACCTCAATCGCCTGTCGTCACACCACCAACGCGCACGTGTGTCTCCGGAGACATGTCTCCATGGAGACAACGCCAGCGCATAGACGGCGTATAGACGAGAGGAGAAAGAGGGACAGACCCGACAACCCTACAGCACGCGCTCCCCCAGAGTATCGTGAGTATATAGTAAGTATGTGTATCTCTCTCTCTGCTAATGTCTAATGCTATATCACTGTAGGAATATAAACGGTATATGCCCCTTAAACTATATGTGAAAATAAGTGCTGGGAAAAATACCCAAATAAGATAGCATGTATTGACACAAACACCATCAGTTATGGATATAGTGTAGTAAATATAGTGCAAAATTGTGAGGAAATAATAACATATACATGAAACGATTCCATTAAAAGTGAAAAAGTGATGAACACTAAGTAATAAGTGATGATATAATTTATACCATGCAAAAGGGCCATAAACAGTCTATTACAATAAGGCTGCCATGTACTCATGTTAATTGTATTAGTAATCAGTCATACCAGCATTTCCACTGGGACGTGAGTACAGGGATAAGTGGCAGAAATCAATAAGAAAATATTAGGTAATTTACAGTATAAAGTGAAGAATGACCAAATAGGTCGTGAACAACAAAGAGTGAAGGAAATTAAAAGTGATACTAAACATTATACCATCTACAGTACATCAACAAAGGTGTACAACATGCGCAAAAAGAGCACACCTACATTATCTATAATTTAAAAACGAAAAAAGGGGAGAAGTTATTACAGTGATATTCCGACACTAGCAACATCCAGTAAATAGCACACTATCCGTTACACATTTATATTATATATCAATATATCTATAAAGGGACAGAGTGTTCATCTTTCTCATCTCTATGTCCGCCTATTATTGATCAGATCTTTATTTTTCAGATGTTTCCAATAGCGCGACCATCCAAAAGGACAACTCACAGTGGGAGAGTTCAACAGAGTCTAAATCAGGATACAAGAACGCACAATCAATAATAGAACAAGGTAGGACGAATGCACAAAAAACACATTAAAATCACCTCAAAATATTCAATAAGCAATGGACAAATCTATCATTATTGTTATTTACATAGATATTTAATAGGTATATTCCCTGTGTGATAGATGAGATAGGGGGTCCCCCCCCCTTTTGTGTTGGGAAAACCTCTTTATAAGTTACTAAGGGGGACGTTCATGATATGTGGGGATATGTTTAGTACTATTGCTGTAACAGGCTAGTCAGTAGACTGTGTGTAACTTACACCTGTGCAATGTACGCATTGATTACATGATTTTTCATTCATTACTAGTGTCCACCACATACATGTCTCCGTGTATAGGTGGAATATATATCCCGTCATTTTTTGACAAGGTGCTAATATGTATATCCCTCCTGCGATTTGACCACCTTGCTACATGATCCAGATACTACCTGTCGTCTTTTAGATACCTCATTGTGTTTTTATCATCATATATGTTATATGTTATATGTCGATGTATTTATATGCAATAAAATTGTACTTTTTTACATTATATGTAGCCTTGTGACTCGTGGTTCTCCATTTTTTCGCATGATATAGTAGAGTCCTGCTACTCTTTGATCTAATAGTTTGGGGGTACTTTGTACACATGTGCTGATCAGTACCTAACCACTTACCTGCTCCTGTGAGACATCTATTTATAAATATGAGTGAAAGTCAAAAGGATATTTAGGTTGTTGATATTAAGATCCCCAATAAAATCATTTAGAGAATCCAAAGACCCTTTCCAACATAACAGGATATCGTCCATATATCTGAGAGGGGGTGAGGATATACAATGAATTCTTCCCACCATCCCAGGTGTAAGCAGGCATATGATGGTACACAGGAGGATCCCATGGCCGTTCCATGTGTCTGGCGATAATACTTGCCATCGAAAGAGAAACAATTATAATTTAAAATGAATTCCAACATCTCTATAATAAATTTATTTTGATGAGACCAATTTCCTCCTCTCCTCTCCAGGAAGTGCGCAGCAGCTCTCATGCCGACATTATGTGGGATCGATGTATACAATGATTCTACATCTAATCCCACCAAAATGAAGTCATCCTCGATCGTTAAATTCTCGATTTTATTCAAAAGATCTCCTGTATCTAAAACAAAGGAAGGCAATGTACGGACAAATGGTTTTAACTTCTCATCTATGTATTTCCCAAGGTGATCCGTCGGGCCATCACACCCTGAGATAATCGGTCTACCCGGTGGGGTGTTCCTGTTTTTATGCACCTTGGGAAGCACATAGATAGTCGGTATTCGTGGATCTTTCACCTCCAGATATTGGAATTCATGTTTATTAATTAGACCCTCATCCAATGCAAAGGCTAACTTTCTATTTAATATTCCAGTTATATTTTCTAATGGGTTATTCATCAAAAGAGTATAGGTATTCGTGTTTAATTGTCTTTTGATCTCACCGACATAATCCTCCTCTCTGAGGAGGACAACATTACCACCCTTGTCACTAGGTTTTATCACTATATTTTTTTCATTTATTAATTCTTTCAGAGCCTTTCGTTCTTTTTTTGTTAAGTTGTCCTCACACAGTCGATGAGACCAATATCTCTAAGCATTGCCTCCAAGAAAGCCTGCGTATATCTATTAGAGTAAATGCTTGGCATAGTACTACTCTTTTTCCGTAATCCTGTATATTCAGGGATAATATCAATATGATCTTCTTCAGATCCATCTATATCTTCTAGTGGGTTACCTTCCCTCCATAGTTCCTTCAAATCCACCAGGGTATTCCAATCTGATAATACTAGATTGGGGACTGTCCCCGAACTTATTATTTCTCCCTGTGGTGATGGTCCGGCATCCCTATTTCCACTATTTTCCTCTTTTCTTTCCCCATGCCAAAGTCTCAAAAGAATCTTTCTCAAGAACAGATGGAGATCTTTACAGATCTCAAATTCCTTTCCAGAGGTAACAGGTGAGAAACCCAAGCCTCGATTAAGTAGGGAAATATGATCCACCGTCAAGGGGAAGTCTGTTAAATTGATTATATTATTAACATTATTTTCTATCTTCCACTGCGTTGCCTTGTATTGGGTCCTCCTTTTTTCTCTACTGATCTTTCCTCTCCGTATTTTCCTCTGTTTCCTCTGGGGGCATTATACTGTGTGGGGACCACTAAGCGGGCATTATACTGTGTAGGGGTACTACAGGGGGCAATATACTATGTAGCATTTATGGGTCATAATACTGTGTGGGCACAATTAGAGGACAAAATACTGTGTCCTTGAGGGGGTTATAATATATAATATTATTAAATACTATTATTATACTGTATGGGGACACTAAAGGGGCATTATACTATGTGGGGACACTATAAAGGGTATTATACTGTGGGGGGCATTATGCTTTTTTTATGGGACATTTTTTTTATGATGGGGTGGGGCGCCGAAAGACAATTTCACATGGGGCGCCATCTATCCTAAGGCCGGCCCTGGGTGCACTGTGGCTTCCACGTCACATTAATTTGCGTACAACCAGGTCCCAAGAGATGTGCAGCATCAAATTGTAAGTAACCCTCATGTGAAGATATAAATATTCACCTCAGTGAGCCAAGTTGAAAAGGCCCTCTTTAGCAGAAGTAATATTGGACTGAGCTGCCATAGCAAGGAACTGTGACCAAGTCTCTAGTATTAATAATAATAATACTCATCAGATTACTCAAGCTTGTACCGAACTGTAAACCTTTGATATATATATATATATATATATATATATATATATATATTTTGTCTGAACCAAGACTGAAGTAAAGTTTCACTGTTACACTGAGTAGTGTCCCTTTTTCTCCAGAGAGACCATTGTGTTAATATATATTATTTACCACTGTTTCAACCCTACTCCTAAAATTTTCCACTCGTCTGTGCCCCTTCCCCTTTCATCTGGGTTTCTGCAATGGGGCCTCCTTAACTGTCACATAGTGAAGGCTGACCAGCACGTCCCTACTCTCACCGTCGGGACTTCCTTCTTTCTGCTTCAGGGCATAGATGCAGACCCTACAAAACATATTGCAGCCCACGCTACACTCTGCCTCCTTTTGCGGCCTAAACATCCCCTTTGGGACTCTACAAGATCCTTTACTCATTGACCCAGCATGGGCTACTGACTCCACTCCTCATCCTCTGCCTCCACATATGCCCCCCTGTCCCCTCCTACCTGTGTCCCAACACTCACTGAACGTCGGTCCGCAAGTTCCTCCCACCTGCACATCAGGGGAAGCTTCCTTCCTTCGCCATACCAAGAGTGTCAGAGTAATGGCACACGGCCCTGCTGAGAGTCGTCACCATGACAACACAGATTCTTCTTCCGTGACCTCCTCTTCACGCCATCGGAACCCCTCATATTGAACACATTCATGGCTAACTGAAAAGGAGTAATGGTGGTAATAATGTTGAACTACTACTTTACTGTGCTAATATTTACTTCTATAACATAGCTGCCTGTCTATAGGTGATGTTGTTAATGCAGTTAACTGTTAAATACACACTCACATACACACACACACAACACACAACACACACAGAGGAGACAGTGAGTAGATTGTAGGAGATGGTCCTACACAGAGACTTTTATAAATTCTGACTCTCAATAAACTGCTACTTACCTGTTAGATTCCTGGAAAGTAGAGATGAGCGAATCGATTATAAACAAATCAAATTCGGTCAGTATTTCCCAAAAGTTTCAGATTTGTTAAAAGCTTTTTGTGTTCACGGCAAACAAATCTGAAAAAATGCAGCTGCACAGATTAGAAAAAGGAAGAGGGGAGAAAAAGAGCTTTAAAAAAAATCATACTCACCTGGTCATCCGTAGCAACAAGTCCTTGCCAGACTCCTGAGAAGAGATAGTTTTGTTTCATTTGACCATTGCTGGACACAGTCCTAGAAGACCTCAGATAGTCATAAAGGTCAATCGGGGGACTTGCGATTCGCTGCTAATTTTTTCGGATCAAATTGGACAACCAATTAGATAGAATCGGCCCGGAAGCTAATTTCTGGAAAATTGCTCATCTCTACTGGACACTGTTAACTAAACTCCAGGGGTCACATGATATATGGGTACTGGGTCACATGACTAATGCCATGTTTAGTTCATTTATTTATCAATGGATGCATTATTATGGTCTAATCTATAGCCGATATGATTTTACTGTGCACTAATATAAGAAAGGTACATAAGCAGAAATTAAATACCTGTATATTAGAGAAATGTATCATTTCATATTCTATAAATAAATACATAAATTAAACAAATATAAATCGGACAATCACTTTAATTTAGAAAGCTCTAAGTATAGTGCATCTACTATTAGGCTTTTATGGAGAACTGATGTTACCCATGTTCAGGATGAAAGCGCTAAGAGATAGCATCAGCTTTAGGGTAGATTCACATGCGGCAGATTTTGTTGCAGGAATTTCAGTGACTGAAAATCAGTTTCATTCATCATATTGTGGTTGTTTCTACAGCAAGCACATGGATTTCTGCAAGTACCATTCAGATGAATGGAACTGCTTTTCAATTGCAAAAATTTGCTGCAACAAAAACTGTTGTGTGTGAATCCACCCTTATGTTCTAGGAACTTAGTTGATATGTGATAATGAAAAATTAATTAAAGGTAAACTATCACCAGTGCCATGTAAAAAAGAACTTCCATAAAAATGTCACAATGATAAAAGGCTAAGTGCTCACAATGCAAAAGGGCATATGTGAAAGCTTCAGGGGATGTACAGTGGGTGCAAAGTAGCATTATTAACCCCTTCAGGACTGAGCCTGTTTTGTCCTTGAGGACCAGAACCATTTTTTTCAAATCTGACATGTGTTACTTTATGTGGTAATAACTTTAGAATGCTTTTACCTATCCAAGCGATTCTGAGAGAGTTTTCTCATGACATATCGTAATTTATGTTTGTGGAAAAATTTGGTAGATTAATTCAGTATTTATTTGTGAAAAACACCAAAATTTGGAGAAAATTATCAAAAATGTGCATTTTTCTAGATTTAAATGTATCTGCTTATAAAATAGATAGTAATACCACACAAAATAGTTACTAGTTAACATTTCCCATATGTCTACTTTATGTTTGCATCGTTTTTTGAACATCCTTTTATTTTTCTAGGACGTTACAAGGCTTAGAACTTTAGCAGCAATTTCTCACATTTTCAAGAAAATTTAAAAAGGCTATTTCTTAAGTACCAGTTCGGTTCTGAAGTGGCTTTGAGGGCCTTATATATTAGGTAGACCCCATAAATCACCCCATTTGAAAAACTGCACCCCTCAAAGTATTCAAAACAGCATTTAGAAAGTTTCTTAACCCATTAGGAGTTTCACAGGAATTAAAGCAAAGTAGAGGAGAAATTTACAAATTAAATTTGTTACCAAAATTCATTTGTTATACATTTTTTTCTGTAACACAGAACATTTTACCAGAGAAACACAACACAATAATTATTTCCCAGATTCTGAAGTTTTTAGAAATATCCCACATGTGGCCCTAGTGTGTTAGCACAGGCCTCAGAAGCAAATGAGCACCTATTGGATTTTGGGGCCTCCTTTTTTTTAGAATATTTTTTAGGCACCATGTCAGGTTTTAAGAGGTTTTGTGGTGCCAAAACTGTGGAAACCCCCAAAAGTGACCCATTTGGCAAAGTACACTCCTCAAGGAATTCATTGAGGTGTATAGTTAGCATTTAGACCCCACAGGGGTTTTGCTGTATTTTGTGGAATTAGGCTGTGCAATTGAAAATCACATATTTTTCAGATAAAAGGTACAAATTTTTAATTTTTACAAGGAATAGAGGAGAAAAAAAGCATGCCAACATTTGAAAAGCAATTTCTCCCGATTACGGCAATACCCCATATGTGGAAATAAACTGCTGGTTGGACAAACGGCAGGGCTCAGAAAGGCGCTATTTGGCATGTAGGTTTTGCTGGATTGGTTTCTGGGCACCATGTCGCATTTGCAGAGCTTCTGAGGTGCCAGTACAGGGGAAACCCCTTAAAAGTGACCCCATTTTGGAAACTATACCCCTTGAGGTATTCATTGTAGTTTTCAAAATGTCTAAGGCAGGCACTGCATTTGTACTGCCATATACCCTGTGAAACACAGTAACTCAAAGACAAAGAATTGGTATGTATAGGGCAAAAACCAATAAGTTATGGAATAGCTGTGTGAATATCCAAAATATATTTTATTTGATTAGAACTCAGAATGCTATACAGAGGTTAAAAACATTTAAAAACGGCATAAAGAATGCCATATACAAGTCAATGGGAAGGGGAGACAAACCACCATGATAAGTGGCAAATAAAGTAATAACTCCCATTGTAGTTTTCATGGGGTGCATGCGACTTTTTGATCTGTTTTTATTCTATTTTTTAAGAAGCGTGGTGACTAAAAAACAGCAATTCTACTATTGTTTTTTTATCCCTTTTTTTTTTTACAGCTTTCACCGTGCACTATAAATGACATATTCACTTTATGTCTACGATATGATTACGCCGATACCATATGTTTATAGTTATTTTATTTCTTACGGCACTTGCATAATAAAATACTTTTTATAAAAAAGTACAAAAACTTATATTACTTATTTAGGTGTAAAAATGTATAACAATCTAGAGGACATATATTGATTAAATTATTCCCCATTGCTGAAATCGGTTTCTGACCAACTGTGTGATAATGTCATCGATGGGAAGGAAAAAGTTATTGAAATCCTTTATAGTACCAAAATTCTTATACTTACTTCAGGCAGCTCCTATTTTTATTCCAGCATCCTATTTCACTGAAATCAAGCGCTTATTCTCCGGATTCCTATGGAAACAATCACGTCCTAGAATTTTGTATAAGCAGTTAACTTTGCCAGAGAACCTCGGGGGTTTTGGATTTCCGGACATAATGTTGTATTACCATGCAATACAACTACGAACACATCTAGAACTATTGTCCTTCTCTCACACAGCTTTAGCAAAAACAGATTGCCTTAGTAAACACAAGTATACAGGTACAGTCCACTTTGTGGGGAAATAAGGGGCATATAGGTAGAGTAGATAGAGAAAGTGCCCTTATTAAGGTTATGTTGAACAGTTAGAAATTTACTCTGTCTTCTGTAGCTGGTCTGCAGTCCCCTTCCCCTTTGAAACCCGCTCACTTAATTCCGTATATTTTGTATCCACAATTTGAAGATCCGTTAAATAAAAGGGGCTCATTAAACATGATTACAGTGGGTGTCTTATATAAAGGTTGTATTGTCCCAGTCATTTCACATATTAATAGCTTGAGAGCCAGACAACATTGGTCCACAGCTCAATACGACCGTTTTCTAAAATCAGCCGTGACTTCTTAGATAGATTTGTCATCTCTGAACCTCTTACATGGTTCGAATTTTTGATTTGTACTACTCCCCTTCCTAAAAAATGAATCTCTATGTTGTACAATAAACGACTTACCTTTGGTGCACAAGATAAGCCAGTATACCTCACAGCTTGGAAAAGAGACTTGAAAGTTTCATTTTCATCTAGTGATACATCAGCTTTTCTTAAGAGATCTCATGGTTTGTCCAGATGCATCAGAATTCAAGAGAACTCCTTTAAACTTCTCACTAGGTGATATGGGTCTCCAGATATAGTGGCAAAAACGTACCCTACTGTATTGGACGTATGATGGAGGTGTGGTAATTCCCCAGGCACTCTAGTACACATTTTGTGGGACTGCGCTGTAGTTTCAACATACTGGTCCTCTATTGAATCCCATATTAATATGATATGTTCCACAAATAATGAGCTCACTCCATCTTTGGTACTAGTGAACTTACCTGCTCCTATTGTCTCACTAAACATGACTTAGCCTCACTGCTAATAATGGCAGCTAAATTACTTATACCCGTCAAATGGTTGAATAAACAACCACCAGATGTTCCTATGTGGTTCTCTAGAATTGGACAAATCTATAGATTAGAGGAACTGGCCAATTGGGAGTCTAGAACTCATGAAAATTTTTTACAACTCTGTTCCCCATTCCTGTACCTGGGAGTTGCCACACTCCACATAATTCTTTGCTTTTGCTCTTGTCATTGTTTTATGTTAATGTTTTGGTCATTCTTTTCGTATTAATCGGATAATATGTCTTCCCGCTTTCAGAATGTAACTCAAATTTGTCCATGATAGAAAGTTCTCTATATCTTTTTCTCAGATTATTATGAGTACTATTTTATTTTTTGTTCTCCTATTTGTTTTCTAATTTGCCCGCTTGTCATTTCAGTACTGCAAATGTTCTGAAGCTACAAACAATGATGATTCCTTTCTTGTTATTGTGCAATTTGTGCTTGTTGTACAATTTACATATTAGCAATTTCACTTCACTTTATGTGTCACTATTGTAGCGTCCATGACCGCGTGCCGTCGGGTCTACTCACATCTTGACGCCCGCAGCCATGGATCTGTGAGCCCCTGGTCCCCATCTCCTTCCCAGGTGACGCCCACTTACACTCCGGTCCGCTTTATGCCGTAGGGTGCGCGCACACACTCATGCCCGCTCTTAAAGGGCCAGCGCGCGCACATGAAGAAAAGCATCATCATCACCACACATTATTTCCTGGACTATAATTAGACCCCAGCCCTTCTGATCCTTGCCTGAGCGTTGTTAGTATATCCCAAGTCTGTCTCGCAGATGGTCCCTTAGTGTTTCCCATTCCAGTTGTTACCCGTGCCCTGTTACCTGTTCTTACTGTGTTCTTGTTCCTGTGCCTACTAGTTGGAGTCGTGTCTACTGCACCTGTGTCATTCACCACGTCCTGTGTCATCTGCCACGTCCAGAGGGATTCGCCATGTCTGGCGCAACCTGCGGCACCTGCTGTCATCCGCCACGTCTAGCGTTACCTGCTGCACCCATCTCCTTCCATGCCAGAGCTGCGGCCACTGTCTGCACTATCCAGGTACCCTTGTGCGGGACTTTGTATTGCTGGGGTTTACCTGTTGTTTGGCCAGCTGCCTCCCTGCTACGGCTGTGCGGCCTAGTGGGTCCACATACCCACAAACCGTGACAGTACACTGAGGCCATGGACTCCGCTGGTCAACCTGAGACCTTGACGACACAAGCCGTGCTGGCCGAGATGCAAGACCTCCAGTCACGGCAAGACCAACTCCTCCTGTCGGTGAACGCCACTGCCCATCGGCTGGTTGCTCCAACCACAGTCGTCACCGCACCCATTCCTGCTGTTCCTCCTGCTACACTTCCTGTCTGTACCAGTGAAGCTCCCCTGTGCTTCTTGCCGCTACCTCCACGCTATGACGGAGACCTGAGGACCTGCAGGGAATTTTTGAATCAGTGCCTGATCCACTTCAGACTACATGCCAGGTCCTTCTCTTCGGATGATGTCAGGATCTCCCTCATCATCTCTCTCCTTACTGGCAAAGCCCTGGCATGGGAAAATCCTCTGAGGGAACATCAGGGACCAGAGACCCATAACTTGCAGTGCTTCTAACGGACCTTCCGCTCAATCTTTGAGGAACCTGGGAGAGTTTCTTCGGCTGCTGCATCTCTGCTGATCCTACACCGGGGAGACTTCTCCTTGGGCGAGTATGCCATTCAGTTCCGTATCCTGGCTGCTGAGTTAACCTGGAACAACGAGGCTTTAGTGGCCACATTCTGGCAGGGACTGTCTTCGGGGATTAAGGACGAGCTGGCCGCTCGCGATCTGCTATCTACCCTGGATGATCTAATCCTACTTGCCACCCAGGGTGACATGAGGATCCGGGAGCGTTCCCAAGAGGTTCTCCGGGAGAGAGAACTTCCTAGGCTGGATTCTACTTTCCAGCAATCCTTACTATCCTCCTCAGTCGTCCCATCAGAGGATCCTATGCAGATAAACCATGTAAAATTGTCTATCCAGGAGAAACAACGCAGACGCACTTCTGGACTTTGTCTATATTGCGGCCTCTGAGGCCATATTGTGCGTCTTTGTCCCCAGAGGCCAGAGAGACCCCATTGCCTAGGATTGGTTGGAGAGACAACCCTAGGTGGAATGGTACCTGATAAAGCATTCTTTTCCAAGCTGACTATTCCTGTGACCCTAGTATCCGGCGAGAGGACGCATCAAGATTCTGCCTATCTTAACTCTGGGTCTGCTGCAAACTTCATTCAAAAGGAGCTAGTGGATCATCTTCAGTTCCCATGGAGACATCTTTGGCTGTTCACTCAGTGAATGGACTGCCTCTGCCTGATCCCATCGTTTCTAAAACCAAGCCGTTGAAGCTCCAGGTTGGAGTCCTTCATTCTGAACTAATTTCTTTCCTTGTTTTGCCCAAGGCCATAAATCCTGTTCTGCTGGGCCTGCCTTGGCTTCAACTGCATGACCCGGTCCTGGACTGGAATTCTGGAGAGGTTCTCCAATGGGGCTACAAGTGCCTTGGTCGTTGTCTGTTGCAGATTCTTCCTCAGTCTCCTCTGCCTCAGTCATTGGCGGGACTGCCCCCCAGATCGCTCAGTTTGCAGATGTTTTCAGCAAAAGGGAAGCTGAGATGCTGTCTCCACATCGGACATATGACTGCCCCATTGAACTGGTTCCTAATGCCTCTCGCCCCCGTGGCCGAGTATATCCTCTCTCCTTGCCAGAGTCTCTATCCATATCGGCCTATATCAAGGAGAATTTGGAGAGGGGTTTCATACAAAAGTCTTCCTCACCGGCCGGGGCTGGGTTCTTCTTCGTTAAAAAGAAAGACGGATCCCTTCGACCATGCATTGACTACCGTGGTCTCAACCAAATCACGGTCAAGAACAAATACCCGTTGCCACTTATATTTCAACTGTTTGACCATATACGAGGAGCTAGACGTTTTTCTAAACTAGACTTGCGTGGGGCTTATAATTTAATATGAGTCCGTCAAGGTGCGAGTGGACGACGGAGTTCAACACTCCAGATGGGCACTATGACTACCTGGTGATGCCATTTGAACTGTGTAACGCTCCCGCTGTCTTCCAGGAATTCGTTAAACATATCTTCCGAGATCTCCTCTATATCTGTGTTGTTGTTTATCTCGATGATATTTTGATTTTCTCCCCAGATCCGACGACTCATCGGAAGCATGTCCGTCAAGTTCTACTACGATTAAGGGAGAATTGTTTATACGCCAAGCTGGAGAAGTGGGTCTTTGAGAGGAGCTCTCTGCCCTTCCTAGGCTACATCATCTCGGATCAAGGTCTCAAGATGGATCCTGAGAAAGTGAGAGCTGTCCTGGAGTGGCCATGTCCTCAAGGCCTGAGGTCCATACAACATTTCCTGGGATTCGCCAATTTTTACAGGCAGTTTATCCCAAACTTCTCATCACTGACATCTTCCATTTCCACCCTTACCAAGGAGGGTGTGAACGCCAAGGTGTGGACCCCAGAGGCAGAGTCCGCATTTATTAGTCTCAAAAAAGCCTTCACTTCAGCCTCGATCCTCCATCATCCTGACGTATCTCGGCAGTTTTCTTTGGAGGTGGACGCCTCTTCTGTTGGTGCACTTCTGTTCCAGAGGAGCTCCAAAAGAAAGGCAGTAGTATGTGGCTACTACTCAAGACTTTTTTCTTCTGCAGAGCGCAATTACTCTATTGGGGATCGGGAGCTACTGGCCATCAAATTGGCTCTGGATGAGTGGAGACATCTGCTGGAGGGCGCAGCTCACCCTATCCTGATCTACACCGACCACAAAAACCTCACCTACCTTCAGTCCGCTCAACGACTAAATCTCCATCAAGCCAGGTGGTCGCTGTTCTTCACCCATTTCCAATTTGTGCTCCACTACCGTCCCGCTGACAAGAATGTGAGGGCCTATGCCCTGTCCAGGTCATTTGAGATGGATGACACGGTGGAGTCCCTTCAAAGTATCATAGACACGTCCTGTATTGTCACTGCCAATCCTTTGCAGGTTAGAGACATCCCTCCGGGGAGGACTTTTGTTCGGTTGGCAGACAGGAGAAGAATTCTCCGATGGGGACACAGTTCTAAACTGGCTGGACACCCTGGTGTTCTTAAAACCCGAGACCTAAATGCTCGTCACTTCTGGTGGCCCACGCTGCCCAAGGATGTTGTGGACTTTGTCTCTTCTTACACGGTGTGTGCTTCTAATAAGGTTACTCACGCCAAGCCTGCCAGCCTGCTTCAACCTCTGCCCTTACCGAATGTCCCCTGGCAGCACATTGCGATGGACTTTGTCACTGACCTTCCTCCCTCTGCAGGATGCAACACTGTCTGGGTGGTGGTGGACCGCTGACCAGCCTACCTTCTGCTCCCCGACTCGCGAGTCTCTTCATTCAGCACATCTTCCGCTTGCATGGCTTGCCCCTTCACATTGTGTCCGATCAGGAGGTTCGACATTCTGGAGGGCTCTCTGTAAACTCCTGGATGTGAGATTGGACTTTTCCTCAGCCCATCACCACCAGTCCAATGGGCAAGTCGAGAGGATCAACCAGATCATGGAGAATTATCTCCGTAACTTCATCTCCTTACAGCATGATAACTGGGTATAGCTTCTTCCATGGGCCGAGTTCTCGTACAACAACCACACAAGCGAGTCCACCACTTTCACTCCGTTTTACATAGTGTACAGTCAACATCCTAGAGTCCCTCTTTCAGTGTCTACTACTTCTCAGGTACCCGCTGCTGATTCTGCATTTGGGGACTTTCTGCAAAACAGACGCGGTCCTCTATTTTGCTGGCTGTCAATCGCATGAAGTGAAAAGCAGACACAAAAAGAAGATAGCCACCTCAGTATCTTCCAGGTACCAAAGTTTGGCCGTCCTCATGGAACATTCGTTTGAAGGTGCCTTCAT
This sequence comes from Rhinoderma darwinii, assembly GCF_050947455.1. NCBI lineage: Eukaryota > Metazoa > Chordata > Amphibia > Anura > Rhinodermatidae > Rhinoderma > Rhinoderma darwinii. The sequence goes on from NC_134687.1 coordinate 144,913,098, forward strand.
ACAAGTTTGCTCCCAGGTTCCTCGGTCCTTTTGAGATTTTGCAACAGATTAACCCTGTCTCCTATAAACTGCGGCTGCCTCTACCCTCAGAATCCCCAACTCCTTTCATGTGTCCCTCCTGAAACCATTGATCCTGAACTGCTACAGCACAACTGCTCCCAGCGGTTCTTCTGATGTGTTCAAGGTGAGGGAGATCCTGGACTGCAAGAGGGTTGGAGGAAGGACTTTCTATTTGGTGGACTGGAGAGGGTTTCGTCCTGAGGAGAGGTCCTGGGAGCCGGAGGAGAACCTCGATACCCCTGCCTTTGCTAAGAAGTTCCTCTCTCGCTCTGGTCCCAAGAAGAGGAGGCGTAAGAGGAGGGATACTGTAGCGTCCATGGCCACGGGCCGTTGGGTCTACTCATCTCCTGACGCCAGCAGCCATGGATCTGTGAGCGCTGGTCCCCATCTCCTTCCCAGGAGATGCCAGCGCTCACTTACGCTCCGGTCCGCTGTGTCCCATAGGGTGTGCACATGAAGAAAATCATCATAATCAACACACATGATATAAGACTATAAGAAGGCCCCAGCCCCTCTGATCCTTGCCTGAGCGTTGTTACTATATCCCAAGTCTGTCTTGCATAGGGTCCCTTAGTGTTTCCCGTTCCATTTGTTACCCGTGCCCTGATACCTGTTCCTGTATCCCGTGCTGTTCTTGTTCCTGTGCCTACTAGTTAGAGTTGTGTCTACTGCACCTGTGTCATACGCCACATCCTGTGTCATCTGCCACGTCCAGAGGGATTTGCCACGTCTGGCGCAACCTGTGCCACCTGCTGTCATCCGCTACATCTGGCGTTACCTGCGGCACCCATCCCCAGATGTGCCAGAGCTGCGGCCACTGTCCAGACTATCCAGGTACCCTTGTGCGGGACTTAGTATTGCTGGGGTTTCCCTGTTGTTTGGCCAGCTGCCTCTCTGCTACAGTAGTGCAGCCTAGTGGTTCCATATACCCACAAACCGTAATAACTATGTTTGGTGGCCTTTGTTTATCAATTTCTCTTAGGTTATGTCTTTTATTTTAAAAATTAGCATTTAATAAAATAAAAAAAATTAAAATACACCTCATCCTGCATAAAAAAGCCCCCTCGTATGACTTTTGTCAACAGAAAAGTAAAAATTTTATGACTCTATAAATATGTCAACGCAAAAATATTTTTTAGAGCTGCTATACATGGAAAATTATGTAAAGGTAAAAATATTATTGTATCAAGGAAACTATATAGAAATTTGTAGTGTATGATAAATAGTTTCAAAATATATTCTGTGGTATCCTTGCAGATGTATAAATCGAAAAGCCATTCACAGGGCAAATAATTTTCTTCTTCGTAAATTGAAGTTTAGTGTGTCAGAGACACAATTTTTCAAAAGTAAGTTTTCACATACTTTTTTTAAATTTTGAGCTGAAACTCAGGTCATAGAAAACCCGGTAATAAGTCTAAAATACGAGCATGCTCATCTTTGACTATTGTAAATAAAAGTTATAGCAGAGATTTGCTATGTGACTATAATGTTCATAAATAGTGACCATTTTAATTTAAAAATAGATTTTCTAGTCACAGCTCTTACTTTGCAATCGTGTAAAGTTTGCAGCTATCCTAGTACTATTTCTTCATATGATGTGTTGGCTATATTAATATGTATCATCTAGGTACATGCTCACTCCTGATTTTTATGTTCATTTATTGCTTGAATAAAACCCTTCCAAAATATTCTATGGTAAACTTGATCTTTAATAGTTTTCACTGAAAAATATCCATGTAAAAAATTTTGTAGTCTATGTTAAGAAATAAATACACATGATAATAAAGACATGTGATTTAAAGTTTACGTGACATTACAATAATTGTAATGTGCAAAAATAAAAAATAAAAATATATAACCAAATTGGACGTAACCGGTGGATAGGTCATCAGTATGAAAAACTGCCCCGTATGCGAACAACCCCTTTAACTCCTTAAAAGCAACGGACACCTTTAGGGCTATTCTTATTTTTACAATTGGTAATAAAACATTTTGCTCCATTCGTTTTCTGCAGCCTGCATGTCTTCTAGTTCATAGCAGGCTGCAGAATGTCGTTCACAGTGAAGTCCGTCAGAGTGTTTGTTTGATGGCTTGTTCTTTAGCACCTTTCTCTCCTGCACTGAACGATCTTCTAAGCTGATTGATAACCAAATCAAATGTTTCTGCAAGCTGCTATGTACTAAAATACGTGTAGGCTAAGGGAACTAAACGGAGCAACATTTTTAATAACAACCAAATGTTAAAATATTTTTTAGCACATACAAAGCAATAAAAAAAAAAAAGGCCCCCAAAGGTGTCTATAGCCTTTAAGTACCTACTTTGGCATTAAAGGGGTTGTCCAGAAAAAAAAAAAATTCTGACAAGTGTCCCCCAGCCTTGATTTGCCTTCCCTAATACCCCCTATTAGGCTGGGTTCACACAACCTATTTTCAGACGTAAACGAGGCGTATTATGCCTCGTTTTACGTCTGAAAATATGGCTCCAATACGTCGGCAAACATCTGCCCATTCATTTGACTGGGTTTGCCGACGTACTGTGCCGACGACCTGTCATTTACGCGTCGTCGTTTGACAGCTGTCAAACGACGACACGTAAAATGACTGCCTCGTCAAAGAAGTGCAGGACACTTCTTTGAAACCTAATTTGAGCCGTTCTTCATTGAATTCAATGAAGAACAGCTCAAATGATCGGCCGTCAAAGACGCGTCGCATAATGCGAGGAGGAGCTTTTACGTCTGAAACGACGGAGCTGTTTTCTCCTGAAAACAGTCTGTCTTTTCAGACGTAAAAGCCAGTTATCGTGTGCACATACCCTTAAACTTCTAACCAGTTTCTGTTTGATTTCCATCGTCACTGCCGCTCTTTCTCTCTGTTTACATCCCTTGCTGTTTGTTTACATCCCTTACTATTTGTTTCCTGTCTTGTAACCCCCCATACCCATGATCCCCTGCTGCATCTGAGGAGACAGTTGCACCCCCCCCTTCCTCCAAAGCATCTCAGCTATTTGCATACTGACACGCCCCTCTATGGTCACAGGTCCTTCCCTGCTCTAATTACAAATTACAGGCAGACAGCTCCCTCCCTGCACACTGTCTGAGGCCGGATTTACACGAGCGTGTGCCTTTTGCGTGAGCAAAAAACGCGGCGTTTTGCGCTCGCAAAAGGTACTAACAGCTCTGTGTGTCAGCAGCGTATGATGCGTGGCTGCGTGATTTTCACGCAGCCACCATCATTATGACAGTCTGTTAGTATATTTGTAAACAGAAAAGCACGTGGTGCTTTCCTGTTTTCATTCATACTTTTTACTGCTGTTGCGCGAATCACGCGCGTCGCATGGAAGTTCTTCCGTGTGCTGCGCGTGATTTTCACGCACCCATTGACTTGAATGGGAGCGTGATACACGAACAATGCACACATAACGGACATGTCGTGAGTTTTACACAGCGGACACATGCTGCGTGAAACTCACGGACAGTCTGCATGGCCCCATAGACGAACATAGGTCCGTGCGAGGCGCGTGCAAATCACGTGCGTTGCATGGACGTATTACACGTTCGTCTAAATAAGCCCTTACACAGTAATAATCATCATTATCCTTTGTGCCTCCATCTATCCCTGATCTATGTACAGGCACCCATCTCCCTCCGCCACCCCTTTCACAGTCTGATAAATGTTAGAGAAAACAGCTCCTGATTTTCAGACGTTTTTTGTGCCACTCGCGATTTTCGCTGCGTTATTTACGGCCATTTTTTGAGCTTTTTTCACTACAGTCTATGGAAAACTGCTCCGAAAACGTCTCAAGAAATTTCCTGCACTTCTTTTCCGCGGCAGTTTTTTTATGTGTAAAAAACGCCTCGAAAAACGCTCCCTAGGAACAGAACGCCGTTTTCCTATTGAAATTTAAATCAATGGGCAGATGTTTGGAGGCGTTCTGCTTCCGATTTTTCGGCCGTTTTTCGAGAGTTTACGGCATCACTACTGTGTAGGGTGCACTAAGGGGGAATTACTACTGTCGGGAGACACTAATGGGGAATTACTACTGTGATGGGTGCACTGTGGGCATCAATACTGTGAGGTGGCACTAAGAGGCATCCTTACTGTGTGAGGGGTACTAAGGGGGCAATATTACTATATAATGACGGTGCTGAAGTGGCATAATTTCTATGTAGATGCACTAAGGGGCATCCTTAATGTGGGAGGGGTTCTAAGGGCCATTATTATTGTGAGGGGTGCACTAAGGGGGAATCATCACAGTGTGGGGGCACTATTCCTGTGTAATGCACAAAGGGGACACAATTACTGTAAGGGGCACTAAGGGGGCATTATTACAGTGTGGGGCACTATCTATTTTCCATTATTTAATTGAGGGCAGTATCTGTTTGCCACTAAAAATGCTGTGGGCACTTTTTGTGTGGCACTATTTTTTTTAGCACTAAGCACTAAAAAAAACTTTTAAAGGTGATAGCAGGATGGGAAGTTTCTATACTGGTTGAGGGTGAGCTGGTAAAGCTTAGCACTAAAGCCATCTGGGGAGAAAACTGCAGTGGTGAGTCATGGCTGGGAAAATTCATCATAAAGTTCCGGCTCAGATAAAGCCACCACTGGTTCCATTCCTTTGTCAACACTATGTATCCAATGATTATATTGTACCATTAGGGATTTAAAATACAGCATTTTGTCCAAAGACCCTGATGTAGCAGTACCAATGGCGATATGCGTGGGTTCTCAGCCCCACTCTTGTCTTCACAGGACCCGGTCTTTAATTCCACTAGCATGGTGTGGTAATCGCATCTTTTTCTATCTTGAATAAAGTTTCATTATTTATTTGCATTGTCTTAGCATCTATATTTGACATTGCATTTTCAGTCATTCAAATGCAGATTTCTGGGTGTTCTTTCTTATAAGTGATATTTCACCTGTTTAAATTCCAATAGGGCAATAGCTGGGCTCCCTTTGGAATTTATTTAGGCTAGGGACTTGTGCTCTCTATTCTTCGTTTTTAATTGTTTTTAGTTTTTTTTTTCCCTTTTGAATACTGTTGTGCTCATTGTTTGTACTTTTTCATGTATATTATAATAAAGTAACTTAAATTGTTTTAGATGTGCGACTCTAGTATTTGCCTTTTCTCTTCTTTCTGTGTAATTGTTACACATTTGTTGAGTCAGCATTTCAAGCACCTTTTTACATATATTATCGTGTCCCCCCTATTACTTTGTTTAGCAAAATTCCATGAAGGCGCCCATATTGTAAAATGCTGAGTGGCATTTTTATAATATCTAAGGTATCTACTTTTATAAAACATATAAGTAAGAAGGTATGTATAATGTTTAATATAATATGATTTTTCTAACTTTATATTTGAGGTTCATCGCCTTGGTGAGTATATACTTGGGGAGTGTGGCTGTATTGCAATATCTACTTTGGGCTGTATGGTGCTATCTATAACGGGGAGGTGGAGGTCTCTATCTACAAGTGGGTTGTGACATTGTCTACAGGGGGTGCTGTTATGGCTGTTTGATGGCGGCAAACAAAAAACGAAAATGTAACTAATAAACAAAAATGTGCTTAATACATTTTGATGTTTGTTTGCAGCTATCCTGAGAAGTTTAGTGAGATCTGCAGAATGACTGGCCGTGCATTTGATAGTCTCTATGGGATGCTGGCAAGCCATTTGATGCGCCAGGACACTACCATGAGGATGGCCATCAGCCCTACATAGAGGATCAAGTATTTATTACTGAATGGGAAGAGAATTGCAATACTTGATCTAATAAAATGATGGAACTACTTATTGGCTTAAATAGGAAATCTCTTCAAAATATTGATATTGAATTAGTCACTCCAAGAACAACTGAAAGTAGCTATATCTCCAGACGCGGTTCTGGCATTTGTCACTCAATTGGAATCACAATAGCCTATTTGGGAAAAAGAAATACAAGACACAAAGGTTAAGAAATTTTCAAGAGATAATAATGATTTTCAGCTAAAAAGAATGTACAAATGGAACACAAGGAATATGGCTGAGCCACGTAGTAGATCATCTTCAATGTCCTCTATGTCCTCCCAAGGTGAACAGCACCAAATGACTTTACGCAATGGCAATGTAAGATTTAATGGGAAAAGGAAGAAAGAATATAACCATTCCTCTAATAAAAACAAAAAGAAGAATGTTAAAACAAGTACCCAAAACCCTGGGCAATCAGAGTCTAAGGTCTTTCCTCTCACTACTTGTCTCCATGTTATCTGCGTGTACTTGCAAAAGGGCTAACTTTCTCTCCCACATCTAGGCTTGACTTACTTTTAGCTATAAAAGATCTCCAATTATTTGCTCAATCCCTGATGTTTAAAAGATGGCATTTCAAAGAGTTTGAAGAAGTAGAAAAGATACCTTAAAAATTTTGGAAGAACTTAGAAGGAGAACTAGAGGCTCCCCAAAAAGGTAAGGTTCCAGAGTGTCTAAGAATAAAATCAACTAAATTCCCTCCACTTTCGACTTGTTAATGCTATAGATCTTTTTGTTAATACAGTATCTGCAGACTGGCGGTTGATTCCTAAGGGTATATGTAATGATAACCTTACGATAAATGAGAGATTGAGTATACAAAAATATAAATCCCTTGATGATACCATATTTAAACCAGCCGATATTGGCAGCAATGTTGTTGTCTGGCCTTGACAAATGTATATAGCGGAAGCTAATAGGCAACTAAGAGAATGTATATGCTATAAAAGATTGACATATAATCCACTTCTCTCTTTTAGTTCACAATCTTGATTCAAAAGGCAATTCATGAGGGTACGATAGCCCAAGCTATGGCAGAAACTTTGATTCCATCTGATCCGACAGTGGCCATATTTTATCTCCTCCCCAAAATACACAAGGATATTCAAAATCCACCGGGAAGGCCCATCATCTCAGGTAGGGGGGGGGGGGGTTAACTGAAAATCGTTGTAAGTATATTGATTTCCATCTGAAACCTATGGTCGAAAGTTTACCCTCCTATCTGAGAGATTCAGCAGATCTATTATCCAAACTTGACAGCATATGTCTTGACACTGATACAATCTTTGTCACATGTGACGCCCAGTCACTATATACCAATATTCATCATCAGGATGGTATGCAGGCTGTAGCATATTTCTTACAGATGAGTGATATTGATAATGACATGATACAATTCCTACTTACCTGTTTCTTAACTCATAATTTCTTCACATTTAATGGGTCCTTCTACCTAAGTACAGCTCCAGGGGACTGCAATGGGGGCAGCATGCACACCCTCATATGCGAATCTGTTCTTGGGGCTGTGGGAGATGGACCTTTTCCTGTCAGATCATGAAGAGTCGTTGGAGAAGGTCCTTATTTGGACTCACTACATCGACAACATCTTCATGATCTGGCAGGGCTCATCTGATCAATTCGGTGCTTTCATCTCACAACTGAATCGTAATGATAGAAATATCAGATTAACATCTATGTGGAAAAAATAAGAAATTTATTTTATAGATATTTCGATCAAACTTGATAATACGAACTTTATCCAAACAGACCTGTTTCGTAAATCGATAGCGCTATTGGGGTTCCCTCTAGGAGTGGAATCCCCACGATGCTCTGGCCAGGGATTCCACTCCTAGAGGGAAACCCTAACGTCACTGTCCATATATGGACAGTGACACCAGGGGCTCCTCCCAGAGCGGAACCCCCAGCCACAGCGTTCTGGGGATTCCACTCCTAGAGGGAACCAAAATGGCGCTATCTACAGGGGGCTAGCACTACCTTCATGGGGTGTGACACTATCTACAGGGGACACTGTGGCGCTATCTACGTGGGCCCTTGCACTTTATATGTGGGCATTGGCACTAGGGGCAGCTAAGGGGGCATTCAAATGTATGGGGGCAGATAAGGCGGTATTAATCTGTATGGGATCAGCTATGAGGGTATTATACTGTATTGGGAAAATATAGGGGTATTATACTGTATGGGGGAAGCTATAAGGGCAGCTGGGGGGCAATATACTGTATGGTGGCAGCTAAGTGGGCATTATACTGTATGGTAGCAGCTAAGGGGACATTATACTGTATGGGGGCAGCTATGGAGGAATTATATGGTATACGTCAAGCAATAGCAGCATTATACGGTATGGGCCAGCTGTGGGGGCATTATACTGTATGGAGGCAGCTATGGTGTATTATACTGTCTGGAGGCATCTGTGTGGGCATTATGCTGTATGGGGGCATCTGTCTGGGCATTACACTCTATAGGGGCAGCTATGGGGGCATTATACTGTATGGGGCAGTTATGGGGGCACTATGATAAATGGGGGCAGCTATGGGGTCTTTATTGGACATTATAGTGCATGGGAGCATCTGTGTGGGCATTGTACTGCATGGGGGCATCTGTGTCGTCTTTATACTGTATTAGTACATCTATGGGGGCATATTGCATGGTGGCAGCTATGGGGGCATGATACAGTATAGTGGCAGCTAAAGGGCATTATACAGTGTGGGGGCAGCTCGAGGACATTATACTGTGTGGGAGGCCTCATGGAAGCACGGTACTGTGTGGCCTGAAACAAGTGTGTATAGGCGGAGATTGGGCGGGATTAGAGGTGTGGCTACGCGCGAAAAATTGGTTGTCCCTCTTTGCGATACTTCAAAGTTGGGAGGTATGCTTTTCACCCTCCTGACAACACGGTGGCCATATTGGAAAATCCCTTGTGTATATAGCTAGTAATGAAGGAGTGGTACAAGCACCCTTCCTCTATCAAGTCCTCTAGCAGCCATCTTTAACCCCTCAATAACAGCCCTTTTTGTGTACCTGTAGAAGAGGCTGATGAGCACTCCTTACTAACTGCTCCTGAACTTAGACTTAGAGCGGGCTGCTGAACACAGTTGGGGTCAGAAAACATTCTGACCCCAGCTGTTTAACCCTTTGATCACCGCTGTCTGTGACCGTGTCATGATCAAAGTGAACTCCCCTCTTCGATCGTCCCTTCGATTGTGTCACTAGAAACCTGGTGACGCTATCGAAGATCTGGGAATCCCTCTGCAGTCAGCCCTGGAGACCTAGAATGGACCCCAGGGCTGCATGTTCAGCTTCCCTATGTCATAGTGTCACAGAATAATGTATTGGCATACAGGAGTATAATACATTACAAGTAAAAAAAAATTAGAAGTCATTATTTTGCATAAAATATATATATATATTTTTTTCAACATTGAATTTTTATTAATGTTTTCAGGTAATACAAAAATAGTAAATACGGCAATATATCTCCAATCAGGTTATCAGTGACGAAATGTATACATAACACACATGTTATTCACAATGAACAATCCTTGTCACGTTATTTACATTGAGACATAAAACCCGGGCAGTTGCAGTGCATGTCAGTGAATTACTCATAGAAAAGAAAAATATAATAAAGCAAATAAAACAAGAAAAAACAAGAAGAACAACAAACATCGTCCATCCAGATCTAAGCATGTGTTAGCCTCGTTACATGCCTGTGGATGAGGTAGAAAAGCATGATGCCGGCCAGTATTACTATTGCCCAGGTATCTGAGTGTCAGGGCTTGGCCAGTCATTTTCCTGCCGCGGAGTCCCTAGATCCCCGATGAAATCCCAAGTGTCTGCTTTTAACGGGATCAAACTATGGGACATATAGAAGCTCCCGAGTTAGAGCTCGGGATTAAGGAAGCCAGATAAGTCTGCCATGGCTCCCAAAGCTTTAGAATTTTAGGCAACCGGTGTGTTCGCAGCGCATACATACGTTCCATCGTAATGGAAACATTCACTAGATTGACAAGTTCAGGAATGGGAATGGTGTCACTACATTTCCATGACCTAGCAATCAACAAACGGGCCGCTACAATAATGTGACTAGACACTGTCCCAGACGCCGCTGGGATCTCTGACATTTTAAGAAAACACAAGGCCATAGCCGGATTTGGTTTAACAATGCAGGAAGACACTTGGGAAATCATTTCAAATACCTTAACCCAAAATGAGTGGACCTCAGGGCATTGCCACCACATGTGGAAATATGAACCCCTGCACCCACATCCCCTCCAGCACGCCTCCGAGTAAGTAGGATCCGATCTCGCAATCTGTGAAGGAGTCATATACCATCGTAGTAGTAGTTTTTGAGACGATTCCCAATGTTTTACCCCCTTAGAGATTTTCCTAGTCCAAATGAAGGCCGAACCCCATTCCTTCAATGTGAAGGATGAGCGTAATTCTCCCTCCCATTTTTCACAATAAGGAGGCTTGCTGGAGAGAAGGCGAGCACACAGGTCCTCATAAAACATAGAGATACCCTTCTTTTGGTTTACAGGACTGAAATAATAAGTTTGGGCCACAGAAGGGAATAGGGGCACATTAACATTCAGAGAGGTGAAGAGATGCCTAATGCATAGATACTTATAGAAATCCCTATTCGGGATAGAGTACTCCGACACCAGGTCAGAAAACGCCAGCAGATTGCTACCCATGAACAGCTTGTGTATATGAGAGATTCCAGAGGATATCCAATTGTCCAGAGACACCCCCGGCAGCTCAGAGGTCAGAAATTTCAAAGGTAAATTTTTTATAGGTGTAAGAGCCGATGAGGGGAGATATGTTGAGTAGTGCTTCCAAGCTTTAAGTGAAGCTGTGATAGATGGGGACAGTACCCCAGAAGGCTTAATGTTTACCTTGGGGTTTACCCTCAGGAGTGATAGAAGAGGTTGGCCTACTATGGTCTGCTCTATATGGGCCCATTGTTTTGAGGGCGTAGACGTGCACCAGAACTTTAGCTGATCAAGAATAGCCGCCCGGTAGTATCTCTGGACATCCGGCACCCCCATCCCACCCCTCCGCCAGGGTCTGTACATTGTGTGCATCCTGATTCTTGGTTTTTTGTGCGCCCATATGAAATTGTTCAGCAATCTCTGGAGGTCTCTCAAATACGAGTTAGGAAGGGGTATTATCACCGTACGAAATTGGTACAAAATTATGGGTATAATCATCATTTTAATGACCGCGATTCTGCCCGCCCAGGACGTACTGACATGGGAGTATGATGCCAACAGTTGAGGAATGGTTTGCAATAGTGGGCTAAAGTTATGTTTAAAAAGGAGATTAGTGGACGTGGTAAGAGAAATGCCTAGATACGAAATTTTAAGGGGATTCCATTGAAAGGGAAAGGCGCTTTGTATAGAGGCTTGGACATGTAGAGGAAGACCTACGTTCAGCAAGTGGGATTTGTTGCAGTTGACCTTGTAATATGACACCTCCCCGAATTTGTCTAGCGTCTTTTGAGCTTCTGTCAGAGAAGCTAATGGGTTTGTTAAGGAGAGAATCACATCGTCCGCGTATAGCCCTATTTTATGAAGGGTATGACCAACTTGAATTCCCTGTATATCAGTGTTCTGCCGGATTGCCTCCGCTAATGGCTCCATTACTAAAGCAAATATCAGAGGGGAGAGTGGGCATCCCTGTCGAGTACCATTAGTAATGGGAAATGGTGTGGAAAGGAAGCCAGAGGCTAAGACTCGGGCGGAAGGGTTAGAGTATAATGCTAGAATCGCAGATTTAATCCATCCTGTGAACCCGAATTTGGTAAGGATCGCACCCAGGTATCCCCAGTGAACCCTGTCGAATGCCTTCTCCGCGTCCAGAGCAAGGAGCACAGAAGGCACTCGCCGTTTTTCAGCCCAGTCTATCAGATTAACATATCGCCTTGTGCCATCAGGCGCCTGCCTGCCTGCAACAAATCCCACCTGGTCCTCATGTATAATGGTAGGGAGTAGATTAATCAATCTATTGGATATTACCTTGGCGTAAAGTTTAATTTCCACATTCAAAAGTGAAATGGGACGGAAGTTTGCCGGGGAGTCCGGGGACTTCCCGGGTTTTGGGAGTGTGACTATAGTAGCGGACAGCATCTCCTCTGGGAAGGAGCCGGCTTCTGCGGCTTTGTTGAACACCTCCACCAGGTGTGGGGACAACACCTTCGAGAATTTTTTATAATAATAATTAGTGAACCCATCGGGGCCCGGTGCCTTGTGCTGCGGCAAGCTTTTAATGGCTCAAGAGAGCTCCATTTCTGTAAAAGGTGCTTTTAGGGCAGTACCATTGGTTTCTGAGAGGGAAGGGAGATTCAGGCCGCCCAAGAAATTGTTTATATCTACCGGGGAAGGCTGGTGAGTCGATTGATCCGCTTTCAGATTATATAGACTATAATAATAGTTCCTGAATTGTTCACTTATCTCCTGAGGGTGAGTATTGTGACCCCCCTGGCGATCTAATAGATACGCAGTTCTCTGTTTAGCATTGCGCTTTTTGATCATTTTGGCTAGTAAGGCTCCCGGTCTATTGCCTTGAGTATAAAACCGCAACTGCATAGATTTTGACATTGTCAAATATCTTGACATAAGCACACTTTGGAGTTGCCCTCTAAGAGCTTTGATGCGGAGGGAAGTGTCCGGAGTTACCTGTTTTTTATTGAGGGACTCTAAACTGTGTAGTTGGGAGAGAATGTCGGCAGTCGTTTTTTCCCGATATTTTTTTAGTCTGGACGCGGCCTGAATCCCCATTCCCCGCATGTACGCCTTGTGCGCCTTCCATAGAGAGAAACTATTCTCGGAAGAGGGAGAGTTCACCTCAAAGTATAAATTGAGGTGGTTATTCATAAGATCCTCAGTCATTGGATGATCTAGTACCAGATCGTTTAGTTTCCAGGAAGAAAAGGGAGGGGAGGGGGATGTATCCGAAACCACCAAAGTAATCGGGGCATGGTCAGACCACGATATATCTCCAATCAACGATGTAGACATATATCGCAGGCTGCGTTTACATACCAGGAACATGTCAATTCTAGAATAAACCCTGTGGGGTGCAGAAAAATATGTAAAGTCACGTTCGTTCCCGTGCTGACAGCGCCAAATATCATACAGCTCCTCCCCATGTATCGTGTGGTGCAATTGGGAGCGTGGCCTAAGTGCGTTCGAGGAGTCAATTATAGGGTGCATTACCTCATTAAAATTGCCGCCGATAATTAGTAATCCCTTCTCCACTTTCCGAACTTTACGGAAGGCCCTGAGTTGATGAGAGTTCGGGAGATATAGATTAACCAAAGTATACTTTATATTATTAATATCACAAATGAGGATCAAATATCTACCCTGGGGGTCTAAGATCACCTCGTGCTCTTTAAAAACCACCGATTCCTTAATTGCAGTAAGGACTCCTTTAGTTTTCTTGGAGCTACTAGCCTGATAAACAGGCGCAAATTTGGAGTGTGTACATTTAGGGGGGTTGAGTTGCGAGAAGTGTGTTTCCTGTGCAAAAAAAACCTCGCATTTCAAATCTAATGCCTCTTTCCACATCATTTGGCGCTTGAAAGGGCTGTTAAGCCCTTTAACATTCAGGGAGGATATTGTAACAGGCATAACATTTTATCTGAAGGTGCGTTAATGAGGGCTAAATACCTGGTTGTCTCCCGTTGGCTGCGGGTGATCCAAGCAAGACATCTGGATGGACAAAACCTGGCAACTTTAAACATAAAAACAAAGAGCATTAAAACATAAATGAAAAACACATGGCGCCTACACTGCGCCGAAAGAACCTCCATGGAGCAGAGAAAAAGGCATCAAGGTAGCATGTATCGCATATTTATGGTCAGACAGTCACCTTTGAGAGTCAATCCGTTGGGTGTCTTTAACCCGTTTCCCATTCAGGGGAAATACGACGTGGAGATGCTCTTGAGGGAACGGCCGCCGTGCTGGTGATCGGGATATTCCATTGTCGCAGCAGCGATACGCCGTCAGAAGGGGAAGATATCACATGAGTGGATCCGTTCTTATTGACGATCAACTTGACCGGGAATCCCCATTTATACTTGAAATTGTGCTCCCTGAGAGTGACTGTGATTGGTTGGAATTGCTTGCGAAGCATCAGCGTAGAAGTAGATAAATCCGGAAAAATCGAGACTTGGGTGTAGGGCTCAGGAAGTTTCCCCAATCTTCTGGACTCTTGAAGGATACGATCTTTAGTTTGATAAAAATGTACTCTCGTTAATACATCCCTTGGAGAATCGGTAGGAGCTGAGCGAGATTTAGGGATCCTGTGCGTCCTATCTAGAGTCAGGTCTAGAGGAGCGAGCGTAGGTGACAAAGCTTTAAACATGTCCTGTAGATAATTCTGCAAATCCCCAGGGGAGACAGTCTCTGGGACCCCCCGTACCTTCAGGTTGTTTCGTCTGGATCTGTCTTCCTGATCCATTAGTTTGGACTTCAGCCATACCACTTAATCTTTAAGGGCAGAGTGAGCATCTATAAGCGTATTATGGGCTGCAGCGTAATCTCCCATTTTGCGTTCAATGTGGTCAGTGCGGCTCCCCAGCTCATCCACCGACGTTTGAATCTGTGACATAATTTTATGTAATGTCTCGGATATTGAGCTCTGTAACGACTGTATTAACCCCTTCATAATAGCAGTAGTAAGGGGAGCATCATCTGGGATAGCCGTCACTTCAGGGACAGTAGTAGCTGTAAGGCCGCCCACGTGGGCCGTTAATGGAGAGGGGGAATGTGCTTTCTCATGCACCGGGCTCATGCTGTTAGGCGGGGAGGGTGCTGAGCGAGTCGCCCCCCGTTTGGCAGGGTAACCCATATCGTCTGAGCTTCCCTGGGGAATTATGTCCCTCTCTGCAGACTGACCTGAGCTGTCCGTTGATGAGGCACAGGGACGCGCTTCCTCCCTCTCAGGGGGCGATCCGGCGCCATCTTGGGTGCGGTCCGTCACTGGGAAGTAGTCCGGGAGCTTTTTCAGCTCTACCTTCACTCCCCTTCTCTTAGTCATGTTGCTCCCTGGTGCTAGGAAGGTTAAGGAGTGGAACCCTTGTGATTCCGCTTCTTTACAAGGCGAACTGTCGCTGTGAGCCGCTTGTTAGCTACAAGTTGTGCAGGAGGACTTGTCTCACACCGCCATCTCAGTCAGCGGCAAGCTCCGCCCCCTGCATAAAATATTTTTTATTGCCCCTACATTACATAAAAAACTAAAAACACATATTAGGTATATACACAACCATAATAACCTGAAGAATTAATTTAACAGGTTATTTAGCGTGAAACATGAATGGGATAAAAAATAAAAACATTTTTCTTTTTTTTTCCTATATTCAAACCGTAAAAATAAAATATATAACTTATACAGTGAATTTTTTCTACCCCAAACTGCGCAGAAAAAAAAGACAATTTCTCCGCCATAAAACAAGGCCTCATACAGCCACATCAATGAAAAAATAAAAAAAGTTATTGCTTCTGAAAGGTAGAGAGGCAAAAACATAACAATTTAGCCGGTCATTAAGGCCTTTTCAGGCCCGGTCATTAAGGGGTTAAACAAGTATAAAATGAGAAAGATATATACAGAGACTAAGATATTGGGAGCCATGATTCCCTATTGATTGGTGAGTGAATGCCGGTTCCATCTCCACCACAGAAATATACATTTATCAATAATGATCTATTAATGTTTTTAACCCCTAGGCGCATCACGACGCAACTGTACGTCCGGGTGGCCAGTGTCTCAGCGCACGGGGACGTACAGTTACTGTGCAGTTCCCGGTGCACACTATCGCCGACAGGCGACACTCCACTGTATGCCGATCAGAGGCTTATTTCTGCTGATTTCGGCAATTAACCGCTTAATTGCGGTGATCGATTGAAATCGCCGCAATTTAGAGGTTTCTAGCACATTGGCAGACCTCACAATGAAGTCGTGAGGTTTGCAGATGGCTAGCATGGCGACCGGAGGCCAAGTAATGGCCACCGTATCTGCCATGTACGGAAGCCTATCAGGACCAGCCTCCTGATAGACTTCCTGTCAGAGTGACAGGACGTCACTGCCGTTCGCGATGCACACTGTCGGTGACAGTATCTGTGACAGTGTGCATCGGGAACCGGGACGTCAGCTGTCCCTTACAGCTGACACTCCACTGTTGCCGATCAGCAGCTCATTGTCGCTGATTTCGGCAATTAACCCATCAAATGTGGAGCTCGATTGCAATCTCCGCATGTAGGGGGTTTGTAGCACATCAGCAGCCCCCATGCAATTGTGGGGGCTGCTGATGCTTGTGATGGCACCTGGGGGCCAGACAACGGATCCGGGTCTGTCATGTATGGAAGCCTATGAGGACCAGCCTCTGGCTGGGCCTCGTACACTTACTGCCAGAGTGACTGTGACGTCACTCTGACAGTTGGAATACATTACACTACCTCGGGGGTGTAATGTATTCTAGCAGCGATCAGAGCTGCAGTTAAAAAAAGAAAGTGTAAAAAGTAAAGAAAAAAGTAAAAAAAAGTTAATAAAAATGTTTTACAAAAGTGTAAAAATAAAAGATTCTTTTTTTTCCTATAATAAGTCTCTTATTATAGGAAAAAAATGAAAACGTTAAAAAACAGTACACATATTTGGTATCAACACTTTCTTAACTATCCAATCCATAAAACTATAATGTTATTTTTACCGCACGGTGAACGCCGCAAAAAAAAACAACAAACTAAAAACAATGCCAGAATCACTATTTTTTGGCCCCCACCCCTCCCAAAATATAGAATAAGAAGTGAACAAAAAGTCGCACATACCCCAAAATAGTACCAATAAAAACTACATCCCGTCCTGCAAAAATAAGCCCTTACACAGATTTTTTGACTGAAAAATAAATAACTTACAGCTCTCAGAATATGGTGACACAGAAAATAAATTATTCTATAAAGAAGTGATTTTATTGTGCAAACGCTGCAAAACATAAAAAAACGATATACATGTGGTATCGCCGTAATCGTACCGACCCACAGAATAAAGTAAAATTGTCATTTATAGCGCACGGTGATCGCCGTAAGAAATAAAGAATTTAAACCGCCAAAATCACAGTTTTTTGGTCACCAAAGCTCTAAATAAAATGTAATAAAAAGTCATCAAAAAGTTGTATGTACAAAAAAATTGTACCAATAAAAATTACAGCTCGTCCTGCCAAAAATAAGCCCTCATATCGCTCAATTCATGGAAAAAAAAAAAGTTATGGCGTTTGGAAGGCGTTGACTGAAAAACTAAAATCAAAAAGCAAAAAAGGATCAGACCTGCAAACGTTAATTAATTTCTATTAAAAAAATAAATTATTACCACATGTGGGGTATTGTCATAATTGGGAGAGATTGCGTTACAAATTTAGGGCGACTTTCTCCTTTATCTATTGTGAAAATGAAAAAATTCAACATTTTAGTGGACAAAAATGTTTATATTCATTTTCACAGCCTAATTCTGCTAAATTCTGCAAAAACCTGTGTGGCATAAATGCTTACTATACCCCTAGAAAAATTCCTTGAGGGGTCTAGTTTCCCAAATGGGGTCACTTTTGGGTGTTTCCACTGTTTTGTTCCCTCCAGGGCGTTGCAATCGCGACATGGCACTAAAAATCAATCCAGCAAAATCTGCGCTCCAAAATCCAAATGGCGCTCCCTCCCTTCTGAGCCCTGCTGTGAGTCCAAACATCAGTTTATTACTACATATGGGGTATTTCCATAATCGGGAGAAATTGCTTTACAAATGTTGGGGTGCATTTTCTTCTTTATTCCTTGTAAATATTACAAATTTCTATGTTTTTTCACAGATTAATACCCATAAATATAACAAAATACCTGTGGGGTCAAAATGCTAACTATACCCCTAGGTAAATTCCTTGAGGGGGTCTAGTTTCCAAAATGGGATCACTTTTGGGGGGTTTCCACTTCAAACCCGACATAGTGCCTAATATATAATCTAAAAGTAATCAGGCACCAAAATCCTGTAGGTGCTCTTTTGCTTCTGAGGCCAGTGTTTCGATCCATTTTGGCACTGGGGCCAAATGTGGGATATTCCTAAAAACTACAGGACCTGGACAATAAATATTGAGTTGCGTTTTTCTGGTAAAACCTTCTGTGTTACAGATTTTTTTTTATTACAAATGAATTTCGGCAAAAAAAAAATCTAATTTGTAAATGTCCCCTCTACTTTGCTTTATTTCCTGTGAAACGCCTAGAGGGTTAAGAAATTTTCTGAATGCTGTTTTGAATACTTTGAGGGATGCAGTTTTTCAAATGCAGTGATTTATTGGGGAATTCTAATATACAAGGCCCTCAAAGCCACTTCAGAACTGAACTGGTCCCTGAAAAAATAGCCTTTTGACATTTTCTTGAAAATGTGAGAAATTGCTGCTAAAGTTCTAAGCCTTGTAACGTCCTAGAAAAATAAAAGGACGTTCAATGCAAACATAAAGTAGACAAATGGGAAATGTTAACTAGTGACTATTTTGTGTGGTATTACTGTGTGTTTTACAAGCAGATACATTTAAATTTAGAAAATGAAAATATTTGCAAATTTTCTCTACATTTTGGTGTTTTTCACGAATAAATATTGAATTTATCGACCAAATTTTTTCACTATCATAAAGTACAATATATCACGAGAAAACAGTCTCAGAATCGCTTGGATAGGTAAAAGTATTCCCAAGTTATTACCACATAAAGTGATACATGTCAGATTTGAAAAAATCGGCTGTGCCACAAGGCCAAAACAATATTTTTACCACTGTTATGTACACTGTGCACTTGTTTCATATGCACTACGTGATTGCTATTTACTTTGTACATTGACCATATTTATGATGTGTATGAACTCCTATTACTGTATGGACCGTGATACTTTAATGTTTTAATTATTTCTAACTATGTAACTAGTTCACATGTCTTAAATACTCTGTTCACATGCATCACTTGCTTGAAAAAAGTTCCATGGTGGAAATGAATTGTCGCTTGGCTTTAAACATGGGCAAATAAAACTACAGAATTTTCACTGGACCTTGTTGGAGTGCTGCAACATTTTTTTTTATATGTAGAAATGACTAATTGAGCTGTCCCTGGTCAAAAAAATTATATATTCTCATGGAGGTAAAAATGTTCCTACATTTGGAACAGCACCAAAGCAGCAATCCCAAAGCAAAGGATGCATCAACTTTTCCTCAAAGTTGACTGTAATGTCGGGGTAGGGAGACAGACAGGTGAGCCCTTATCTACCCGCCACTCAGTCCCTGCCTACTTGCAACGACCAGCCCTAGGCGACGGGGTACAACTGGGCGACGGTCCCTACACTCAATAGGTGCACGACAGACAAACAGACAAGGGTACAAAGAAGCCAGTGAAATGGGGAAGCTGCCCACGGGGACACCGTGAGCAACAAGCGAAGTGAACGAGCCGAGTCAAACCAGGAGATGAGCGAGGTACAAAAACGCAGAGCAGAAGAGTGGTCAGTAAAGCCAAGGTCAATCACAAGCAGAGGATCAGTAAATCAAGAAGATGCAGAAGGGCCAGGAAACCATCAGAGAAGAATCACAAGCAAAGGAGGAACAGGAAAGGCAGATATAAATAGACAGAGGGCGGGAGCTAGCTCCGTCTGGCCAGGCTGTGATAGGCTCTCCCACTCCTAAGCCTGCCATCCTGGGTGGTGGAAGATGGAGTCAGTCTCACAGACATAGAAGCAGGTGCAGACTGATTAACTATGGGCGTCGACACAGAAGTTGTGTCTGGCAGATCCTTTACAGTACCCCCCCTTTTATGAGGGGCCACTGGACCCTTTCTAGGTGGACCTGGTTTATTAGGGAAACGAAGGTGGAACCTCCTGAGCAATACCCCAGTGTGAACATCCCGGGCAGGTACCCAAGTCCTCTCCTCAGGCCTGTATCCCCTCCAATGGACCAGGTACTGGAGGGAGCCCTGGACCATCCTGCTATCCACAATCTTGGCCACCTCGAATTCTACCCCCTCAGGGGTGAGAACAGGGACCGGAGGTTTCCTCGAGGGAGCCAAGGACGGGGAGCAGCGTTTAAGGAGGGAGGCATGAAACACGTTGTGTACTC
Organism: Rhinoderma darwinii; assembly: GCF_050947455.1. Taxonomy (NCBI): domain Eukaryota; kingdom Metazoa; phylum Chordata; class Amphibia; order Anura; family Rhinodermatidae; genus Rhinoderma; species Rhinoderma darwinii. The sequence goes on from NC_134687.1 coordinate 144,933,091, forward strand.
AAAAAGACGGGGGCAACTCCAGTCGGAAGGAGACAGGGTTAAGGACTTCAATGACCTTGTATGGCCCTATAAATCGGGGAGCAAACTTCTTGGACGGGACTTTAAGGCGCAAATTTTTTGACGATAGCCACACCAGATCCCCGACAATAAACAAGGGGTTAGCAGAACGTCTTCTATCTGCCTGAGTCTTTTGTATGTTCTGAGACGCCTCTAGGTTCTTCTGAACCTGGGCCCAGACTGTGCACAGTTCCCGATGAACGACATCTACCTCAGGATTGTTGGAACTACCAGGTGAAACGGAGGAGAGCCGTGGATTAAACCCAAAATTACAGAAAAAGCGGGAGACCCCTAACGAGTTACTGACCCGTTAATTAAGGGAAAATTCGGCGAGGGGAATGAATGAGACCCAATCATATTGACAGTCAGAGATAAAACACCTTAAATATTGTTCTAGAGACTGGTTAGTCCTCTCAGTTTGGCCATTAGTTTCAGGATGGAAGGCAGAGGAGAAGGACAGATCAATCTCCAACTTTTTACAGAAGGCTCTCCAAAACAATTAAACAAATTTTACCCCTCTGTCATAAACAATATTGACAGGGACCCCATGGAGACGCAGGATGTGTTTGACAAACAAGGTAGCTAACGTCTTAGCATTGGGTAGTTTATTGAGGGGCACAAAGTGGCACATCTTACTGAAGCAGTCTACTACAACCCACACCACCGACTTGCCTTGAGATGGAGGCAAATCGGTGATGAAATCCATGGAGATATGGGTCCAAGGTCTCTGGGGAATGGGCAAAGAACATAGAAAGCCTGCTGGTCGGGACCTGGGAGTCTTGGACCTAGCACAAACTTCACAAGCGGCGACGTAGGCCTTAACGTCTTTGAGCAACCCAGGCCACCAATAGTTTCTGGCAATGAGGTGCTTGGTACCCAGGATGCCTGGATGGCCAGATAGTGCAGAATCATGATTTTCCCTAAGTACCCTTAGCCGGAATTGCAGGGGAACAAACAGCTTGTTCTCAGGAAGGTTCCCGGGAGCTGAACCTTGATCAGCCGCAATTTCAGAGACTAAATCAGAATCAATAGAGGAAACGATTATACCTGGAGGCAAAACACAAGCAGGATCTTCCTCCAAAGGAGGGCTGGCCATGAAGCTACGCGACAGTGCATCAGCCTTAATATTTTCAGACCCAGCCCTATAGGTGACCAAAAAGTTGAATCTGGTAAAAAATAACGCCCATCTAGCTTGTCTCGGGTTTAGCCTCCGGGCAGATTCTAGGAAAACCAGATTCTTGTGGTCGGTAAAGACCGTTACCTGGTGGCTAGCCCCCTCCAGGAAGTGGCGCCACTCTTCAAATGCCCATTTAATGGCTAAGAGTTTGCGGTTGCCAATATCATAGTTACTCTCAGTGGGCGAAAACTTCCTGGAGAAGTAGGCACAGGGGCGGAGATGGGTGAGGGACCTGGTACCCTGGGACAAGACAGCCCCCACTCCCACCTCGGACACGTCAACCTCCACGATAAATGGCTCCATTTGGTTGGGCTGAACCAGCACTGGGGCCGAGATAAAGCACTTTTTAAGGACCTCAAAAGCCTGGACAGCCTCAGGAGTCCAGTGGAGGAGATCAGCACCTTTGCGAGTGAGATCCGTAAGAGGCTTAGCGATGACCGAGAAGTTAGCAATAAATCTCCTGTAATAATTAGCGAACCCCAGGAAGCACTGTAACGCCTTCAGGGAGGCAGGTTGGACCCATTCCGCCACAGCCTGGACCTTGGCGCGGTCCATGCTGAATTCATGAGGAGTGAGGATTTGACCCAAAAACGGTATCTCCTGCACCCCAAACACATATTTTTCGGTCTTAGCAAACAGTTTGTTTTCCCGAAGGGCCTGGAGCACCTTCCTGACATGCTCAATGTGGGAGGACCAGTCCTTGAAAAACACAAGTATGTCATCAAGTACACTACAAGAAATACCCCCAGGTAGTCTCTTAAAATCTCATTTATGAAATTCTGGAAGACCGCGGGAGCATTACACAACCCAAAGGGCATCACGAGGTATTCGAAATGACCTTCGGGCGTGTTAAACGCAGTCTTCCACTCATCACCCTCTTTGATGCGGATAAGTTTATAAGCCCCCCGTAGATCAAACTTAGAGGACCATTGGGCCCCCTGAACCTGATTGAAGAGATCAGGAATCAAAGGAAGGGGATACTGGTTCCTTACAGTGACCTTATTCAAGTTTCGGTAGTCAATGCATGGCCTAAGACCACCATCCTTCTTCCCTACGAAGAAGAAGCCAGCACCTACCGGAGAAGTAGAGGGCCGAATGTAACCCTTGGCCAGGCATTCCTGGATATACACTCTCATGGCTTCACGTTCGGGACACGAGAGATTAAATATCCTACCCTTAGGGAGCTTAGCTCCTGGTACCAAATGAATTGCACAATCGTATTCTCTATGAGGTGGTAACACTTTGGAGGCCTCTTTAGAGAAAACATCAGCGAAGTCCTGAACAAACTCAGGTAGAGTGTTCACCTCCTCAGGGTGAGAAATAGAATTAACAGAAAAACATGACGTCATGCATTCATTACCCCATTTGGTAAGATCCCCAGTATTCCAGTCAAACGTGGGATTATGCAACTGCAACCAGGGAAGGCCTAAAACCAAATCGGACGATAATCCCTGCATCACCAGTACAGAGCACTGCTCCAAATGCATGGAGCCAACAAGGAGTTCAAAAACAGGGGTATGCTGTGTAAAATAACCATTAGCAAGAGGAGTGGAGTCGATACCCACTACCGGGACAGGTTTAGGCAAATCAATTAATGGCATGGCTAGAGACATAGCAAATTCCACAGACATAATATTAGCAGAAGACCCTGAATCCACGAAGGCACTGCCGGTAGCAGACCTACCACCAAAAGAGACCTGAAAGGGAAGCAAGATTTTATTACGTTTCATATTTACGGGAAATACCTGTGCGCCCAAGTGACCTCCCCTGATGATCACTTAGGCGCGGAAGTTTTCCGGCTGCTTATTCTTACGCCTAGGACAGGTGTTCACTTGATGCTTGTCATCCCCACAGTAGAAGCAGAGACCATTCTTCCTGTGGAACTCTCTACGTTGTTGGGGGGACACGGAGGCCCCGAGTTGCATAGGTACCTCAAAGTCTTCCGTGGAAGAATGAAGTAACGGAACCTCGGGAGGCATCATGGGGGAGTCAGAGGAGAAATTAAAAACACGTTCAAGTCGTCGTTCCCTGAGACGTCGGTCAAGTCGTACCGCTAAAGCCATAACCTGATCTAGGGAGTCAGAAGAGGGATAGCTAACTAGCAGGTCTTTCAGGGCGTTCGACAGCCCCAATCTAAACTGGCACCTTAAGGCAGGGTCATTCCACCGAGAAGCTACGCACCACTTCCTAAAGTCAGAACAATACTCCTCAACAGGTCTCTTACCCTGACGTAAGGTCACCAGCTGACTCTCGGCAAAGGCAGTCTTGTCAGTCTCATCATAAATGAGCCCAAGAGCTGAAAAGAAAAGATCAACGGAGGAAAGTTCAGGGACGTCAGGAGCCAAGGAGAAGGCCCATTCTTGGGGACCGTCCTGGAGCCGGGACATAATTATACCTACCCGCTGGCTCTCAGAACCAGAGGAGTGGGGCTTTAAGCGAGAATAGAGTCTACAACTTTCCCGAAAGGAGAAAAAGGTCTTTCCGATCCCCTGAGAACCGGTCGGGCAACTTGAGGTGGGGTTCAAGAGGTGAGGTGAGGGGCACTACCAGGGTAGCATCAGGCTGGTTGTCCCTCTGAGCCAGGGCCTGGACCTGTAGGGAGAGGCCCTGCATTTGCTGAGCCAGGGTCTCAAGGGGGTCCATAGTAGTGTCAGGGACCAGGGTAGACTAGGTATATGGGCTTGTGATTATGTAATGTCGGGGTAGGGCCAGACAGGTGAGCCCTAATCTACCCGCCACTCAGTCCCTGCCTACTTGCAACGACCCGCCCTAGGCGACGGGGTACAACTGGGCGACGGTCCCTACACTCTATAGGTGCACGACAGACAAACAGACAAGGGTACAAAGAAGCCAGGGAAATGGGGAAGCTGCCCACGGGGACACCGTGAGCAACAAGCGAAGTGAACGAGCCGAGTCAAACCAGGAGATGAGCGAGGTACAAAAACGCAGGGCAGAAGAGTGGTCAGTAGAGCCAAGGTCAATCACAAGCAGAGGATCAGTAGTTCAAGAAGCTGCAGAAGGGCCAGGAAACCAGCAGAGAAGAATCACAAGCAAAGGAGGAACAGGAAAGGCAGATATAAATAGACAGACGGCGGGAGCTAGCTCCATCTGGCCAGGCTGTGATAGGCTCTCCCACTCCTAAGCCTGCCATCCTGAGTGGTGGAAGATGGAGTCAGTCTCACAGACATAGAAGCAGGTGCAGAGTGATTAACTATGGGCGTCGACACAGAAATTGTGTCTGGCAGATCCTTTACATTAACTTTGTAGTTCGATATTTAAAATGTAAAACAGACCATAAATTCATGATAGGATGTAGGGCCCCTTAGTAAATGTATGAAATAAGTCATGCTCCTTTTCAGTTCAGAAAAGCTTGTAGAAGCTGAGTGGTAGCAATAAAAATGAGCAAATGTACATGTTTACCAATTCGACAAATTGCAAATTTTACATATTATGTATAATGTTATTGCAATGTACTAAATATGGAAAATACAGATTCCATATTAGGAAAATCATCAGTATGCAAATTGATGAACTGGTTGATTTTCACAGTTTCACTCATCTCTAGCAGCCATATATGCGGTCACCCAGCTTTCACAGTAACAACTATATATAGCAAAGACTAGATTAAATAGAATGTGTAACCAAAGAGGGATGTCAAAGACTTGTCTTTACTGATATTTTTATTTTATTTAGAGGAACATATTTTTTAATTGGATTAGTCTACTTAAAAACCAAAAGAAAACATCTATGTTTATGACAGTAGACCTTAGAAATGGAAAATAGAATACATTACATCCAGTATACAAGCCTCTTTCTTTTTTACTATATTTTTAGTACTAGAATAAAACACACATTAAGTTTGTTGAGAGGCACCGTTGAAAGGCTGCCAGAATCACTTAATAAAATGTTATGGAGCATTCCCATATGAAGCTTTTCTTTTTTTCTAAATGGCAATACTGTATAGAAATATGTATGCTCTCTGGCAGTTTTGACATCTGTAGTCTGGTTTAAGATGAGGACAGGATGATTAAGCACTCTCTTGGGCCATAAACAAAATGTGTCATTTAGCTTTCCATGCTCAGCATTTTACCATGTATACAGTGCATACTGTTAACAGCGAAAGAGTGCTTGTGTTTTCTGTTAATCAAAAAAATATATTTATTATAGCAAATACATTTACAAAAACATCACTAATTGTGTCATTAAGCAAATCTTAACTTTTGGCGGCATAGATTGCATTAGCACTTTGGTGCCTAAGGAGGACTAAAAGGTCTCCCTGTACCATATGAAGAGACCAGTACTGAAGACTGATAGTTGGGGGGCCCTGTCACAGATTTTGCATTGCGCCCAGGAGCTTCAAGTTAGGCCACTGTGAAATAATCTATACTATCTCAAGATCAGTGAATCTTTGAAAATTGTGTTCTCCATTAATTCTCCCAAATGACTTGAAATGTTTAATCTTGGTTAAATATAAATATACAAAATGATTATAAAGCAATTTGATCATTTAGTAAAAAAAAGATTTGTAATTTAAATAAAAAGGTAAGAGAATATTGGCAAGCTTTGGCTAGTGGTCGGGATGGTGCGGTTTATGAATGGCCATCTCCGTCTAACAGATTTATTTTTTGCAAACTTAAAATTATACGGGATTGACAAAAAAAAAAATCACAACTGATCCAGCAACCCCCTGGTTATCTGCCAGTACACATTTTGAAAGCAGTGATCTTGTTTGTAGTATACCATTACTACTATGCCATGAATAGTTATCAGGTAGGAAGCCTGATACCTAGAATCAATTTAAGAACCCGGTGGGTTTCAAAGCTATACAACTAGCCTTTGAACCATCCAGGTTCATTAACAGGCTTCAGCCCTACAACCAGGGGCGTCGCTAGCACCGGACTTCCGGGGCCCAAGCCCCGGATCTTTGGCCCGATGCCCCAAATCCCCAGGCGACTGCCTCTACAGGGGTCGTAGCTACGACCTAGCAGTGGTCACGATGGCGACCGGGCCGCGGCCTTCCCACCGCTATAGAAATTTTCTATAGCAACTGGTGTCTATGTCATAAAATACACAGGCCCCTGTTACTATAGTAACAACACATAATTACCCTCCTTCGCAAGCGCAGCAGAAGTCCTGATGTCTCCTTGCGTCATGGCGCTGTGCTCCGCGGATGACGTCACGATGCTGGATGGTGTTGGGACACCCGCTGCACCAAAGAGCTGGATAAATGTAACATCATTACTGCCTGCTGGGGTCCTGTATCTAAGCCTGCCTTGTGGTAAGCTTAGATACAGGGTCCAACAGACAGCATCACACATGGGCTTAGATACAGGACCCATGTGGGATATGGTCTGTTGGGTCATGTATCTAAACTTACCACAAGGCAGGCTTAGATACAATACCCCAGCAGACAGTAATCTTATACTTATAACGTATAACTGCTGGGGCCATGTATCTAAGCCTACCATGTGGTAGGCTTAGATACATGGTCTAACTGACAGTATCACACATGGACGCTGTATCTAAGCCTAGCACATGTGTTACAAATGTTTTTTTGTGTTTTTCTACAGTTTTGGTCGATGTACTACGTCGGATTCGAGGACTACTTCAATGACGGATTTTTTTGTTTTCAATAAATTGGTAATGAGGGCTGTGTGGGGGGTGGGTTATTTAATAAAATATATATTTTTTATGTCTTTGCATTTTCTTTTAGTTTTTATTACTACCGCCTTAGTAATAGCCGCTGGCTGATTGACAGCGTCCATTACTAAGGAAAGACTTAGTATTAGCCGGCGCAGAGGCTAACACTAACACCCATTATTACCCCGGGAACCACGACCACCAGGGGTACTGTAAAGAGCTTGGAAACCAGGCAAGCTCCACCCCTTTCTCAAAGAGCATAATCCATGAGCCAACACCAAAGATACCTGTTAACTAATTACATTTTTTATTTTTAAAGAATATCGCAAATAAATATACGTTATAAAAAAAACTAAAACAAAAGCTTGACCTAAGTATTGCAGCTTCTTGTTGCCTGGGATACTGGTCGAGTCAAGGCTCCATCTCTAGGACGCGCATTGGTGTCCTCTCTGCCACCATCACTCTGAGGACGAGTGGGAGCCTCCACCTTGATGCTGGAAATTTGCCGGTGGTTTAGAATCGACAGTGACGTTCATTGTACAACCAACATTTCCCGCTGTGCTTGGTGGTACTGTTGTCGTGGCAACCATACAACACCCGGAGAGTATTGTGCTTGGGTGCAACTCTAAGTAACTTGGCCCGCTAATCGTGCAGCAGCGTCTCTTCAGGCCTGATTTTAGTTCTGGCACATGAGTATAACTACACTGACATTTTAAATTATTATCTATTTCTTACAAAAAAATTGCTACTAGGACAGAGACTGAAGAATATACTGAATCACTAGATAAATGCTTGACACAGAACATTAGGCTAATTATTGGTGGCACTATTAGATATTTGCAAAGCAATGAGTGACTTCACGTCTGTCACGTCTGTTTCAGAAGGCAGTGGCATGCTAACAGCACCAGGGGTTATATTATTGAAGAAGATTTACAAATTATGTGATGCGGCTGCCACAAAGAAAGCAATTCTACAGATGTAGATCACGCCCTATGTATCTTCTGAATAATTATTTCTGGAAAAATTATCATCTATTATTCATCCATAAAGAGGAAAAAGGAGACACTTTTTTGAAACCTTGGAGAGTTTCATACCTATTGTTCACAGACCTATGAAATTAAAGGTGAAATATCATATTTTCCTACCTACATGGTACTGTATGTAGAAAGATAAAGTATTGGTTGACCCATCTATTAATTGACATTTTCTCTTAGGTTCTACAAAATTGGATGTTCAGAGATTCACTGCGTCATAACTCCCCTTCCCCCTTTGTTCTTTTTCCCCTTTGTGTATATTATTGTCATGAAAATTCCAATCAAACAGCTGATTCACTCTTTAGTGAGATTTAAAAAAAAAATTATATTGTGTACAGTGTCTGGTCTCAAGTTTATTGTTTATACTGAGTCTTTTTACATACTTAACCCCTTTAGGACGTAGCCTGTTTTGGCCTTGTGGCCCGTCCGATTTTTTCAAATCTGACATGTGTCACTTTATGTGGTAATAACTTGGGAATGCTTTTACCTATCCAAGCGATTCTGAGATTGATTTCTCGTGACATATTGTACTTTATGATAGTGGAAAAATTTGGTCGATAAATTCAATATTTATTCGTGAAAAACACCTACATTTAGCAAAAATTTGCAAAAATTTTAATTTTTCTAAATTTAAATGTATCTGCTTGTAAAACCAATAGTAATACCACACAAAAAAGTCACTAGTTACCATTTCCCATATGTGTACTTTATATTTGCATCATTTTTTGAACATCCTTTTATTTTTCTAGGACGTTACAAGGCTTAGAACTTTAGCAGCAATTTCTCACATTTTCAAGAAAATTTCAAAAGGCTATTTTTACAGGGGCCAGTTCAGTTCTGAAGTGGTTTTGAGGGCCTTATATATTATAATACCGTAATAAATCAACCCATTTTAAAAATTGCACCCCTCAAAGTATTCAAAACAGAATTCAGAAAGTATTTTAACCCTTTAGGCATTTCACAGGAAATAAAGCAAAATTTCATTTGTAATAAAGAAAATTGTATAACACAGAAGGTTTTACCAGAGAAATGCCACACCAGCAGTGACTAGCAAGGAGGGAGGTTGTGTGTTTGGGAGCTGCTGTGTGTGTGCTGTGAGTGTGGACCACACCCGGAATCCAGGGAGTTTCCTTTCTTTCACCAGCCCAGGTTTCTATCACCTGCCTGGGCTAAGGAAGCTTCCCTGAAGGAGGCTCCATTCATACATGGAGCCTCAGACCTCTACCCCCTGGAGCATGCAGGCGGGGGGTAGGGGGTCTTCCCAACCTGCTGGGAGCGTGCAGCCAGCATCAGGGGTGAGAAGGTCATCCCGTGGAAAGATCTGTGCGGCCCCCCCTGATGCTGGGGCTCTGGAAGGAGCCAGGAGGAGAGACATGGCGGATCATCCAGGTGGAGGACCAGAAGGCCCAGCAAGGCCAGATGCCAGACCTGAGGACCAGAGCACGGTAGAGGAATGGGGGCTACTGCGGTCGGGAGAGTCGGTGGAAACCTTCAGCTCCCGCCTAGCTGCCCGGCTGGAAGAATACCGGGACCTCGGTAAGTCCCTGCGGCGGCTTCGTGAAGATCTGGCGGTCGCAAGGGGACGAGCTGCGAAAACATCAGGCGCCAAGAGGTCCCGGTATAATCTACAGGTAAAGACAATTTTGGAGGAAATTAATATGGTGGAGGAGAGGAAGATGGAGATTGTGGTCGGTGGGGGAGCCTTCGGGGAGAAATTGGAGAATGATGAAAGGTTTTCCCTGATGGCGTCCCCCACGCAAAGTAATGAAACCCCCTGCAAAAGGGGAGTAAAGGCATTGGCTGCTAAAAGTGCAGAGGCAGTGGAGGCCGCAAAAGTGGAGGCCGCAAAAGTGGAGGCCGCAAAAGTGGAGGCCGCAAAAGTGGAGGCCGCAAAAGTGGAGGCCGCAAAAGTGGGGGCCACAGAAATGGAGGAAAGCGTGGAGGTGGAGAGGACGCCAACCCGGGAGGAGACGGGCTCGGAGGACCCCTGGGAAGGCAGTAACGGAGGGGCAAGTGGGGAACTTTCCTGCAGCCAAGTTGTGCAAAACTTTGAATCGGGCAGTGGGCACCCCCCGGGGTTGCTCACGCAAATACGGCTGCAGGAGTCCCCAGTGTCCCTCCAGAACTTTACTTTTGGAGATGAGTTGCCACCGGAGGAGGAGAAAAAAAAAAAGAAAAAATTATGGAAGTTGAGGCGGAAAAATGCAAAGGGGAAGACAGGTGGAGTATCTTACAAATATTCCTACCTGTCTTCCTTGCGTTCCGGACCGGGTGAGAGCTCGGTTCGGGACGCAAACCCCGCAAATCCCCCAGCTCCGGCCTCTGCAGTGGGGTCGTGGCGGGTATGTGGGCAGAAAGATATGGTGCTGGTTTTGAGCAATGTGGCCAAGATGGCGCCAGACGCCGTCTCCTGTAAAGGAGGTGGCGTCGATGGCCACGTGGCGCTAGGGGGCGTGTCCCCGTGTCCGGCGGATGGGGAACCTCAGAAGCCGGTCTCTGGCGCAAGCCGGAGGCCGGGGGACGGGGGGAACCGGAAACCGGATGTGGCGCCGGAAAACCGGAAGTCTGCTGGTCATGTGACTCGGCCGGCGGACGCACCAGAAAGTGTTGCGGCAGCGAATGGTGGCGGTAGGAGAGGCTTCGGCACTGCTGGCCATCCCCCGACGGGAGGGGGGGGTGGTTTGGTGCCGGGGGCGGCTCTAGCTGTGCCTGCGGCCCCTCCATCTGCATCGCCGCAAGGCGGTGGGAGGGGTTTAGCGGGCACGGGGGGTGACGGCACCCCTCCTCCCGAACATTGCATTGGTGGCGCAGCAGAAATGGAGGTCGGTGAAGCGGAGGGTGCTGAGGGATTGCCGCCTGAGATATCCGGCGGCGCCCCAGAAGTAGCGGCACCTGATGATGTGGAGACCCCAAAAACAACATATAAAAAGCCTATGGACAAAAGGAAGAACTCCGTAACCAGCCTGGCCGGTATGAAAGTTGTGGAGAGGAATGTAAGTGGAAATGCAAATATTGATGGTAATGTTAGTAGTGTTGGTAATATTGTTGGTGGTGGTAATGTTGTGGATATTAATGTTATGGATGTTAATGTGGGTTGTAATATTGTGGGGGGAGAGTCAACCAGTGGCGGGCCGGTTGCTCCTTCTGCCAGAGCGCCCGGCAGGTCGTATGCGGGCGTTGTGGTGGGGGGACCGTCGGCCCACCCATCCTCATCTTCTGGGCCCGGGGACGGCAGTTTGCAACAGCGCCTCCTAGAAGCCTTAAGGGAGGGGAAGCAGACGATAACAGTAGGGGGAGTGCAGAAGGACCTATCCTTTTGGATAAATAGGTATGGTCTGGATGCCTTCCGAGAGAGACGGGGAGATCAGTGGTCGCTCCCAACAACCGGGCCGGCCGTGGCCAGGAGGAATGTGGTCCGTCTCCAGTGGCGTGGCAATGATGCGTGCCCTCCTCGTAAGAGGGTGGTGGAGCTGCTGCTGGAGATGGGCTTCAAGGCGAGTGACATCTACGCCTTGATACATCCTCATGGTACGGCTGAGTTTGACATCAGCTTTGTTCAGCCGGGGGGCCTTGAGGTCTTCTGGGGGAACTATGAGCTGGTGAAAAGCGAGCCCGGCTGGCGAGGGTTTGCTGCGCAAGCAATCTCTCGCCAGAATGGTCTCAGGAAAGTGACCGTTCTTACCCGTAATGAGTCGCTTTCCTGTGTGGACATCATGACCTGGTTGGGAAGATACGGTGAGGTAGCAGAGATGCCACGGAAGAACTGCGATGAGTTTGGCATCTGGTCGGGAGCCTGGACGTTTATGGTCAAACTTAAGCGTCTGGGGCAGACGGTGTCCCACATACCATCATCTGCTTTCTTGGGAAGAGATCGAATCCTTGTCTTCTACCAGGGGCAGCCGAAGCTGTGTCACCGGTGTGGCGACCCCTCACACTTGAGCGCAAGCTGCACTGTGCAGAAGTGCGCTCATTGTGGGGGGGTAGGCCATCTGGCCGCATCGTGTGAGCAGATTAGGTGTAACCTGTGTGGTGACCTAGGTCACCCTTTCAGTCGGTGTCCGCGCTCAGTCGTCAATGTCTGTTCCAACCCTACGGAGAATGTAAGGAGGGAGGTCTCCGTGGGCGAGGGGGCGGACAGAGACGATAGAGCCCAAGAGCAAAGGACGAATGCCAGGAGGGGACCCCCTTCTCGTCAGAGAAGGGCGGAAAAACGCAGAAGGGAACGAGAGCTGAGGAGGACCCAGGAAACTGGGGACTCCTCTGGCTCGGACCTGGATGCCCCCCAGGATACTGATGCTCTTGGGGGGGCCGTACTGGACGAGGAGATAAGGAGGATAGAGAGAGAGCAGAGGGCTGAGGACTCCCAGTCCTCCCACTATGAAAGTGTGGAAGAGGAAGGGAGGTCACAGCCTAAAACAAAACAGGGGACACCGGGTAACATCAAAACAGGGCTAAAAACATCTGGCCCTGCCCCGGCCAAGGAAGGCAAAACCTGCACCCCCCTGGTGTGCTCCCCCAACCGATACCGTGTTCTCATGGATATTCCAGACCCCCAGGCCGGGGGGGAGAGCACGGTAGGGAGTCTAGGAGTCGTTGAGCCTCCTCTTCTGCGGGGGCCACTGTCCCCGGGGGAGGGGGTCGGCCCGGACCCAGGAGATGAGAATGGGAGGGGGGTGGTGGAGGTTATGGACTCCTCAAAAACAAAAAAAAGAGGTAAAGAGGGTGAGGGGTCCTCCTCAGAGGAGAAAGCAAGGGGTGGGAAGAAGAAAACCGTCTAACTCAATCATTTATGATGGCGGCACCCACTCCGTTGACGCTGGCATCGATTAACGTTGCCAGCATTAAGTCGAATATTGCTAGATTTGCAGCCTTTGATTTTCTCGGCCGGGTTGAAGCTGACATTTTGTTTTTGCAGGAGACCAGACTGTCACTTTTGGCAGAGGTCGTGAAAACTAGGAGGGAGTGGCGACGTGGGCCCTCCTACTGGTCTCTTGCGGCTGAGCCATATAGCGGGGTGGCGGTACTTTTTACCGCACCGGTCACATGCCGGCGGATGATCGAGTTAGAAATGGGGCGGTGCTTGATCTTAGATGTTCTCATGAGGGGACAAGAACTAAGACTTATCAACATCTACGGTCCCCAGACAAAGTGGGACCGGAAAAGTCTCTTCATGAGGATTAAGCCCTTCCTTTTTACAGGCCGACAAGTCATTTTTGGAGGGGACTTTAACACTGTCGTTAGGCCCCAAGACAGAGGAGGTTCCAGAAAGGTACTGGCCTATGATAGTGTCGAATTGAATAGAATAGCTAGTGATGCTCGCCTGGAGGACATCCACATTCGGTATACCCCAGGCCACTCGGGATTCACCTATCATAGTGGTAGTCGTAGGTCCAGAATAGACAGGTTTTTTTTAAAGGAGGACGCCATCTCTTCGGCAGTGTCCGTCGTTGAGGTGGAGTTCTCCGATCACTGTATGATTATGTTTTCTTTGAATGTTGCAGAGTCCCTCCAGATGGGAAGAGGTATATGGAGGCTGAATTCTACTCTCCTGGAAGAAGCAGAGATAAGACAGGCCTTCGAGGATTTTCTTCAGAGCCAGGTACCTTTATTGGATCTAGGTGGTACTAAGTCTGAGTGGTGGGAGGTGTTCAAAGAACGGGTGGCTGAGTTTTTCCGTCAGATCTCGTGCCTCAGGTCTATGAGCAGGTATCGCCTGTATCAAGACATGAGGAGGAAACTCGAACATCTAGTCTCAACCGGAGGTAGCCGTGAGGAAATCTCCGTGGTGAAAGCTCTGCTCAAAAGATGCCAATATGATAGGCACACGTCTTTGGTTCTTGAACGGGATTTCGGGAGGTACCGCTCGCCCGACCCTTACAAGAACTGCAAGATGTCAGTGAGTCGTAAGGTGGTGACAGGACTGGTAGATAGTACAGGCTCCCTGATGAGATCCAAATCAGGGATCCTGGAGGTCATCAGATCCTTTTATTCGCAGCTTTTGGGTGAGCAGGATCTAAACCGAGACGAAATGTCGGCTTTCCTGGCTGAAACCATCCCTGAGCCAGGAGCAGACCCCTCGCTTGGTGTTTTGACAGAGTCGATCAAGGAAGAGGAAGTGATGCTGGCGATTGATGGGTTGGCCATCAAAAAGTCGCCAGGCCCAGATGGCTTAACATCTGAGTTTTATAAGGCTTTTAAGGGAACCTTAGTTCCCCTCTTGACTGCGGTTTTTAATGAGTGCCTCTCCTCGGGCGCTCTGCCAAAGTCAATGGGCAAGTCGGCCTTGATCATTCTGTCAAAGGGTAAGGATTCGACCCGTATTGAGAACTGGCGTCCCATAGCGCTCCTCAATACGGACAGAAAGGTTCTCGCAAAAGTACTGTTTAATCGGCTGGTGAAGTTTGCACCCCGGCTCCTTTCGTCGGCCCAGCATTGCTCTGTTCCAGGCCGCAGCACCTTTAGTGCTGTCCTCAGTGTCAGAGAGGCAGTGGAGCAGGGACATTCTGGCCGATGGGAGGGGTACATGCTGTCCTTGGATCAGGCCAAAGCTTTTGACCGGGTGAATCACAAGTACCTATGGTCAGTCCTTCTGAGGTATGGCCTACCGGGTGAGTTTGTTAATTGGCTCCAGACCCTATACGCTGGGGCTGAGTCTTTTGCACTGGTGAACGGTTGGACTGGAACCCCCTTTGAGGTTGGGTCTGGTGTCCGCCAGGGTTGTCCCTTAAGCCCCTTGCTGTATGTTTTCGCGATCGACCCCTTTCTTAGGCGGCTCGATCGTGGGCCATTGGCGGGGGTGGGGATGGACTTGGAGGAGCCGGAAGCCACTCAGAGGGTGGTTGCGTACGCGGATGACGTCACTATCTTTGTCTCCTCGAGAGGGGAGGCAGAGTGGGTGATGTCAGAAGTTGAGCGCTACTCACGGGCATCTGGGTCCAGGATCAACCGGGACAAGTGTGAAAGTCTCTGGCTGGGGGGAGGGGATCCTAGTTTTGATCTCCCGGACACCCTCCCAGAGCCCAAAGGGTCTGCTAAAATCTTAGGCATTGAATTTGGCCCGGGTGATTACCCCAAGAAAAACTGGGAAGGTAGGCTATCAATAGCTGCCCAGAAGGTTGGCCAATGGAAGGGATGGTCTTTGTCCCTTAGGGAAAGGGTTCACCTGGCCAAGGCTTACCTGATGCCCATGTTGCTCTACCTTGGCAGCGTGTGCATGTTGCCAGAGCCTCTCTGGACTCGGGTCTATAGCCTGTTCTTCCAACTGTTATGGGGAAACAGGCTTAACCTAATCAAGAGGGAGGTTACTTACCTACCGAGGAAACTAGGTGGGTTAGGTATGGTTAACCCAGTGGTGTTTCTAGTAAACACCTTCATTAAAATTAATTTGGCGAACCTCTTTGAAAGAGAAAGGGCTCCTCTGTGGATATCCTCCTGCAGGGGATGGTTTCGGCCTTTCTTCCAGGAATGGGAGACAGGAGGCCAAGCGAAAGACCTGCGTGTACCCCATGGGCACCTCCCGGCTTATGCCGCCCCGGTTCTGAAGGTTGTTCGTCGGTGGGGTCTGGAGGCGAGGGAGATCAAGACCATGTCGAGAAAATTTCTTGACAGAAAGGTCTTGTTGACCTGCTTCCAGAAGCCCCTGGCGCTCAGGGACTGCCCAAGTAGCGACCTCGGGGTGGGATTAAAACTTTTAAACTCTGTGAGGATTCCCCAGAAGTTTTGGGATCTGGCTTGGCGCTGCTTCCATGGGAGGCTGTATGTAAGGGGCAATCTGAAGTTTAGAAACTCCGATGAAAGAGGTTGTCCTCGGGAGGAGTGCGATGACACGCTGGAAAGCATGGACCATTTCTTGCTTCAGTGTCCCTTCAATGCAGAGGTTTACAAACGGGTGGGTGCCTCCATCGGTTGGCCCGGTCTGACCAACCTCTCCTACGCTGGTTGGGCCTATGGGGCATTCGGAGACCTGGGTGGAAGGGATCATTGCACTTCTTTTTTAGTTAGTTTAGTGATCAGGTATTTCACGTGGAACGCACGGTGCTTAGTATCGACTCAGTGTAAAATCCTCCAGGAGGACGAGGTGTGTAGGAATATCATGGGTGACCTGGTGAAGGTCCGGTCTCTGGAGGTTGAGAAACTAGGTGCATCCAAGGCCTCTCGACTTTGGAGGGGCTTCAATTTTAGGGTGCCCTAGGTGGAACCAACCTTCAGGGGGAGGGGAGGGAGTGCCCCTGGGTATTAGACTGGAGGTGGGGGTCTGCACCTGGCCATGACACCGGGAAATAGCGATAGGGACAGAATGAGAGACAGCAGGAGGGACAGATTAGTTTATAAAGTAATAAGGGATAGAGATAGGGCAAGCAGGATAGGTTTAGCGATAGGGACCGGGGTGGTGGTTGGGGGTTGGCTTTGGCCTCTGGTCTGGTGCTCTAGGGGGGCTTTCCTCTCTCTCTCCTCTGGTGATGGGCTGAGTAAGCACAAGTAGGTTTTTGTTTTGAGCTTTTTGGAGACAGAAAAAGGGCTTACAAGCAGCCAAACTTAGGTTTTCGGGTTTATGTATATAGTATGGTATTTGGTTATAGTTATGTGTCGATATGGTGTATAGGTCTATGCATGGGTTTGTGTGAATGTTTAGGTAAGATGGGCAGTAGATAGGTGGGGTGGGGGGCCTGGGGGTGTGCCCAGCCTGATTCTGGACTACGTGGACGTGAGGAGGACATGAGACGTGGGATCGGGCTGGTTGGGTGATGTGTTGGGTGGTGGGGGCCAGCATCTGAACTATGCGGACATGGAAGGACATGAGGCGTGATGCTGGTTGGGGGAGGTGATGGGTGGTGATGGATAAGGTAGTATGTACAGGGTTAGGTATGAATGTGGATAAGTTAATAAAAAGGAAAGAAAAAAAAAATAAAAATAAAAAAAAAATATATAAAAAAAAAAAAAAAAAAAAATTATTATTTCAAAAAATTGAAATAAAAAATAAAAAACCTTTTTTTTTTTTTTTTGGGGGTTTTTTTGGTTGTTTTTTATGTTTTGTTCTTTTCTTTTCATTTACATGGTGCACTGAAGTAAGTGCACCATGGGATGGTAACTTTTATTTTTAGAGTTTATTATTATTATTTTGTTTATTTTTATTGTGATTATTATTTATTTTGTTTTATATATGTGGTGTTTTTTTTTTTAGGGGGCCATTGGTTGGCACATGGTTTTTAAGAGTATGTTGTATATAGTGTTATAGTTATGTTTTCTTGGGGTTGGGGGGGTTTAGGTGTGTGTATGAATGAGTATGGGATTATAGTTATGTATGCATGGGGATTTATGTAAGAAGGGCCAGGCTGGGTAAATTGTACAGAAATGTACATAAGTTTTGTTTTGTTGTGTTTGTTTTGTAAATACCGTTTATTTTGTAATGTTTTATATTTTTCTATTAAAAGAGTACCAGAGAAATACAACTCAATATTTATTGCCCAGGTCCTGCAGTTTTTAGGAATGTCCCACATGTGGCCCTAGTGCGGTAATGGACCGAAGCACCGGCCTCAGAAGCAAAGGAGCACCTAGTGGATTTTGGGGCCTGCTTGTTTTTAGATTATATTTTAGGCACCATGTCGAGTTTGAAGAGGTCTTGTGGTGCCAAAACAGTGGAAACTCCCCAAAAGTGACCCCATTTTGGAAACTATACCCCTCAAGGAATTTATCTAGGGGTATAGTTAGCACTTTGACCCTACAGGTATTTTTGCTATATTTATTGGAGTTAGTCTGTGAAAATGAAAATCTACTTTTTTTCTGAAATAACATAGACATTTTTAATATTTACAAGGAATAAAGAAGAAAATGCACCCCAACATTTGTAAAGCATCTTCTCCCGATTACGGAAATACCCCATATGTGGGGAAATACCCCATATGTGGTAATAAATTGCAGCGCTCAGAAGGGAGGGAGCGCCATTTGGATTTTGGAGCACAGATTTTGCTGGATTGGTTTTTAGTGCCATGTCGCGATTGCAACACCCTGGAGGGAACAAAATAGTGGAAACACCCCAAAAGTGACCCCATTTTGGAAACTAGACCCCTCAAGGAATTTTTCTAGGGGTTTAGTAGAATTAGGCCGTGAAAATGAATATAAACATTTTTGCCAACTAAAATGTTGAATTTTTTCATTTTCACAAGGGATAAAGGAGAGAAAGTCACCCTAAATTTGTAACGCAATCTCTCCCAATTATGACAATACCCCACATGTGGTAATAATTTATTTTTTTTAAATAAATTAATTAACCTTTGCAGGACTGATCCTTTTTTTGCTTTTACATTTTAGTTTTTCACTCCCCGCCTTCTAAACGGCATAACTTTTTTATTTTTCCATGAATTGAGAGGTGTGAGGGCTTATTTTTGGCAGGACGAGCTGTATTTTTATTGGTACCATTTTTTGGTAGATGCAAATTTTTTATCACTTTTTATTACATTTTATTTAGAGCTTTGGTGGCCAAAAACAGTGATTTTGGCGTTTTAAATTCTTTATTTCTTACGGCGTTCATAATGCGCTATAAATGACAATTTTACTTTATTCTGCGGGTCAGTACGATTACGGCGATACCATATGTATATAGTTTTTTTATGTTTTGCAGCGTTTGCACAATAAAATCACTTCTTTATAAAATAATTTATTTTCTGTCACCATATTCTGAGAGCCGTAACTTTTTTATTTTTCAGTCAAAAAAGCGGTGTAAGGGCTTGTTTTTTGTGGGACGGGTTGTAGTTTTTACTGGTACTATTTCCGGGTACATGAGACTTTTTGATCACTTTTTATTCTATATTTTCGGGTGGTGACCAAAAAATAGTGATTCTGGCATTGCTTTTAGTTTATTTTTTTTGCGGCATTCACCGTGCGGTAAAAATAACATTATAGTTTTATAGATTGGGTCGTTACGAACGCGGTGATACCAAATATGTGTGCTGTTTTTTAACGGTTTCATTTTTTCAGCGACTTATTATAGGAAAAAAAAATCTTTTATTTTTACACTTTTGTAAAACATTTTTATTAACTTTTTTTTTCTTTTTTCTTTACTTTTTATACTTTATTTTTTGTTTATTAATTTTTCTTTTACTTTTTACACTTTATTTTTTTACCTGCAGCTCTCATCGCTGCTAAAATACATTACACTACCTAGGTAGTGTAACGTATTCCAACTGTCAGTGTGACGTCACAGTCACTCTGACAGTTAGTCTACGAGGACCAGCCAGAGGCTGATCCTCATAGGCTGACATACATGGCAGACCCGGGGGCGGTTGTCTGGCCCCCAGGTGCCATCACAAGCAACAGCAGCCCCCACAATTGCATGGGGGCTGCTGATGTGCTACAAACCGCCTACATGCGGAGATCGCAATCGAGCCCCGCATGTAATGGGTTAATTGCCAAAATCAGCGGCAATGAGCCGCTGATCGCCAACTAGTTGAGTGTCAGCTGTCATGGACATCTGACCTCCCAGTTCTCGATGCACACTGTCGCCGACAGTGTCACAGAAACTGTCATCGACAGTGTGCATCACGAACGGCAGTGACGTCCTGTCACTGACAGGAAGTCTATCAGGAAGATGATCCTGATAGGCTTCCATACATGGCAGACACGGAGGCCATTACTTGGCCTCTGATCGCCATGCTAGCCATCTGCAAACCTCACGATTTCATCGTGAGGTCTGCCGATGAGCTAGAAACCCCTGAATGCGGTGATTGCAATCGATCACCGCAATCAAGGGGTTAATTGCCTGAATCAGCGGAAATAAACCGCTGATCGGCATACAGTGGAGTGTCATCTGTCAGGGACAGCTGGCCTCCCGGTTCCCGGTGCCCACTGTCGCCGACAGTGTGCACCGGGAACCATGCAGTAACTGTATGTCCCTGTGCACTAAGACACTGGCCACAGGGACGTACAGTTGCGTCCTCATGCGCCTAGGGGTTAATAAGCATATAGGGTAAATGTTAGCAGCCAATCACTCGACACCAAGGTGCTTTTTTTAGTACCTTGGAGTACTTGGGCCCACCAGAGAAATTAATTCTTGGGGCCCACCCGTCAGCTATACATAAATAATGCAACCATTCATAATTGTGTAGTAAAACGTGTGTAGTAAACTAAAGACCATTATTACCACCACATAGTGACCATAAAGTGGTAAACACCAGTCCTACACAAGCGCTCTGCAGACCATATAACTTAAAAGGAGTTTTCCCATCTTAGACATTTACTCTTTCCACTGGTCTCCGCCTGGATTTTGCGGTCAGTTCTAGATATAGGTGTAGGTCCTAGAGCTGGGATCTGCATCTATCAGACATTTTTGGCATTTCCTGTTGATATGCCATAAATGTCTAAGATGGGAAAACTCTTTTAATACAATAGAATGAAATCCAGTGACTCACCGGGGATGTCTTCTCAGATTGCTGACTTTTCCTTTTCTTCTTTATCCAGCCCATATTGCCCTGATGCCAGAATTTGCAACACAAACTTCTTTGGCTTCTCGCTTTTCTAGCACCTCCCCACCCTCTACAAAAACCTCACCATTTATAGTGCCCCAGATGGTAATAATAGCTCCTCGGTGCCACACACTATAATAGTACCCCCTTTAGGTCCCACTATAATAGTGCCACACACAGCTCCCTGTAGATAGTGCCACACACAGCCCCCTGTAGATAGTGCCACACACACAGCTCCCCTCTTGTAGATAGTGCCACACACAGCCCCCCGAGTAGACAGTGCCACACCGCCCTCCTGTAGTAGATAGCACAACACAGCCCCCTAGTAGATAGTGCCACACAGCCCTCCCAATGTATAGTGCCACACAGCACCCCTAGTAGATAGTGTCACACAGCCCCCCTTTGTAGATATTGCCTCACATCCCTCCCCCATGTATAGTGCCACACAGCCCTCCCCACTGTATAGTGCCACACAGCCCCCCAATAGATAGTGCCACACAGCCCCCTAGTAGATAGTGCCTGTGGTACAGCCTTTCCCCGTGTAGTGCCATACAGCCCCCCCAGTAGATATTGCCACAAACACCCCTTGTATGTAGCGCCACAAAGCCAGCCATAAAAAAAAGTACTTACCTAGCCCCGTTCCCTTGACGGATGGAGTGCTTCACCATCTCAGACTGGACCGTTGCGTAGGCCAGCGTGATGCAATGATGTCATCACACCGGCCTGCCCGAGGATTCCGTCCCAGTGTCTTATAGGCTGCAGGCCTATACTATTCAATTGTATCTGCGTCCTGAGGACACAGATACAAGTGAATGTGACTGTGGCTAGCACTGGGGACCACTCTGGTGCTAGCGACGCCACCGGGCATGAGGGGGCCTCCTCATGCTCCGGACCCCATAGCAGCCACTATGGCTGCTTTAGTCGGCAGGGGACCCTAACGCCGACCCTGCCTACAAGAGTAAGCAGCGGGGCAGGGAGACAATGTCTCTCTGCTCCACTGCTGGATAAAAGAAGCTCGCTGCCTGGTCCCACCGGAGGATCCTTAGGTCCTCGGTGAGCCAGTCAGACGCTGGTCATAACCTTAGTAATTTCCAGTAATATTTCACTATTATAAGTGTTAAATACATATTTAAAAATAATTAAGTGCTATTCGCAATTCTCTTAATAAGTCTCCTAATTATTAGTGCAAGCTATATCGGTCATAATAATCCTTGAGATGGTGCTGTAAAAGCTTCTATGTTTTAGTAAAGATGATTTGCTTGTTTAAAGTTATAATGGAATACATAACAAGATATGAGGAATACTAACAAGAATATGAGATACATAAGTTCTAAATACTGTGATTTTCCACAAGCACTCATTTTCTGCTCTTAATAGAGATGAGCGAACCGGGACAACCGAACCCGGTTTCTGTCCGAACTTCTGGAAAAGTTTGGTTCGCAGCGAATCCGAACTTCACCGGGTTCGGCCGAACCCGTTTTGACCGAACCCGGTCAAAAATATTATACAAATCGGCAGCCACTTGTCTCTATCAATCACTGATAGAGAAAAGAGGCTGCTGATTAAAAATAAAATAAAAAGCATTTCATACGTACCTGGTCGTTGTCTTGGTGACGAGTCCCTCTTCTTCCTCCAGTCCAACCTTCTTTTCTGACGCGGCAGACTGTGATTGGCTGCAGAGGCCTCTGCAGCCTGTGATTGGCTGCAGAGGCCTCTGCAGCCCGTGATTGGCTGCAGCGCTCAGATGGGCTGCATCGTCATCAAGGAATGTCGGGCCGGATGTCGCGAGGGACGCGTCACCAAGGCAACAGCCAGGAGACCGGACTGGAGGAAGCAGGGAGTTCCCGGTAAGTATGAACGTCTTTTTTTTTTTTTACAGGTACTCTATATTGTGATCGGTAGTCACTGTCCAGGGTGCTGAAACAGTTACTGCCGATCAGTTAACACTTTTAGCACTCTGGAGAGTGACTATTTACTGACGTCGCCTAGCAAAGCTGCCGTAATGACGGGTGCACACATGTAGCCACCCGTCATTACGGGGCCTCATGCACACGACCGTAAAAACACCCGTTATTACGGGTCGTAATTACGACCCGAAATAGCGGGCCCATAGACTTCTGTTAGCCACGGGTACCTTCCCGTTTTCTCACGGGAATGTGCCCGTGCCGTTAAAAAGATAGAACATGTTCTATTTTTTTATTTTACGGGCCGTGCTCGTAATTACGACTCATAATTACGAGCACGGCCGGCCACGGACAGCCGGACGCTTTTCCAAGCCGTGTAGTCATTATAAGGGTATGTTCACACGACAGCGTCCGTTACGGCTGAAATTGCGGGGATGTTTCCGCCTGAAAACATCCCCGTAATTTCAGCCGTTACGGCATGTGCAGGCGCATGGACGCGGCGTTCAAGCGCCTGCACATGCCGTTACGGCTGAAATTACGGGGATGTTTTCAGGCGGAAACACCCCTGTAATTTCACCCGTTACGGACGCTGTTGTGTGAACATACCCTAATTATAGCAGCACGGCCCGTAAAATAGAAAAATAGAACATGTTCTATTTTTTTAACGGCACGGGCACCTTCCCGTGAGAAAACGGGAAGGTACCCGTGGGTAACAGAAGTCTATGAGCCCGTTATTGCGGGTCGTAATTACGACCCGCAATAACGGGTGTTTTTACGGTCGTGTGCATAATGGGAGCACGGCTTGGAAAAACGACCGGCTGCCTGTGGCCAGCCGTGCTCATCTCCTGAAATACTCTGTGCTGCCTTAAACTCTGTGGACAGGTCAGGATCCTGTTTCTTTTAAATGCTGCTAGGGAACCCGCTCGATCCACTATATAAGGCTGCGCTACAGTGCAGCATTTAAAAGAAACAGGATCCTGACCTGTCCACAGAGTTTAAGGCAGCACAGAGTATTTCAGGAGATGAGCGTGCAGATTCAGTGCTGCTGTGAACTCTGCTCTTACCATTACGTAGCTCTCAGTCTGTTACCTCTCCTCCAATGCTGTCCTCAATAACACCTTCATGATTGGCAAGTCACCACGTAACGGTAAGAGCAGAGTTCACAGCAGCACAGAGTATTTCAGGAGATGAGCGTGCGGATCTTGTGCGCGGTGGTGACTTGCCAATCATGTGAAGGTGTTCTTGTGGACAGGAGTGGAGGAGAGGTAACAGACTGAGAGCTACGTAATGGTAAGAGCAGAGTTCACAGCAGCACAGAATATTTCAGGAGAGGAGTGTGCAGATTCTGTGCTGCTGTGAACTCTGCTCTTACCATTACGTAGCTCAGTCTGTTACCTCTCTTCCACTCCTGTCCTCAATAACACCTTCACATGATTGGAAAGTCACCACCCCGCACAAGATCCGCACGCTTATCTCCTGAAATACTCTGTGCTGCTGTGAACTCTGCTCTTACCATTACGTGGTGACTTGCCAATCATGTGAAGGTGTTCTTGAGGACAGGAGTGGAGGAGAGGTAACAGACTGAGAGCTACATAATGGTAAGAGCAGAGTTCACAGCAGCACAGAATATTTCAGGAGAGGAGCGTGCAGATTCTGTGCTGTTGTGAACTCTGCTCTTACCATTACGTAGCTCAGTCTGTTACCTCTCCTCCACTTCTGTCCTCAATAACACCTTCACATGATTGGCAAGTCACCACCCCGCACAAGATCCGCACGCTCATCTCCTGAAATACTCTGTGCTGCTGTGAACTCTGCTCTTACCATTACGTGGTGACTTGCCAATCATGTGAAGGTGTTCTTGAGGACAGGAGTGGAGGAGAGGTAACAGACTGAGAGCTACGTAATGGTAAGAGCAGAGTTCACAGCAGCACTGAATCTGCACGCTCATCTCCTGAAATACTCTGTGCTGCCTTAAACTCTATGGACAGGTCAGGATCCTGTTTCTTTTAAATGCTGCACTATAGCGCAGCCTTATATAGTGGATCGAGCGGGTTCCCCAGCAGCATTTAAAAGAAACAGTGTGTGTGTTTGGGTATGTGTCTTTGTCTGTTTTTATATGTGTGTTTGTGTATATGTGTGTTTATGTGTGTTTGTGTATATATGGGTGTGTTTGTGTATATGTGTTTGTGTATATGTTTGTGTATATGTGTGTATATATGGGTGTATGTGTATATGTTTGTGTGTGTGTTTTTGTATATGTGTGTGTTTGTGTATATGGGTGTGTGTTTATGAGTGTGTTTGTGTATATATGGGTGTGTTTGTGTATATGTGTGTGTATATATGGGTGTATTTGTGTATATGTTTGTGTGTAGATGTTTGTGTGTGTGTGTGTTTGTGTATATGTGTGTATATGGGTGTGTGTTTATGTGTGTGTGTTTGTGTATATATGGGTGTGTTTGTTTATATGTGTGTGTGTGTATATCTTGTTGTGTTTGTGTATATATGTGTGTGTGTGTTTGTGTATATTTGTTTGTTTGTGTGTGCGTGTATATATGTGTGTAGGTGAGTAGAAGTATTGGTATTGTTCACATTGATAACTGTTTTTTTATGTTGTTGCAGATTTTGATGTACCGATTGGACTACATCTTCGATTCGTTGGACTACTGCGTAGATCTACGTTTTTTCAAATTTTAATAAAATGGTTAACGAGGGTTTTGTTGGGGATTTCTTATTTCAATAAAAAAGAATTGTCTTTGTGTTTTTTTTAAACTTTATTAGTGCCTAGATAATGGCAGTTGGCTGATTGACAGCGTCCATTATTAATGCGGTACTTAGTGTTAGCTGGTGCAGAGGCTAGCACTAACCACCCATTATTACCCCGGTACCCACCACCACCAGGGGTGCCGGGAAGAGCTTGGTACGATCCAGTACCCGACCATCTGTTGTGATGGTCGGGTACTGGGGCGGCCGTAGGCTGGTATTATGAGGCTGAGAAGGGCCAAAAACAGTGGACCTTCCCACCCTTGTAATGCTAGGCTGCTGCTGCTGTGTTGTATCGGGCTGGTTATAAAAATGGGGGGGACCCCACGTCGGTTTTTTTTTTAATTTAACAATAGACGTTGGGTCCCCCACATTTTTAATAACCAGCCATATACAAGGCCGCAGCAGTCTGGCATTAC
This sequence comes from Rhinoderma darwinii, assembly GCF_050947455.1. Lineage (NCBI taxonomy): Eukaryota > Metazoa > Chordata > Amphibia > Anura > Rhinodermatidae > Rhinoderma > Rhinoderma darwinii. Next base: position 144,958,540 of record NC_134687.1, read on the forward strand.
ATGGGTGGGAAGGGCCACTGGTTTTGTCCATTCCCAGGCTAATAACACTGTGTTGTATGTGGCTGGTTATGATAAATTGGGTGGAACCCCATGTCTTTTTAAAAATAAAAAATAAAAAAATAATTTAAAAAAATGACGTGGGGTCCCCGCCACTTTTATAACCAGCCAGATACAACACAGCAGCAGCAGCCTAGCATTACAAGGGTGGGAAGGTCCACTGTTTTTGGCCCTTCCCAGCCTCATAATACCAGCCTGCGGCCGCCCCAGAGCCCGACCATCACAACAGATGGTCGGGTACTGGATCGTACCTGGCTCTTCCCGGCACCCCTGGTGGTGGTGGGTACCGGGGTAATAATGGTGGTTAGTGTTAGCCTCTGCACCGGCTAACACTAAGCCTCGCCTTAGTAATGGATGTTGTCACTCAGACAGCGGCCATTACTAAAGTGGTAGTAATAAAATTTGAAAAGAAAAAGACAAAGATATAGATAAAATATTTTATTGAAATAAAGCACCCCCAACACAAGCCTCATTAACCATTTTATTGTAGAAAAAAAAACTGTCATCGAAGTAGTCCTCGAAACCGACGTAGTCCAAACACCAAACCTGTAAAAAAAATAAAAATGAAATAAAACATGTCGTAGGCTTAGATTAAGTTTAATGTGTGATACTGACTGTTATACCATGTATAGAAGCCTGCCGCGAAGTTGACTTAGACACAGGGCGGCAGCAGATAGTATCATACATGGCCATACAGACATATATACAAACAAACATACATGCAAACATACATACATACATATATACAAACATACATACATACATACATATATACAAACATACAAGCATGCACATATATACATGCAAACATACACACATATATACATACATACATGCAAACTATCATACATACATGCAAACTATCATACATACATGCATACACACACACACACATGAAAACATACATACATACAAACAAACATGCAAAGATACATACATACATATATACAAGCATGCACAAATATACATGCAAACATAAATACATGCAAACATAATTACATACATGCACATATATAAACATACATGCAAACATACATGCAAAAATAAAAACATGCAAACATACATACATGACAACATACATACATACATGCAAATATATACATGCAAATATATACATGCAAATATACATACAAACATGCACATATATACATACATGTCAACATACATGCACATATATACATACATGACAACATACATGCATTCATACATGCAAACATACATACATGTAAACATACATAAATGCAAACATACATACATACATTCATGCAAATATATACATGCAAATATACATACACACATGCACATATATACATACATGCCAACATACATACATGACAACATACATACATGCAAACATGCAAACATACATACATACATACATACATACATACATACATACATGCAAATATATACATGCAAATATACATACAAACATGAACATATATACATACATGCCAACATACATGCAAACATACATGCACATATATTCATACATACATGACAACATACATACATACATACATACATGACACCATACATACATGACAACATACATACATGCAAACATACATTCATGCAAACATACATTCATGCAAACATACATACATGCAAATATATACATGCACATATATACATACATACATACATACATGACAACATACATACATGCCCAAAAAAAAATATAATACATTCATACTTACTTTCCTCCTGTCCGGCCTCCAGCGATGACGTTTCATCCATGTCGCCGCTGCAGCCTGTGATTGGCTGCAGAGACAGTCACGTGGGATGAAGCGTCATCCTGACGTGCGTGACCGCCACTACAGCCTGTGATTGGCTGCAGCGGCGAAAGGGATGAAACGTCATCGCTGGAGGCCGGACAGGAGGAAAGTAAGTACGAACATATTATTTTTATTTTTTTATTACATGAAAATTTTATTTTCCGCGCGCCGAGCATGTACTGTCAAGGTTGCTGAAAGAGTGCAGCCTATTAACTCTATCAGCACCCTGGACAGTAGCATGCTCGGCGCACGGAAGTGAAAAGTTCGCTCATCTCTAGTTCTTAACATGGAAGCCTGCTCAGCCAACATCTTGTTCTGCTAAACAAATTTCCTTATCAGATATAAATGATGCATACCTTGTAATAAGGATGCACCTTGTCATGGGTATCTCCTGGCTCCATACTCTGATTTTATCAAATCTTCAAGGCATCCTAGAACAGTGGGTCAGATTTACTAAGACTGGCATTTCATATGCCAGTCTTAACTTTCTGCTTCGCTGGAGTAAAATGCAAAAGATGTAATAAATCTGCTGCATCTTTCCGTTGACCGTGCACTTGTGGTCGCACGGCTTGCCCCATCCCTCTTTACCCCCCGATTGACCATAAAATAATAAAGTGTACTCACTTCATCGCTCCCCTTCTCCCCTCCCGTTGTCCTCAGGCTCAATCATCAGGCCATGGCACATACAAGGTCCTATAGTCATAATTTTTCCTGCATATTGCTACATTCGCATTATTTGCAACTTTTCTACGCCAGAAAACTGGTGCAGAAGAGTGGATAAATTCCCCCATATATTCATATGTTGAAACATCATCCGCAGATTCTATCTAATGTGTTTCTATCAAATGAGTTTCATTTTAGAGCTATAAAATATTTCCATGTATATTAGCACTGCTACTCTAGATAAACTGGAGCCAGGGTTCTTACCTATATCTACCTATTTCTTAAACAACTGCCTATACCATGATGTGTTTTCAGATCACTCTGCTCTACACAAAATAATTTGTGAAATTCTTCATTCTTATTGTTTTCTTTACTAGTAAACTACATTTATACCATATTTATTCTGAGTGTATTAATCTTTTCATTGTATTTCTCTTTCAAGTATGTCTTTTTTTTGTTTTTTATTGAAAACATGTGACGCATGTTTTCTGTTGATGAATGCTTATTATATTAAAAAGAATAATGTTCAATAAAAACATTTGGGATATAAATTTATATACCTGGTTTTATGTCAAAGCCATTACCTAGCAGAACTGGACAGGGGTGCTAATTTCCATCTTCATCTTTGCCACGATGATCAAATCTTTTGTTGAGTTTTTAGAATTGCTCAACTTCCAGGGCATTAATGTTTAATTCTAATAATGTTACCTTGTTTCTTTCAAGCCTGCAAGCCTCCCTTTATACAAGACCAGAAGATATCTCTGCCTTTAGGGGGGTCTCTTCCTACTAGATAAATGAAATCAAGTTGCATATTCTTACTATGGAAATAGGCTTTTGGACTTTATCTCCATTAAAAGTTAAAGTCTACTAACAATCTAAATTATATTCAAATTTTTTTTTTAACCCCATTGCGCACCCAGACGTGCCATTACGTCCGGTTGCAGGGGGTGATGTTTGGAGCGCACTCATGTGCTGAGCGCGCTCCATATGCTGCGGGTGTCCGCTGTATTTGCTATCGGACACCCGGGACTAACAGCTGGGAGTAACGATCGCGCTGCTCCTGGCTGTTTAACCCTTCAAATGCTGCAATCAATCGTGACCACAGCATCTGAGGCTTTGAAAAGAGGGGGCGGCCCCCTCCAACAGCTCATCTCCCCCCGGAGTGACATCAGGGGGTGATGACAGTTGTTATGGCAGCCCAGGGGCCTAATTAAGGCCCCCAGGGCTGCCTTCACTCTGCCTCTGATAAGCCCTCCCTGCAGGGCTTAACAGATGCCTGTAAAAATGATGATATACTGCAATATATTAGTATTGCAGTATATTGTACCAGCATTCTAATGATCGCTGGTTCAAACCCCCTAGGGGTGCTAATGAAGTGTGTACAAAAAGTAAAAAAATGGTTTTTAGTAGTGAAAAAAAAAGAAGAATATATTAAAAGTTCAAAAACCCCCCATTTCCCATTTTCCCCCTAAAGTAATGTAAAAAATAAAAAGAGTAAACAAAATTCATATTGCTGAATCCGTAAAAGTCTGAACTATTACAATATTGCGTTATTTAACGTGCACGGTGAACGTCGTAAAAAATAAAAATGTAAAGTGCCAAAATCGCTGTTTTATGGTCAACATAGCTTTAAAAAAAAAAATCATAAAAAGTTCTACGCACCAAAAAATAAGCCTTCACATCGCTCAATCGGTGAAAAAATAAAAAAGTTATGGCTTTCAGAATGTGGCGACACAAAACATTTTTTTTTTAACAAAAAGTTTGTTATCAATAAAAGAAGTAAAATATTAAAAAAAACTATATAAATTTGGTGTCACCATAATCGTATTGAACCACAGAATAAAGATAAGTTGTCATTGTTACCACACGGTGAAAGCCGTAAAAACGAAACCCAAATAACAATTGAGGAATCACAGTTTTTTCCATTTTCAGCCCTTGTAATGGGGGGAGTGAAAAACGTAAATGAAAAATCAAAAAATGGCTTTGTGCCGAAGGGGTTAATATATTACATTAAATAATTACAACTTTTGTTTGGTTAGAAAAACGACAAAGTGTTTGGCTGTTCATTGACAAAAAAATGGCAATATGTCCCCAACCCACCAGCTGTCCTTTTGGACCAGACCAAACCCTGGTGGAGTAATCAATATACCCTCTTAGTCATTGCAGCTAGTAAGCGAGGAAGTTCGGGACCTGGGCACTGTTCTCTAAGCCAGGCGATACAGCACTGCAAATAAATCATATAAATAATCAAAATAATAATTAAGTAAATATTAATGTACAGTGCCCTAATAGTTAGCTACAAAGCAGCCAAATATACAGGGCCACATAGCATCCAGGCAAAGAGTATTATACAGCATCCAGGTGTAGTGCAGTGAAGGTTATTGTCTGCATCCATAGTGGTCTAGGGCAGTGAGGGGGTTAGTGTCAGCATACCTGGTGGTCTTAGCCATAGAAATGGTTAATCTCAGTATATTTGCTTGTCTAGGGCAGTGAAGGGCTTCATTTTTTAGCATTCCTGGTGGTCTAGGGCAGTACAGGGGTTAATGTCAGAATCCTTGTTGGTTTAAGGCAGCAAAAAAGTTAATATTAGTATACCTAGTGGTCTAGGACAGTGAATGGGTTAATGTCAGTATCCATGGTGGTCTAAGGCAGTGAAGGGTTTAATTCAGAATCCCTGGTGGACTAGGGCAGTGTAGGGATTAATGTCGGTATACCTGGTGGTCTAGGGCATTTAAGGGTTTAGTTCCAGTATTTCTGGTGGTCTAGGGCAATGAAATCATTAATTCGAAGATCCCTGGTGGAGACAAGTGAAGGGTTTAATTGTATACCGGGGGTCCAGTGTTCCAGCATTGTCCAGGATGCAAAACACTGATTGTTCAGATTCCTTTTTCCTCCCTGCACTTATTAAATAGATGAGTTCAGGGAGGAGATAAAGAGATCTGTGGAGTTATAACTGCACAGTTCTCTCTATGATTGGGTAGAGCGATTCATGAGCGCTCTGCCCGATCATTAAGAGGGGAGCTCAGGCTTCTAAGTTGTGTGGTCACGCTAATGAGCAGCTTAGAGGAAACAGTGGGGGTAAGTCTTATGACAATGGGTCAGCATTCCTTTAGAGGTTTTTTTATAGAACAATATTTTTAAAATACACATTCTCAGAATGTGACAAGCAATGTATGGCTGTTAAGAATAAAAGCAATGTGTCTAATTGTACAAATTTTCTTAAACTAGGAATTAATCTAGAATTAATATTACCGATAACTGCTTTTCTGCTGTAATTTTATTCAATATGCTTGGCAATTTATATACCCAGTTACAAGAGTAAAAGTTTGAAACTTTGCTTCACCAGAGTTTTAGCAACAACTGCCTGTGATGCAAGGTGAAAAATGCATGCGTATTTTGGTGTATTTTCTACTCTATCCTAAATCATAATTGTCCCATGATGTATAAATTTTTATCTTTAAACTGAAAAAAAAAAAGAAACTTAAAGTGATTAGACAAAAATGTGATGTTTACTGGCTGGGCCTTACACTTATACCTTTACAACAACCACCATTTTAAAAAATAATTTTAGAAAATTAGAAAGCTTATTTTTTGTACATGATTTATGTTATCCCAAAGACTATATTTTTATATTTTACATTTAAAATATCTAAACAATAAATATTTATAAAAAAACAAAAAAAAATGTATATTACAAAAAAATCATTCACACATGCCTAATTTGACCTTATAAAGTATATTTACTCAACCCATAGCTAAAATATTGGTATATTATAAACATTGAAATCTGTGCTCTCAGAAATATACAGTATATGCTGGATTTTTAACAGGTCCTATTTCTAACTCTGTAATGATATATTTTTGTAGTGGAATCTACTTAAAATGCCTTGTCAGGTTGCTAAGGCAGCTTTAGAAACTAGCATTTCTAAAGCTGACAGGAATGATTCCATCCAACATCCTGCCGTTAGCATTCTATTTCCCTTGAGCATCCCCCTTAAAATCTTGGCAGCTCTGAAAACATTGAATGCAAGTGTAAAAATGCATACAAGCATAATCCAGGTGAAGGAATTGAAAACAGAAAACACTAGACCATAGTGCATCAATATGATGGAAGGATGGGAGATCTAAAATTAACTTAGCGCACATTATCATACAGTAAATTATTACTTCCGATTCGAATTAGAACAAATGTAATTGATGGTTCTTTATAAAGAACAGAATGAATATACTGATGTGCGAAGATGCTAGCAAATTTTTGGTTATTGTACACTCTATGCTTCTAACCATAGAAACAAAAATATATATATACAGGACAGGTATGCTTGCTTGAAATATCTGGGGACTTGACCTTTGAGTGCAAAAAAAATATTGCTAAAGGTTATATTAAAAGCAAAATAATTGTTCGCTGTCATAATACTTTGCTGACTGCTGTAAGTGATACAAAATTATATCGATTCGTAAAGCAATATTTACAATGTTACTCAAAAATGAAAAGTATTTTCTTTAGCTAGTCAGTGGTTACTCAATAGAGGTGCTGCGACTTGTACATGAACTATCACTGTACGTTATATTGAGCCATCTTCCTTTTAAGCTATAAGATGTAAGCTATGTTTTTTATTTTTTGAGGGTGAAAGATCTAGAAACCTAAATATTCAGTACAACATTTTATTCTAGCTTAAACGTGACTTAAAAACATGGTACTGTAACGGCTGCCGCGCCGTTCCCACCGTCCCCACGGCTTCTGCTCCGGTTCTGGCACCCTCCCTCACCAGCTGCTTATCACGAGCTCCACTTACCCGGTCCGGACGCTCTGCTGGCCCTGGACGGTGTCAGGTGAGTGCATCCATTACCTCCTTCCACGGTCCGCATCCTCGATGTGCGGCTGCTGTCACTAGAGGGCGCGCGTGCTGACTCGTCCTGCCTTAAAGGGTCAGCGCGCACCTTAATTCCCAAGAATTTAAGGTTCCTCCTCCCTTCCATGCCTGCTTGTTCAACCAAATTCCCCGTGAGTTCCCTGTGCCCTAGTTCCCTGTTTCTGTTCCTTCTGCCTTTGTCTGGATTTCCCGTTACTGACCTCTGCTTGAACTTGACTATCCTTGTCTGCCGCCTGCCTTGACCTATTGCTGCGATACCCGTTACGACGCCTGCCCTGACCTATTGCTGCCATACCCGTTACGACGTCTGCTGCCTGTCCTGACTTCTGCCTATCCATCCGACTGCCTCTACCCGCTGTGCCAAGCGTTGCCTGGGTTCCAAGCACCATCTCCCAGATGACACCGAGCATCCACAAACAAACCGGTGAGAACCGTTATAGGTACACTTCAACTTTCACAAGGGTGAGTATATGTAATATAATTAAAATGAGTGTCCTGACACTTCTACTCTATCCCCTACAGGTTCTTTCCATAACTATTCCCAATATTTGTTTTAAGAACTTCCACTCTTAAATTTATGTGGGACACTAAGCCATTCAGTCTTGCATTTCCCATGCTCTCTAGACATAAAACCTCAGGGGGTTTTGATGTACATGACCTATGCAAATACTACAGGGCAGCACATCTTACCCATATAATAGAATGGTGCAGACATGGGAAATACAAACTGTAGGTTTTACCTTGAAAATTTTGGCCTCATGACTCCATTGAAGGGTTTACCATGGCTTGACACTGACACTATCCCCAGCCAGATTCATGATTCTACTATCTCAATAACTCTGACACTTTTTAGTTGCTGTAGACAGAACTCTTTCATTTCTCCCACACCTTTGCCCTTGCTGTCACTTTTCACCTAGACTAGAAGCCTGCATTTTACTTGAGTAGGTACGAGATGGCTACTTTTGGGACTTTTTCAGGATGGAAGTTTTGTAGGCTTGGGTTCCTTTCCAGATCTTCTGCTGCTTTTACCCTAGCAGTTTCCATAGCTGAGATTTGTTCTCTCCTCACTTCATTGGGGCACAGTGGCCAGCACTGATCTGACTTTATTTGATAGAGCTGTGTACTGGTCAGGGAATAAACACACTCTTCTTATTAGTCCATTCAGTTCTGAAAACTCCTGACACCTATCAGCACGCTGCAGTCCTAGAGAAATAGGAATTGGATTTGAGCATACAATTTACCACTACTGAAAGGGAGGAAATAATGAATAAAATACACAGATCCTCCATGTGTTCCAAAAAAAAAAAAGAAAGAAACGATGTAGATCCTAACTTGTTGGTACAGGTTTCTGACCGTTCTATATAAAATGTTCCCCTCAGTCTCCTCCCTTTGCTGGAGATGTTGCGACCATGAAGACACCATACTTCATCATGTTGAGTACTGCCCCCACCTCCAGGAATTTTTGGGGAGGTTATAAACTGATTAAAAGGACTCAACATCTCAATAGAAGAGGGTAGAAAAAACACAAAGCGCACAATAGTGCATGACACTGTGATGGTACACGTGTGAACAAGGTGTTAAATAATGCTCACCTGGTGCGGTTATGCTGGGAGCATAACATCCAGTGTAGCAGATTCCAAATAGGTAGCCTCCACGGTGTGTTGGTGGCAGGATCAAATTGCAGCATAGGACCCGATTTGAGAACTTGGAAAGCGAAGTCTCAATATGGAATGAAGGAATAGAGGCAAAAAAGCAAAAAACGGGCGTCTTCCATGCGCTACTGATCGGTATGATCATCCATAACACGTATAATCCAAATTCCTCAAGGATAACGATGTAGTCAGTAATAATATACGGATTTATTGGTACGAATATAAAAATAAAACACAACTGTTTGACAGCGAACAGTTTCGAAGATACTACCCGGTTCGGTTTCGAAACTGTTCGCTGTCAAACAGTTGTGTTTTATTTTTGTATTCGTACCAATAAATCCGTATATTATTACTGACTACATCGTTATCCTTGAGGAATTTGGATTATACGTGTTATGGATGAACATACCGATCAGTAGCGCATGGAAGACGCCCGTTTTTTGCTTTTTTGCCTCTATTCCTTCAACATCTCAATAGACCCAGCACTTTTTCTGTTCTAACACACTCCACTGAAAGGCAAACAAAGGCAAACGTTGTTACAATATCTGATTAGTGCCTCTATGGAGGCAAACGGATTCCCTGACAGTGAGTATATGGCACTCTAGATTTAATGAGATTATGCACATGGAGGAAGTTACAGCATCTGCAAAGGAAACCATTCCAGAGAATCTAATTTCACTAGATTGATTTAACTTTTCGGGGAAATTTTGTTCAAATCTTTGAATCCATATTAATATGAAAACCTAGTCCTACTATTCACTTTTTTGTTTTTTTCACCTCGTTTTTCTCTCTACTCTCCAGCTCCCCCCTTGCCCTTCTCATACTAAAGAGTACCTAGCAGTTTTATTTAAAAAAAATATCAATTGTCCCGTCAAAAAAATAAATACATTTAAAAAAAAAAACAAATGTTATGTAACAGTATATAAATGACCCAACTCCCTGCAGGAGTTGGGTCACAACTTCCAGGTTGTGCAATACCGGCATGACCAGCACCTACCCACAAATCACCACAAAGGTGTATGCATCGGAATAAAGACCGCTAGTTTCCGCCATGAAAAGACCTATTGGTGGTCTCTAACGGGTTGAATAACATGTAAAATGTATTATTTGGGTTGTTACCATTGCGGCAATACCATATATTTGTTCCTTTTTTTCTTTTATTTATTTGACTTTAAATAATAAAATAATTATTCCCACTAGTGGACTTCACAAAGCGATCGTATTGTTTAATTGCTTAGTATACGAAAGAATTATTGCCTGTCAGTGTAAAGCTGACAGGCCACCTATGGCATATAGCCATGGCAGGCATTGTTAGGCTCACGGCTGCCATGGCAATCCATCGGCAACCTGCGACCGCGTTTGTGGCACGCTGGTGGATGACAGAGAAAACCCCTTTCCTCTGTCAACCACTTTAACGCCACAGATGCTGTTAATCTCGACCTTCTAGGGGTTAAACAGTCAGGATTGGCTATTGCAATGGGAGCTTGACTGTCAGTCACATCCGGTCTCCCACAGCGATCAGAATGACGTACATGTAGAGAATTCTGCGTCATTCTGCATTAAGGGGTTAATACTGCAGTTATTGATGTGTACAGTGCCTTGCAAAATTATTCACCACCCTTCCTTTTTCCAGTTTTGTTGTATTGCAACCTTAAATTAAAATGGATTTTTGGTGTAGTTGTACCAATTGTTTTACACAAAATACCTACCACTTTGAAGGTGCAAAATATTTTTTACTGTGACGCAAACAATAATTAAGATAAATTCTCAATTGGATTGAGGTCTGAACTTTGACTTGGCTATTCCAAGACATTTAAATGTCTCCCCTTAAACTACTCCAGTGTCGCTTTAGTAGTATGTTTAGGGTCATTATCCTGCTGGAACGTGAACCTTCGTCCCAGTCTCAAATCTTTGACAGACTAAGGCCCTGTTCACACAGAGTATTTTGTAGGCAGAAAAAATCTGCCTAAAAATTTCTTCAGGAACTTCTTTGTTCTTTTTTTTTTTACGTGGCTTTCACAGCGTTTTTAGCTGTGTTTTTCTTCCTCCCATTGACTTCCCAAGCCGCCAGGGAAAAAAAGCAGGTCAATGTGCTGTCAAAGGGGGCCACCCTCCCTTTCTAACAGCTTATGTCCGGTGGTTGCTATTGACTGTGCTGACATCTAATATTAGGCTTCTGCCCAGTAACTGGATGGAGTTTCAGACTACTGCATTCCTACATGACCAAGGGAGATGATAGTCTGAAGTTATAGCAACATCCATCAGTATGCCTGTCACAAAGCAGCACTGCTGCGATTTTCATAAAAATAAATATATCAGAGATAGCTACAGGTAGTCAGCCCTAGCATTTTATGAAAAGTGACCCTTTGACCGGAGGGTTATTTTAAACTGTTGAGATAGGGCATTCGTAAAAATAAAAAAAAATGGAAAAACTAATCCAGTGTAGACAGGCAATGCAATGCATTAAAGGATCCATATTTTACAGCAAGATAATAATTTTAAAAGATTAGTGAAAGAGGAAAACTTAAATGTGGATTCATGCCTTTTATTACAAAAACATATTTTGCGGAAAAAAAAGAGATTGAAACAAAACAATATACTTTTAGTCAGTTTGCATCACTTAGAAATGAATGTGATTCATCCAGTCTATCACAAAAAAACAACAAAAAACACTTCCACACTAATTTATCATGTGCTAAATGGCAGTCTTTTTTTTCCATAAATTGCAGTAAACAGTGCGTTTCTTGGTTGGTTAATCAAGAAGTTTGACTACCTCTATGAAGGTGCCCATTACCGTAGCATTTGTGCCGTGCATCCAATCCACATGGCATGAACTGCACACAGTTTAACATGATTGCCCCGGTTTGTGGTTGTAGTTTTACGACAGCACAATTTAGCTTTGCAAAATTGCATATAAATAAAACACAAAAGTTATGGAACACATTTACTAATGCCGTCTTAAAGTTAGGCAGCGTAAACTTACACCAGTCAGGCATAAAATGTGCCAAATTCATCACAGTGGTCCATGCTGAATAATAATTTTGATGCCTTTTGCAGGTCCTGCTAGACACTTTTTCTCTTCCTCATAGTACTTTTGATTTGGCTTATTTTGAGCCAGAATTTTGTGCCAGTTTTTTGGTGAATTTTTGGTGAATTTTAAGTCACCACTTCACACTAAGCCCTTTTAAGAACACTTTTAAAAAGTTTCTAGTGAGGTGCAAATATCTAAATTGTGCCAATCTGCATCAATTTGCTCCAAAAATTTTCGACACTTTCTAGACCCAGGCACAGTAGTAAATCTGCCCTAAAATATTTGGAACTGATGAGATCAAGGTGGAGATGTTAGGTGAAAACCAATCGATACTGTATTGCCACAAACGCCTTGCACCATCTGTCAAACATGATACTGGAGGGGAATTTTAGGCTTATTTTGAAGGACCTGGTAAACTGCAGACGTTGATGAGCTACACTTTATATCAGAATGTTCTTGAGACAAATGTGAAGCTACTTATCTAACAGCATAAGCTGGTCTGAAATTGGGTCATGCAACAGGACAATTATCCTAAGTGCACCAGCAAATAAACATCTGAATAGCTATAGAAAAAAAAAAATCAAAGTGCTGGAATGTCTAAGTCAAAGACTAAACCTCAACCCCATTGAGAGGCTGTGGTGGGATCTTAACAAAACTACTGTATGCATAAATAAATTCCCTACAGGCTCAATGGACTGAAGCAATGTTGTATAGAAAATTGGGCCAAATCCAAAACGATGTGAGGGACTGACAAACTGCGGAAAACATTTACTTCACTATTGTTGCTAAAGGTGGGTCAACATGTTACTGAATTATATGGTGTACTTATTTTTCCCCCCAACTAGTATTTGAACGTTTGTGTTCTTTCTGGAAACTACATATTGAAATCTCAGCACTGTGAGAAAATAGACATGGACCGCACAATCCACAATATATACGTTGATCTGAGCCGCTAGGCATAATTTATAAACATGAACATGAGGTTCTTTGTTAACATTTTGATCAAACTGTATAAGCCCACTTGCCACTCCACGGCGATCTCTTTAAAGTGAGTTCCTACTCTATCGGTTGCAGCACCGCATGGCGGCCACCACCTCTGCAGCATCACTTATGCAGAGGGAGCAACCCAGGGGTCCAAAAGCACCCATGGAATGAGCTCACCTTACCATGCGCCCCCAGTGACCAACTGAGAGCACAAGCAAGAGCAGAAACACTTATGAGGTCATTCCTGAATTAAAATCAGCTGGTTTTTTTTCAAATGCATGGAGTGCTGGTGTCAAGTAAAACAATAGAATTGAGGAGGACTTGCATGTGCTCTCAGTTGGCCATGGTAAGGTGAGCTCATTCCATCTATTCCCATGTTATGGTGCTGTGGGGTGGCTGCTGTTGTTGTAGTGCTGCACTTGTGGGGGGACGTGGCCCAGAGCCAAGGAGGCTTGGCATGGTCTGATAGCATGGGTGCTTTTGGACCCCTGGGTTGGTCCCTCTGCAGGAGCGGTGCTGCGGTGGTGGTGGCCGCCATGCGGTGCTGCAACCGATATAGTAGGTACCTACCTCTTTGACAAGGGCCAACTTGTTATAGCTTGATCACTGGGTGTCACGGTCTGTGGGTATGTGGACCCTCTAGGCCGCACCACCATAGCAGGGAGGCAGCTGGCCAAACAACAGAGAACTCAATCTATACAAAGTCCAGCACAAAGGTACCTGAATAGTCCAGAGAGTGGCAGAGGCTCTGGCACAAATGGGGCTGGAGTTGGCAGGTTCCACCAGACGTGGTAGATGACAGCAGGTGCAGCAGGTTGCGCCAGACGTGGTGGATGACAGCAGGTGCAGCAGGTTGCGCCGGACGGGGCGGATGGCAGTAGGTGCAGCAGGACACGACTCCAACACTAGACTGGCTCAAGAACAAGGCATGGCACGGGATACAGGATACAGGTAGCAGGGCATGGGAACAATGGTAACATAAGAGCTACTGTAGCACAATTGCTGAAAACTTTAATACTGGTATTGATAGACAGGGGTCAGAACACACAGTGCATCTGTTTTCTGCATTTGGAGCTGTTTATTTGCAGACTGGCCAGAGTGCTTACGATGACCTCTGTCCACCGGCAAGAGCGCCTACAATGGGCATATGAGCATCAGAACTGAACCATGGAGCAATAGAAGAAGTGGCCTTGTCTGACGATTTACGTTTTATTTTACATTATGTGTGTACTTTGCTTTAATGGGGTAGGGATGGCACCAGGATAAACTATGGACAGAAGACAAGCCAACGAAGGAAGTGTGATACTCTAGGGCAGGGGTCAGGAACCTTTTTGGCTAAGAGAGCCGTAAACACCACATATTTTGAAATATAATTCCGCGAGAGCCGTACAATATGTTTAAAGGGCCATTGACAGATCAATCGCTCCAATGTTCACTTAGTACAGCAAGGAATGCTCCTCCCTGCTGTATAAAGCCACAACTGGACTGAAACAATGGTAATTAGCAGTAAAAAAATTAAATAAATAACTTACATTGTGAGCTTGCGATGCATGACATCAGTCCAGCAGTCTGGCTTCTTCTTTTTCCTGCGCATGACTGGAAGCTGGCATTCTTCCCACCTGATGTTGAGAGAATGCCAGCTTTGAGGCATTCGCAGAAGAAAGAAGCTGGAATGTTGGACATGTCACACAACGCATTGTCAGTTATGTCAATTATCTATTTTATTATTTTACAGCGAATTATTGTTTAGGTCCAGCGGTGGCTTAGTGCAGCAGAGAGGAACACTCCTTTGTGTACTAAGTGACCGCTGGAGCAATTGTATCTGTCAGTGGCCCTTTTAAAAGTGTTGGTCTTACAGAAAATGAACAAAAAAGAGAGGCTCAGACCCATAGGGAACTAAAGCATTTACTACTTAAAGTGGTACATACAAGCAGGCACACCCAGCGTAATAAATAATTGAACTTTATTAAATAGTCTCACTGTACATAAAGTGCACACATTGACTTGTATTTAATTTTAAAGAACAACAAATCTCCGAACTCTTTTTTTTATAACATAATAACGTTTTAATGCTGTTGCTAACCAACGACGAATAGAATACTTCCTACCGTTAACGTCCAAGGGAGACACAAGGGAGGAGGCAGATGCCGCTTCACTAGGGGACGCAGGTGCGTGTTTGCAGACGGCGCGGCTATGCAGGGAGTTATGGGAAATGTAGTCCATGCTCCCTGCCGCTCACCACTGCCGCCAATGCTTATCAGGCCATCAAAGAACTACCAATATCAGCGTGCACCGCGGCCTGATGGAGCGCGGTGCACAGGCTGATGGAGCGCGGTGCATGCATCCTTCCCATAGACAGGTAGGAGCAGTGGCGGATTAAGAAGACCATGGGCCCTGGGCTGTTACCCAAACTTGGGCCCCCCTTCTCCACCACCACCCTGCCGCGCCGTAACTATTGCTAACACTACCTAAACACTAGTACACAAAGTAGGCACATTATGCACAAAGTACACACAGTACGCACATTATGCACAAAGTACGCACATTATGCACAAAGTACGCACATTATGCACAAAGTACACACAGTACACAAAGTAGGCACATTATGCACAAAGTACGCACATTATGCACATTATGCACAAAGTACGCACAGTACACAAAGTACCACATTATGCACAAAGTACACAAAGTAGGCACATTATGCACAAAGTACGCACAGTACACAAAGTACCACATTATGCACAAAGTACGCAAATTATGCACAAAGTACGCACATTATGCACAAAGTACGCACATTATGCACATTATGCACAAAGTACGCACATTATGCACAAAGTACACAAAGTAGGCACATTATGCACAAAGTACGCACATTATGCACAAAGTACACAAAGTACCACATTATGCACAAAGTACACAAAGTAGGCACATTATGCACAAAGTACGCACAGTACACAAAGTACCATATTATGCACAAAGTACGCACATTATGCACAAAGTAAGGACATTATGCACAAAGTACGCACATTATGCACAAAGTACACAAAGTATGCACATTATGCACAAAGTACACACATTATGCACAAAGTACGCACATTATGCACAAAGTACCCACATTATGCACAAAGTACACAAAGTACGCACATTATGCACAAAGTAGGCACATTATGCACAAAGTACGCACATTATGCACAAAGTACGCACATTATGCACAAAGTATGCACATTATGCACAAAGTATGCACAGTACACAAAGTACCACATTATGCACAAAGTACGCACATTATGCACAAAGTAGGCACATTATGCACAAAGTACGCACATTATGCACAAAGTACGCACATTATGCACAAAGTAGGCACATTATGCACAAAGTATGCACAGTACACAAAGTACCACATTATGCACAAAGTACGCACATTATGCACAAAGTACGCACATTATGCACAAAGTACGCACAAAGTACGCACATTATGCACAAAGTACGCACAAAGTACGCACATTATGCACAAAGTACGCACAGTACAAAGTACGCACATTATGCACAAAGTACGCACAGTACACAAAGTACACACATTATGCACAAAGTACACAAAGTAGGCACATTATACACAAAGTATGCATAGTACACAAAGTACACACGAGTATGCACATTATACACTAAGTAGGCACATTATACACGAGTATGCACATTATACACAAAGTACACCTTGTAAACACATGAATATGGACATTAAACATACATGAATATGGACATTAAACATACATGAATATGGACATTAAACATACATGAATATGGACATTAAACATACATGAATATGGACATTAAACACACATGAATATGGATATTAAACACACATGCACTTACCTTTTATGTCTTCACTGCAGCTCTTCTCCTGCTCACAGCACAGAGCCCGCCGACAGTCTCCCCTCCCCCATGTCCCGACAGCTAGCAGCAGAGATGTTTAGAGCAGGGAAGGGGGGCTGGAGGGGGAGCTTCTAAAGCAGCACAGACCACGGCTGCTAAGTAGAAGCAAAGCTCCCCTCGCCTGACAGGTGCGGTCCTGGCACCGGGGCTCCCTCCGGTGCTAGCGACGCCACTGGGCATGAGGGGGTTCGGGCGGTCATAGGCTCCTTGGGCCCCCTGGCAGTCTTGGGCCCCGGGCGACCGCCCGAAACGCCCTAATGATAATCCGCCACTGGGTAGGAGCCCTGTCTGCGAGCCAGATACGGCCATCAAAAGAGCCATATCTGGCTCGCGAGCCATAGGTTCCCGACCCCTGCTCTAGGGCAATGTTCTGCTGGGAAACTTTGGGTCATGACATTTGTGGGTGTTACTTTGACACAACCTACATTGTTGCAGACCAAGTATACCACTTTATAGCAACGGATTTCCCAAATGGCAGTGGCCTCTTTCAGCAGGATAATGCCCATTTCCACACTCAAAAAAATCTTTTGTTTTGTTTTCTGTTTTCAATAACGCAACTTTTAATGCTAGTATCAGTTTCAAGTATTGAAATCACATTTTAATGACTTTAAAAGATCTGCTTCATAAATTTCTAAATACTTTAGTATCAGTAGTATACTACTGTTGGAGTTGTGCCAAACCATTGTGCTGACAGAGGGATAGTTGTAATGATTAACTCATGAAATCTACCATTAACACTTACATAAAACTTTTGTGTAGTTTAAAGTTCAAATATTTTAATTAAAAAAAATAATGTTATTTTTCAACAAATAAATTAATAGCATGCTGTAAAAGTAGTTAGCAATACTGGGGCATTGTTAAGGATCTGCCAGGCTCAGCTTCTGTGTCTACGCCCATAGGTAATCAGTCTGCACCTGCTTCTATGTCTGTGAGACTGACTCCATCTTCCACCACTGAGGATGGCAGGCTTAGGAGTGGGAGAGCCTATCACAGCCTGGCCAGACGGAGCTAGCTCCCGCCCTCTGTCTATTTATACCTGCCTTTCCTGTTCCTCCTTGCTTGTGATTCTTCTCGTTTGGTTTCCTGGCCCTGCGGCAGCTTCTTCAACAATTTGACCCTGCTTCATATTGACCCTGGCTTACTGACTACTCTTCTGCTATGCGTTTGGTACCTCGTACACTCCTGGTTTGACTCGGCTTGTTCACTACTCTCCTGCTCTGCGTTTGGTACCTCGTACACTCCTGGTTTGACTCGGCTCGTTCACCACTCTTGTTGCTCACGGTGTTGCCGTGGGCAACTGCCCCTTTTCCCTTGCTTCTGTGTACCCTCGTCTGTTTGTCTGTCGTGCACTTATTGAGCGTAGAGTCCGTCGTCCAGTTGTACCCCGTCGCCTAGGGTGGGTCGTTGCAAGTAGGCAGGGACTGAGTGGCGGGTAGATTATGGCTCACTTGTCTGTTTCCCTACCCCCATCATTTCATAATCACAAGCCCATATACCTAGTCTACCCTGGTCCCTCACACTACTATGGACCCCCTTGAGACCCTGGCTCAGCAAATGCAGGGTCTCTCCCTACAGGTCCAGGCCCTGGCTCAGAGGGTCAACCAGCCTGATGCTACCATGGTAGTGCCCCTCACCTCACCTCTTGAACCCCACCTCAAGTTACCTGACCGGTTCTCAGGGGACCGGAAGACTTTTCTCTCCTTTCGGGAGAGTTGTAGGCTCTATTTACGCTTAAAGCCCCACTCCTCAGGTTCTGAGAGCCAGCGGGTGGGTATAATTATGTCCCGGCTCCAGGAAGGGCTCCAAGAATGGGCCTTCTCCTTGGCTCCTGATGCCCCTGAACTTTCCTCCGTTGATCTTTTCTTTTCTGCTCTCGGACTCATTTATGACGAGACTGACAGGACTGCCTTTGTCGAGAGTCAGCTGGTGACCTTACGTCAGGGTAAGAGACCTGTTGAGGAGTATTGCTCTGACTTTAGGAAGTGGTACGTAGCTTCTCGGTGGAATGACCCTGCCTTAAGGTGCCAGTTTAGGTTGGGTCTGTCGAACGCCCTGAAAGACCTGCTAGTTAGCTATCCCTCTTCTGACTCCCTAGACCAGGTTATGGCTTTAGCGGTACGACTTGACCGACGTTTCAGGGAACGACAACTTGAACGTTTTTGTGTTTTCTCCTCTGCCTCCCCCATGATGCCTCCCGAGGTTCCTTTGCTTCGTTCTTCCACGGAAGACTCGGAGGTACCTATGCAACTCGGGGCCTCCGTGTCCCCCCAACAACGTAGAGAGTTCCGCAGGAAGAATGGTCTCTGCTTCTATTGTGGGGATGACAAGCATCAAGTGAACACCTGTCCTAGGCGTAAGAATAAGCAGCCGGAAAATCTTCCGCGCCTAAGTGATCATCGGGGAGGTCACTTGGGCGCCCAGGTATTTCTCGTAAATATAAAACGTAATAAAATCTTGCTTCCCTTTCAGGTCTCTTTTGGTGGTAGGTCTACTACCTGCAGTGCCTTCGTGGATTCAGGGTCTTCTGCTAATATCATGTCTGTGGAATTTGCTATGTCTCTAGCTATGCCTTTGATTGATTTGCCTAAACCTGTCCCGGTAGTGGGTATCGACTCCACTCCTCATACTAATGGTTATTTTACACAGCATACCCCTGTTTTTGAACTCCTTGTTGGCTCCATGCATTTGGAGCAGTGCTCTGTACTGTTGATGCAAGGATTATCGTCCAATTTGGTTTTAGGCCTTCCCTTGTTGCAGTTGCATAATCCCACGTTTGACTGGAATACTGGGGATCTTACCAAATTTGGTAATGAATGCTTGACGTCATGTTTTTCTGTTAATTCTATTTCTCCCCCTGAGGAGGTGAACACGCTACCTGAATTTGTTCAGGACTTCGCTGATGTTTTCTCTAAGGAGGCCTCCGAAGTGTTACCTCCTGATAGAGAATACAATTGCGCTATCGATTTGGTACCAGGAGCTAAGCTCCCTAAGTGTAGGATATTTAATCTCTCTTGTCCCGAACGTGAAGCCATGAGAGAGTATATCAAGGTATGCCTGGCCAAGGGTTACATTCGCCCCTCTACTTCTCCGGTAGGTGCTGGCTTCTTCTTCGTAGGGAAGAAGGATGGTGGTCTTAGGCCATGCATTGACTACCGTAACTTGAATAAGGTCACTGTAAGGAACCAGTATCCCCTTCCTTTGATTCCTGATCTCTTCAATCAGGTTCAGGGGGCCCAATGGTTCTCTAAGTTTAATCTATGGGGGGCATATAACCCTATCCGAATCAAAGAGGGGGATGAGTGGAAGACTACGTTTAACACGCCTGAAGGTCATTTTGAATGCCTCGTCATGCCCTTTGGGTTGTGTAATGCTCCCGCGTTCTTCCAGAATTTTCATAAATGAGATTTTAAGAGATTACCTGGGGGTATTTCTTGTAGTGTACCTTGATAACATCCTAGTGTTTTCCAAGGACTGGTCCTCCCACATTGAGCATGTCAGGAAGGTGCTCCAGGTCCTTCGGGAAAACAAACTGTTTGCGAAGACCGAAAAATGTGTGTTTGGGGTGCAGGAGATACCATTTTTGGGTCAAATCCTCACTCCTCATGAATTCCGCATGGACCCCGCCAAGGTCCAGGCTGTGGCGAAATGGGTCCAACCTGCCTCCCTGAAGGCGTTACAGTGCTTCTTGGGGTTCGCTAATTATTACATTATTACAGGAGATTTATTGCTAACTTCTCGGTCATCGCTAAGCCTCTTACGGATCTCACTCGCAAGGGTGCTGATCTCCTCCGCTGGCCTCCTGAGGCTATCCAGGCTTTTGAGGTCCTTAAGAAGAGCTTTATCTCGGCCCCGGTGCTGGTTCAGCCCAACCAAATGGAGCCATTTATCGTGGAGGTTGACGCGTCCGAGGTGGGAGTGGGGGCTGTCTTGTCCCAGGGTACCAGGTCCCTCACCCATCTCCGTCCCTGTGCCTACTTCTCCAGGAAGTTTTCGCCCACTGAGAGTAACTATGATATTGGCAACCGCAAACTCTTAGCCATTAAATGGGCATTTGAAGAGTGGCGCCACTTCCTGGAGGGGGCTAGGCACCAGGTAATGGTCCTTACCGACCACAAGAATCTGGTTTTCCTAGAATCTGCCCGGAGGCTAAACCCGAGACAAGCTCGATGGGCGTTATTTTTTACCAGATTCAACTTTTTGGTTACCTATAGGGCTGGGTCTAAAAATATTAAGGCTGATGCACTGTCGCGTAGCTTCATGGCCAGCCCTCCTTTGGAGGAAGATCCTGCTTGTATTTTGCCTCCAGGTATAATAATTTCCTCTATTGATTCTGATTTAGTCTCTGAAATTGCTGCTGATCAAAGTTCAGCTCCCGGGAACCTTCCTGAGAACAAGCTGTTTGTTCCTCTGCAATTCCGGCTAAGGGTACTTAGGGAAAATCATGACTCCACACTATCTGGTCATCCAGGCATCCTGGGTACCAAGCACCTCATTGCCAGAAACTATTGGTGGCCTGGGTTGCCTAAAGACGTCAAGGCCTACGTCGCCGCTTGTGAGGTTTGTGCTAGGTCCAAGACTCCCAGGTCCCGACCAGCGGGCTTACTACGTTCTTTGCCCATTCCCCAGAGACCTTGGACCCATATCTCCATGGATTTTATCACCGATTTGCCTCCATCTCAAGGCAAGTCGATGGTGTGGGTTGTAGTAGACCGCTTCAGTAAGATGTGCCACTTTGTGCCCCTCAAGAAACTACCCAATGCTAAGACGTTAGCTACCCTGTTTGTCAAACACATCCTGCGTCTCCATGGGGTCCCTGTCAATATTGTTTCTGACAGAGGGGTACAATTTGTTTCTTTGTTTTGGAGAGCCTTCTGTAAAAAGATGGAGATTGATCTGTCCTTCTCCTCTGCCTTCCATCCTGAAACTAATGGCCAAACTGAGAGGACTAATCAGTCTCTAGAACAATATTTAAGGTGTTTTATCTCTGACTGTCAATATGATTGGGTCTCATTCATTCCCCTCGCCGAATTTTCCCTTAATAACAGGGTCAGTAACTCGTCAGGGGTCTCCCCCTTTTTCTGTAATTTTGGGTTTAATCCACGGTTCTCCTCCGTTTCACCTGGTAGTTCCAACAATCCCGAGGTAGAGGTCGTTCATCGGGAACTGTGTACAGTCTGGGCCCAGGTTCAGAAGAAACTAGAGGCGTCCCAGAGCATACAAAAAACTCAGGCAGATAGAAGACGTTCTGCTAACCCCTTGTTTATGGTCGGGGATCTGGTGTGGCTATCGTCTAAGAACTTGCGCCTTAAAGTCCCGTCCAAGAAGTTTGCTCCCCGGTTTATAGGGCCGTACAAGGTCATTGAAGTCCTCAATCCTGTCTCCTTCCAACTGGAGTTGCCCCCATCTTTTCGAGTACACGACATGTTTCATGCCTCCCTCCTTAAACGCTGCTCCCCGTCCTTGGCTCCCTCGAGGAAACCTCCTGTCCCCGTTCTCACCCCTGAGGGGGTAGAATTAGAGGTGGCCAAGATTGTGGACAGCAAGATGGTCCAAGGCTCTCTCCAGTACCTGGTCCATTGGAGAGGATATGGGCCTGAGGAGAGGACTTGGGAACCCGCCCGGGTTGTTCACGCTGGGGTATTGGTCAGGAGGTTCCACCTTTGTTTCCCCAATAAATCAGGTCCATCTAGAAAGGGTCCTGTGGCCCCTCATAAAAGGGGGGGTACTGTTAAGGATCTGCCAGGCTCAGTTTCTGTGTCTACGCCCATAGGTAATCAGTCTGCACCTGCTTCTATGTCTGTGAGACTGACTCCATCTTCCACCACTCAGGATGGCAGGCTTAGGAGTGGGAGAGCCTATCACAGCCTGGCCAGGCGGAGCTAGCTCCCGCCCTCTGTCTATTTATACCTGCCTTTCCTGTTCCTCCTTGCTTGTGATTCTTCTCGTTTGGTTTCCTGGCCCTGCTGCAGCTTCTTGAGCGATTTGACCCTGCATCATATTGACCCTTGCTTACTGACTACTCTTCTGCTCTGCGTTTGGTACCTCGTACACTCCTGGTTTGACTCGGCTCGTTCACCACTCTTGTTGCTCACGGTGTTGCCGTGGGCAACTGCCCCTTTTCCCTTGCTTCTGTGTAACCCTTGTCTGTTTGTCTGTCGTGCACTTATGGAGCGTAGGGACCATCGCCCAGTTGTACCCCGTCGCCTAGGGCGGGTCGTTGCAAGTAGGCAGGGACTGAGTGGCGGGTAGATTAGGGCTCACTTGTCTGTTTTCCTACCCCCATCATTACAGGCATGGATTTAAATTAAACATAGACAACATCGCCATGGAGTTTGTATGTTTTCCCCTTGCCTCTCATCTCCAAAACCATAAGTTATTAAGGACAAGGTGCAAGGCACAGGTTCTGTTAATAGAGAATAAGTTCAAGATAATTTCTAGATGGACCTACTGCATAAGTTCCCCCCTGGCCCTCTTGGTTACCCAAAGTGAACTGAAGGAGATCAAAAAAATGGAGCAAAGTGGAGGGCTATGTTCACATGTCTTAGCAGGTACTGAACGTTATGAAACTAATCCAAGTTTGAGAAACATACCTACTAGCTGCTTGTACTTTTTATTGGCCGCTGGTTCAAGAGCAATCAGTTTCTCTATGCAGCATATGAAAGACTGAGGACGTTACAGTATCCCCCCTCTTACGCTCCCTCTTCTTGGGACCAGAATGAGAGAGGAACTTCTTAATGAGGGATGGAGCCTGGACGTTCTCCTCTGGCTCCCAGGACCTCTCTTCTGTACCAAACCCCTTCCAATCCACGAAGTAAAAGGCTTTTCCTTTTATTCTCGAAGTCCAAGATCTCCTTGATCTCTAATACATCGGCACAACCGCTTGGGGCAACTGCAGGGCTAAGAGTCTTAGAGTAGCGGTTCAGGACCACAGGCTTCAGAAGAGACACATGAAAGGAGTTGGGGATTCTGAGAGTAGCGGGCAGCCGAAGCTTATAAGAGACCGGGTTGATCCGCTGGAGGATCTCAAAGGGTCCAAGGAACTTACAAGCGAATTTGCACGACAGCACCCTCAGCCGGATATTTCTTTAGGACACCCAGACCTTGGTACCCGGAAGAAACTGGGGAGGCTCTCTTCTCCTGAATGCAGAGTCAGCTGCTGGTACCTGCGACATAACTGACACCGGGAGAGGGATTTGTGGGTGTTGGCTGTAAACGATGAAAAATGGTGTGGTTCTTGTGGACTCGTTTGTATGGTTGTTATAAGGGAACTCGGCCCAAGGAAGAAGCTGCACCCAGTCATCATGCTGCCTGGAGATGAAGTGTCATAGGTAGTTCTCCATGATCCATGATCTAATTGATCCTCTCGACCATTGGACTGGGGATGGTAGACTGAGGAAAAGTCCAACTTTATATCGAAGAGTTTACAGAGGTCTCCAGAACTTTGAGGTGAACTGAACCCCCAAGACATGATATGCAGAGGTAAGCCGTGCAGGCAGAAAATGTGTTGGATGAAGAGGTTGGCCAGTCGAGAAGCAGAATGTAGGCCGGTCAGCAGAACAAAATGAGCCATCTTCGAGAATCGGTCCACCACCACCCAGACCGTACTGCATCCAGGCAGGTCTGTGACAAAGTCCATTGCTATATGCTGCCAGGGAGCGTTGGGCACAGGTAGCGGCTGGAGCAGGCCAGCAGGTTTGGAGTGAGCAACCTTGTTAGCCGCGCACACCGTGCAAGAAGAGACAAAGTCCACAACATCTTTGGGTAGTGTGGGCCACTAGAAATGATGAGCAATCAGGTCTCGGGTTTTACGAACACCAGTGTGTCCATCCAGTTTATAGCTGTGTCTCCAGCGGAGAATTCCGCTCCTGTCTGCCAACCGAACAAAAGTCCCCTCCGGAGGGATGTCTCTAACCTACACAGGATTGGCAGTGAAAATGCAGGATGGGTCTATGATACTTTGAAGGGACTCCACCGTGTCATCCGTCTCAAATTACCTGGACAGGGCATCGGCCTTCACATTCTTGTCAGCGGGACGGTAGTGGAGCACAAATTGGAAATTGGTGAAGAACAGCGACCACCTGGCTTGACGGGGTTTAGTCGTGGAGCCGACTTGAGATAGGTGAGGTTCTTGTGGTCGGTGTAGACCAGGATGGGGTGAGCTGCGCCCTCTAGCAGATGTCTCCACTCATCCAGAGCCAATTTGATGGCCTGTAGCTCCTAATCCCCAATAGAGTAGTTGCGCTCTACAGAAGAAAAAAGTCTCGCGTAATAGCCACATACTACTGCCTTTCCTTTGGAATTCCTCTGGAACAGAAGTGCACCTGCACCCAAAGAAGAAGTGTCCACCCCCAATGAGAATTGCCAAGACATGTCAGGATGATGGAGGATCGAGGCTGAAGTGAAGGCTTTCTTGAGGCTATTAAATGCAGATTCTGCCTCTGGAGTCCACACCTTGGCATTCACACCCTTCTTGGTAAGGGTAGGGATGGGAGCCGTCAGTGATGAGAAGTTTGGGATAAACTGCCTGTAGAAGTTGGCGAATCCCAAAAAACGCTGTATGGACCTCAGGCCTTGAGGACGTGGCCATTCCAGAACGGACTTTACTTTCTCAGGATCCACCTTGAGACCTTGATCCGAGATGATGTAGCCTAGGAAAAGCAGAGAATTATTTTCAAAGACACACTTTTCCAACTTTTCCATAGACGTTTCTCCCTTAATCCCAGTAGATCTTGACGGACATCCCTCCTATGAGTCATCGGATCTGGGGAGAAAATCAAAATATCATTGAGATAGACTACGACACAGACATAGAGGAGATCTCGGAAGACATCATTGATGAATTCCTGGAAGACTGCGGTAGCGTTACACAGATCGAAGGGCATCACCAGGTATTCGTAGTGCCCATCTCAGGTGTTGAACGCCGTCTTCCACTTGTCACCTTGACGGATTCGGATCAAATTATAAGCCCGACGCAAGTCTAATTTTGAAAAAATCTTGGCTCCTCGTATGCGGTCAAAAAGTTTGGATATAAGTGGCAATGGGTATTTGTTCTTGACCGTGATCTGGTTGAGACCACGGTAGTCAATGCAAGGTCAAAGAGGTCAGTTTTTCTTTTTAACGAAGAAGAACACGGCCCCGGCCTGGAAGAAAGACCTTCGTATGAAACCCCTCTCCAAATTTTCCTTGATATAGGCAGACATGGATTGAGTCTCTGGCAGGGAGAGAGGGTATACCCATCCACGGGGAAGAGAGGCATTTGGAACTAGTTCAATGTGGCAGTCATAAGTCCGATGTGGGGGCAGCGTCTCAGATACAATCGGATCGGGTATAGACAGTCCATTAAACGAGGCAACAGCCAAAGATGTCTCCAGAGGAAATGTGGGCAACTGGAGACAATCCACTAGATCTTTTTGGATGAAGTTTGCTGCAGACCCAGAGTCTAGATAGGCAGAAACCCGGTGCGTCTTCTCGGTGGACACTATGGTCACAGGAATGGTCAGCTTGGAATTGAACGTTTTATTTGGTACCATTCTGCCTAGGGTTTTCTCTCCAACCAATCCTAGGCACTGGGGTCTCTCTGGCCTCTGGGGTCACAAACACACAACATGGCCTCCGAGGTCGCAATACAGACAGAGTCCTGAAGTGTGCCTGCGTTGTCTCTCCTGGGTAGACAATTTGGCTCGGTCCATCTGTATAGGCTCCTCTGGTGGGATGACTCAAGAGGACAGTAGGGATTGCTGGAAAGTAGAAGCCAGCCTAGGAAATCCTCTCTCCCAGAGATCCTCTTGGGAATGCTCCCAGATCCTCATGTCAACCCGGGTGGCTAGTAGGATGAGATTATGAGCGGCCAGCTCGTCTTTAATCCAAGAAGACAGTCCCTGCCAGATTGTGGCCACCAAAGCCTCATTGTTCCAGGTTAGTTCAGCAGCCAGGGTATGGAACTGAATGGCGTACTCACCCACGGAAAGGTCTCCTTAGTGTAGGGTCAGCAGGGATGCAGAAGCAGAAGAAACTCTCCCAGGTTCCTCAAATATCGAACGGAAAGTCTGTAAAAAGCACTGCAAGTCATGAGTCTCTGCTCCTTGATGTTCCCACAGAGGATAAGTAATGTGAGAGATTATGAAGGCAATTCTAGCGTCATCCAAGGAGAAGGCCCTGGCATGTAGTCTGAAGTGGATCTGGCATTGATTTAGAAATCCCCTTCAGGACCTCGTGTCTCTGTCATAGCGAGGCGGTAGCGGCAGGAAGCATAAGGGATCGGCACTGGTACAGACAGGAGGTGTAGCAGGAGGAACAGCAGGAATAGGTGCGGTGACAACAGTGGCTTGAGCAACCAGTGGATGTGCAATGGTGTTCACCGACAAGAGGAGTTGCTCTTGCCATGATTGAAGGTCTTGCATCTGCGCCAGCATGGCTTGTGTTGTCAAGTTCTAAGGTTGACTAGTGGGGTCCAAGGCCTGAGCATACTGTCACGGTTTGTGGGTATATGGACCCACTAGGCCGGACCACCATAGCAGGGAGGCAGCTGGCCAAGCAACAGAGCACCCAAACAATACAAAGTCCCGTGCTAGCATACCTGAATAGTCCAGACAGTGGCTGAGGCTTTAGCATGGATGGAGGTAAGCACAGCAGGTTATGCCAGACATGGCGGATGACAGCTGGTGCAGCATGTTGTGCCATACGTGGCGGATAACACTGGATGTGGCAGATGACACTGGACGTGGCAGATGACAACAGGTGCAATAGGACACGACTCCAACACTAACAGGCTCAGGAACAAGGACACAGTATGGGATACAGGATACAGGTAGAAGGGCACGGGTAACAACAGGAACAGGATAACACTAAGGGACCATTTGCAAGACTGACATGGGAATACTAACAATGCTCAGGCAATGAGTGAAGGGGCAGGGCCCTTCTTTAAGTCCAGGGTGATCTGGGAGAAATCAGTCAATCTAAAGCATGTGTGTGCTCTGGCCCATTAAGGAAGACGTCTGCAGGATGATAGGAGACTGTGGTCTGCGACCGCGGACGTTACACTTGAGGCTACTTGCAATTCTTGCAGTACACATGAACAAAATGTTTTTCATGTATTTTTTTTATTTATTTTTTTAAATCAGGCCTGTACTTTACAAGAAGAGGAAGCATAGAAGAAAGTTTTTTTTAGATCCAGTCACAGTTTTGGTTAAAAACTAACATATGACAAAACTGCATTCTATGATTACAGCCATAGATATGCAAACAAAATCATTTATGCATATATCGCATATGCAAACATTTTTTTCAACTGTGTAGTCATGACTGAATTAGAGAAATCCTAAAAGTAAGACCTTTTCTTCAAGAAAACGGCAATTCCCTTTTATTCTCCTAAATTTTGTCTCATTAA
Organism: Rhinoderma darwinii; assembly: GCF_050947455.1. Lineage (NCBI taxonomy): Eukaryota > Metazoa > Chordata > Amphibia > Anura > Rhinodermatidae > Rhinoderma > Rhinoderma darwinii. The sequence continues at coordinate 144,986,892 of NC_134687.1, forward strand.
TGGCACACCACTGCATATTGTGAACAGGTGAAGATTATTATCTAAAAAAAAATAATTAGGATTCATAGAACATATCTTACACATAACTGCATATAGTCATTTGCATTCTTACATTTTGTTTTAATGAAGATTTGTGCTGTCAGTTTAGTGCTTGTTCAATATTAATTTTCTTGAAAAAATAACCACTTCATGAATAAATAAATAAATAAATGTAGTCGTTTATGATTCATGCAAATGAAGAAGGAAATATTCATACATGTCTTAATAGATAAATGTGTATCAGGAGACAAAAGTTATTTTCATATATATTTTTACCATTTGCTCATGGAAAGAAAAGGAATGTCTTTAGTGATTAAACCCCTGACATCAAACAGATTTAAGTACAGATTATTTTGCCATATTTAATGAACTGTGCTGAGCTGCTCCCAGAGGGCTTGCAAAGTGTCTTACAACTGATTTTGATTAGCTACTCATTAATATGTATGTGTTTTTCCCATATAATTTTAAAAACCAGCCTCAATTCATAAAGTATTGAATGTTGTCTTTGTAAGTCTTTAATAACAATAAAATATATGCCATTAGCATACAAAATAAAAAATGAGTAGGTGATTGTTATTTTTAAGCATGTAAACTGGGTCTCACTGTGCGGTAATGCTAAGTCATAAATTAGAAAGAAAAAAAAAGACATGAGAATAATAATAAAGTCTACACAAAAAGTTTACATAGGAAAACACTTAGGGGGGATTCACACGAACGTGTATTGGGTCTGTGCAGGCCGCGTGGTTTTCACGCGCCATGCACAGACCAATACAAGTCTATGGGGCAGTACAGACAGTCCGTGCTTTTTGCGCTGCGTTTGTCCGCTGCGCAAAAAGCGCGACATGCTCAACATCTCCGCGTATTTCGCGCATCACGCACCCATTGAAGTCAATGGGTGCGTGAAAACCACGCAGGTCGCACGGAAGCACTTCCGTGCGAACCGACTGAAACAGCGCACCAGCTGTCAAAAGGATGAATGTAAACAGAAAAGCACCACGTGCTTTTCTGTTTCCAAACATCCAAACGGAGTGTCTTTGAGATGAGCGAACCCGGACAACCGAACCGAACTTCACCGGGTTTGGCCGAACTCGTTTTGGCCGAACCCGGCAAAAAAATTTCCGGTACGCAACGTCAGGAGATAGTCACTGTCCAGGGTGCTGAAAGAGTTAAACTGTTTCAGCACCCTGGACAGTGACTTCCGATCCCAATATACATGAATGTGTAAAAAAAAAAAGAAGTTCTGACTTACCGATAACTCCCGGCTTCTTCCTCCAGTCTGACCTCCCGGGATGACAATTCAGTCCAAGTGACAGCTGCAGCCAATCACAGGCCAAGCACAGGCTGCAGCCAATCACAGGCTGCAGCGGTCACATGGACTGCCGCGTCATCCCGGGAGGTGTGGCCAGATGTCAAGAGAGGCGCGTCACCAAGGACGCGTCACCAAGGCAACGGCCGGGAAGTTCTCGGTAAGTACGAACGTTTTCTTTTTTTTTTAACAGGTTTCTCGATATTGTGATCGGCATTCACTGTCGAGGGTGCTGAAAGAGTTACTGCCGATCAGTTAACTCTTTCAGCACCCTGGACAGTGACTGACGTCGACTAGACTCATCTCTATGATGGCGGCTGCGCGAAAATCACGCAGCCGCGCATCATACACGGATGACACACGCAGCTGTCAAGTGGTTTTTGCGCGCGCAAAACGCAGCGTTTTTTGCGCGCGCAAAAACGCAACGTTCATCTGAATCAGCCCTTAGATAAATGTACAGTATAATTTTACCCCTTTTTAGGGGCATTTTTAAACTTTTTTTTGTGATTGAAAGAGAATCTCAAAATGTCTGCCAAGAATTTCTAAAGCCAGACCAGTGGAAATCAGCAGATCGCTAGTCCGACTTGATTTTAAAAAGAGGTTGTGTTAAAGCTGCAGCTCACTAAATCATTGGCCAACCATGTACTAAAAGAACAGATCAGGGACTGTCAGAGTAAGAGATGCACTTTGTTAGTAAGTCTAAGCTATGAGTAATAGAGGGATGTTGTTATAACTGGCAGTTATGTGGATCCACTGGACCACTCCGCCGTAACAGAGCAGTTGCTGATAAACAAAGTCAATGGCAGTCAGAGATGTGAAAGTACCTGGATAGTCAGAAGTGGGTTTGTGCAGGACAATGGAACTTGGCTAGGACACCGGACAGGAGTAGTGCAGTCGTCACGGACACTGGACTTGGCTAGGACACCAGGCAGGCGTAGTGCAGTCATCAAGGACACTCGACTTGGCACAGGCACCTGACACAGATGGTGAAGTCATCAGGGACACTCGACTTGGCACCTGCATCGGACATAGATGGTGAAGTCGTCACAGACTCTCTACTTAGACCAGGCACGTGACTCATCTACTGGATACGGGATTCAGGATGCAGGATACAGCTAGGAACCATTTGCAACACGAACACTTGGAAGACACAAAATTGCTCAGGCACTGGGGTAGAGGGCAGGTCAAACTATATAGGCCAAAGTGTACAGGGATAGGCTGGGGAAGATTTTAGTGGTGCGCGTTGCAACCCTTTAAGAGACCACCAGAACACATTCGCACCCTATGGGAGTTGGGTCCAGAAAGCAGAATGCGCCGGCGTCCCCGGGGAGGTGGAGGGAGATGCCAGCATAGAGAAAAGGGAAGCTAATGGCCGCCGGGGGAGGTGAGATGACGATGGTCAGCATCCGTTAGCGCTATAGAGGTCCCAAGGAAAGAGGTTGTCATGGTGAGACAATTCCTTTAACCGCTTAGTGACGCATTTAGTTTAAAGCCAACCTGTCTGTAGTTTTTGAGGCCTCCAAACTACTTACAGGGTGATATAGGGGTGGGTATTTTAAACTTACCTTTTTTGTAATGGCTGAGAAACCGACGTTTGATTCCCTGGCTTGGTAGTCACAAGTGCCACTTTCTGCACTGAGTGACGACTCTAGCGGCCAATCACGACTGCTAGAGCCATCACTCAGAGCTGTGGAGCTGGGCTTCCAGCGTGCAGTACAGGAGCACTTGCACATCAAGTCCCACCTCACTGGCACTTTCAATCGGTGCACCGGGGAATTAAACATTAGGTTTAAAAGTATGTTTAAAATGCTCTACCCATCCCCTATATCGCTCTTCCAGCAATTTTGAGGTCTCTAAATTGGTGACAGGTTCCCTCTAAGGTACTAGTGATTTTTTAAAAACTTTTATTGTCGCATTCTAAGAGCCATAACTTTTTTATTTTTCTGTTGACATAGGCAGATGAGGGCTTATTTTTTGCAGGACGAGTTGTGATACTTTTAATGTATTTTATAACTTTCTAAACATTTTTTGGGGGTTCAGGGTTTAAAGAAATAGTAATCTCGCCATTGTTTTTGTATTTTATTTTTATGGTGTTTATTTTGCAGTATAAATGACATGTTAACTTTATTCTGCAGGTCCGTACAATTATGGCATTAACAAATTTGTAAAAAAAAATGGTTTCACTAGATCTGCAGAATAAAAAAAATAGATGTCTTTGTCTCTGGCAGGGCCTAATAGGCTTACGTCCATGGAAGACAAGGGGATATTTGTTGTGCCCCCTGCTGCCATGGAAACACTTTGGCACCCCGTGTTCGTGTCACGCGGGCCCCTATGGGTTGACAGAGGAAGCCCCCTCCTTCTGTCGAACTCGTTAAATGCCTCGATCACGATTGACAGCGGCATTTATGGGGTTAAACGGCCTTGATCGGAGCTAGCTCCGATCCTGGCCATTACAGCAGAATAATCAGGGCATCTGCATCTAACATCTGAATTCACCATATGTCTTACTTTTACAACCTAAATAAGGTGTCTAGTCTAGCCTATAAAGCATAGTCCTGTTGTATTTGAAATAAATAGGTGTTTCAACTACATGAATATTCCTGTCTATTTACAAGGCCTGCGGCAAACAACTGCCTCTTTTTATCCTGGATCTGCTATACAAGTGGGATTTATCCGGCATTGCCGCAGGGTGTTGGCTGTATGTTACAGCTGACACCCACTGCTTATGGCCTGGGCTTAGCTGCCATGTCACTGTGCGTAAGGTCCCAACTGTTCCGTAATGTGTAGCACAATTTACAGTATGATTGCATGAGAAAACAGTTGCAGCAATATTTAAGTGTTATGGAGAAAACTATTCTGTAATATTTATATTTGATAGTATTTTTCTTTCCTAATTTTGTCTTGTCATTTTATAGCAGTAATTGCAAAACTTTAGCACTACTCTATACAATTAATTGTGACAGGTTGCCGTGTATTCATTGACCCAGGGGCATTGCAAGCATCTAAAAAGATCAGAGGCACAAGCCCCGAGACATATATTTCCCCCACCCCCAGAAAAACATATCGGAGATAGCATATCTATAAGACTTAGGCTCCTATAGCTACACTGCTGGATAGAATTGGATGCATTGTCTCAGCAGACGGTATCATACATGATAGGATTATATATATGGTCCCAGCAGATGGTATCACACATGATAGACTTAGGGCTCATTCAGACAAGCGTGATTCTCGTCCATGTGCTGTGCATTGAAATAACGCACAGAACACTGACCCATTGATTTCAATGGGGCTATTTACACATGCGTGAGTTTTCAGGCAGCGAGTGTACCATATTGGTGTATTTCAAAACGAACAAGGATGTGACCCTTGGTAGCTGGCGGGCACAATATACATAAACACAGAAAGAGCTGCCTGCAACAGCCAAACCCAATTTCCCAGCCACCACTAATATATGAAAATAATTATAAACTTTAATAGCTACGTATAGCTGGACAGACCACAGTTATGATTTAAAAATATCACCAGCCGAGATCGGACGTACAAGTATATAACCTGATTGAACAGGCATGTATATGTGTAACGTAGGAGTGTATCTTCCCTAACCAGTTAAATTGTTTAGCAACTAGTAGGTAGCAGTAGGTCCGGTCAACGGCAGTGTCTAAAACATTAGCAGCCCCCCCGACATGTTTCGCTACTAAGTAGCGTCCTCAGGGGTACACGGGGCTAATGGCGGCGCGGAGTAAAGTAGATCCTAATATAGACACGCAAAATGACGTGTCTGAAGGTGTGTCGGGCCAGATGGCCTATGGTAGTGAAGGAGACATAGAGGCCTCTCAGCTGTGTTCAGCCAACAAATGAACAACAGGGTAAGGTACTTCAATCAGAGACAAGTAGCGACGCATGCGCACAGGGGTGAAAGAACGACTTGGTGTATTTAACCCAGCTAAGACCGCGACTCACCAAGTGAGTCGCTAGCGCCTGCGCAGATGCAACAACCAGCGACTTAGTGCCGGAGAGGCTCGCTCCGGCTAACGATGCTTAGCATCATATATACTGGTACCCATTGCCGTCCTCGTCATACGAGCGGCATTCAACCAGCATGCATCCACCAGTAATGCGGGCACACGGAACAACCGTACAGGAGGGAACCTTTAGTCTATTAAGACATGTATAGAGTAATTAAGCTAGCATCGATACGGACTGCCGGGATCAGATAATAAACCAATAATAAACCAATAGGGGAGGGAACCTTTCAGTATCCCTCCTCATATAGCCAAAATGTACATCCCTGACAGTCGGTTGCTATATTGCTATTTAAGTCACGGTCCGGGTTCATAAGCTAAGTGCTACTGCGTCCAGTTAGTATAAAGAGTTAGGGCACATGTGCACCAGTATGAGTCAGGCTCAAGGGACAAAGTCCCCATGTGCAGACACACATCAAATAATATAGTAGTTCTCCACAGAGAAGGGAGGGGGGAAAAAAAAAACCGTCATTCTCAACTAAAAGAATGGTGTATTTCACCTAGCCACCCATTGAAGCCAATGGGTGCGTGAAAACCACAGACAGCACACGGATGAAATCCATGTGTTGTCCATGTTTCACGCATCAATTACACTTAAAAAAAAGTGCTTGCAAGTGCGGGAAAAATACATGCCACACGCAAAGCACACTGATGCAAAAACGCAACGCACACGGACAGATTTATGCAGGTTTTTTATGCACGTAAATCTGTCACGCTTGTTTGAATGTAGCTTTAGATGCAGGGCCCTAGCAGTAAGTCCTAAACCTCAGAGGCAAATTTGCCATTTATGGGGCTCCGAGCAAAGTTATCTCTCGGGGCTCTAATCAAAGACATCTGTAGAGCGTTATATTGTATCACAAACCCCCTGTATGGTTCAACACACAGTCCCCCTGCCATACATCCCCCTTGTAGATAGTGCCATGCAGTCTCCTGTAGGTAGTCACACATGCCCACCTTGTCTCAGCACACAGTATCATACATGATAGGCTTAGATACATGACCCAGCAGACAGTATGACACATGATAGGCTTAGATACATGGCCCAGTAGACAGTATCACACATTATAAACTTAGATACAGGGCCCCAGCAGTAATTATCCTTGTACTAACATATGTTCACCCCCCCAAAAAAAAAATGTGCGTGCGTGCATGTGTGTATGTATTGTGACAACTTGGGGTAAGTTAGATCTCAGGATCGCCATCTCCAGGGTAAGATGGTTGGCACACTTAAAGGAACAGTGTCACGACCAACTTTTTTTTTAATATGTTATGTGTTTTAGTGTGATAGATCAATAAATTTTATTAATGTATGTTGCTGTGTTGTACTTTTGACGTTTTTACTTCATTTACTTCTCTATGGGGGCTGCCATTTTTGTTTCCATTACTGTGTGTGTCGATTAACGACACATACAGTGATGGAATACGGCACACACATCCCCATAGAGAATGGGAACGGGAGCCGTCCCATCCACTATAGCGTACGCGGTCTATGTTTGAGCGGCGCATGCGCCGCTCACACACAGACCAAAACTGAGGCGTTTGCTAGAGCGAAATCCGGCGCCATGTTCATGTCGACCGGAAGCCGCGGCCGGACTGTGAGATGACGAGTTCCGGCCGCGGCTTCCGGTCATGTGTTCGCAGCGAGGCGAAGGCGGAAGAAGACCAGTCTGAAGAAGTTGGACAGAGCGGAGGTCGCGTCAGGAGCAGGTAAGTTCTGTTCATGTGCGTTTGTGTGAGCAGGCTTTGGCATCATACCAGGGAAGCCTTTGCCATCATACCAGGGAGGCCTGTCGCATAATACCAGGGAGGCCTGTGGCATAATACCAGGGAGGCCTGCGGCATAATACCAGGGAGGCCTGCGGCATCATAACAGGGAGGACTGCGGCATCATAACAGCGGAGGCCTGCGGCATCATACGAAGGGAGGCCTGTGGCAGCATACAAGCAGAGGCCTGTGGCATCATACCAAGGAGGCCTGTGGCATCATACCAAGGAGGCCTGTGGCATCATAACAGGGAGGCCTTGTTGCATCATGTTTGCGGAGGCCTGCGGCATCATACCAGCGTAGGCCTGTGGCATCATACCAGCGGAGGACTGTGGCATCATATCAAGGGAGGCCTCTGCTAGTATTTACAGTGTGGCAGCATTTACAGTGTGGCAGCATTTACAGTGTGGCAGCATTTACAGTGTGGCAGCATTTACAGTGTGGCATAATTTACGTTGTGGCAGCATTTACGTTGTGGCAGCATTTACGGTGTGGCAGCATTTACGTTGAGGCAGCGTTTACGTTGTGGCAGCGTTTAGGGTGTGGCAGCGTTTAGGGTGTGGCAGCGTTTACGGTGTGGCAGCGTTTAGGGTGTGGCAGCGTTTACGGTGTGGCAGCGTTTACGGTGTGGCAGCGTATCCGTTGTGGCAGCGTATCCGTTGTGGCAGCGTATCCGTTGTGGCAGCTTATATGTTGGGGCATCATACCATTGGAGGCCTGTGTCATCATACCAAGGGAGTGCTGTGGCAGCATTTACAGTGTGGCAGCATTTACGGTATGGCAGCATTTACGGTGTGGCTGCATGTACGGTTTGGCTGCATGTACGGTGTGGCTGCATGTACGGTGTGGCATCATACCAGCGGAGCCCTGTGTCATCATACCAGGGAGGCCTGTGTCATCATACCAGCGGAGGCCTGTTGGAGCATTTTTAGTGTGGCAGCATTTACGGTGTGGCAGCATTTACGGTGTGGCAGCATGTACGTTGTGTCAGCGTATACGTTGTGTCAGCGTATACCTTGTGTCAGCGTATACGTTGTGTCAGCGTATACGTTGTGTCAGCGTATAGGTTGTGTCAGCGTATACCTTGTGTCAGCGTATACCTTGTGGCAGCGTATACCTTGTGGCAGCGTATACCTTGTGGCAGCGTATACCTTGTGGCAGCGTATACCTTGTGTCAGCGTATACGTTGTGTCAGTACCCTCTTTTTTTCACTTAATCTATGGTGTGCTGCCTATTTTTGCATTTCTATATATATATATATATATATATATATATATATATATATATATATATAAATAAATATATATATATATAAATTATATGAGGCAGCATATCTATAGCCGTACGACCCCATAGCTATGGATAGAATTAGATCGGCTCAGCAGACAGTATCACACATGATAGGATTAGATATAGGGCCCAGATCGCTGACATTGCGGCTCCAGCGCTGGACCCAGGAAAGGTAAGTATAAGAATTGCTTTGCTTTTGTATGTGTTACTAATTTTTTTTGTATATTTATGTTTTTTTTAAGGTTCGGTTGTTGAACTACTTCGATTACGGATTTTTTTATTCTCAATAAAATGGTAAATGAGGGATGTGTGGGTTTTTTATTTCAATAAAATATTTTTTCTATGTCCTTGTATTTTTTTAGACTTTATTACTACCGCCTGGCCGCTGGTTGATTGACAACGTCCATTAGTAAGAAGGGGTTAGTGTTAGCCTCCTCACTGGCTAACACTAAGCCCGGACATAGTAATGGATGCTGTCAATAAGCCAGCGGTCATTACTAAGGCAGTAGTAATAAAGTTTAAGTAAAAATACAAAGACATAGAAAAAATATATTTTATTGAAATTAAAAAAAAACACATAATTCTCATTAAACATATTAATGAAGATAAAAAAAGCCGCCATCGAGGTAGTCCTCGAATCTGACGTAGTCCATCAACCGAACCTGTAAAAAAACACACAAAAAACCCATTAGTAACACAGGTGGTAGGCTTAGATACAGGGCCCATGTGTGATACTGTCTGTTAGACCATGTATCTAAGCCTACCACAAGGCAGGCTTAGATACAGGGCCCCAGCAGACAGTAATCTTAAACAGTATAAGATAACTGTCTGCTGGGGTCCTGTATCTAAGCCTGCCTTGTGGTAAGCTTAGATACAAAGTCCAACAAACAGTATCACACATGGGCCCTGTATCTAAGCTTACCACAAGGCAGGCTTATATACAGGACCCCAGCTGGCAATAATAATGTTACACTTACCCAGCTCTTCGGTGCAGCGGATGTCCTGACACCATCCAGTGTCGTGATGTCATGCGCGGCGCACAGCGTTGTGACGCAAGAATACATCACCGCTGGGCTCGGAATGGAGGGTAAGTATAGTGGTATTACTATAGTAATATGTAATGACGGGGTAGAGAGACAGACAGGTGAGCCCTAATCTACCCGCCACTCAGTCCCTGCCTACTTGCACGGCCCGTCCTAGGCGACGGCGTACAACTGGGCGACGGTCCATACGCTCAATATGTGCACGATAGACAAACAGACAAGGGTACACAGAAGCTAAGGGAAATGGGGCAGTTGCCCACAGCAAGACCGTGAGCAACAAGAGTAGTGAACCAGCCGAGTCAAACCAGGAGTGTACGAGGTACCAAACGCAGAGCAGGAGCGTAGTCCGTAAAGCCAGGGTCAAAATGAAGCAAGGTCAATAATGATAGAAGGAGCAACAGAACCAGGAAACAGGAAAGAATCACAGGTAGAGACAAGCAGGAAATGAAGGTATAAATAGACCGAGGGCGGGAGCTAGAACCGTCTGGCAAGGCTGTGATAGGTTCTCCCACTCCTGAGCCTACCAGCCTGAGTGGTAGCAGATCGAGTCACTCTATCAGACTTAGGAGCAGGTGCAGACTGATTAACGACGGGCGTCAACACAGAAGCTGTGTCTGGCAGAACCTTTACAATACTCCCCCTTTTATGAGGGGCCACTGGACCCTTTCTAGGTGGACCTGGCTTATTGGGGAACCGAAGATGGAACCTCCTGAGCAATACCCCAGCGTGAACATCCCGGGCGGGTACCCAAGTCCTCTCCTCAGGCCCGTATCCTCTCCAATGGACCAGGTACTGGAGGTAGCCTTGGACCATCCTGCTGTCCACAATCTTGGCCACCTCGAATTCTACCCCTTTAGGGCTGAGAACGGGGACCGGAGGTTTCTTTGAGGTAGCCAAGGACGGGGAGCAGCGTTTCAGGAGAGAGGCATGAAACACGTCGTGTATTCGAAAATACGGGGGTAACTCCAGTCGGAAGGAGACAGGGTTAAGGACCTCAATGACCTTGTATGGCCCTATATACCGGGGAGCAAATTTTTTGGACGGGACTTTAAGGTGCAAGTTTTTTGAAGACAGCCACAACAGATCCCCGACCACAAACAAGGGTTTAGCAGAACGTCTTCTATCTGCCTGAGTTTTTTGTATGCTCTGGGACGCCTCTAGGTTCTTCTGAACCTGGGCGCAGACTGTGCACAGTTCCCGATGAACGACATCTACCTCGGGATTGTTGGAACCACCAGGTGAAACGGAGTAGAACCGTGGATTAAACCCAAAATTACAGAAAAAGGGGGAGACACCTGACGAGATACTGACCCGGTTATTAAGGGAAAATTTGGCAAGGGAAATGAAGGCGACCCAATCATATTGACAGTCGGAGATAAAACACCTTAAATATTGTTCTAGAGACTTATTAGTCCTCTCGGTTTGGCCATTAGTTTCAGGATGGAAGGCCGAGGAGAAGGACAGATCAATCTCCAACTTTTTACAGAAAGCTCTCCAAAACAATTAAACAAATTGTACCCCTCTGTCAGAAACTATATTGACAGGATCCCCATGGAGACGCAAGATGTGTTTGACAAACAAGGTAGATAACGTCTTAGCATTGGGTAGTTTCTTGAGGGGCACAAAGTGGCACATCTTACTGAAGCGGTCTACTACAACCCACACCACCGACTTGCCTTGAGATGGAGGCAGATCGGTGATAAAATCCATGGAGATATGGGTCCAAGGTCTCTGGGGAATGGGCAAAGAACAAAGTAAGCCCGCTGGTCGGGACCTTGGAGTCTTGGACCTAGCACAAATTTCACAAGCGGCGACGTAGGCCTTAACGTCTTTAGGCAACCCAGGCCACCAATAGTTTCTGGTAATGAGGTGCTTGGTACCCAGGATGCCTGGATGGCCAGATAGTGCAGAGTCATGATTTTCCCTGAGTAACCTTAGCCGGAATTGCAGGGGAAAAAAACAGCTTGTTCTCAGAAAGGTTCCCAGGAGCTGAACCTTGATCAGCCACAATTTCGGAGATTAAGTCAGAATCAACAGAGGAAATGATTATACCTGGGGGCAAAACACAAGCAGGATCTTCCTACGAAGGAGGGCTGGCCACGAAGCTACGCGACAGTGAATCAGCTTTAATATTTTTAGACCCAGCCCTATAGGTGACCAACAAGTTGAATCTAGTAAAAAACAATGCTCATCGAGCTTGTCTCGGGTTTAGCCACCGGGCATATTCTAGGAAAACCAGATTCTTGTGGTCGGTAAGGACTGTTACCTGGTGCCTAGCCCCCTCCAGGAAGTGGCGCCACGCTTCAAATGCCCATTTAATGGCTAAGAGTTGGCGGTAGCCAATGTCATAGTTATTCTCAGTGGCCGAGAACTTCCTGGAGAAGTAGGAACAGGGACGGAGATGGGTGAGGGACCTGGTACCCTGGGACAAGACAGTACCCACTCCCACCTCGGAGGCATCAACCTCCACGATGAATGGCTCCATTTGGTTAGGCTGAATCAGCACTGGGGCCGAGATAAAGCTCTTCTTATGGACCTCAAAAGCCTGGACCGCCTCTGGAGGCCAGTGGAGGAGATCAGCACCTTTGCGAGTAAGATCCGTAAGAGGCTTAGCGATGACCGAGAAGTTAGCAATAAATCTCCTGTAATTATTAGCAAATCCCAGGAAGCACTGTAACGCCTTCAGGGAGGCAGGTTGGACCCATTCAGCCACAGCCTGAACCTTGGCAGGGTCCATGCGGAATTCATGAGGAGTGAGGATTTGACCCAAAAATGGTACCTCCTGCACCCCAAACACACATTTTTCGGATTTAGCAAAGAGTTTGTTTTCCCGAAGGGCCTGGAGCACCTTCCTGACATGCTCAATGTGGGAGGACCAGTCCTTGGAAAACACAAGTATGTCATCAAGGTACACTACAAGAAATACCCCCAGGTAGTCTTTAAAATCTCATTTATGAAATTCTGGAAGACCGCGGGAGCATTACACAACACAAAGGGCATGATGAGGTATTCAAAATGACCTTCGGGCGTGCTAAGTGCAGTCTTCCACACATCCCCCTCTCTGATGCGGATAAGGTTATAAGCCCCCGAAGATCAAACTTAGAGAACTATTGGGCCCCCTGAACCTGATTGAAGAGATCAGGAATCAAAGGAAGGGGATACTGGTTCCTTACAGTGACCTTATTTAAGTTTCGGTAATCGATGCTTGGCCTAAGACCACCATCCATCTTCCCTACGAAGAAGAAGCCAGCACCTACCGGAGAAGTAGAGGGGCGAATGTAACCCTTGGCCGGGCATTCCTGGATATACTCTCTCATGGCTTCACATTCGGAACAAGAGAGATTAAATATCCTACCCTTAGGGAGCTTAGCTCCTGGTACCAAATCGATTGCGCAATCGTATTCTCTATGAGGAGGCAACACTTCGGAGGAATTTTTTGAAAAAAACATCAACAAAGTCCTGAATAACTGAGTGTTCACCTCCTCAGTGAGAGTAATAAAATTAACAGAAAAACATGATGTCATGCATTCATTACCCCATTTGGTAAGATCCCCAGTATTCCAGTTAAACGTGGGATTATGCATCTGCAACCAGGGAAGGCCTAAAACCAAATCGGACGATAATCCCTGCATCACTAGTACAGAGCACTGCTCCAAATGCATGGAGCCAACAAGGAGTTCAAAAACAGGGGTATGCTGTGTAAAATAACCATTAGCAAGTGGAGTGGAGTCGATACTCACTACCGGGTCAGGTTTAGGCAAATCAATCAATGGTATAGCTAGAGACATAGCAAATTCCACAGACATGATATTAGCAGAAGACCCTGAATCCACGAAGGCACTGCCGGTAGCAGACCTACCCTCAAAAGAGACCTGAAAGGGAAGCAAGATCTTATTCGGTTTCATATTTACGGGAAATACCTGAGCGCCCAAGTGACCTCCCCGATAGTCACTTTGGCGCGGAAGTTCTTCCGGCTGCTTATTCTTATGCCTAGGACAGTTGTTCACTTGATGCTTGTCACCCCCACAGTAGAAGCAGAGACCATTCTTCCTGCGGAGCTCTCTACGTTGTTGGGGAGACACGGAGGCCCCGAGTTGCATTGGTTCATCTGAGTTTTCCGTGGAAGAACGAAGCAACGGAACCTCGGGAGCCATCATGGGGGAGCCAGAGGAGAAAGCACAAAAACGTTCAAGTCATCGTTCCCTGAGACGTCGGTCAAGACGTACTGCTAAAGCCATAACCTGATCTAGAGAGTCTGAAGAGGGATAGCTAACTAACAGTACTTTCAGGGCGTTCGACAGACCAAATCTAAACTGGCACCTCAAGGCAGGGTCATTCCACCGAGAAGCTACACACCACTTAATAAAGTCAGAACAGTACTCTTCAACGGGTCTCTTACCCTGACGTAAGGTCACCAGCTGACTCTCGGCAAAGGCAGTCTTGTCAGTCTCGTCATATATGACCCCGAGAGCAGAAAAAAAAAGATCAACAGAGGAAAGTTCAGGGGCATCAGGAGCCAAGGAGATAGCCCATTCTTGGGGCCCGTCCTGGAGCCGGGACATAATTATACCCACTCGCTGGCTCTCAGAACCTGAGGAGTATGGCTTTAGACGGAAATAGAGCCTACAACTCTCTCGAAAGGAGAAAAAAGTCTTCCGGTCCCCTGTGAACCGGTCAGGCAACTTGAGGTGGGGTTCAAGAGGTGAGGTGAGGGGCACTACCAGGTCCCAAACGCAGAGCAGGAGCGTAGTCAGTAAAGCCAGGGTCAAAATGAAGCAAGGTCAATAATGATAGCAGGAGCAACAGAGCCAGGAAACAGGAAAGAATCACAGGCAGAGACAAGCAGGAAATGAAGGTATAAATAGACCGAGGGCGGGAGCTAGAACCGTCTGGCCAGGCTGTGATAGGTTCTGCCACTCCTGAGCCTACCAGCCTGAGTGGTAGCAGATCGAGTCACTCTATCAGACTTAGGAGCAGGTGCAGACTGATTAACCACGGGCGTCAACACAGAAGCTTAGTCTGGCAGATCCTTTACAAATATAGTAATATAGTAATTATAGTATTTTATGACATAGGCCCCAGTTACTATAGTAACTTTGTATAGACAGAGTGCGGGGTCCGCGGCCTGATCGCAATCGTGACCGCTGCAACCCCTGTAGCGGCAGTCGCCCAGGGCACCGGGCCAAAGCTTCGGGGCTTGGGCCCGGTGGTCCGGTGCTAGCGACACGCCTGCATTCACCTTTATGCTTTAAACACAAAGATGTTTTCTGAAATATTGTTGAAGATTAAAATATTCTGAAATAGTCTAAAGATATACAGTTTAATACACCATGTATTTATACAACTCATTAACCAAAAAGGAAAGCAAAAATGCCACAACAAAAGAGGTTAATGGCCCAATATGTTTCAAATTAGGGCACGTTCATACTGGAAAGTTGTATGCAGGATGTTTTAGTCAACACAAGTTACTATGATAGAATAATGTATGTATCCTGTTCTTGGACTGACTGTTGTTAAAGTAAATTAGTGTGTATCTATTTGAAATCATCACAAGACATACTGCAAAAATGCGAGTGTGTTCATATGTTCATTAAGTTTTTTGGCTTATATCAAACATACTGTATACTTCATAGTATGTCTGTAAACCAAGGCTTTTATTGTGCAGTCATATAGTGCTGTAAAAAAGTATTTGCAATTTCTTCTATTTTTGCTTATTTGTCACACTTGAATGTTTCAGATGATCAAACTACTTAATAGTATACAAAGAAAACCTGTGTAAACACAAAATCCTATTTTTAAATGATAATTTCATTTATTGAAGAAAAAATATACAGCCCTATCTGGCCCTATGTGAAGAAGATTGCCCCCTTAGCTACTAAATCGACCAGTTAACCAAATTCAATTGACAATTGGGTTCTATTTGACTAGCCACAACCAGGCAGGATTCCTGCCAGATCTGTTGCATATAAACATCACTTAAATAGAATGTGTTTGGCAATTTGAAGCAAACTAGAAGACCTCAAAAAGAAGCACGATGCCACGTACTAAAGAGAGTCAAATACAGATACCAAAAACAAAGTCACAAATCTAGCAGACTGGAAAGGGATACAAAGCCATTGCTAAGGCTCTGGGACTCCAACGAACCACAGTGAGAGCCATTATCTAAAGATATAAAAAAGTTGTAAGAGTGGTAAACCTTCCCAGGAGTGTACAGCCTACCAAAATGTGATGACTCATCCAGGAGGTCACATAAGATTCCAGACAGACATCTAATGAACTTCAGGCCTCACTTGCCTTAGTTAATGTCATTGTACATCACTGGCGTAGCTATAGGGGTCGCAGCGGTTGCAATTGCGACCGGGCCCCAAAGCCCACGGCCTCCCGCACCACATCAATAAAAAGTTACTATAGTAACTCGGGCCGTGGGCCCCTGTTACTATAGTAACATACTTTACTTACTTTCCTGGTTCCCGATCGCAGCGGAGGTCCTGACGTCAAGCGCTGTGCGCAGCGCATGACATCACAGCGCTATGCGCCGCGCACAGCATCGAGACGACAGAACTCCCGCCGCGGCCGAAGAGGAAGGTAAGGTTAGCCCTGACTGACGGGGTCCGACACCCGGGACCCGCCAATCAGCTGTTTTGAAGGGGCCGCAGCACTCGTACGAGAGCTGCTCCCCTTCATTCCTGTCACTTCATTCCGGTCACACTGTGAATCCGTGTCGGCAATTCACAGTGTCGGCGAGTAGTGAAATGAAGGGGAAGCAGCTCTCGTACGAGTGCTGCGGCCCCTTCAAAACAGCTGATTTGCGGGTCCCGAGAGACACATCAGCTATTGATGGCCTTCCTGAGGATAGGCCATCAATGTTTAGGGACTGCACAACCCCTACGATGTAGCAGGCTTAGGGGGCCCATGAGACAGGATCACAGATTGTGTGATCCTGTCTGCTGGGCACTGTATCTAAGCCAATCACATGGTAGGTTTAGATACATGGCCCATGCGTCATCCTGTCTGCTGGGCCCTGTATCTAAGCCAATCACATGGTAGGCTTAGATACATGGCCCATGCGTGATCCTGTCTGCTGGGCCCTGTATCTAAGCCAATCACATGGTAGGCTTAGATACATGGCCCATGTGTGATCCTGTCTGATGGGCCCTGTATATAAGCCTACCACACTGTAGGTTTAGATACAGGGCCCCAGCACACAGTAATCTTATACTGTATAAGATTACTGTCTGCTGGACCCTGTATCTAAGCCTACCTTGTGGTAGGCTTAGATACAGAGTCCCACAGACAGTATCACACATGGGCCCTGTATCTAAGCCTAACACACGTGTTACTAATCATTTTTTGTGTGTTTTCTTACAGGTTCGGTCGTTGGACTACGTCGGATTCCAGGACTACTTCGATGACAGCTTTTTTTTTATTATCAATAAAATGGTTAATGAGGGCTGTGTGGGTTTTTTTTTATTTCAATTAAATATTTTTTCTATGTCTTTGTGTTTTTTTTTAAACTATATTACTACCGCCTTAGTAATGGCCGCCGGCTGATTGGCAGCATCCATTGCTAAGGCGGGGCTTAGAGTTAGCCGATGCAGAGGCTAACACTAACCCCCTTTATTACCCCGGTACCCACCGCCACCAGGGGTGCTGTGAAGAGCCGGGTATGATCCAGTACCTGACCATTTGTAGTGATGGTCGGCCACAGGGGTGGCCGCAGGCTGGTATTATCAGGAGGGGAAAGGCCAAAAACAGTGGCCCTTCCTACCCTGGTGATGCTAGGCTGCTGCTGCTTTATTGTATCTGGCTGGTTATGAAAAATGGGGGGGACCCCACGTCATTTTAAAAAAAATGAAATAAAAAATAATTGGAAAGAACGATGTGGGGTCCCCCCCAACTTTCATAACCAGCCAGATACAACACAGCAGCAGCAGGCAGCATTACAAGGGTGGGAAGGGCCACTGTTTTTGGCCTTCCCCAGCCTAATACTACCAGCCTGCGGCCACCCCGGTGCCTGCCCGTCACTACAGATGGTCGGGTACTGGTTCGTACCCGGCTCTTCCCAGTACTCCTGGTGGTGGTGGGTACCGGGGTAATAATTGGGGTTAGTGTAGCCTCTGCACCGGCTAACATTAAGCCTCGCCTTAGTAATGGAGGTTGTCAATCAGCCAGCGGCCATTACTAAGGCGGTGATAATAAAGTTAAAAAAGATACAAGCACATGGAAAAAATATTTTATTTAAATAAAAAAACACAACCCTCATTAACCATTTTATTGAGAATAAAAAAAACGCCGTCATTGAAGTCCTCGAATCCGAAGTCCAACAACCGAACCTGTAAAAAAAACACAAACACACAAAAATAATCAGTAACACATAAAGAAGCAAAATTATTATTCTTACCTATCCTGGGTCCAGCGCTGGAGACGCAATGTCAGCGAGCTGGGCCACTGTATCTAATCCAATCATGTGTGATACTGTCTGCTGAGTTGTGTATCTAATCCAATCATGTGTGATACTGTCTGCTGGGCCCTATATCTAATCCGATCATGTGTGATACTGTCTGCTGAGCCACTGTATCTAATCCTATCATGTGTGATACTGCCTTCTGAGCCACTGTATCTAATCCTATCATGTGTGGTACTGTCTGCTGAGCCACTGTATCTAATCCTATCATGTGTGGTACTGTCTGCTGAGCCACTGTATCTAATCCTATCATGTGTGATACTGTCTGCTGGGCCACTGTATCTAATCCTATCATGTGTGATACTGCCTTCTGAGCCACTGTATCTAATCCTATCATGTGTGATACTGTCTGCTGAGCCACTGTATTTAATCCTATCCCTAGTTTATAGGGTCGTAGTGCTATAGATATGCTATGCTGTCTCATATACACACTTTTTTTTGGGCGGACACATATGTATTGGGGCTATTTCCCTGACATTTTAAGCCCTGAGGGTATGTTCACATGGCAGCGTCTGTTACGGCTGAAATTACGGTGCTGTTTTCAGGAGAAAACAGCACCGTAATTTCAGCCGTAATGGCATGTGCAGGCGTCTTTCGTAATTGGAGCTGTTTTTCTATGGAGTCCATGGAAAACGGCTCCATTTACGTCTGAAGAAGTGACAGGCACTTCTTTGACGCGGGCGTCTTTTTTACGCGCCGCCTTTTGACAGCGGCGCGTAAAAAAAAAATGACCGTCGGCACAGAACATCGTAAGACCCATTCAAATGAATGGGCAGATGTTTGCCATTGCTTTTGAGCCGCATTTTCGGACGTAATTCAATGCTAAAACGACCGAATTACGTCCATAAATAGGGTGTGTGAACCCAGCCTTAGTGACGCCCCCGGCTGCTAGTGTTGCATTGTTGGGTCACTTAGGAGACCCAGCGTTGCAGCTGAAAGCTGCGGACCGTCGGCCATGAGAAGTTTGCGGGGGGGGGGGCCAGTAAGAATCTTTGCATCGGGGCCCATGAGCCTTTAGCTACCCTGTTGTACATGATTCCTCACTTGAATCCCATTTAGATGCTGTGGCAAGATTTTAAACGGACAGTTCATGCTCAACAACCTTCCAATGTAACAATTAAAACAATGCTACAAAGAAGAATGGGCCAAAATTCCTCTACCGTGATGTAAAAACTCAACACAAGTTATCGCAAATGTTTGATTGCAGTTTTTTCTGCCAAGGGTGGCACAATGAGTTATTAGATTTAGGGGGATAATTACTTTTTCACATGGGTATCATGTTTCAGAAAAATGTCTGCGGAAAACTGCAGAATTAGCCGGACCGCTGCAGCCTGTTTCGTCCAAGGAGGCCGGCCCTCTGATGACATACAGGCTGGCCTGCTGGGATTGCATTTCATCCCATGTGACTGCCGCTTCATCCTGAGATTGGCTACAGCGGTCACATGGGATGTAACATCATGTCAAGAGGCCGGCCTGCAGAACGTCAGAGGTAAGTATAATGTGTTTTTTTTCTAAGTTGCGATTCCGCCGCAAAAGTCGCAAAACTTGACTATTTAATTTTTCCGATTATAAAATCTAAATGAGTTTCCCCAGGGCTATGTATCAACTATTTTTCACTGAATAATCACCAATGGGGATATAATATTGTTAAAAGATTTTAACAAAATTATATCCCCATTCGTGTTTATTCAGTGAAAAAACACTTGACTATTTGTTGCGGGTTTTAGATCCACATTGAATTCAATTGGAAAAACACGCAACAAATTACACAATTGACATGCTGCGGCTTATAAAACCCCACCGCTGGTCAATTTGTGTGCGGAATCCCCGGATATCACTTACACAGCACGTGGGTGAGATTTCTTGAAATCTGATCCACTCTTTTGCTACTGTATTATGCTGTGGATTTTCCGCAACAAAATACGTTGCGGAAAATCTGCAGTATTTACTCCACGTGTGGACTAGCCCTGATGTAGTGTAGTGCTCAACACAATTCTATTTATTTTACTTTGGAAATAGGGAAAGAGGAAAAGAATTGTGGTTCCTATTAGAATTTGAAAATAATAAATGTTATTATTGTATTTATATTAAAATATTTTTTAAATATTTCTATATTTCTCAATGTAGGTCAATTATTCAGTAGTGCAGAGGACCCCTTGTCCTGCATTTAAAGAAAATAATTTATCTTTTATATGCTACTATCATATAACATCAAAGTTGGACTTGGTTGCTTGCTGAGGTGAGTATAGATCTAATGACATAGATATATTATATGTACTGTGTGAATCAGTGTTAGCTGTCAGTCATTAAACATTGTATCAGTTTTGTATGCACTGATATTTCCAATGTTTTCTGTTTGTAAATAGACAAGTATTAGTTATACATTGTGTCTATTCATTTTGTGCTGAAATCAAACAGACACTTTATCTATTTCTTTTGTGCTTTGCACTGATTGTTCAACTATAAACCTTCTATTTCTTTGGTTTTATCAATTATTTGAGGTTCTCTTATGTTATTTGCATATATCAGCATTTGCTGTTGAACCATGTTATAAAGTTCTCTGATGTTTTTTGCATATGTTGGTATTTGTTGTTAGACCATATTCTAAGGATAAATTACAACAGTCATTGCTGAGATTTAATTTTTATTTTTTATTATTTTAATTTTTATTATTGTCTGTTATATAATTTTTAGCAGTCCAAATTTTGTTATGTTACGCTGGCTACCTCTAGTAGTACCAGTGCGGTAACTTGTAAAAGGTGAGCACTATAGAGTATACTATTATTGTAATGTGCTCTAAACTAGTTCCCTCCTTAATTTGGTAGAGGCTATTCACATTGGCACTATGCGGTTTTTAGGCTGGGTAGTTTGTATGTTAAATGCTGCTTGTACCTCCGATCCTCATTGTTGGGATCAGTAGCAAGATAATCAGCTTGTATTAACTTTATATGTAGGTTACTTGCTGTCTGCCTTCTGTCAAAAGCAGCGAGCAGCAGCCAATTTAAATTTTATAACCAGGCCGCTTGTGTGTATCGATGTGCTAAGTTCTGACTAGGCCGCTTGTATGTATCATTGTGTTATTGTAAGCGCTGTATATTCAGTTAGAATTGCGCTTAAAAGTATGCTTTCTTAGAAAGCTGCTTGCTATTATATTTTCTTATATCTCCGTTTTTGCGGAGACGGCCGTAGCTAACAGCACTGTGTGTGGTCTAATTGACTTGCTCTGCAAGTCAGCTGGCTTTGTATGCGCTGTCAGGGATATTCACCCTGCAGCGTTTGTCAAAATTCACGTCCCGCTCTCCTGCAGGGAGCAGTGCTTTTACAAGTAAGTCTTTGCAGACTGTTTGTTATTTTTATATCATTGGTAGTGGCATTAAAATTGGGCTAAGACCTTGTACATTGAGTTCATTAAAAAAAAAAAAAATTAGCACCTGGATTTCATCCTTGTAAGCTATGTAGGGCATGCAAAATTCTGAAGAGTACAAAGATCTTTTTGGATGGGCCAGGAAAAAGCTATACAATAAGGGAACACATTAGATGTTCATCAACAGGTGTCATCTACTGTCTCGAGTGCCCTTGCGGCCTTAGATATGTAGGAAAAACAAAAAGAGAACTGAGAATTAGAATCAGAGAGCATATTAGCTCTATCCTAAATTACGAAAAAAATAAACTTGATAGTCAAGCGCAAAATAAACCTTTTACCCCAACCCCAATTGCTAGACACTACAAGCAACACCATAATCTAGATTGGACAAATCTTAAAGGATGGGCAATTTGCCAACTCAAAATGGGCATAAGAGGAGGCAATCTAGATGAGGCCCTTTTAAAAAGAGAAAGCCAGTGGATTTTTCAGATGAATTCTGTTAATCCAAATGGCTTAAATGAGAATTTTAATTTTGGCTGCTTTTTGTGAATAATAAAAAGAAAAAATCATTTTCAAAAATGATAAAGTAAATATATTTTTTATATATTTTTGATATTTTCTGGATATACAAATGATCAACTAAATTTCACTGATAATTCATTGCAAGTACAGAAAAATATACTATAGTAATTCATCATGCTAAATAAATAATTCATACCTTTACTTATTTCCTTTCTAAAAATAAAAATTGGCTAAGCACTATCTATGGATGTCATCTCAATATATGGAAGAAGAATGGGATATAAATATACATACAATATACATACATAAAATCTGTGCTTCAGATAATAAAATAAATATCAATGAATTAAGCACAGTATACTTCTATAACCTCCATATATGATATTAGAAAAATCTCCTTGGTCATATCAGATAGATCAATATACCTATATAGTTGGAAAATAACTAGATGTGACTTAAATCGAGATATACAGTGAAGGAAATAAGTATTTGATCCCTTGCTGATTTTGTAAGTTTGCCCACTGTCAAAGACATGAATAGTCTAGAATTTTTAGGCTAGGTTAATTTTACCAGTGAGAGATAGATTATATAAAAAAAATTAAAAAAAATAACATTGTCAAAATTATATATATTTATTTGCATTGTGCACAGAGAAATAAGTATTTGATCCCTTTGGCAAACAAGACTTAATACTTGGTGGCAAAACCCTTGTTGGCAAGCACAGCAGTCAGACGCTTTTTGTAGTTGATGATGAGGTTTGCACACATGTTAGATGGAATTTTGGCCCACTCCTCTTTGCAGATCACCTGTAAATCATTAAGATTTCGAGGCTGTCGCTTGGCAACTTGGATCTTAAGCTCCCTCCATAAGTTTTCGATGGGATTAAGGTCTGGAGACTGGCTAGGCCACTCCATGACCTTAATGTGCTTCTTTTTGAGCCACTCCTTTGTTGCCTTGGCTGTATGTTTCGGGTCATTGTCGTGCTGGAAGACCCAGCCACGAGCCATTTTTAGTGTCCTGGTGGAGGGAAGGAGGTTGTCACTCAGGATTTGACGGTACATGGCTCCATCCATTCTCCCATTGATGCGGTGAAGTAGTCCTGTGCCCTTAGCAGAGAAACACCCCCAAAACATAATGTTTCCACCTCCATGCTTGACAGTGGGGACGGTGTTCTTTGGGTCATATGCAGCATTTCTCTTCCTCCAAACACGACGAGTTGAGTTAATGCCAAAGAGCTCAATTTTAGTCTCATCTGACCACAGCACCTTCTCCCAATCACTCTCAGAATCATCCAGATGTTCATTTGCAAGCTTCAGACGGGCCTGTACATGTGCCTTCTTGAGCAGGGGGACCTTGCGGGCACTGCAGGATTTTAATCCATTACGGCGTAATATGTTACCAATGGTTTTCTTGGTGACTGTGGTCCCAGCTGCCTTGAGATCATTAACAAGTTCCCCCCGTGTAGTTTTCGGCTGAGCTCTCACCTTCCTCAGGATCAAGGATACCCCACGGGGTGAGATTTTGCATGGAGCCCCAGATCGATGTCGATTGACAGTCATTTTGTATGTCTTCCATTTTCTTACTATTGCACCAACAGTTGTGTCCTTCTCACCCAGCGTCTTACTTATGGTTTTGTAGCCCATTCCAGCCTTGTGCAGGTCTATGATCTTGTCCCTGACATCCTTAGAAAGCTCTTTGGTCTTGCCCATTTTGTAGAGTTTAGAGTCAGACTGATTAATTGAGTCTGTAGACAGGAGTCTTTTATACAGGTGACCATGTAAGACAGCTGTCTTTAATGCAGGCACCAAGTTGATTTGGAGCGTGTAACTGGTCTGGAGGAGGCTGAACTCTTAATGGTTGGTAGGGGATCAAATACTTATTTCTCTGTGCACAATGCAAATAAATACATATAATTTTGACTATGTGATTTTCTTTATTTTTTTTTATATAATCTATCTCTCACTGGTAAAATTAACCTAGCCTAAAAATTCTAGACTGTTCATGACTTTGACAGTGGGCAAACTTAGAAAATCAGCAAGGGATCAAATACTTATTTCCTCCACTGTAATTGATATCCATATACAAATTGGAAATTTGCAATAAATAAACTAAGAGCAATAGTTAACCTTGAAATAACATCATTCAAAAATGATTTTTCTCTGTTTTAGAGACAATTTTGAGCCTTAGAACAGATATTAGGAATTGATCTACCTGTCATTTACACACGTTTATAATTAAAACAATGCTATTGGCCCCCTTGACTGTCACTCAACACACATGATATTTAAGGGCGTCAGAATCGGCGGGTCACACCCCAAGAGGAAGCCGGAATGCCGGCGAAACGTGCGTCGGGTGTCCAGTCATATTAATGAACTCAATGTACAAGGTCTTAGCCCAATTTTAATGCCACTACCAATGATATAAAAATAACAAACAGTCTGCAAAGACTTACCTGTAAAAGCACTGCTCCCTGCAGGAGAGCGGGACGTGAATTTTGACAAACGCTGCAGGGTGAATATCCCTGACAGCGCATACAAAGCCAGCTGACTTGCAGAGCAAGTCAATTAGACCACACACAGTGCTGTTAGCTACGGTCGTCTCCGCAAAAACGGAGATATAAGAAAATATAATAGCAAGCAGCTTTCTAAGAAAGCATACTTTTAAGCGCAATTCTAACTGAATATACAGCGCTTACAATAACACAATGATACATACAAGCGGCCTAGTCAGAACTTAGCACATCGATACACACAAGCGGCCTGGTTATAAAATTTCAATTGGCTGCTGCTCGCTGCTTTTGACAGAAGGCAGACAGCAAGTAACCTACATATAAAGTTAATACAAGCTGATTATCTTGCTACTGATCCCAACAATGAGGATCGGAGGTACAAGCAGCATTTAACATACAAACTACCCAGCCTAAAAACCGCATAGTGCCAATGTGAATAGCCTCTACCAAATTAAGGAGGGAACTAGTTTAGAGCACATTACAATAATAGTATACTCTATAGTGCTCACCTTTTACAAGTTACCGCACTGGTACTACTAGAGGTAGCCAGCGTAACATAACAAAATTATATAACAGACAATAATAAAAATTAAAATAATAAAAAATAAAAATTAAATCCCAGCAATGACTGTTGTAATTTATCCTGAGAATATGGTCTAACAACAAATACCAACATATGCAAAAAACATCAGAGAACTTTATAACATGGTTCTATAGCAAATGCTGATATATGCAAATAACATAAGAGAACCTCAAATAATTGATAAAACCAAAGAAATAGAAGGTTTATAGTTGAACAATCAGTGCAAAGCACAAAAGAAATAGATAAAGTGTCTGTTTGATTTCAGCACAAAATGAATAGACACAATGTATAACTAATACTTGTCTATTTACAAACAGAAAACATTGGAAATATCAGTACATACAAAACTGATACAAGGTTTAATGACTGACAGCTAACACTGATTCACACAGTACATATAATATATCTATGTCATTAGATCTATACTCACCTCAGCAAGCAACCAAGTCCAACTTTGATGTTATATGATAGTAGCATATAAAAGATAAATTATTTTCTTTAAATGCAGGACAAGGGGTCCTCTGCATTACTGAATAATTGACCTACATTGAGAAATATAGAAATATTTTAAAAATATTTTAATATAAATACAATAATATAATTTATTATTTTCAAATTCTAATAGGAACCACAATTATTTTCCTCTTTCCCTATTTCCAAAGTAAAATAAATAACACTATTCGGTGGTGTACACCTTGTGGTTCCCCATAACTCACTTTGTATATATAAATAAGTGAGGGTATCAGCAAAATCTTTATTTTGTCAATACAATTCTATCTTGCACTGTATCGTGTGCTAAAATTGGATTTTCCGCAACAAAATACGTTGCGGAAAATCCGCAGTATTTACTCCATGTGTGGACTAGCCCTGATGTAGTGTAGTGCTCAATACAATTCTATCTTGCACACTGTATCGTGCGCTAAAATTGTGCATCTGGCCTAAAAATGGACAGGTAATATTTTCATTTAGCTGTAGGTTGGGCACTAAGGCTGGGTTCACACGACCTATTTTCAGGCGTAAACGAGGCGTATTATGTCTCGATTTATGCCTGAAAATATGGCTACAATACGTCGGCAAACATCTGCCCATTCATTTGAATGGGTTTGCCGACGTAATGTGCCGACGACCTGTATTTTACGCGTTTGATGTCTGCAAAGAAGTGCAGGACACTTCTTTGGACGTAAT
The DNA here is from genome assembly GCF_050947455.1 of Rhinoderma darwinii. NCBI lineage: Eukaryota > Metazoa > Chordata > Amphibia > Anura > Rhinodermatidae > Rhinoderma > Rhinoderma darwinii. Next base: position 145,012,986 of record NC_134687.1, read on the forward strand.
TTGAGCCGTTTTTCATTTAATTCAATGAAGAACAGCTCAAATTTACGGCAGTAAAAGACGCCTCGCATAATGCGAGGAGGAGCAATTACATCTGAAACGACGGAGCTGTTTTCTCCTGAAAACTGTCTGTAATTTCAGACGTAAAAGGCAGCTATCGTGTGCACATACCCTTAGAATAAATTCTACATATCGGCCCCAGGCACTCTAATTCCAACACTGATTCCAGACATCTAATAAACTATTATTTATTAAAATTTAAGTCTCAATAGTTTAACACTACAATTACTCTTTCTATTCATTTATATCTGCTGTAGACCAATACAAAGAGTGACAGTTGGCATGTTTTTCTCAGTTTAATCACACACATTTTATAGGCATAAAAAACACGTCACTGTCTATCATGGTGTTTTTGTTTTCTCTTATGTTACGTAAAAAAATTACGTTGATGAGAAAGTGAATCACTCAAAAACTGGAAACAAAAACATCAGTGTGAACAGGTCCTGCAAATATTGACACCAACTAATATTGTATTATGCATTTGTATTTCAATGAGTTTACAAATATTCTAGTGCCTACTTAGGTCTGTTTTACATTTCCGTGTTGTGCTGTTGCATATTATAACTTTCATAGAAATGTATGGGTCCATCCGTATTTTATTCCTTTTTGCCAGCTTAGGGTCACCATTGTGGACAACCACAACACAGTATGGACTTAGCTACCAGAGACCGGCAGGTCGCGTTCCTCATACTGCCCCCTTAATGTGGCTAGTTGAAGACACCCACCAGAAGTAGCTTACGTAAAACATGTGTTGCGTTTTTTTTTGTCATTTAGTGAGTAATTTATATGAATTCAGGCTAAGTATGTGTGTTTTTTTTTTATAGATAATTATGCATATGAATTGATGTGATCTTTATATTTAAATATAACCTGCTTATGTAGGGAAAGTTTACGTTATTACCCGATATATAGGATATGTTTAACTATAGTGTTCTGTGCTGTACTTTATGATATTCATTTATCTTTTAAGAAAAACATTTTAGTATGAAATAATAAACAGTTATATTACTGAATGATAAGTGTGATTTGCTTATTCTTTTGTAGGAGTATACTAGTGTAAGACAGGCAGATGACGGTATGAGTACGCCGTGCATAATCGAGATCCAAGAGATTTGTCTAACCCGAGGTTACCTAAGGTCAGTTTAAATGGCAATGGTTCAGAAACGCAGTCGCTAGCCAAGGTCAGGTAACCAAATTATCAATAACTGGTACTAGAACACAAGAGTGCTGGAGTCAGGATGGGACAGAATACTCTGGCACCAGTTAATGCTCAGAAAGAGGCTTATATAAGCAGTCCAATTGAGTCATGTGACATCTAGGTTTTCTAATTTGAATGTAGTTCCTTACACTGACCACTAGAGGAAGCGCTCTGCCATGTAGTACCACACATAGACTACGCCTTTCAGCGCTGGAAATAGTTGAAAGGCAATCTCGGGAAAAAGAAAAGTCTACCCAGGAGTTGGGACCCATAGGGCATGATAAGTAGGCACTTGGCACTATTTTCTTTTAACAAATCACCTCTCCTCCCATGGGCCTTATTGTGATCTTCTATAATGCTTGTGCTCATACATAGCAGCCATTGTGAACATGCACAGAAATAGAGGAGCGGAATACAGCGGCAGCTTGAGACGGTAATCAAACAGGAGGTGATTTTAAGACTACCTTTGACTCCATTCAGGCTGCAGTCACTGACCACATATGTGCCCGGGAACAGAGCTCTAAAAAAGTTGAGCCAGCAACATAAAGAAGAAAATCATTAGAATGCAATACCTCTTTAAGAAATTATATATTTATCTAGGAAAATTCTACATACAAAGTGTTAAATCTACACATGTGTCTTATATAAATACCTACATGCCATCTAAACTCTGCCACACAAAACTGAACTGGAAATAAAATATCTATTAATCGAGAAATCAAGATTGAAAATTGGAGAATGAGACACAATTATTTATAGTTAGTATAAAATACATGACATATACTGTACTTGCACATTAACCAATACAGTGTTATGCAATTAACTGTACATTAGTCAAATTCTATCTAATCTTTAGGGTTAACATAGATAAATTATATCTATAATTACAATAAGAGTATAATGAATGTAATTCCCTGTAATGAAATCAGTAGGTCATAGGTTAATTGTGAAAAAGATTACAGCGTTAATATGACCCACTGTGATGACTTAATATTGTGTGAAGTACAGTACTTATATGATCATAGCTAGGTATTTGACTACTTGCTAGAGAAATGTTAATAATTAGGTAAGTGCAAAATTCAATGACATGTATATTAATATGTCAACCCCTCAATAGAATAAAAAAAAGTAACTTATTACTAAGGGCTTATTCAAATTAGTAAATTATATTGTTTTGATGAAGTGTCAAGAATCATAATCTTGTGCATTACAATCAAACATTTTTCTAATACATTTTTAATTAAAAGTGCGCTTTTAAATAAACACTCTCTCTGGTGAAGAAAAGAAAAGGGAATAAATAAATAAATAAATAAATAATAAAATTTCAGTAAATATTGTCGCCATATAAGTCTTATAAAGTGCTGTTACAATTAAGTTGTTACATTGACTTGGCAGAATCATTGAATATAAAAAAAAAATAGTGTAATGGCGCATTTACACATGACAGACTTGCTGGTAATTTACAGAACATAACGTCTTTCATGCATTACGGAAAACATCAGAGCCGATTGCAGAAAATGTTCGAGAAACTAAAATCCTCAGCATGCCCTAATTTACGGCTTCTCAATTATTTTCTACTGGGCCTCACCAACCAGAACATAATAATGCCTAAGCTTCACCATTGGTCTTGAGTCCATGCCAACAATTAAACCCAATAGAACAACAAAATTAGAACAAAAGGAGTCAGTTATGTTACTAAACCAGAAACTGCTGCAGCCAGAGATAGGCCTTTGCAGCATATACAGTAATCACTAGAGATGAGGGAATCTATTATACACAAATTTGAAAACATTACAATTTTCCCAAAAGTTTCTTATTTTAGCGGATCCAACATTTTTGGGATTTGCCCCGCACGAATCGCCCACTGTGGCATCCGCCATTTTACAGATCAGAAGAAGACAGATAAGAAGGATCACATGACCTCGGGTGGTGGTCTGATGGTCTTTCCACAAGGACTTGCAGCAAGCCCTCCCTCTAGCATAGCCAATCATGAAGGTTATAAGTATGAGTGACTGATGACAGTCATATGAGTCATAGTCACTATTAACAGCCCAACTAGGAAATGCTGTTGCAGATAGATAGTGGATTAATGTCAGTGAGTGTGTTTCATAGTGAGGAGAAGAGATTAGAAATTTATATTTACAATAATTTGATACAGAGATAGATTTTAGAGACAGGAGTCTATCAGTGTCACTGTGATAGTTAGGCAGGCACATACAGTCATTGCTGTGAGTAAGTACTGCGGCAGCTATACAACTCTGACATTAATTTGAAAATCACCAATCTTCATCACATCATTCGCCAATCTTGAATCGTCAATCGAGGGATTTTTGATTTGCGGTGAATTTATTTTGACCGAATTGAATCTGTCGGCTTAACGAGGCTCTGTCACCACATTATAAGTGTCCTATCTCCTATATAAGGAGATGGGCACTATAATGCAGGTGACAGCAGTGCTTTTTATTTAAAAAAAACGATCTGTTTTCACCACTTTATTAGCAATTTTAGATTTGTGCTAATGAGTTGCTTAATGCCCAAGTGGGCGTATTTTTACTTTAGACCAAGTGGGCGTTGTACAGAGGAGTGTATGACGCTGACCAATCAGCAGACACAAAATGGACAGAGGCAGCACTTCCAAAAAGAGCAAGAGCTATTTATTCACCCATGCGACGTTTCAGTCCAACTGGACTTTTTTCAAGCATGCTTGAAAAAAGTCCAGTTGGACTGAAACGTCGCATAGGTGAATAAATAGCTCTTGCTCTTTTTGGAAGTGCTGCCTCTGTCCATTTTTTGTCTGCTTGATATCCAGGACCGCGGACCAGGTCTATTTGAGGCGTGCACCCACTTGCAGTCCAGTGCTGTGGAATCTTTTCGTTTTGCTGACCAATCAGCGTCATGCACTCCTCTCCATTCATTTACTCAGCGCATAGGAATCCTGCTAGATCCTTATGTGCTGTCTTGTACTAACACATTAACAATACTGAAGTGTTTAGACAGTGAATAGACATTCCACGGGATGTCTATTCACAATCTGTGCACTTTGTTAGTCTGTCTGTGGTAGTTACAGCAGAGGAAGCGTAATCTCGCGAGATTATGCAGTAAATGAAAGGTTACAACGAGATTACGCCTCCTCTGCTGTAACTACCATAGAAACAGTAACGAAGTGCAGAGATTGTGAATAGACATCCCGTGGAATGTCTATTCACTGTCTAAACACTTCAGTATTGTTAATGTGTTAGTATAAGACAGCACATAAGGATCAAAGGCATGTACAAAGACATGCCATAAAAGGATAAAAAGTTTATTATAGTCAAAAATTCAAGATAACACACAGGATTAAAAAATGAGACACACAATTACAGCATAAAAAAGAACAACATCCAGTGGTATACAGAAGTAAATAACAAATTGAAATGGGTAAAAAACACAATGGAAGTAAATAGTCTGAAGAAATGCATAAATAGGAAGGCAACATGCAAATGGTAAAATACATTGCAGTATATGATACAGGAAGTAAAAAGCTAAGTGCTAGAAAGAGGATCAAAAAATAATAGAGCAAATACATAGATACATAAGTGAACAGTTACCAACCCATGATAGTCTGCACCTTGGATGACATCGAACACAATGCGCATTTTAACACAATCCTTCTACCGGGGGTGGCACCTTTGTTTCACATGCCCCATTAAATATGGGTCCTGACCAATCGATATCTCACAGTGCAGATGGAGTGAATATTAAATAACACACACCCTGGAACTTCCTGTCGAGGCATCCCGAGGTGCCAGAAGTGAGGTTAGATCACATGACCGCACCACCGGCACTGTGTGTGGACACCTGTCAGGAAACCAGAACATCCTGTCCATGCACGCATGCGCGTTTGGGTGTGATGCATGGCCAGTCAAAATGTTTAGTCGGAAATGGAATTAAGGCAGCAGATGGAATAACAAATAAAAATATGTAACAATAGCAATATAAAAGGTAGTATGTGCTAATGGATACATATATAAGTGTATTAATGTTGAAATTAAAATAACAGTAACAATTAATAAAATATCTGAACATCTATATAACATGATGAATACATTACACAATGTGTGATGCATGAAAAATAAAAACAAAATCAACAAATATATGGGGTCATGTGTGAAAAAGTTGATATCTATAAACGTTGTTTATATATCTATAAACGTTGTTAATGGTTTCCTTTTGTCAACGTTGTGACAGGGTTCCGTTGTTTTTGATGGAATCAATAGCGCAGTCGACTGAGCTATTGATTCCATCAAAACAACGGAATCCTTCCACAACGGTGACAATCGGAAACCTTTAGCAATGTTTCGGATCAATGGTGATGCAAACAGAAGCTAAGGTTTCCATTTGCCTTTTTTCTATTTTTGCAAATGACACCAAGCTATGCAGTTTAGTTCGGTCTATGGAAGATGTTCATAAATTACAAGCCAATTTGGACACACTGAGTGTTTAAGCATCCACTTGGCAAATGAAGTTCAATGTTAATAAGTGTATTTATTCTTATGAATCTGGGTACTAATAATCTGCCTGCACCATATGTCCTAGGGGGAGCTAAACTGGGAGAGTCACTTGTTGAGAAGAATATGGGTGTATTTGTAGATCATAGACTAAATGACAACATGCAATACCAATCAGCTGCTTCTAAGGCCAGAAGAATACTGTAGTGTATTAAAAAAGGCATGGACTCGCGGGACAGGGACATAATATTCCCATTTTACAAAGCAATAATGCGACCACATATGGAAAATGCAGTTTAGTTCTGGACACAAGTTCATACGCAGTGTTCTGTACTGGTGATGCAGGGATTATCGTCCGATTTGGTTTTAGGCCTTCCCTGGTTGCAGATACATAATCCCACGTTTAAATGGAGTACTGGGGATCTTACTAAATGGGCTAATGAATGCATGACGTCCTGTTTTTCTGTTAATTTTATTTCTCTCCCTGAGGAGGTGAACACTCTACCTGAGTTTATTCAGGACTTTGCTGATGTTTTTTTCTAAAAAGGCCTTCGAAGTGTTACCTCCTCATAGAGAATACGATTGCACAATCGATTTGGTACCAGGAGCTAAGCTCCCTAAGGGTAGGATATTTAATCTCTCTTGTCCCGAACGTGAGGCCATGAGAGAATATATCCAGGAAAGCCTGGCCAAGGGTTACATTCGCCCCTCTACTTCTCCGGTAGGTGCTGGCTTCTTCTTCGTAGGGAAGAAGGATGGTGGTCTTAGGCCATGCATCGATTACCAAAACTTGAATAAGGTCACTGTAAGGAACCAGTGTCCCCTTCCTTTGATTCCTGATCTCTTTAATCAGGTTCAGGGGGCCCAATGGTTCTCTAAGTTTGATCTTCGGGGGGGGGCTTATAACCTTATCCGAATCAGAGAAGGGGATGAGTGGAAGACAGCGTTTAACACGCCCGAAGGTCATTTCGAATACCTCATCATGCCCTTTGGGTTGTGTAATTCTCTCGCGGTCTTCCAGAATTTCATAAATTAGATTTTAAGAGACTACCTGGGGGTATTTCTTGTAGTGTACCTTGATGACATACTTGTGTTTTCCAAGGACTGGTCCTCCAAATTGGGCATGTCAGGAAGGTGCTCTTTGCTAAATCCGAAAAATGTGTTTTTGGGGTGCAGGAGATACCATTTTTGGGTCAAATCCTATCTCCTAATGAATTCCGCATGGACCCTGCCAAGTTTCAGGCTGTGGCTGAATTGGTCCAACCTGCCTCCCTGAAGGCGTTACAGTGCTTCCTGGGGTTTGCTAATCATTACAGGAGATTCATGGCTAACTTCTCGGTCATCGCTAAGCCTCTTACGGAACTTACTCGGAAAGGTGCTGATCTCCTCCACTGGCCTCCGGAAGCGGTCCAGGTTTTTGAGATCCTTAAGAAGTGCTCTATCTCTGCCCCAATTCTGATTCAGCCTAACAAAATGAAGCCATTCATCGTGGAGGTTCACACCTCCGAGGTGGGAGTGGGTGCTGTCTTGTCCCAGGGTACCAGGTCCCTCACCCATCTCCATCCCTGTGCCTACTTCTCCAGGAAGTTCTCGTCCACTGAGAGTAACTATGACGTGGGCAACCGCGAACTCTTAGCCATTAAATGGGCATTTGAAGAGTGGCGCCACTTCCTGGAGGGGGCTAGGCACCAGGTAACGGTCCTTACCGACCACAAGAATCTGGTCTTCCTAGAATCTGCCCGGAGGCTAAACCCGAGACAAGCTCGATGGGCGTTGTTTTTTACTAGATTCAACTTTGTGGTCACTTATAGGGCTGGGTCTAAAAATATTAAAGCTGATGCACTGTCGCGTAGCTTGATGGCCAGCTCTCCTTCGGAAGAAGATCCTGCTTGTGTTTTGCCCCAAGGTATAATAATATCCTCTGTTGATTCGAACTTAGTCTCCGAAATTGCGGCTGATCAAGGTTCAGCTCCTGGGAACCTTCCTGAGAACAAGCTGTTTGCTCCCCTGCAATTCCAGCTAAGGGTACTCAGGGAAAATCATGACTCTGCACTATCTGGCCATCCTGGCATCCTGGTACCAAGCACCTCATTGCTAGAAACTATTGGTGGCCTGGGTTGCCTAAAGATGTTAAGGCCTACGTCGCCGCTTGTGAAATTTGTGCTAGGTCCAAGACTCCCAGGTCCCGACCAGCGGGCTTACTATGTTCTTTGCCCATTCCCCTGGATTTCATCACCGATCTGCCTCCAACTCAAGGGAAGTCTGTGGTGTGGGTTGTAGTAGACCGCTTCAGTAAGATGTGCCACTTTGTACCCCTCAAGAAACGAACCAATGCCAAGACGTTAGCTACCTTGTTTGTCAAACACATCCTGAGTCTCCATGGGGTTCCTGTCAATATTGTTTCTGACAGAGGGGTACATTTTGTTTCATTGTTTTTGAGAGCTTTCTGTAAAAAGTTGGAGATTCATCTGTCCTTCTCCTCGGCTTTCCATCCTGAAACGAATGGCCAAACTGAGAGGACTAATCAGTCTCTAGAACAATATTTAAGGTGTTTTGTCTCCGACTGTCAATATGATTGGGTCTCCTTCATTCCCCTCGCCGAATTTTCCCTTAATAACCGGGTTAGTAACTTGTCAGGGGTCTCCCCCTTTTTCTGTAATTTTGGGTTTAATCCACGGTTCTCCTCCATTTCACCTGGTGTTTCCAACAATCCCGAGGTAGATGTCGTTCATCGGGAACTGTGCACAGTCTGGGCCCAGGTTCAGAAGAACCTAGAGGCGTCCCAGAGCATACAAAAGACTCAGGCAGATAGAAGACGTTCTGCTAAACCCTTGTTTGTGGTCGGGGATCTGGTGTGGCTGTCTTCAAAAAATTTGCGCCTTAAGGTTCCGTCCAAAAAATTTGCTCCCCGGTTTATAGGGCCATACAAGGTCATTAAGGTCCCTAACCCTGTCTTCTTCCAGCTGGAGTTACCCCCGTCTTTTCAAATACACGATGTGTTTCATGCCTCCCTCCTGAAATGCTGCTCCCCGTCCCTGGTGTCCTCGAGGAAACCTCCGGTCCCTGTTCTCACCCCTGAAGGGGTAGAATTCGAGGTGGCCAAGATTGTGGACAGCAGGATGGTCCAAGGCTACCTCCAGTACCTGGTCCATTGGAGAGGATACGGGCCTGAGGAGAGGACTTGGGGACCTGCCCGGGATGTTCACACTGGGGTATTGCTCAGGAGGTTCCATCTTCGGTTCCCCAATAAGCCAGGTCCTCCTAGGAAGGCTCCAGTGGCCCCTCATAAAAGGGGGGGTACTGTAAAGGATCTGCCAGACACAGATTCTGTGTTGACGCCCGTGGTTAATCAGTCTGCATCTGCTCCTAGGTCTGTTAAAGTGACTCGATCTGCTACCACTCAGGCTGGTAGGCTGAGGAGTGGGAGAACCTATCACAGCCTGGCCAGACGGTTCTAGCTCCCGCCCTCGGTCTATTTATACCTTAATTTGCTTCTTGTCTTTGCCTGTGATTCTCTCTTGTTTCCTGGCTCTGCTGTTCCTGCTATTACTATTGACCTCAGCTTCATTTTGACCCTCGCTTTACTGACTACGCTCCTGCTCTGCGTTTGGTACCTCGTACAATCCTGGTTTGACTCGGCTCGTTCCCTACTCCTGTTGCTCACGGTCTTGCCGTGGGCAACTGCCCCATCTCCCTTAGCTTCTGTGTACCCTTGTCTGTTTGTCTCTCGTGCACGTATTGAGCGTAGGGATCGTCGCCCAGTTGTACGCCGTCGCCTAGGATGGGTCGTGCAAGTAGGCAGGGACTGAGTGGTGGGTAGATTAGGGCTCAGCTGTCTGTCTCCTTACCCTGTCATTACATATATATATATACATATATATATATATATATATATATATATATATATATATATATATACACACAGTGAAGGAAATAAGTATTTGATCCCTTGCTGATTTTGTAAGTTTGCCCACTGTCAAAGACATGAACAGTCTAGAATTTCTAGGCTAGATTAATTTTACCAGTGAGAGATAGATTATATAAAAAAAAAAAATCACATAGTCAAAATTATATATATTTATTTGCATTGTGCACAGAGAAATAAGTATTTGATCCCCTACCAACCATTAAGAGTTGAGCCTCCTCCAGACCAGTTACACACTCCAAATCAACTTGGTGTCTGCATTAAAGACAGCTGTTCTAAATTGTCACCTGTATAAAAGACTCCTGTCCACAGACTCAATTAATCGGTCTTACTCTAAACTCTACAACATGAGCAAGACCAAAGAGCTTTCTAAGGATGTCAGGGACAAGATCATAGACCTGCACAAGGCTGGAATGGGCTACAAAACCATAAGTAAGACGCTGGGTGAGAAGGAGACAACTGTTGGTGCAATAGTAAGAAAATGGAAGACATACAAAATGACTGTCAATCAACATCGATCTGGGGCTCCATGAAAAATCTCACCTCGTGGGGTATCCTTGATCCTGAGGAAGGTGAGAGCTCAGCCGAAAACTACACGGGGGGAACTTGTTAATGATCTCAAGGCAGCTGGGACCACAGTCACCAAGAAAACCATTGGTAACACATTACACCGTAATGGATTAAAATCCTGCAGTGCCCGCAAGGTCCCCCTGCTCAAGAAGGCACATATACAGGCCCGTCTGAAGTTTGCAAATGAACATCTGGATGATTCTGAGAGTGATTGGGAGAAGGTGCTGTGGTCAGATGAGACTGAAATTGAGCTCTTTGGCATTAACTCAACTCGTCGTGTTTGGAGGAAGAGAAATGCTGCCAATGACCCAAAGAACACCGTCCCTACTGTCAAGCATGGAGGTGGAAACATTATGTTTTGGTGGTGTTTCTCTGCTAAGGGCACAGGACTACTTCACCGCATCAACGGGAGAATGGATGGAGCCATGTACCGTCAAATCCTGAGTGAGAACCTCCTTCCCTCCACCAGGACATTAAAAATGGCTCGTGGCTGGGTCTTCCAGCACGACAATGACCCGAAACATACAGCCAAGGCAACAAAGGAGTGGCTCAAAAAGAAGCACATTAAGGTCATGGAGTGGCCTAGCCAGTCTCCAGACCTTAATCCCATCGAAAACTTATGGAGGGAGCTGAAGGTCCGAGTTTCCAAGCGACAGCCTCGAAATCTTAATGATTTACAGATGATCTGCAAAGAGGAGTGGGCCAAAATTCCATCTAACATGTGTGAAAACCTCATCATCAACTACAAAAAATGTCTGACTGCTGTGCTTGCCAACAAGGGTTTTGCCACCAAGTATTAAGTCTTGTTTGCCAAAGGGATCAAATACTTATTTCTCTGTGCACAATGCAAAAAAATATATATAATTTTGACTATGTGCTTTTCAGTTTTTTTTTAAATATAATCTATCTCTCACTGGTAAAATTAACCTAGCCTAAAAATTCTAGACTGTTCATGTCTCTGACAGCGGGCAAACTTACAAAATCAGCAAGGGATCAAATACTTATTTCCTTCACTGTATATATATATATATATATATATATATATATATATATATATATATATATACACTACCGTTAAAAAGTTTAGGGTCACTTAGAAATGTCCTTATTTTTGCAAGAAAAGCACAGTTTTTTTCAATGAAGATAACATGAAATTAATCAGAAATACACTCTATACATTGTTAATGTGCTAAATGACTGTTCTAGCTGCAAACGTCTGGTTTTTAATGCAATATCTACATAGGTGTATAGAGGCCCATTTCCAGCAACCATCACTCCAGTGTTCTAATGGTACATTGTGTTTGCTAACTGTATTAGAAGGCTAATGGATGATTAGAAAACACTTGAAAACCCTTGTGCAATTATGTTAGCACCGCTGTAAACAGTTTTGCTGTTTAGAGGAACTATAAAACTGACCTTCCTTTGAGCTAGTTGAGAATCTGGAGCATTACATTTGTGGGTTCGATTAAACTCTCAAAATGGCTAGAAAAAGAGAGCTTTCATGTGAAACTCGACAGTCTATTCTTGTTCTTAGAAATGAAGGCTATTCCATGCGAGAAATTGCCAAGAAACTGAAGATTTCCTACAACGGTGTGTACTACTCCCTTCAGAGGACAGCACAAACAGGCTCTAACCAGAGTAGAAAGAGAAGTGAGGGGCCCCGCTGCACAACTGAGCAATAAGACAAGTACATTAGAGTCTCTAGTTTCTGAAAGAGACGCCTCACAGATCCTCAACTGACAGCTTCATTAAATAGCACACACAAAACGCCAGTGTCAGCGTCTACAGAGAAGAGGCGACTCCGGGATGCTGGCCTTCAGGGCAGAGTGGCAAAGAAAAAGCCATATCTGAGACTGGCTAATAAAAGGAAAAGATTAATATGGGCAAAAGCACACAGACATTGGACAGAGGAAGATTGGAAAAAAGTGTTATGGACAGACGAATCGAAGTTTGAGGTGTTTGGATCACACAGAAGAACATTTGTGAGGTGCAGAACAACTGAAAAGATGCTGGAAGTGTGCCTGACACCATCTGTCAAGCACGATGGAGGTAATGTGATGGTCTGGTGTTGCTTTGGTGCTGGTAAAGTGGGAGATTTGTACAAGGTAAAAGGGATTTTGAATAAGGAAGGCTATCACTCCATTTTGCAACGCAACGCCATACCCTGTGGACAGCGTTTGATTGGAGCCAATTTCATCCTACAACAGGACAATGACCCAAAGCACACCTCCAAATTATGCAAGAACTATTTAGGGAAGAAGCAGGCAGCTGGTATTCTATCTGTAATGGAGTGGCCAGCGCAATCACCAGATCTCAACCCCATAGAGCTGTTGTGGGAGCAGCTTGACCGTATGGTACACAAGAAGTGCCCATCAAGCCAATCCAACTTGTGGGAGGGCCTTCTGGAAGCATGGGGTGAATTTTCTCCCGATTACCTCAGCAAATTAACAGCTAGAATGCCAACGGTCTGCAATGCTGTAATTGCTGCAAATGGAGCATTCTTTAACGAAAGCAAAGTTTGGAGGAAAAAATTATTATTTGAAATAAAAATAATTATTTCTAACCTTGTCAATGTCTTGACTATATTTTCTAGTCATTTTGCAACTCATTTGATAAATATAAGTGTGAGTTTTCATGGAAAACACAAAATTGTCTGGGTGACCCCAAACAGTACTGTGAACTCTATATTGCTTTAAGGGAACATTAAATCCAGAAAAAAAAGGACAAAAGTAAACAGGAGATAAACCTTGTTAAAATGTACTACACCGCTCAGACGTTATCTGGATCCTAGGCGCTGTTGCGCCCATATTTAGATGAATAGACCCCCACAATGTTTGTCCCTTATGAGGAGATGTAGCAGGTGAAAAAATTAGTGTGAGCAACCTACGCAAGATGTTGTGAAGCCAGTAGTTCTCCCTCCATCTGCATTTGGCAGTAAGATGTATTTAACCTATTCCAGGCCAATAAAGTGTGATAGTGTAATATTACAACACACTTAATAAACGAAAAGGTGATTTATTATCGTGATTTATTATACTCACAACAGGTATGATAAAAACATTCATCAATAAAATCTCATGCACAGCATGCCAAGTAGCAGCCCGACCCTGGGTTTCGCTTTATTCCAGCTTCTTCTGGGGCACACATATTAACGTGAATTGACTCTAAATTTTACCTTTCACCTGCTCCGTTTATCTATACTGGATTTGCTGTTTGAATGAATATATAGGAGAAATTTGTCACTCTGCATAATAGAGGTGTTAATTTCCTGCTGATCTGTTCCATTTATAACTGGTGAACTGCTGAAGGGACGGTGCTAAGTAAAGGATGCAGGGCTTAATGATCTCTGTGTCCAACTTCAGACAGCGCAGAAAAGGAAAGCTCCTGCTGCAGCCAGTTGCCTTACATATTGTTTGAAGTAGGAGGGAGAACATGATCGATCTCCTACACCACATATAACGTTCAGCCCTAACATTAACCCCTTCAGGACGCAGCCTGTTTTGGCCTTGTGGCACAGCCGATTTTTTCAAATCTGACGTGTCATTTTATGTGGTAATAACTTGGGAATGCTTTTACCTATCCAAGTGATTTTCAGATTTTTTTCTCATGACATATTGTACTTTATGATAGTGGAAAAATTTGGTCGATAAATTCAATATTTATTAGTGAAAAACACCAAAATTTAGAGAAGATTAGCAAAAATTAGCATTTTTTTTAAATTTAAATGTACTGTATGTGCTTGTAAAACATAATAATACCACACAAAATAGTCACTAGTTACCATTTCCCATATGTCTACTTTATGCTCGCATTGTTTTTTGAACGTCTTTTGTTTTTCTAGGACGTTACAAGGCAATTTCTCACATTTTCAAGAAAATTTCAAAAGGCTATTTTTACAAGTATCAGTTCAGTTCTGAAGTGATTAATTATATATTAGAATCCCGCAATAAATCACCCCAATTTCAGCTTTTGGAACACTCTGTACATTTTGCGTCGCCATATTCTGAGAGCCAGAACTTTTTTATTTTTTCTTCAATGGGGCTGTGTGAGGGCTTATTTGTTGCAGGACAATCTGTAGTTTTAATTGGTACCATGTTGGGGTATACACCATTTTGTTATCACTTTTTATTCCATTCTTTGGCAAGCAAGGTGACCATAAACCAGCAATTCTGACAAAGTATTTTATTCTTTTTTTTTTCTACAGTGTTCACCATGGGCTCTAAACGTAAATTTTACTTTATTCTGATGGTCAATATGATTACGGCGATACCAAATCTATATAGTTTTTTTTTACGTTTTGTGGAGTTTGCACAATAAAATCACTTTTTTTATTTCTTTTTTGTCACCATATTCTGAGAGCCAGAAAAAAAAAAAAAAAAAAGCTGTGTAAGGACTTGTTTATTGCGGAACAGGTTGTAGTTTTGGTACTGTTTTGGGGTACATGCGAGTTTTTGATCACTTTTTATTCAATATTTTGCGAGGGGTGGTGATAAAAATTTGCAAAAATTAGCATTTTTCTAAATTTAAATGTATCGGCTTGTAAAACAGATTGTTATAGTCACTAGTTAACATTCCCCATATGTCTACCTTATGTTCGTATCATTTTTTGATCGTCCTTTTTTTTTTCTAGGACGTTACAAGGCTTAGGACTTTAGCAGCAATTTCTCACATTTTCAAGAAAATTTCAAAAGGCTATTTTTACAGGTACCAGTTTAGTTCTGAATTGGTTTTGAGGGCCATGTATATTAGAATCCCCCAATAAATCACCCCATTTTAAAATCTGCACCCCTCAAAATATTCAAAACAGCATTCAGAAAGTTTCTTAGCCCTTTAGGTGTTTCACAGGAAATAAAGCAAAGTAGAGGGTAAATTTACAAATGTAATTTTTTTTTTTGCCGAAATTCATTTGTAATACATTTTTTTTTCTGCAACACAGAAGGTTTTACCAAGAAACACAATCAATATTTTTTGCCCAGTTTCTGCAGTTTTTAGAAATATCCCACATGTGGCCCTGGTGCCCTAATGGACCGAAACACTGGCCTCAGAAGCAAAAGAGCACCTAGAGCATTTTGGAGGTCTGCTCACGGAATTTATCTAGGGGTATAGTTTGCATTTTGACCCCACAGGTATTTTACTCTATTTTATTGGAGTTAGTCTGTGAAAATGAAAATCTCCTTTTTTGCTGAAAAAAACATATACATTTGTAATATTTACAAGGAATAAAGAGGAAAATGCACCCCAACATTTGTAAAGCATCTTCTCCCGATTACGGAAATACCCCATATGTGGTAATAAACTGCTGTTTGGACACACTGCAGGGCTAGGAAGGGAATGAGCGCCATTTGGATTTTGGAGAGCAGATTTTGCTGGATTGGTTTTCATTGCCATGTAGAATTTGCAACACCCTGGAGGAACCCAAACAGTGGAAACACCCGAAAAGTGACCCCATTTGGGAAACTACACCCCTCATGGAATTTTTCTAGGGGTAAAGTGAGCATTTAGACCACACAGGTCTTTTGCAGAATTTAGTAGAATTAGGCTGTGAAAATGAATATCAACATTTTTGTCCACTATAATGTTGCATTTTTTCATTTTCACAAGGGATAAAGGAGAAAAAGTCGCCCTAAATTTGTAACGCAATCTCTCCCAAGTATGACACATGTGGTAATAATTTATTTTTTTATAGAACTTATTTTACCTTTGCAGGACTGATCCTTTTTTGCCTTTCCATTTTAGTTTTTCACTCCCTGCGTTCCAAACGCCATAACGTTTTTATTTTTCTATCAATAGAGCAGGAAGAGTTGTAGTTTCTATTGACACCATTTAAAGTACCATATAATGTACTGGGAAACCTAAAATAAAATTATTTGCGGGGTGAAATTGCAAAAATTTGTGATTACTCCACGGTGTTTTGGGTTTTGTTTCTACCGCTTTCACCGTGCTGTAAAAATGACAACTTAACTTTATTGTGCGGGTCAATACGATTATGGTGATTCTAAATGTATATTGTTTTTTATTTTTATTTGACTACATTTACAAAGAAAAAACTATTTGTTAAAAAAAAACAATTGTTTTGTATCAACACATTCTGAGAGCCATAACTTTTTTTATTTTTTAGTCTATTAAGCGTTGTGAGGGCTTATTTCTGGCGGGACAAGCTGTAGCTATTATTGGTACAATTTTTTGGTACATACAACTTTTTGATCACTTTTTATTACATTTTATTTAGAGCTAAGGTGACCAAAAAACAGTGATTTTGACGTTTTAAATTCTTTATTTCTTACGGCGTTCATTATGTGCTAAGAATTACAGTTTTACTTTATTCTGCGGGTCGGCATGATCACAGCTATACCATATGTATATAGTTTTTTTTATGTTTTGCAGCGTTTGCACAATAAAATTACTTCTTTATAAAATAATTTATATTTTGTGTCACCATATTTTAAGAGCCATAACGTTTTTATTTTTTCAGTCCAAAAAGCAGTGTAAGGGCTTGTTTTTTTCGGGACGGGTTGTATTTTTTATTGGTACTATTTTGGGGTACATGCGACTTTTTGATCACCTTCCATAGACTGAACTATATTACATAGCTTGGTGTCATCTGCAAAAATAGAAATAGTACTATTAATCCCATCCTCTATATCATTAATAAATAAGTTGAATAATAGTGGTCCCAGCACTGAACCCTGGGGTACACCACTTATAACCGGGGACCATTCAGAGTAAGAATCATTGACCACAACTCTCTGGATACGGTTCTTGAGCCAATTCTCAATCCAATTACAAACTATATTTTCTAAACCTATAGTCCTTAATTTACCCATTAGACATCTATGAGGGACAGTGTCAAATGCCTTTTCAAAGTCAAAAAACACTATATCCAGCACATCCTACAGATGCTCAACGGACTGAGAAATTTGAGGCCAAGTCAACGACTTGAACTCTTTGTCATATTTCTTAAACCAATCCTGAACAATTTTTGCACTGTGGCAGGGCGCATTATCCTACTGAAAGTGGCCATCAGGGAATACCATTGCCATCAAGAGGTGTGCTTTTGCCTGCAAAAATGTTTAGGTAGGTGGTACATGTCAAAGTAACATTCATATGAATGCCAGGACCCAAGGTTTCCCAGCAGAACATTTCCGAGAGCATCACACTGCCTCCGCCTGCTTGCCTTCTTCACATAGTGAATCCTGGCCATAGGGCCACCTCCTCGCATTGCTCTATGGTCCAGTTCTAAAGCTCACATGCCCATTGTAGTCACTTTTAGCGTTGGACAGAGGTCAGCAGCTCCAAAATGCAGCAAGCTGCCATGCACTGTGTGTTCTTTACTCCCAGAGCACATCAACAAGCTTTAGGCACCAAAGATTCTGTTGCTTGTTCTCCAGTTATTCTTCCTTGGACCACTTTTGGTAGCCTCTAACCACAAGACCTGTCATTTTGGGATGCTCTGACACAGCCCTCTAGCCATGACAAACCCCCTGTACCTCTTAACTGCTCAACAGCAGTGATTAGGACATTGCATATAGCGGCAGGCGTATTCTAGACTGCTGCTCCATTCAAGCTCCTCCTCACTGCAGGGGTGCAGTGAGAAGGAACTGAGAATTTGGAACCCCATTCTCATGATCGGTGAGGGACCCAGCAGTGGGGCCCACAGCGATCAAACAGTTATCACCTATCCTGTGGATAGGTGAAAATTATCGATTCTTGGAAAACCCCTTGAATTCTGTGCATGTTTTGTTTTTTTTGGAGGGGGAATTTTATATGTTTACTACCCATTAGTGACCGCCAATACGCCTTTTCACGGCGGCCACTAACGGGCTTTATTCTGATGCATAGGCCTTTTCACGGCACTGCATCAGAATAAAATTGCGGCGCCGTGAAAAGAGATAGCTCCCTGCTCTCAGCTACCGGAGGTAGCTGAGTGCTTGGACCACAGTCTGGGGACCGTTGTTTGCGAATACCGGCGACCGCCGTTACAATTAACGCAGCGGTGGAAAATTAACATTTTTATCTCCTCTCACCATAAATGTTTGGTGAGAGGAGATAAAAAACTAACCTGAAGGGCCTCCGATGCCCGCGATCGTGCCCCCCTTCTCTTCTCCTCCCGCAGCTGCCGGGAAGAGAAAAAAAAATGGCGCCCGCTCATGCGCACACAATCTAGTTAAGATTGCGGCGCCGTGCAGTGGGATAGCTCCCTGCCCTCAGCTACCAGAGGTAGCTGAGGGCTTGGAGCACAGTCTGGGGACCGTTGTTTGCGGTGACCAAACCGGTGATCGCCGGTATTCAACGAATACCGGCGATCGCCGTTACAATTAGTGCAGGAGTGAAATCTAACTTTTTATTTCCTCTCACCATGAATGTTTGGTGAGAGGAGATAAAAAAACACTTGCTAGGCCCCCGATCGTGCCCCCTCCCCCCACCTGCCGGGAAAATTTAAAAAAAAAATGGCGCACGCATGCGCTGTCAGTGAAAGGCAGCTATTCTGCCTGTACATAGAAACTGATCAGGGATCGTTATAATTGGTCCCTGATCAGATGGTCACTGTGATATACCTATCACAGTGACCATAGTCCCATATTTTCAAAATACAGCACAAGATTTGTGCTATTTTCCTCCCTCCTCTCACTGTAGTTGATCTGTGAGAGGAGAGAGAGAGATACTATACAAATCTTGTGCTGTATTATACTGTAAAATACACCACATACTTACTCGCTAGTGTTCCGATATTATCCGAATATTGTCCGTAATTACCCCAGATTACCCGTAATCACCCCAGATTACCCGTAATTACCCCAGATTACCCGGAATTACCCCAGATTACCCGTAATTACCCCATATTACCTGTAATTACCACAGATTACCAGTAATCACCCCAGATTACACGTAATCACCCCCGTTTTTTTGTCTTCTAAAAAAACAAAACAATTATTAGTGTGGTGAACATGAACCGCAGAAGCCGCAGAATGTTCTCTGCAGAGCAGGCATACGCCATGCTGTGCTCTAGCGGTTCCGGCAGTGATACGGACACTGCGTCAGAAGCAGAACTTGGCTCAGAAAGCGACACAAGTTCTGCTTCTGCCACTGGACCCCCCAGCCCTATGGTGGTGGAAGCAGCGGTCAGCGGTGAAGCGTCAGGAGACGGGCCTAGTACTGCAGTCCCTTCCGCAATTTCGGATCCTGCAATTGCTTTCTCCCCCCAAGTTTTGCCATTTACAGCGACTCCAGGCATCAACGCAGATGTCTCAAATTTTAGTCCCTATAATTTTTTTCATTTGTTTATAGGCGATCAGGTCCTGGAACTAATTGTCCAGCAGACAAATTTATACGCCAGGCAATTTGGCACCCAAAATCCCAGGTCTTGCTATGCCAGAGGATGGATGCCCACAACAGTTTCTGAAATAATTTTTTTTTGGGGAATTACCCTAAACATGGGCATAGTAAAAAAAAACCTCTATCAGCTCCTATTGGGCTACCAGTGCTATCCATAGCACGCCTGTATTTGCAGCCGTTATGGCCCGAACGCGCTAAGAGACTCTAATGCATTTCATGCATTTTTCTGACAATACACAAATCCCCCCAAGAAGTGACCCAGCCTATGATCGCCTCAACAAACTGAGACCCCTAATCTCCCTCCTAAGTGACTCATTTTTCAATTTATACACCCTACGCCAAAAACTAGCGTTAGATGAGTCCCTTATGTCCTTCAAGGGCCGTCTATCGTATCGCCAATACATCCCCTCCAAAAGAGCCCGATACGGAGTGAAACTCTATAAGGTGTGCGAGAGCACAACCAGCTACACCTGTGGCTTTTTCATTTATGAGGGCAGGGACCGCCACCTTAATCCCCCAGGATGGCCAGAGGATATTGGCATTAGTGGGAAAATTGTCTGGGAACTCATGGTGCCATTCCTACAAAAAGGGTACCATGTGTACACCGACAATTACTACACCAGTGTCCCCCTGTATAAGTCCCTCCATGCTGCGAATACAGGGACCTGTGGGACGGTACGAAAAAATAGTCGGCTTCCCTCAACGACTGGTGTCCAGGCGACTAGTAAGGGGTGCATCACTCTCATTTGCAAGTGACCAGTTGCTCGCTGTCAAATGGAGTGACAAAAAGGACGTGTACATGCTCTCCACCGTGCACGAGGACACCACAGTGGCAGTAAGAGAGAGGGGCGCTACCTCTGATAAGAGGAAACCGGTCTGCGTGGTGGACTATAACAAGTTCATGGGGGGAGTCGATCTATCTGACCAGGTCCTACAACCGTACCTGGTCAAGCGCAAAACTAGGGCCTGGTATAAAAAGGTAGCGATCTACCTTATCCAAATGGCCACTTACAACAGCTATGTGCTCTACAAGACCCAGGGAACGCTCAGTTTCCTCCAGTATCAGGAGAAAATTATAGAGCACCTCCTGTTTGACTCCCCCGCACCTAGAGACTCCTTCGAGTCAGAGGATGTCAAAAGGCTCACTGAGCGCCACTTCCTTGACCCCGTCCCTGCCTCTGTGAACCAAAGATACCCCCAAAAAAAAATGCCGGGTGTGCAGTAAACACGGAAGGAGGAGCGATTCCTGGTTTTACTGCCCCATGTGCCCTTCAAATCCAGGCCTGTGCAACTACCCCTGTTTTGAGACCTACCACACCGTTTCTAATTATTAATTTTATCTATAATTTAGGGAAAACCAAAAAGGGTGGGAGGGGGGATTCTTTTTAGGGAGTCAATTTAATTTATGCATATTTTTTTGTTTAGTTTCTGGGCTTTCCAAGGGAAGGAGGGATTCTCACGGGGAGGTAGTAAAGTGTATTTATTTCAAACTGTAAAACTAAATTTCCCCTTTATGATTTTTTTTATTCAAATCTTGGACAATTAAATCCTGGACTTGATCACTCACAAATGAATACTGTTTATTGTGCAGGAGCCCACATCTGTCTATTCAGAACATGGACCCCACAAGTGTTCTTGAAATAAAAAATAAATGTGGGCATTGCATTTATTAGTAGATAAATCCAACACCTGCTGCCCGTGCTGCCCCTGAATTAGTGGAAGTCGTGCATTTTAGCAATGGTTACAAGAATAAATTGGGGATGTATTTCCTTTTTCTTATGACTATGTCCTGCCACATACGGCTGTTACATTCCTAATTCTGTACCGTGATACGGGCATGATATTTTTTTTTTTGGATGATCTCTAATAATTGAGCTGTTCCTTATCAATACACCATGGGCTTTGTTACGGTTCTTATGGAAATACTGACATCATTTTGGGGATTAGTGATCCTTTACTGTTCCTATAGATGGTTTTGGATATTGCCCCTCTATATATTCTGTAGGTGATTGGTTGTTTTGTGCACTTAGCGGTTCCTACCTTGCCGGGCAGGGGCCTGTTATGGTGTACCGCGTCACTTGGCACGTTCGTCCCTCATATAAGGATTGATGGAGCTAAAGAGACGTTGTACAACCAGTCACTGAAAAAAAAAAAGCTTGTCTTGACAGCCCTACAGGTGTTCTTCTATCTAGTGAACAGACTCGAGTTTGCAACATAGTTGGATACATTTTCCTCCATTTGTTTGAAGATATTGCCCGTCACTCCAGTACAGTTTATTTTTTCCTCTCTGACTGATTTTATATTAGGACAGAATTCTGTCCACAATGACATCATAATGGCACCAACTGCTTCTTCAGCAAGACATAGTCATAAGTACAGGCAAATACGTCTATAGCAACATGTATCCGTTATGAATACACGGCTTCACTTCTCTTCTGTATGCCGCACAAATTTATTAATGTGGCATATTTCTAACAAAATAACCTTCTACCTCTACTTCATGTGGAAACGTAATAAGAGTTTGAAGAAAACATTATATACCCATAGTGTCTGAAATGATACCCATTATTTCCTCCTTTAAAAATTTTTTGGTCCGCATGCCCACTACACCACTACACCACTAGATGAATACCTTTAGGGGTTTAGTTTTTAAAATGGGGTCATTTCAGCGTGTTTTTTTTTTTTGTTCAGGCAGCTCAATGCCTCTAAATGCATGATATGGGGACGAGAATTTATTCAATTGTGCCCTGAAAGCCAAAGGGTGCTCCCTCTCTTTTTGGCCCAGCCACACGTCTAATAAGCAGATTGGGGCAACAATGAGAGTATTTTTGAAACAGGAGAAACCGAGTGATTGAGTTTGTTTTTTTTTTCCTCATTTTCATGTTCGCTTTACAAAGAAATCGGTCTTCAAAGTGATACTTTTATGAAAAAAGTGAAGTTTAATTTTTTTTCACCTGCTATGCATTAAATTTAGCAAAAAACTGTTGGGTCAAAATACTTACTATACCCCTAGATAAATACCTTAAGGGGTGTAGTTTTCTAAATGGGGTCGTTTATGGGGAGTTTCTATCGTTCTGGTAGTTCAAAACCTCTCCAAATATACAGTGGGGCCTAAAACATTTTCAAGCAAAATATGAGTCCTGAAAGCCTCCGGGTGCTCCCTTCCTTTCAAGCCCTGCTGTGTGTCCAGGCAATGCATTAGAGTCACAATGGGGGCATTTTTGAAAACAGGAGAAACAGGGTGATAGATTTTGGGGTGTGTTTCTTCATTCTTATGGTCGCTTTACACAGAAATCGGTATTCAAAGTGATACTTTTATGGAAAAAGTGATTTTTTTATTTTTTTTCACCTGCTATGCATTAAATTTAGCAAAAAACTGTGGGGTCAAAATACTCACTACACCCCTAGATAAATACCTTAAGGGGTCTAGTTTTCCAAATGGGGTAGTTTATGGGGAGTTTCTATCGTTCTGGTAGTTCAAAACCTCTCCAAATATATAGCGGGGCCTAAAACATTTTCATGCAAAATATGAGTCCTGAAAGCCTCCGGGTGCTCCCTTTCTTTCGGGCCCTGCTGTGTGTCCAGGCAACACTTTAGGGTCACAATGGGGGCATTTTTGAAAACAGGAGAAACAGGGTGATAGATTTTGGTGTGTGTTTCTTCATTCTTATGGTCGCTTTACACAGAAATCGGTCTTCAAAGTGATACTTTTATGAAAAAAGTGATTTTTTTATTTTTTTTCACCTGCTATGCATTAAATTTAGCAAAAAACTGTTGGGTAAAAATACTCACTACACCCCTAGATAAATACCTTAAGGGGTCTAGTTTTCCAAATGGGGTAGTTTATGGGGAGTTTCTATCGTTCTGGTAGTTCAAAATCTCTCCAAATATATAGTGGGGCCTAAAACATTTTCAAGCAAAATATGAGTCCTGAAAGCCTCCGGGTGCTCCCTTCCTTTCAAGCCCTGCTGTGTGTCCAGGCAATGCATTAGGGTCACAATGGGGGCACTTTTGAAAACAGGAGAAACAGGGTGATAGATTTTGGGGTGTTTTTCTTCATTCTTATGGTCGCTTTACACAGAAATCGGTATTCAAAGTGATACTTTTATGGAAAAAGTGATTTTTTATTTTTTTTCACCTGCTATGCATTAAATTTAGTAAAAAACTGTGGGGTCAAAATACTCAGTACACCCCTAGATAAATACCTTAAGGGGTCTAGTTTTCTAAATGGTGTCGTTTATGGGGAGTTTCTATCGTTCTGGTAGTTCAAAACCTCTCCAAATATACAGTGGGGCCTAAAACATTTTCAAGCAAAATATGAGACCTGAAAGTCTCTGGGTGTTCCCTTCCTTTGGGGCCCTGCCATGTGTCAAGGCAATGCATTAGGGTCACAATGTGGGCATTTTTGAAAACAGGAGAAACAGGGTGATAGATTTTGGGGTGTGTTTCTTCATTCTCATAATCGCTTTACAAAGAAATCGGTCTTCAAAGTGATACTTTTATGAAAAAAGTGAGATTATATTTTTTTACGCCTGCTTTGCATGAATTCTTACAAAAAAACTGTGGAGTCAAAATACTTACAACACTCCTTAATAAATACCTTAAGGGGTGTGGTTTGCAAAATGGGGTCACTTGTGGGGGTTTCCACCATTCTGACACCTATGAGCCTCTGAAAACCTGGCTTGGTGCAGGAAAACCAAATGTACTTCAAAATGTATACAATTATTACTAAACTTGTAAGTCTTCTAAATTGCTAAAAAAAAATATTTTTTTTTTCAAAAGTGCTGCCAAAATAAAGTAAAGAGATGGAAATATATATTTAATAAAAAAAATTGTACTGTATGTATGTACATATGTGACATATTGGCGTTAAAAATAGGGAAAAATTATAATTTTTACAAAATGTCTTCAATTTTTCTATTTTTTAATTAATTTCCGCAAATTGTATCAGTCTACTTTTACCACTAAAATAAAGTACAACATGTGACAAAAAAACAATGTCAGAATTACTTGGATATTCAAAGCTTTCGCTGAGTTATTCTCTGATAAATTCACACATACCAGATTTAACAAATCTGGCTTGGTCATTAAGGCCCAAACAGGCCCGGTCATTAAGGGGTTAATTAATAACGATGTGTTTAGGAGTTTCAGTATTTCTTATCTGCAGCCAATTCACAACAGCAGACCATCATGCACCGTGATTTCACATAACAATAGATTTGTAGAGCAACAAATTTCTAATGGTTCAAATGCAGGGTTGGGATAAGGGGAAGGCAGTGTAGGCAGTTGCCTGAGGCGCCATTGGTGGGAGCACAATTCACTTTTAATTTCTTACTACAGCCAGTCGGACACTGTCTGAGCAGCTAATAATGCTAAATGACGCAATCATACATTTCATATATAAATATTACACACACTGTCATAATAACTATACTCAGAAGGACCAAACTTGCATGTCATTGGGTGATTAAAGGCTGAATGATTCTGGGCTGAATGATTGTCGATCCAAAAGCTGTCATGCTAAACTTTTAGGGTATGTGCACACACACTAATTACGTCCGTAATTGACGGACGTATTTCGGCCGCAAGTCCCGGACCGAACACAGTGCAGGGAGCTGGGCTCCTAGCATCATACTTATGTACGATGCTAGGAGTCCCTGCCTCGCTGCAGGACAACTGTCCCGTACTGTAATCATGTTTTCAGTACGGGACAGTAGTTCCACGGAGAGGCAGGGACTCCTAGCATCGTACATAAGTATGATGCTAGGAGCCCAGCTCCCTGCACTGTGTTCGGTCCGGGACTTGCGGCCGAAATACGTCTGTCAATTACGGACGTAATTAGTGTGTGTGCACATACCCTTAGGGACTGACAAGACACACTCGAACACTTTTTGGAACCCATGCCTTGGGCACCAGTGATTCACGGGCTGCCATGTATCTGCATGTATACACAAAAGCCCATCAGTCAATAGTGAAGAGGTCAGGGTGAGGCGAGGCACTTTTCTCATGAATTCAGCAGACTCATAACTACAAGTTCAATGTATGATCCAAATGGCACAATATGTTTTTTTTTGTGCTAAAAGTAGAGCAGATCTTACCCCATACTATGTTGACTTCACATTGTAGTTTTATGTAGTTCTTTTTGTGAGTTTTAGTAGGTGGCTATGAAGATTTCACACCTTTTAGAATTTTATGTTATCATTAGATTGTTTTTTAGTTATTCAATATTTTACTGTTTTATTAAATTTTTGCTTTAAGTTACAAAAGTATACACACGGTTATATTGTTTTGCTCAGTTTGCTACAAATATGCATTATTTATTGACAGTTATATTTTCAGTATGTGCTGTATTCATTTGAAATAGTCTATAGTATTCAAGTGTCGAGTTAAATATTATGGTTTGGCGGTTTAATATACTTCTATTTTATCACACATTGTAATGTCTTGTCCCATATTACTTTCATTGATTTAAACACCATGACATGCCCACAGAGTATATATGAGCACAGTATATTATTTTCTAAAAATAATATTTTGCTGAAGCAATAGTTCATGTTTCCATCTTATTTTCAGATTTAATGTTGTTATTGGACAAGAAAAAAAAAGGAGAGACACAAATATTTGATTTTCTCTTTTCATTCTAGATTTCATAGAGTGTTTATAAAATTGCTTTTTGCTATCAAAGCAGATTGTGAATAACTGTCCATACTGCAATTTCTGTAATTGAACTACATGCCATAAGTAAGACTCAGCTAAGAAATAGTGCTGAAATGTGTGCTATTCTTATAGTTTCTGTAGAAACAAGTGTAGAACAACAATGTGAAAATACAAACAAAAATTTAGTGAGCGGAAGCCCATTTGTTAACCCTCTTCCCCTCTACATTATGGATAGTTGGCACTTCTGAGCAGAGTGCTAGATTTGGTATTGTTGCAACCAGTAATAGTTCCTGGCAACTCTCTCCTCTGCACTGTTTATAATGTGGGATCTATCTATCTATCTATCTATCTATCTATCTATCTATCTATCTATCTATCTATCTATCTATCTATCTATCTATCTATCTATCTATCCATCCATCCATCCATCCATCCATCCATCCATCCATCCATCCATCAATCCACCCACCCATCCTTTCTGTAATTGTATTATTTTTTTCTTTTTTTATTTCTTCAAGAGGAGCTGTCACCTCTTCTCTGTTTTTAGTAAATAATTGTATTCCCCATGAAAAAACAATTCTTAAGCATCTTTCTTAGAACTCTACATTGTGTTGTTCCTCTGTTATTCCTCCTAGAAATGTATTAAGAAATTGACAAGTGGGTATTACCAGTTGGGGTTGTGTACACAGACTGACAATGTATAATCAGTGCTGACAGACAGACTGTGTAGAGACAAGTGCCTTTGGCAAGGAGAATGGTAACACCCAGTTGTCAATTTTTTTTCATACATTTCTAGGAGGAATAACATAGGAACGGCAGAGTATAATTCTAAAATAATTTGTTCCAGAAATGTTATTTCATATGGAATCTAAGTATTTACTGAAATAGACATGTCAGAAAAGGTCACCGTTCCTTTTTAATTGTCTGTCTTTTTTAACATTAAAAACATTTTTTTTTGGATGTTGTGGCTAAGTGAAATGACATTACATGGATAAAGCTTCATGGAGGTCAAGGGAAAGCATGGGAGCAATGGAGACTGGCAAGTGTAATTATAATTGAACTTTTCTCCACCATTAAATTTGATGGAGAAAAATATAATGCTACTACAATTTGCTCCAAATAAAATGATAGTCTGGGGTACTTTTTAAACCTTTTGTTACGGGGGCCACTGTAAGGGTATATTCTCACGCGGCAGATTTTTTGCAGAAATTTCTACATCTGTTCCATACATTGGAATGGAGCTTTTAGAAATCCATTCCCATGCTGCAGAAATAACCCCAATCAAATGTATGGAAAGGAATTTTCTGCCACATGAATAAACCTTAAAGGTAGAAGATTTTTACAAAAAAACAAAACAAAACAAAAAAACAATACAAATTTAAAGATCTTGTTACACAAATCATGCAAATAGGAGATGCCCACAAACAGTCCTATTCACAATTATGATTTTCTTTTTGTAGTCTTTCTTCATTGATGTAAACTGTAAAAAAAAAGTGCTGGAAATGTTATAAAAACATTTTACATTTAAGTAAACACAACCCCTGTTCATCGTCTTGTAAAGCTTCAGATAGATGCAGATCAGCAGCACAAGACAATTTTTCAAGCCGTTGCACGCCTCCTAGGTCACAGTCCAAGAGTGACCCCTCAATCAGGACAAGAAGAAATTGAGACAGCACTACCAAATATTCAAAACGAAGATCCTTTTATTGTGGCTTGTACCAGACTATCGGAATCAGGCTTGTGTTGGATAACAGGACTTGAACACTGAAGTCATCTCAGACACTTGATTTGACATGGACACTGGATACGGATAGTGCAGTTGTCTCGTACACTGGAATTGGCAAGGACAACGGACATGGATAGTGCTGTTTTCTCAGACACTTGACTTGGCTCGGACACATGACACAGATGCTGGATACGGGATATGGGATACAGGACACAGATAGGGAACCTTTACAGATAAACACTGGATAAAACACAACATTGCTCAGGCAATGAGTAAGTGGGCAGAGTTCCTTTTAACCCCTTCCGGCCGCAGCCCTTTTTCATTTTTGTTTGTTCCTCCCCACATTCCAGAAGCCATAATGTCTTTATTTTTCTGTCTATATAGTCCTATGAGGGCTTGATTTTTGCGAGACAAGTTGTAGTTTTTCGGAGGACCATTTATTTTGCCATATAATGTACTAAGAAACAGGAAAAAACAATATTTGTGGGGTAGAAAATGAAAAAAACATTGATTCCTCCATGTTTTTTTGTGCGCCGTTTTTACGGAATTCACTGTGCAATTAAAACAACATGTTAACTTTATTCTGTGGGTCAATACGATTACGGTGATACCAAATATATATAGTTTTTTTCTATATTTTACTACTTTTACAAATAAAAACCTAAGTGTAAAAAAGAAAATTTATTTTGTGTCGCCAAATTCCGAGAGCCATAACTTTTTTATTTTTCCGTCGAATAAGTGCTATGAGGGCTTATTGATTGCGGGATAAGCTGTAGTTTTGAATAATACCATTTTGGTGTATATGCGATGTATTAATCACTTTTTATTTCATTTTTTGTGGGAGATTAGGTAACCAAAAAATAGAGATTCTGGCGTTTACATATTTTATTTTTACGGCGTTCACCGTGCGGGTTAAATAATGATACATTGCAATAGTTCAGACTTTTACGGATGCGGCGATACCAATTATGTTTATTTTATTTTTTTTACTGTGCTCTAGGGGGAAAATAGGAAAATTTTTTCTTTTTTAAACTTTTAATTTTTAATTTTTTTTGACATAAGAAAAAAATTATTTAACAAATTTTAACTTTTTTTATTAGTCCCTAGGGGACTAGGGGACTTCAACCAGCGATCGTTAGATCGCTTGCACGATATACTGCAATACTAATGTATTGCAGTATATCGTGATTCTGACAGACATCTATTAAGCCCTGCCCGTGGCAGCGCTTAATAGGAGCACAAAGATGGCGGACCTGGGGGCCTTCATTAGGCTATAGGCTATTACGCTATTGACCGCAGCATTTAATGAGTTAAACGAGTGGGATCCCACTAGTTACTCTAAAGTATCGGCTGTAACAAACAGCCGACACCTGCATTGTATGGAGTGGGTTCTCTCCGTGAGCCCGTTCCAAACTTCCCCTACCCGACTTTGGCGTATGGATAAATCAAATGTCAGGAAGGGGTTAAAGTTCAGGGTGTGCTGGGTTTGGTTGGGGTCAATATTCCTGGTGCGTGCGCTGGCCCCTTAATGGGGGCGAGTGCGCGCACACACCCTATGGTCACAGAGCGATAGAGAGAGCAGAGTGTGTCGGCGTCTCAGAGCAGGGAGATACTGGCGCAGAGAACAACGGGGCTGGCGGCTGCTGGACTGAGTGAGACCAGTGTCCGCCGGCGCTACAATATGTATATTTTAAATTACCATATTTTTTTTTTTATAAATTCTCTTTTATTAAGGATAATAACATATAAAACAACCATAGAAAACAGTCCTTACATCCATCGTAATAACATTCTTACAATGTAGCAGGTTACATAAATCCAAGTATCTTTAGAAAAATTGTCTCTGAGCGAATGGGATAATTCCCGACATATCTTCATGAAATATAATGTGAAAGAAAAACAGAGACATGCATTACAAATCAAATATCAGTAACCTACTGTGTGCTCATAAAAACACAAAATAAAGGAAAGAAAATAATATTACATAAAAGGATAGATACAGTACAAAAAAATACAGTCTCCCTGGTGGTGGAAAAAAAAATGGAATGTCAGCACCTTGCAACGTCCCTGGTCTCGTCCGTCAAAATAAATCCAGTATCATGGTATAGAAATTATTCATCCCGTAATTCCCATATATTAATTTACCTAAGCAAAACAGGGCTTCTGGGATTGTTCCTGGGTAAATTTTCTAGGTATTGCTTCCATAGTTGCCATGTCTTAAGAAAGCTGTCCCTTGTGAAAGTATTCCAGCCTACCAACTCCTCAAGTCTATATAGTTGATGCATTTTAGACCACCAGACCTCTATTGTAGGGGGATCTGTTTTCCTCCAATACAAGGGAATTAGAAGTTTTGCAGTGGA
Organism: Rhinoderma darwinii; assembly: GCF_050947455.1. Classification (NCBI taxonomy): domain Eukaryota; kingdom Metazoa; phylum Chordata; class Amphibia; order Anura; family Rhinodermatidae; genus Rhinoderma; species Rhinoderma darwinii. The sequence goes on from NC_134687.1 coordinate 145,043,299, forward strand.
CACCAGAAAGGTTATCAAATTCTTTTTCGAAGGCGTAAAATCTTTCACTGGTAACCACAACAGAACCAGCTCCGGGGTTAATTGGATATTATTTCCTGTTATCTTGCCTATAGCTATTTCCACCTCCCTCCAGAAATTCTTAATTTTAGGACAAGACCACCATATGTGTGCAAGCGTCCCTGTCTCCAGGCCACATCTCCAACAAATGTCTGTGCTAACTAGATGTATTCTATAAAGATAAGCAGGTGTCCTATACCATCTTGTCACCAATTTGTACGAATTTTCCTGGTACCTCACACATCTAGAGAACCCGTGAGAGTGAGAGAGTATTAGATCAATCTCCATTTGCGAGAAAATAGAGCCCAGCTCGACTTCCCATTCTCTAATGAAGTGTGGTTTAGATGGAGCTCGTTGTAGGAGGAGACCAGAATGTATCTTAGACAGAGGCTTAGTCGGGGTATTGGGTAAAAGAGAATAATTTTCAAGCCACGTAGGGTCCGGATATGAGCTTAGATTAGCTGACAAAAATTTACGACATACTGATTTAAAATTAAGTTGATGTAGAAAGGAGACCGTAACCTTATGGAGAGAAGGATTCGGATCATTTCCCCTAAGTCTTGTCCTAAGAACCTCCAACTCAGGTAGAACTGCTGCATCTAATATCTCCGCTACTTTATAAGTTTTAAGTGTCTGCCACATTGAAGAACTCATACTTTGCGTTTTATTTACATAATGTGGTAGAACAGCCAATGGAGCCAATGAAGAAAGATTTCCACTAGACATGGCCAAAGCACCAGATTTCTGACAAACTTTAAGCATTCCCCTAGTCAGTACACTAACCAATACCTTTGGTGGAGGTAATGGTAATTTCACCCACAGCAAATGAGCTAAGTCCTCCGAGAGGAGCGCTCTTTCCATATCCAGATGAAGAGCCCCTATAGACAAATTAGCTAATTGTGACCATCGAGACAATTGGACCGCTTCATAGTATGTCTTTAAATCAGGCAATGCCATTCCTCCTTGCGTTTTTTTAAGAGTAAGGAGCCGATAGGCCAACCTGGGATGCTTCTCCTTCCACAAGAACTTAACAAAAAGACTCCTGAAACTGTTGAAAAAGCTATTTGGCAGCTCAATAGTCAGACTCTGCAGCATGTATAGGATCTGTGGGAGCACATAAGTCGCCAATAAATTTTTCCGTCCTATCCAAGAGACATAAGGTATGTTCAATTGGGATATATATCTATGAATCCTGGAGAGGAGGGGTTTAAAATTAAGTACGAAAAGCTGGGACACATCAGCTGAAATCATTATCCCCAAGTATTTAATAGCCTGCGAAGGCCATTTAAAGGGCGACATAGATTTCAGAACCAAGAGCTGACCAACCGGTACATTAATGGCCAAGGCCTCCGACTTATCATAATTAATCTTAAAGTTAGATATCTCTCCAAATTCATTAAAGACATCTATTATTTTTGGAAAGGCCTCAAGTGGATTTGTAATCATCAATAGCAAATCATCTGCAAAGGCTGCCAGTTTATGAGTATAACTCCCTATCTTCAATCCTTCAATCCCAACGGTCTGTCGTAATTTCGCAAGTAATGTCTCCATCACCATACAGAACAGAGACGGGGACAAGGGGCAACCTTGACGTGTTCCATTTGTAATAGAAAAATAATCTGACAAAGAACCGTTCACTTGAATTCTAGCAGATGGGGAGGTATATAGAGAGAATATGGCATCAATAAACACAGGAGGAAAATTAAATTTAAGTAAGGTAGCTCTCATGCACTCCCAACAGACCCTATCAAACGCCTTCTCTGCGTCAGTACCAAGGAGAACCATAGAGTGCCCCCGGCGCCTTATTTGACAAATAGCGTGTAATACCCTGCTCACATTGTGCCTACCTTCCCGATCCTTCACAAATCCCACCTGTTCTTCATTTATTCGTTTCGGCAATAGTGGTTGAATGCGGAGAGACAGAATTTTAGCCCACCACTTCACATCACAATTCAAGAGCGAGATAGGCCTATAGCTCCCACAGCATTCTAGATCCTTCCCCTCTTTAGGAAGAATAGTTATAAAAGCTTCCAATGCTTGCTTAGGTAATGAAGCACCCTTCATCAGAGAATTACATACTTCCACAAACTTCGGTATTAATTGCTGACTAAATTTTTTATAGAACGAAATAGGTAGGCCATCCGGCCCCGGGCTTTTCCCAGACGGTATTGAATGCAACACTTTCTCAACCTCCTCTTTAGTGATAGGCGCCAGGAGCTCTCCACAGTCCAACTCAGAGAGGCCAGGCACCGAGATAGAATCTAGAAAACTCCCTATTTTGCCAGTCTTCTCCTGTGGTGTCAACCCCGAGTTCCCCACCGGGTTTCCCAAATTATACAGGGAAGAGTAAAAGGATTGAAAGGTCTTTGCTATAAGCGGAGTGGTAGTCACCCTTGCCCCTTTGTCATCTTTTATGGTCTCAATAAATGTTTTGGACTGTTTTTGTCGGATCAGACGAGTCATCAATTTGGAGCCTTTGTCTCCATGAAGATACATGTGACTTCGAGCAGCCAAAAAAGCCTTAGCCGCTTTTACATTCATATGGTCCCTAAGTTTCTGACGTAACTGACTTAATTCCCTATAATCCTCAGTCGAGTTCAAATTTTTATGCGATAATTCCATTTGAGTTATTTTATGGAGTAAGTCTAGAATTTGAGCATTCCTTTGTTTTTTAACACGTGAGGACAGGGCAATAAGTTCTCCCCTCATAAAGGCTTTTTGCGTCTCCCAGAGAATTGGTCTAGAGATTTGCGGAGTATCATTAAAGCCATAGAATTCCTCTATTTTTAGGGCAAGTGCTTGACTATGCTCTTTGTTTGCAATAATGGTATCGTTCAATCTCCAGGTCCATTCTTTACGAGGTAAATTAAACAATTCTAAGGAGAGCGATATCGGAGCATGGTCTGAAACCGTAGTACTTCCTATATCCGCTTGAAGTAACGAGGGAACAAGGACCATAGGAATGAATATATAGTCAATTCTATGATAAGTCTCGTGTGGTGTAGAATAAAAAGTAAAGTCTTTTAAGGACGGATTCTTAACACGCCAGGCATCTACTATCCCTAGTTGTGACAGGATAAGTTTAAGGCGACGCATAGCAGATATGGAAAACCTCGTACTAGAAGAGGTGGAATCCAGAGCAGAGTCCAAAGATACATTAAGATCTCCCCCAAAAACAAGATATCCCTCACTAAATGTTTTAAGAGAACAAAGAGTTTTGCGCAACCACGTCAATTGTCCAACATTAGGTGCATATACAGCTGCTATCGTAAACTTTGTGTTGGAGATGTGTCCCTTCAAGAAAACAAACCTTCCCATAGGATCTAGCAAAGAAGCTTCTACTTTAACCCCTTCCCGCTCCTTGACGTACTATTACGTCATGGCAGCTGTATCGTTCGCGCTCCATGCCGTAATAGTACGTCTCGGGAGTAACGGCCGTTTCGGCCGTCCTCCCGACACATACAGGAGCTGTGACGCTGCTGTCTTGTTCAGCAGCTGTCACAGCTCCTACAGCGGGGACCGATCGCTGTGTCCCCGCTGATTAACCCCTTAAAAGCCGCGTTCTATAGAGATCGCGGCTTTTTAGGGGTTAAGCTGCCATCGCCGGCCTGCTACGCGATAGCGGCCGGCGATGGTGACTATGGCAACCGGACACCAAACAATGGCGTCCGGCTATGCCATAGACGGAAGCCTAGTGGGTCCTGACAACGTCAGGACCCACTATGCTTGCTGTCAGTGAGTAGCTGACAGTTCTAATACACTGCACTACGCATGTAGTGCAGTGTATTAGAATAGCGATCAGAGCCTCCTGCCCTCAAGTCCCCTAGTGGGACAAAGTAATAAAGTGAAAAAAAAGTTAAAAAAAGTTGTGTAAAAATAAGAAAATAAAAGATTTAAAAGTATTAAAAGTAAAAATCCCCCTTTTTCCCTTATCAGTCCTTTATTATTAATAAAAATATATAAACAAACAAATAAACTATACATAATTGGTATCGCCGCGTCCGTAACGGCCTGAACTACAAAATTATTTCGTTATTTATCCCGCACGGTGAACGCCGTAAAAGAAAATAATAATAAACCGAACCACAATCACAATTCTTTGGTCACTTCACCTTCCAAAAAATGGAATAAAAAGAGATCAAAAAGTCGCATGTACCGAAAAATGGTACTGATCGAAACTACAGTTCGTTACGCAAAAAATAAGTCCTCGCACGGCTTTATTGATTGAAAAATAAAAACGTTATGGCGCTTAGAATAAGGTAACACAAAAAGTGAATGATTGTTTACAAAACGTATTTTATTGTGCAAACGCCATAAGACATAAAAAAAAACTATAAACATCTGGTATCGCCGTAATCGTATCGCCCCGCAGAATAAAGTGAATATGTCATTTATAGCGCACGGTGAACGCTGTAAAAAAAAAACGAAAAAAAAAACAATAGTAGAATTGCTGTTTTTTAGTCACCACGCCACCTAAAAATAGAATAAAAACTGATCAAAAAGCCGCATGCACCCCAAGAAAACTACAATGGATTCCTCAAGGGGTCTAGTTTCCAAATTGGGGTCACTTTTGGGGGGTTCCCAATGTTTTGGCACCACAAGACCTCTTCAAACCGGACATGGTGCCTAATAAAAAAGATGCTTCAAAATCCTCTAGGTGCTCCTTTGCTTCGGAGGCCGGTGCTTCAGTCCATTACCGCACTAGGGCCACATGTGGGATATTTCTCAAAATGGCAGAATCTGGGCAATACGTATTAAGTTGTGTTTCTCTGATAAATCCTTTTGTGTTATAAAAAAAATGGTATAAAGAGGATTTTCTGACAAAAAAAAAATGTAAATTTCACCTCTACTTTGCTCTAAATTCCAGTGAAACACCTAAAGGGTTCATAAACTTTCTAAATGCTGTTGTGAATACTTTGAGGGGTCTAGTTTCTAAAATGGGGTGTTTGATAGAGGTTTCTAATATATAGGCCCCTCAAAGCAACTTCAGAACTGAACTGCAACCTAAAAAAATAAATAAATGAGGCAATACTTCGCTTCTTACATTATACTGATAATGAGCCGTGCCCACCCCGAGATGACCCCAGTTTTGACCGTTTGTATAAACGGAGACCCCTATTAGACCGTTCCAGTGCCCGGTTTTCCCCAGCATACACCCCGAGAAGTGTATTTCTATTGATGAGTCCCTGGTACATTTTAAAGGGAGGGTTCAATTCCGCGAGTACCTGCCGGGTAAGAGGGCAAGGTATGGCGTGAAGATGTAAAAGCTGTGCGAGAGTGCATCAGGGTATACCTACAGGTTTAGGATATATGAAAGAAAGGCCACCCCCAAACCAGACTGCATCCTGGACTACAATAGGTACATGGGAGGGATGGACTTGTAAGATCAAGCCCTGAAGCCCTACAGCGCCATGCGGTGTGGTATAAGAAGCTGGCCGGGCACATCATACAGATGGCATTGTACAATGCGTACATGCTACGTCGATGTGCAGGCCAGACGGGAACTTTCCTGGAATTTCAAGAGGTGATTATCAAGAACCTAATCTTTAGGGACCAAGAAGGGGGGGCACCCAGTACTTCTGGAAGCGAGCCCACACGCATCATACCAGGGCAACACTTTCCAGGAGAAGTTCCCCAAACTGGCAAGAAGGGAAAAAGTCAAAAGAGGTGCAAAGTCTGCTATAAGAGGGGGTAAGGGAGGACACAATATATCAATGTGACACGTGTCCCGAATAACCAGAGCTCTGTATGAAAGTGTTTTAAAATTTATCATACATCCCTTGGTTTATAATTTACCCCAATTTTACTTACCCTGATGCACTCCACACAGCTTATCCCCCCTCGTCTTTCCCCTCTGGGCCCTGCTGTGTGTCCAGGCAGCTGATAACAGCCACATGTAGGGTATTGCCATACCCGGGAGAACCCACATTACAGTTTATGGGGTGTAGCTCTCCGGTCAAAATGCTCACTACACATCTAGATGAATGCCTTAAGGGTGTAGTTTTTAAAACGGGGTCACTTCTTGGGGGTTTCAACTGTTCTGGTACCTCAGGGGCTTCTGCATACATGACTTCGCACTAGAAAATCCCCAGTAGGCCAAATGGTGGTCCTTTCCTTCTGAGCCCTCCCATGGGCCCAAACGGCAGTTTATCACAACAAATGGGGTATTGCGGCCCTCAGAACAAATTGCGCAACAGAATGGGGTATTTTGTTTCTTGTGAAAATAAGAAATTTTCAGCCAAAACTACATATTATTTGAAAAAAATAATTTTGTTTTCATTTCCAGCCCAATTCAAATAAGTTCTGTGAAAAAACTATGGGGTCAAAATGGTCACAACACCCATAAATGAAGTCCTTGAGGGGTGTAGTTTCCAAAATGGGGTCATTTGTGGTTGGTTTCTATTGCTTTGATACCTCTGGGGCTCTGCAAATGCGACATGGCACCCGAAAACCAATCCAGCAAAATCTGTACTCCAAAGAACACACAGCGCTCCTTTCCTTCTGAGCCCTCCCATGGGCACAAACGGCAGTTTATCACCACAAATGGGGTATTGCCGCACTCAGGACAAATTGGGCAACAGAATGGAGTATTTTATTTCTTGTGAAAATAAGAATTTTTGAGCTAAAATGACATATTATTGGAAAAAATATATATTTTTTTAATTCCCAGCCCAATTCAAATTAGTTCTGTGAAGAAACTATGGAGTCTAAATGGTCACATTACCCATAAATGAATTCCTTGAGGGGTGTAGTTTCCAAAATGGGGTCACTTCTGGTGGGTTTCCATTGCTTTGATACCTCTGGGGCTCTGCAAATGCGACATGGCACCCGAAAACCAAACCAGCAAAATCTGTACTCCAAAGAACACACAGCGCTCCTTCCCTTCTGAGGCCTCCCATGGGCCCAAACGGCAGTTTATTGCCACAAATGGGGTATTGATGCACTCAGGAGAAATTGGGCAACAAAATTGAGTATTTTGTTCCCTGTGAAAATAAGAAATTTTGGTAAAAAATTACATCTTATTGGAAAAAATTTCATTTTTTTAATGTCACAGCCCAATTGAAATAGGTGCTGTGAAAAAACTGTGTGGTCAAAATGCTAACAACAACCATAAATGAATTCCTTGAGGGGTGTAGTTTCCAAAATGGGGTCACTTTTGGTGGGTTTCCATTGCTTTGATACCTCTGAGGCTCTGCAAATGCGACATGGCACCCGAAAACCAATCCAACAAAATCTGGACTCCAACAAACATATAGCGCTCCTTTCCTTCTGAGCCCTCCCATGGGCCCAAACGGCAGTTTATCACCACAAATGGGGTATTGCCACACTAAGGACAAATTGGGCAACAAAATGGGGTATTTTGTTCCTTGTGAAAATAAGAAATTTTGATCACAAATGACATTTTATTGGAAAAAATGACATTTTTTTCATTTCAGAGCCCAATTCAAATACGTGCTGTGAAAAAACTGTGCGGTCAAAATGGTAACAACAACCCTAAATGAATTCCTTGAGGGGTGTAGTTTCCAAAATGGGGTCACTATTGGGGGATTCCTACTGTTTTGACACCTCAACACCTCTTCAAACCTGGCATGCTGCCTAAAATATATTCTAATAAAAAAGAGGACTCAAAATGCACTAGGTGCTTCTTTGCTTCTAGGGCTTGTGTTTTAGTCCACGAGCGCAGTAGGGCCACATGTGGGACATTTCTAAAAACTGCAGAATCTGGACAATACATATTTAGTAGTGTTTCTCTGGTAAAACCTTCTGTGTTACAGAAAAAAAAATGAATAAAATTGAAATTCAGCAAGAAAAATGAAATTTGCAAATTTCACCTCCACTTTGCTTTAATTCCTGTGAAATGCCTGAAGGGTTAAAAAACTTTCTAACTGCTGTTTTGAATACTTTGAGGGGTCTAGTTTTTAAAATGGGGTGTTTTATCAGGGTTTCTAATACATAGGCCCCACAAAGCCACTTCAGAACTGAAGAGGTACCTTAAAAAAAAGGCTTTTGAAATTTTCTTAAAAATATGAGAAATTGCTGTTTATGTTCTAAGCCTTGTAACGTCCAAGAAAAATAAAAAAATGTTCAAAAAACGATGACAATCTAAAGTAGACATATGGGAAATGTGAACTAGTAACTATTTTGGGTGGTATAACCGTCTGTTTTACAAGCAGATGCATTTAAATTCTGAAAAATGCAATTTTTTCAAAATTTTCTCTACATTTTGACATTTTTCACCAATAAACACTGAATATATCGACCAAATTTTACCACGAACATGAAGCCCAATGTGTCACGAGAAAACAATCTCAGAATCGCTTGGGTAGGTTTAAGCATTCCGACGTTATTACCACATAAAGTGAAATATGTCAGATTTGAAAAATGGGCTCTGAGCCTTAAGGCCAAAACTAGGCTGCGTCCTTAAGGGGTTAAAAGGAGTGTCTTTGTGTATAGCAATAGAAACCCCCCTCGATTTGGAAGAGTAAGTGCTATGAAACCATTGTGTATATGGTTGCGTAGATAAGTTTGGAATATGTGTAGGCCGGAAATGAGTTTCTTGCAGCATTAAGACATCCGGAGTATTAAACCTTAAGGAATTAAAAATACGAGATCTCTTTTGAGGAGAGTTCAACCCCTTCACATTGAAGGAGCAAATACGTAGTCTACCCATGATATTTTACATTTAGAACCAACCTGACTGTAGGTACGTTTGTTAAGTGCCACCACCAGGAAGATAAGACAAAATCAACAATAAAACGAATAATAACAAAACAATAAGGAATGGTATCAAAAGGAAACCTCCGTATCATCCCGGAAATAGGAGGTGCTTTCATGATGCAACTAAGCATCCAACAGATCCCCTGCCAGAGGGGGGGGGGGGAAAGAAAGTTGCCATTTTGTACAAAACATCGCACCAATTCTTCATAACTCGTAAGACATAAACCGAATACTGATCCACATATTAATACTAAACTGACTCACCGCATGAATATATTGGAGAGGTAGGAGAAATACATATATATATAGGGAGTATAAGTCATGGCCAACTTTACCCATGGTATAACAATCACTTCCAACCCCATAATAGAACAATAATAACCCTTCCTCCCCCTTATCACGGTGAATTTGCCACAGTGTATTGGGTTTACATGGGTAAAATATAATGCCCAACATATACAAACGATCCCAACATTTCTGTGAAGAAATTTAAACTAAATCACTTTAAGACATCATTCAAGTGTCCTCTGCCATACGTGTCTTCTTGCCTCTCGGAGACTTGGGCTTGGGAGTTGGTTGCCACGGTTCTTGCACTGAAGACATTCCCAATTCCAGCGACACCGGCATCCAGGACGGAATCTCCATAGGCTCTATCCCCAGCTTTTTCCATGCAGTATCCAGATCTCCAGGTGTGCGGATGGTGATCTGCCGGCCATCTTTCATCGTAGCAAGGCCGAATGGATAAAGCCAACGAACAGGTAGTTTCTTAGCACGTAGCGCCTCTGTAACCGGCTTCAGAATACGGCGTTTGGCCAATGTGCTCGCAGCCAGGTCTTGGAAGAGTAAGATCTTAGTCCCTTCATACACTACTTCCGGAGCATCTCTTGCAGCTCTTAAAATGGCCGCCGTGTTAACATAGCTCAAAATCCCACAGATGACGTCACGTGGAGGTTCACCAGCCCCAGGCCTGGGACGAAGGGCTCGATGTACCCTTTCTACTGTGATATCCAAAGCCAGCTCGGGACCTACTAATGAGCGAAAAATAGAATCCACCACAGCAGGTAAGGCATCATGGTCAATTGACTCGGGGATACCCCGAAGGCGAACATTCCTCCGTCTACTACGGTTTTCCTGATCTTCCATGTGAAGATAGAGATTATTCAAGTGCATGTGATGAGCAGAAAGCTCCTGGTGAACCAAAGCACCAAATTTAACAGTAGAAATATGAGCTTCCTCCAGCGCCATTACTCTATGGCCAATGTGATGCATATCGGTTTTGATGTCTGATAAGTCTTTCATCACAGGCATAAGTGCCTGGAGCAGTATTTTCTTTAGATAAGCCCTAGATATCGGTACAGAGTCTGCATCCCCCGCCGAGTCTGAAGGCGCACATGAGCTATCTGAATCATCTCCCTGTTCACAGCGGGAAGATGTTGGCGCCATCTTGGATCTGCTCTCTGCAGGCGGCATCTTTTTGCCGAAGTATTTGTCCATGTCGGACGACTGTTTATGGGATCTGTGGGGTACCTGCATGTTCCTTAGACTTGTCCCGACCTGTCTTCACCATTTTAGCCGAAAAAAGTGGGCAATATCCTGAGGAATCGGTGGATGTAGTGTGGAGCGCCGGGATTACACGTCCATCACCTTGCTCGGCAAGCTCCGCCCCCCTAAATTACCATATTTAATACTACCCCAGATAATATAAATAATAATGTAATAATGCATATAATAATAATATATTGGGAGAGATTTACAAAGCAAAATGCACCATAATTCAGACTTACATTGCACCAAAGAACTGGTATATATGTTGTGTGCCAAATTTATTACGTGTTTTAGAAATCTTTACTCTTTACATCACACTCGACAGTACAGATGTAGTAATAATTAACTTGACGCTTAACACTTTAAATACACTGTTGCAAGAAACTTCAACTTGACTTTTTCAATGGCTTTTGTTGTGTTAAGTAGAGATGAGCGAACCGGGACAACCGAACCCGGTTTCGGTCCGAACTTCCGGTAAAGTTCGGTTCGCAGCGAATCCGAACTTCACCGGGTTCGGCCGAACCCGTTTTGACCGAACCCGGTCAAAAACATTATACAAATCGGCAGCCACTTATCTCTATCAATCACTGATAGAGAAAAGAGGCTGCTGATTAAAAATAAAATAAAAAGCATTTCATACGTACCCGGTCGTTGTCTTGTTAACGAGTCCCTCTTCTTCCTCCAGTCCGACCTTTTCTGACGCGGCAGCCTGTGATTGGCTGCAGAGGCCTCTGCAGCCTGTGATTGGCTGCAGAGGCCGCGGCAGCCTGTGATTGGCTGCAGCGCTCACAAGGCTGCATCGTCATCAAGGAATGTCGGGCCGGATGTCGAGAGGGACGCGTCACCAAGGCAACGGCCAGGAGACCGGACTGGAGGAAGCAGAAAGTTCTCGGTAAGTATGAACGTCTTTTTTTTTACAGGTACTGTGATCGGTAGTCACTGTCCAGGGTACTGAAACAGTTACTGCCGATCAGTTAACTCTTTCAGCACCCTGAACAGTGACTATTTAGTGTATGTGCACACACACTAATTACGTCCGTAAATGACGGACGTATTTCGGCCGCAAGTACCGGACCGAACACAGTGCAGGGAGCCGGGCTCCTAGCATCATACTTATGTACGATGCTAGGAGTCCCTGCCTCTCTGCAGGACAACTGTCCCGTACTGTAATCATGTTTTCAGTACGGGACAGTAGTTCCACGGAGAGGCAGGGACTCCTAGCATCGTACATAAATATGATGCTAGGAGCCCGGCTCCCTGCAGGGTGTTCGGTCCGGTACTTGCGGCCGAAATACGTCCGTCAATTACGGACGTAATTAGTGTGTGTGCACATACCCTTACTGACGTCACCTAGCAACGCTGCCGTAATGATGGGTGCACACATGTAGCCACCCGTCATTACGGGGCCTCATGCACACGAGTCGACCATAAAAACACCCGTTATCACGGGTCGTAATTACGACCCGAAATAGCGGGCCCATAGACTTCTGTTAGCCACGGGTACCTTCCCGTTTTCTCACGGGAAGGTGCCCGTGCCGTTAAAAAGATAGAACATGTTCTATTTTTTTATTTTACGGGCCGTGCTCGTAATTACGACTCGTAACTACGAGCACGGCCGGCCGGCCACGGGCAGCCGGCCGCTTTTGCGAACCGTAAAATAGAAAAATAGAACATGTTCTATTTTTTTAACGGCACGGGCACCTTCCCGTGAGAATACGGAAAGGTACCCGTGGGTAACAGAAGTCTATGAGCCCGTTATTGCGGGTCGTAATTACGACCCGCAATAACGGGTGTTTTTACGGTCGTGTGCATGATGGGAGCACGGCTCGGAAAAACGAACGGCTGCCCGTGCTCATCTCCTGAAATACTCTGTGCTGCCTTAAACTCTGTGGACAGGTCAGGATCCTGTTTCTTTTAAATGCTGCTAGGGAACCCGCTCGATCCACTATATAAGGCTACGCTACAGTGCAGCATTTAAAAGAAACAGGATCCTGACCTGTCCACAGAGTTTAAGGCAGCACAGAGTATTTCAGGAGATGAGCGTGCAGATTCAGTGCTGTTGTGAACTCTGCTCTTACCATTACGTAGCTCTCAGTCTGTTATCTCTCCTCCACTCCTGTCCTCAAGAACACCTTCACATGATTGCCAAGTCACCACGTAATGGTAAGAGCAGAGTTCACAGCAGCACAGAGTATTTCAGGAGATGAGCGTGCGGATCTTGTGCGTGGTGGTGACTTGCCAATCATGTGAACGTGTTATAGAGGACAGGAGTGGAGGAGATGTAACAGACTGAGCTACGTAATGGTAAGAACAGAGTTCACAGCAGCACAGAGTATTTCAGGAGAGGAGCGTGCAGATTCAGTGCTGCTGTGAACTCTGCTCTTACCATTACGTAGCTCAGTCTGTTACCTCTCCTCCACTCCTGTCCTCAATAACACCTTCACATGATTGGCAAGTCACCACCCCGCACAAGATCCGCACGCTCATCTCCTGAAATACTCTGTGCTGCTGTGAACTCTGCTCTTACCATTACGTGGTGACTTGCCAATCATGTGAAGGTGTTCTGGAGGACAGGAGTGGAGGAGAGGTAACAGACTGAGAGCTACGTAATGGTAAGAGCAGAGTTCGCAGCAGCACTGAATCTGCACGCTCATCTCCTGAAATACTCTGTGCTGCCTTAAACTCTATGGACAGGTCAGGATCCTGTTTCTTTTAAATGCTGCACTGTAGCGCAGCCTTATATAGTGGATCGAGCGGGTTCCCCAGCAGCATTTAAAAGAAACTGTGTTTGTGTATGTGTGTTTGTGTATATATGTGTGTTTGGGTATGTGACTTTGTCTGTTTTTGTTTTTATATGTGTGTGTGTATATATGGGTGTGTTTGTGTATATGTGTTTTGTGTATATGTTTGTGTATATATGGGTGTATTTGTGTATATGTTTGTGTGTAGATGTTTGTGTGTGTTTTTGTATATGTGTATATGTGTGTATATGGGTGTGTGTTTGTGTGTATATATGGGTGTGTTTGTGTATATGTGTTTGTGTATATGTGTGTTTGGGTATGTGTGTTTTTGTTTGTATATGTGTTTGTGTATATGTGTTCGTGTATGTGTGTATAACTGTGTGTGTGTGTGTGTGTGTGTTTGGATATGTGTGAGTTCGTGTATATGTGTTTGTCTGTTTATGTGTGTGTGTATATCTTGTTGTGTTTGTGTATATATGTGTGTCTGTGTATGGTTGTTTGTGTGTGTGTGCGTGTATATATGTGTGTGTAGGAGAGTAGAAGTATTGGTATTGTTCACATTGATAACTGTTTTTTTATGTTGTTGCAGATTTTGATGTACCGATTGGACTACATCTTCGATTCGTTGGACTACTGCGTAGATCTGCGTTTTTTCAAATTTTAATAAAATGGTTAACGAGGGTTTTGTTGGGGATTTCTTATTTCAATAAAAAAGAATTGTCTTTGTGTTTTTTTTTCAAACTTTATTAGTGCCTAGATAATGGCAGTTGGCTGATTGACAGCGTCCATTATTAAGGCGGTACTTAGTGTTAGCCGGTGCAGAGGCTAGCACTAACCACCCATTATTACCCCGGTACCCACCACCACCAGGGGTGCCGGGAAGAGCTTGGTACGATCCAGTACCCGACCATCTGTTGTGATGGTCGGGTACTGGGGCGGCCGTAGGCTGGTATTATGAGGCTGGGAAGGGCCAAAATCAGTGGACCTTCCCACCCTTGTAATGCTAGGCTGCTGCTGCTGTGTTGTATCGGGCTGGTTATAAAAATGGGGGGGACCCCCACGTCGTTTTTTTTTTGGAATTTAACAAATTTAGCAATAGACGGGTCCCCCACATTTTTAATAACCAGCCATATACAAGGCCGCAGCAGTCTGGCATTACATGGGTGGGAAGGGCCACTGGTTTTGTCCATTCCCAGGCTAATAACACTGTGTTGTATGTGGCTGGTTATGATAAATTGGGTGGAACCCCATGTCTTTTTAAAAAAAAAAAATGTAAATAAATAAATAATTTAAAAAAATGACGTGGGGTCCCCCCCACTTTTATAACCAGCCAGATACAACACAGCAGCAGCAGCCTAGCATTACAAGGGTGGGAAGGTCCACTGTTTTTGGCCCTTCCCAGCCTCATAATACCAGCCTGCGGCCGCCCCAGAGCCCGACCATCACAACAGATGGTCGGGTACTGGATCGTACCTGGCTCTTCCCAGCACCCCTGCTGGTGGTGGGTACCGGGGTAATAATGGTGGTTAGTGTTAGCCTCTGCACCGGCTAACACTAAGCCTCGCCTTAGTAATGGATGTTGTCACTCAGACAGCGGCCATTACTAAAGTGGTAATAATAAAATTTGAAAAGAAAAAGACAAAGATATAGATAAAATATTTTATTGAAATAAAGCACCCCCAACACAACCCTCATTAACCATTTTATTGTAGAAAAAAAAACGTCATCGAAGTAGTCCTCGAAACCGACGTAGTCCAAACACCAAACCTGTAAAAAAATAAAATAATGAAATAAAACATGTCGTAGGCTTAGATTCAGTTTAATGTGTGATACTGACTGTTATACCATGTATAGAAGCCTGCCGTGAAGTTGACTTAGATACAGGGCGCCAGCAGACAGTATCATACATGGCCATACATACATACATATATACAAATATACATACATATATACAAACATACATACATACATATATACAAGCATGCACATATATACATGCAAATATACATACATGCAAACATACACACATATATACATGCAAACTATCATACATACATGCATACACACACACACATGAAAACATACATACAAACAAACATGCAAAGATACATAATACATATATACAAGCATGCACAAATATACATGCAAACATAAATACATGCACATATATATATATAAACATACATGCAAACATACATGCAAAAATAAAAACATGCAAACATACATACATGCACATATATACATACATACATGACAACATACATACAAACATACATGACAACATACATACATGCAAACATACATACATGCAAACATACATACACACATGCAAACATATATACATGCAAATATACATACAAACATGCACATGTATACATACATGCCAACATACATGCAAACATACATGCACATATATACATACATACATGCAAATATACATACATACATACACACATGCACATACATGCCAACATACATGCACATATATACATACATACATACATGACAACATACATACATACATATATATATATACACACATGCAAATATACATACAAACATGCATACATACATGCAAACATACATTCATGCAAACATACATGCAAACATACATACATACAAATATACATACACACATGCACATATATACATACATGACAACATACATACATACATGACAACATACATGCAAAAATACATACATGCAAACATACATACATACATACATACATGCAAATATACATACAAACATGCACATATATACATACATGCCAACATACATGCAAACATACATGCACAGATATACATACATACATACATGCCAACATACATACATGCCAAAAAATAATAATAATACGTTCATACTTACTTTCCTCCTGTCCGGCCTCCAGCGATGACGTTTCATTCATGTCGCCGCTGCAGCCTGTGATTGGCTGCAGAGGCGGTCACGTGGGATGAAGCGTCATCCTGACGTACGTGACCGCCACTACAGCCTGTGATTGGCTGCAGCGGCGAAAGGGATGAAACGTCATCGCTGGAGGCCGGACAGGAGGAAAGTAAGTACGAACGTATAATTTTTATTTTTTTATTACATTTAAATGGTATTTTCCGCGCGCCGAGCATGTACTGTGAAGGTTGCTGAAAGAGTTAGTGCAGCCCATTAACTCTATCAGCACCCTGGACAGTAGCATGCTCGGCGCACGTAAGTGACAGGTTCGGTCAGAACTAGTTCGGTCCGAACCGAACTTTTTTGTGAAATTCGGCGAACTAGCCGAACCGAACTTTTGATAAGTTCGCTCATCTCTAGTGTTAAGTGATAAGTTATCACACTGCAGAAAGTTATCAGAATCAAGATAAAGGTTGCTACATCTGTATCTAGGAAAAGAGACGTGGCTAAGATGCCTCCCTATCTGAAGTAACAGGAAATATTGAATTTCTCTATCTATCTATCTAT